>NC_092123.1:6791609-7397794 GCF_045679555.1 Salvelinus alpinus
TATGCGCTAGCTGGGTATCCTGCACCATTCCTAGAACATTGTGGGAAGGTCGTATGCAAAATAACCATAGGACAACCACACTCTCACCAAGCTCTAACAAACATATGGTTCTCAGAATATTATGTGCTGGCTGGGATTTTGGCCTCTTTTTTGTTAACATTTTTGCAAATTAAACAAAACTTATATTAGACAAGGCAGTGTAACGAGCAGATAAATAGTTGATGGAGGCTAAGTTAAACAATGGAATTAAACAAAGTTTGATTAATCTTCAAATTCCCTCCAAAGATATCAATTGGTTTGACCTGAGCCAGATGTGATGTGGTGTTGAGAGGAATAGTACAACAATGTTCACGCCTTTGTCTGAGCCAAAGCTGTAGAAACAGCCAAGCTGGATAACTGTAGAATACCGTTTACATGAAGGTGAAAATTCATGGTATTAACACTGACAGTTTCAAACTTTACGGTCATAGTTTTTCCTCTGAAAAACGTCTAGCTAAGCAACCTGACAAAATCGACTCACTTCACATGATGTAATCCATAAGGACTATTCCATAAGAAATATGTGAGGTGAGCCATTGTTTCTTAGTGGTTCTAGTGTTGTCCCCTTAGGACAGAGACAGTTAATGCTGCCTATGTCGATAGAGCCATAGCACGCGTGGAGACACACACACACACACACACACACACACACACACACACACACACACACACACACACACACACACACACACACACACACACACACACACACACACACACACACACACACACACACACACACACACACACACACACACACACACACACACACACACACACACACACACACACACACACACACACAGCCTCCAGGGCAGACTGCTGTGGTCAGGGGCCTCTCTGAACAAACCAAAATATTAGTTTTCTGGAGGGTATGGCAGCAATTACTGCTCTTTGCTGTGTGGTAAGAAGGGAACCTCTGAGATAGAGAGAGAGAGAGAGAGAGAGAGAGAGAGAGAGAGGGGGGAGGGGGAGAGTAAGTAAGCATTCCATTGTTAGTCTACACCTGTTGTTTACGAAGAATGTGACGAATAACATTTGATTTGATTTGAGAGAGGGAAGGAAGGGGGTAGTCGTGGGATGTGTTTTAGTGTAGTTTGATTGTAAATGCCCACTTCTTAACAGTTGGACATCAGATAACGTAAAAAAAAAAAAAATGAATACAATTAAAGATAACCGTGTATACTGTAGGTATCTCATACTACTTTCTCATCTTTTCAAACAGGCAGAAATAAGAATAAGATAGCATTCAATAGAAAGTTTATTTCACTACATGGTAATGCCTACGGTTTAAGCCTTAACCAACCTGTTATTTCTAGTGTTTAGCCAGTGGCATTTCCCTTCACCTGCCTGAATGACTTCCTAGGCCAAATAGCTTCATTGGTGCTGTGTTCTTGTTTATGGGGGATAAGATACTTTTCAGTCCTCTCAGTGGGGAGTTTGACTCACTTTTCATTCAGACATCTCCCCTGCTCCTCGCTCTCTCCTGAATACCAGACTCAACTTCTATTCCACTTTTTCAAACACTTAAGAAACCAGGAAGTCCCCCTCTTTTTGTCTGTGTTCTCTGGAGAAGAGAAAAGCTAGCAAAATCAATAAAGGCATTCGTGGAGTGGGCCAGCGGTGTGAAAACGGCTGCAGAATGGCTCTGCTTGGTGAGTGTCTACGTCCCAAATGACACCATATTCCCTATCTAGTGCACTGCTTTTGACCAGGGCTGGATAGGATGCCATTTGAGAGGCTGAGATGAAAGTGGGGGTAGGTTGATGACCGCAGCACCAAGCATCAGTCCCCTTTGAATAATGTGAAAGGCCCATCATTTCTTTAAATCTTTTCAACTCTTCGCTGCCTGACTGCTGGAAGTCTTCATCCTGCACAATAGAAAATGCACAAAAAACTTTTTTCTAATGCAAATGAACTAAACCAACCGACGGGCCATTCACATAAAAACACACACACGTCCCAGGCCAGAACCAACTCTGTGGTTACATATTAGAGGAAGGTATTGATTTATTTACAACCTTTTTTAATATTACTCATCTTCGTACATTTTGATTATAATGCTTATATCTACTAACAACCAGCCCTAGCTTATTTTCTCTCAAATAAAGATAAGACTATTAGCAAAAGCATATTAAAATGTTGTTTCATGTTTTGATTGCAATTTATTCACAAATGAATAACACACCAGGGAAACATTAACAATGCATATTAATTGCAGCCATTGAAATGCACAGCAATGTACATTTTCTGCATTGGGTGTGACTGCTAATGACTCTCAGTAGCAAACACACGAACTTTTTGCGAGTTGGATACCTTTCAGATTGAGGGGATTTAGGAAGGGTCTCTTTCATTCAAGCAGGCTAAACTCACGAAAGCTCAAGTTAAAGCTAGAATCCTTAATTGAAACAATAACAAAGCGAACATCCAGCCTCTGTTTTGGTAAAAAGCTGAGGGATGGGCCTGGAGAAATGTAACCACTCTCAAATTCATATGCATAGTTACGGATGCAAGGACTGGCCATCCATGGTATCAAAATGATGGTTTTAACCATGTTTTGAGGTTTTACAGCGTTTGTTACATTTACATTTTTTACAAATATTGGACTAAAACAAGCTTATATTTGGGGTTATGATGGGGTACGACAGTTGAACTAAACCCATAAGGCATTTATAAGTTATATTCTTCAAGAATCAATGGGTATATCATACATTTTTTTTAAGTCAAAAAATGTATGTAGTCACTAAGGATTCTAGCTAAGCAACAATAGGGCTGATGTCTCCTGCACAGTTTTGAGCGCATCTACTGACAAATGGATAAAGTTGCAGCGCAGAATTTGTGACATTCCAATGTCAAGTCAGGTAAGTTGAAAGTGGAAATGTTTGAAGTAACTCCGAATGGGCAGTTTTCTCTCATCTATATGGCTCATGTTCACAATTTTCATAGTTTTTATTTATTCTGTATGGTCAATATAAAAAAAAGACGCTATTTTAATAGGTTACGTTTAAATACCATTTTAGGCAATTCAATGTAACAATTTCAAATGTGCACTAAAATTTATATTTCAAATGATTTACTAGCCTATTCATAATAAGAATAATCTTCTAATAATGAATAATAAAGATGATTTCCAGAGTTCATCATCACATGCATGTCCAGTCCACCTACCCCAGTGGTGATGCCTGTGGTCGGTATGGTCCGAGTCTGACCCGGTGCGTCTCCCTCCGTTCTGTTTGTCCACCAGTTCTGTACAAGTTTCAGCAACGCGATCGAAGATTACCGTTAGGTCAAACTTTCTCGGTCAAAAAGCAAGAAGTAACAAACTCCTTCCAATGCAAGGATGAAATCCATAAAGTATAATCTAGTAGCCTAAACACGATCAAGACTAACTACAATCCTCTTCCCAACTTCTCATAAAGTTCACCGTAGAGTTTATGTGCGTTGTCTCAACTTTTACAATCCATCACTGAGAATAACGAAACAAGTTTTTGTAATCGATCCTCCCTTACTAAGAACACATTGCAGGATATCGAACTTTGTAGCCTAAAGAGGTCTGAAAGGTTTGAGGGTGGTTCGTTCTTCGTCAGAAATGTGGTTTTGAGACGCCAGGCTGATATGTTTTCAATCTGGTCCCCCTCATTCTCTCTCCTCCTCTCTCTCTTCTCGCACTCGTCTCTAGCTCTCTGGTGAGTATTACCATTTGCTGTACCAGATGGGCCGGTCTAGCCAAACCAACTAAGGCTCAAGGTTTAGGGAAAAGTTGTATAAAGTTTCACCATTGTTTAATATTAGGTGATTGTCCTGCTTCCAGAGCTCCCCATACGATGTTAGTGTCTCAGCCAATTAAAAGATACATGTTTTAATTATAATGTTTTATTTAAAACATATTAGACTAGTTTGTATGTGTAGGATATGTTATGTGTAGATAGGCCTTAACATTAACAAATAATTGCATAATAATAACATTACATTTAGATAAATGAACAAACTGGAGTCATGTTGTGAGCTGAAATGAATGCAATTTATTTATCCTCAACAGTGAACAACCAACGTCCTTGTCACCGGAATTCCAGCCCCTCTTACTACCTCGAAGTGCAGACACTGAAACGTGTGTAGCCCAATTTAACGATTCATTCAATGAATTACATAAATTATAACAAATATGATCATTAATGCCTATTTGGAATATTGGAGCCAAGAAACCAAATCTGCCATAACAAGGTAATTACCCTAATGTATGCTATAGGTATTTAATCTTACTCTAATTTATTAATAATGTATTAATTTGGACAATCATATCCATCCACGGCATGTTGTCTAGCCCAATTCTTTAGAGCACCTGTGTTTGGATAATTTTTTTCGTTGAGCGGTTATTAATCAATCGAACTAACGATTTTGGACATTTGTAGAATATAGGTTTATTTAATTTCTAGAATTGATTCTAACAAACAAATGGATGATGTCCATTGCTTCTTAGACCATTGAAATGTTTTATTTACATGGCAGAACTGTATTTATTGTGTACAGGCCTAGTGGTCATTGACACATTTTGAAAGGCCCTCTTCCAGTAATTGCCGTGATTGTTGCAGACAGCACAGCACGGGCCCGTTTCCTTTCTCACCATTCTGACTAGTTCCGGTCTAAAATTCAGTTAGTGTTTCAAAACAAGCATATAGGTAGGCCTACGGTCTGTCACTTCATAACTCAGTCGTTAAAAAATATATTCATATATTAATAATGTGTGTGGTGAGACACCAATAGAACATAACTGTGTTGTGTTGTATTTAACCAATAGTCCAATAGCAAGGCTGAATATGGTCATTTCATATAAAATAACGACATCTAGTGGAGCAATGGATAACTTGCAAGGACAAAGACATTTAGAGAGCTATCAATAGGCCTTCCTTAGGCATTTAGGGGCCCCGTAGCTTCCAGGTTTACAGTGCAGAACATTTTAAATCAAATACAATTTATTCTAAGTAACCCCATCCATCATGGTAGAGATCGGTGCGTTCTACAACCCACAGGGCAAACTTTAGAACTCATAGAGGCCATAGCAGTGCACTGTGTGCCCATGCCTGTTTTTAAAGGTTTGTTCACAAGTGCCAAGTGACATACGCCTTATTCTTGTGCCAGAAGATCGTAAAGGCAGGAATTTTAATGAGTATCTTAGCATCCTGTCATCAGAAGAAAATAAAACAAGAGAGAGGAGGGATAGAGGCCTTGGGAGGAAGAGGCAAAGAGGTGTCAGAGTTAGGGTGTGGTTGGTGGTTGCACAGTGAAGTTGTTGTGAGATCATACTTGTGAGATTTTTCCGTATGATCTCACACAGTCCTAAATCAGCACCACCGCCTGCTGTATACCCATAGAGCCAATGAAGCCATTGTTGCGTGCAGCTGTGGGTTTTCAAAATCCGTTTTTTTTGCGTGTATTAGAAAACAATTTGAAAATGAGGATGGTGAGCAAAGGGGTTTCTACCACTGCATAATACATTTAAATACTATTGTTTCTTGTGAATGATACATGATAAAATCAGTATTTTTATCGGAAAATGTTCCGTTTTCGTTCTAATTTCCAGCCGTCCACCTTGCTATTCCACATTACACCACATAGCGGCAGTAAGTCTCCTGTTGTTGATACGTTGACCCTTCCTGAGATATTCGTGACCATATTTCCATGTTTTTGAGTGCGTTAATACTGCTTCAGTATCTGGTCCTCTGTAGCTCAGTTGGAAGGGCATGGCTCTTGCAATGCCAGAAGTGGGTGCAATTCAAATGTATACACCCGTTACTGTTTGTCGCTTTGGATAAAAGTGTCTGCCAAATGGAATATATTATTATACAGTGCCTTCATAAAGTATTCAGACCCGTTGACTTTTTCCACATTTTGTTATGTTACAGCCTTATTTTTAAATTGATTAAATAAATAAAAATCCTCAGCAATCTATACACAATACCCCATAATGACAAAGCGAAAACAGGTTTTAAGAAATGTTTGCAAATGTATATATATATAAAAAAATACATAAATACCTTATTTACATAAGTATTCAGACCCTTTGCTATGAGACTCGAAATTGAGCTCAGGTGCATCCTGTTTCCATTGATCATCGTTGAGATGTTTCTACAACTTGATTGGAGTCCACCTGTGGTAATTTCAATTGATTGGTCATGATTTGGAAAGGCACACACATGTCCCACAGTTGACAGTGGATGTTGACAGTGCATGTCAGAGCAAAAACAAAGCCATGAGGTTGAAGAACTCCGAGACAGGATTGTGTCGAGGCAGACATCTGGGGAAGGATACTGAAACATTTCTGCAGCATTGAAGGACACCCAAGAACACATTGGCCTCCATCATTCTTAAATGGAAGAAGTTTGGAACCACCAAGACTCTTCCTAGAGCCGGCCACACTGAGCAATCGGGAGGTGACCAAGGTGACCAAGGACCCGATGGTCACTCCGACAGAGCTCTAGAGTTCTTCTGTGGAAGAACCTTCCAGAAGGACAACCATCTCTGCAGCACTCCACCAATCAGGCCTTTTTGGTAGAGTAGCCACTCCTCAATAAAAAGCACATGACAGCCCGCTTGGAGTTTGCCAAAAGGCACCTACAGGACTCTCAGACCATAAGAAACAAGATTCTCTGGTCTGATGAAACCAAGATTCAACACTTTGGCCTGAATGCCAAGTGTCACGTCTGGAGGAAACCTGGCATAATCCCTACGGTGAAGCATGGTGGTGACAGCATCATGCTGTGGGGGTGTTTTCCAGTGGCAGGGACTGGGATACAGACTGTGGCGAAGGTACACCTTCCAACAGGACAACGACCCTAAGCACACAGCCAAGACAATGCAGGAGTGGTTTCGGGACAAGTCTCTGAATGTCCTTGAGGGGTCCAGCCAGAGCCCGGATTTGAACCCGATCGAACATCTCTGGAGAGACGTGAAAATAGCTGTGCAGCAACGCTCCCCATCCAACCTGACAGAGCTTGAGAGGATCTGCAGAGAAGAATGGGAGAAACCCCCCAAATACAGGTGTGCCAAACCTGTAGCGTCATACCCAAGAAGACTCCAGGCTGTAATCACTGCCAAAGGTGCTTTCATAAAATACTGAGTAAAGGGTCTGTATACTTATGTAAATGTGATATTTCTGGTTTTTGTTTTCAACAAATTAGCAAAAATCTCTAAAAACCTGTTTGTGCTTTGTCATTATGGGGTATTGTGTGTAGATTGATGAGGAGAAAAAACAATTGAATCCATTTTAGAATAAGTCTGTAACAAAATGTGGAACAAGTCAAGGGGTCTGAATACTTTCCGAATGCACTGTCTATTGTTGGGTGGTCCTTTGCGTGGGGTGATGTAAGTTTCCTTTAACAATCAGTCTTCCAGATAGATGACACAGACACAGGAACTTTGGTATAAAACTCTTTAGTAATAAAATGCAATTGCAGACAGAGATTCACATACTGAGTACCTCAGTAGTCTATAGTAAACATCTGTGTTGCGAAACAGGAGACAACACTCTTTATACAACCTACCGTCAATCATATCTTAACATTGTTGCATTGGATTACATACAAAGTATCTAAGATGAGAAAAACATGTCTAGACTCTGGTTTTTCACTCTACTATCTTGGCCTTGAGCCTGCGTGACTTATCAGCAGCTGCAGGCAATTCTCAGCCTGAGAACTAAAGCAGCACATGTCCATTTACCCAGTACTTTTCCATCATTGCTCGTTGCAAGCATACAAAGGTTATCACATATACAGTTGAAGTCGGAAGTTTACATACACCTTAGCCAAATGCATTTAAACTCAGTTTTTCACAATTCCTGACATTTAATCCTAGTAAAAAGTCCCTGTCTTAGGTCAGTTAGGATCACCACTTTATTTTAAGAATGTGAAATGTCAGAATAATAGTAGAGAATTATTTATTTCAGCTTTTATTTCTTTCATCACATTCCCAGTGGGTCAGAAGTTTAAATACACTCAATTAGTATTTGGTAGCATTGCCTTTAAATTGTTTAACTTGGGTGAAACGTTTCGGGTAGCCTTCCACAAGCTTCCCACAATAAGTTGGGGGAATTTTGTCCCATTCCTCCTGACAGAGCTGGTGTAACTGAGTCAGGTTTGTAGGCCTCCTTGCTCGCACACACTTTTTGAGTTCTGCCCACAAATTTTCTATGGGATTGAGGTCAGGGCTTTGTGATGACCACTCCAATCCCTTGACTTTGTTGTCCTTAGGCCATTTTGCCACAACTTTGGAAGTATGCTTGGGGTCATTGTCCATTTGGAAGACCCATTTGCGACCAAGCTTTAACTTCCTGACTGATGTCTTGAGATGTTGCTAAAATGTATCCACATAATTTTCTCATGATGCTATCTATTTTGTGAAGTGCACCAGTCCCTCCTGCAGCAAAGCACCCCCACAACATGATGCTGCCACCCCTGTGTTTCGCGATTGGGATGGTGTTCTTTGGCTTGCAAGTCTGCCCCTTTTTCCTCCAAACATAACGATGGTCATTATGGCCAAACAGCCTTTCAGGTTATGTCGATATAGAACTTGTTTTACTGTGGATATAGATACTTTTGTACCTGTTTCCTCCAGCATCTTCCCAAGGGTCTTTGCTGTTGTTCTGGGATTGATTTGCACTCTTCGCACCAAAGTACGTTCATCTCTAGGAGACAGAACGCGTCTCCTTCCTGAGCGGTATGACGGCTGCTTGGTCCCATGGTGTTTATACTTGCGTACTATTGTTTGTACAGATGGACGTGGTACCTTCAGGCATTTGGAAATTGCTCCCAAGGATGAACCAGACTTATGGAAATCTACAATTTCTTTTCTGAGGTCTTGGCTGTTTTCTTTTGATTTTCCCATGATGTCAAACAAAGAGGCGCTGAGTTTGAAGGTAGGCCTTGAAATACATCCACAGATACACCTCCAATTGACTCAAATGATGTCAATTAGCCTATCAGAAGCTTCTAAAGCCATGACATAATTTTCTGGAATTTTCCAAGCTATTTAAAGGCACAGTCAACTTAGTGTATGTAAACTTCTAACCCACTGGAATTGTGATACAGTGAATTATAAGTGAAATATTCTGTCTGTAAACAATTGTTGGAAACATTTACTTGTGTCATGAACAAAGTAGATGTCCTAACCGACTTGCCAAAACTATAGTTTGTTAACAAGAAATTTGTGGAGTGGTTGAAAAACGAGTTTTAATGACTCCAACTGTATACAGTAATCATGGCACCGGTGTAGCCCCACACCCGACCCCCAGGGTAACACCCAACATTCCCCCCTTTGAGGCTACCTAGTCTCATATAACCACGTACAGAAATCGACGTTAATCATCTGGAACTTTTAACCATTCACATATAGGTAGTATAGTAATCATCCTCTCGGTCAGTTGGGCAGCAAGAGGGTCGTAGTTGGGGTCAACACCAGTGGCATCATAGTATTCATCATAGGAGGCAGGTAAAGCCAATACCATTAAACCAGGCATGGTCTTCTTCACTGCCCATTTACCAAGACAACAAAAAATCGAAACATAGCAAAAGTCTATCAACACAGGAACTACAAATGATTAGATACCCATTCAAATCTGTCCCATAACATTTCCAAGTTTCCCAGTGAACCATTTACCCATCCTGGTCAGAACATCATCGTCACTGGGGCTGAGAGTATTAGAGAGCTTAGACATATCAAGCAGAATTTTGGTCATGTTATCAGAGGAGTCAGGAAGTAACATTACGCATTCGTCAAAATGAACACCGCAGTCCCGTTTGGGGAGACTTTTATACCTAAGTCTCGAACAAACTTTACCCACACGTGTTCACCCACACAACAACTAGTGTGGATAGAGCCAACACAGTCAACCACCAACGACCACATGCTGTCGTCTTCCCTCTCTTATACACCCTAAGGGTTTGTTTATTTACAACATAACCTTGCTGATCATGTAAAACAGTTGGTTCTTCAGGGCTTTGGTCTTGCCCTTCATCTTTTTCAAGTCTTTGGTCTCGACCCACATCTGCTTCTGCCTCTTGTTTCAGGCTGTGTCTGGCTCCATCCATGTGGGCTGATCACCTTCTGGCAGTGGGACAGGTGGTGCCGGCCGGACCTTTCCTGAACTCTGACCGACATTGGTGTTGCCATGGCTACCTTGAATGGCCCCATCCATCTTGGCTGGTCCCATTTTCTCTTGTGGACCCAGATTTTGACCCAGTCTCCAACCTCCACAGGCAGGTAGTCGGGGTCCTCACCTGGTACCTCCTCCTGAGCTTTCCTAGTGTGAGAGTGGAGAGATCTGATAATAGTAGTTAGCTCTCATGTCCTCCAAGTGTTCTACTTCAGCTAGAGTGAGGTCTATGTGTCTGTCAGCCATGGGTCTGTGTGCGGGAACATTCATGTGTCTTCCTGTCAACATTTCATGTGGTGTACACCCAAGCTTTTATTTACATTACTGGGTATTTTCATTAACACCAGTGGTAAACAATCCACCCAAGATTTCTTGGTGGAGGGGCATGGCTTAGCTAACCCTTGTTTAATGGATTGGTTAGCTCTCTCCGTAACCCCATTACTCTGGGGGTGGTAGATGGACACAAACTTCTGGTCCACTCCCATGATTATGGCTAACTGCTTCACTACATCACCAGTGAAGTGGGTACCATTGTCTGCAGATAAAGCCTCAGGAACACCAAATCTAGCTATTATCTCCCTCACTAGTAGCTTCGCTACTGTCTCAACATCACAGTGTGTGGTGGGAAATGCCTCCACCCACCTGGTGAACCTGTCAATAAGGACTAAACAGTATATTTTCCTTTCTTATCTTTCTGTAAGATCTATACAATCCATGGCAACATGGACAAATGGTCCTCTTGGCGTAGGGAAATGACCTGGTTTCAGAGGAGTTCCTTTGGCAATGTTAAATTGCATGCACGTAGCACATCGAAACAGAAACTGTTTCACATGCTGAGTCAAATTTGGACAAAACCAATCCAAAGAAATTACCTCTATCATATCCCCCCTTGAAAAATGGTCCATACCATGGGCCACTTGGCAAACAGAGGCGACAAGACAAGCCGGCAGACACGGTCCACCAGACAGAGTCCGTCTCCAAGCCTTAGAAACGGGGTCAAGTTTACAACCCCGCTGTTGCCATACCAAATGAGAACCAACATCCAAAGCCTGTTTAGATGCCAAATCATCAGTGTCTTTCCCAACAGTAGCAGAGAAGAACATGGAGGGCTATGACAATTTGAGGCAGCCAATTTAGCAGCCTCATCTGCCATGGCGTTACCCATATTCACAAAATCTTTCCCCCCAGTGTGAGCAGCAACCTACACAACAGCCAGAGCAGAGGGCAGCATCACAGCCTCCAAGAGATCTAAAACCATAGTTCTATTACGAATAGGACTTCCACAAGCATTGTGAAAACCCCTACTCCTCCAGACACCACACCAGGAGAGACAAACCCCTATTGCATAAGCAGAATCAGAGAAAATTGAAACCCTTTTCCCTTCTCCCATTTTACAGGCAGTGGTTGGCGCCAAAAGTTCAGCCTGTTGAGCTGAGAAAGTATCTGGTAATGGTTGTTGTATGTGAGCGGTTCTATCAACTGTCACAATACCAAACCCTGCATGTTTCTTCCCTGTAGTTTGATTTATATATGCAGAACCGTCAACGAAAAGCTCCAAGTCAGCATCAGTCAGGGCAGTGTCAGAGGTCAGGACAGTGTCAGAGGTCAGGCCAGTGTCAGAGAGGTCAGGCCCAGCCTTCATTGGTGTGGGACCCACTGTCTCTGCCCGGCCTTTGGTTGAATCTGTCACGGTGCCCCGTGATTTGGTTTTAATCAGGTTCTATGTAATGTGGACTGAGTGACTTATCTGTATAGTACTGTAGAAAAACCTAGTTCTATCCCCGTATACGGGTAGTAGAACCTAACATAGGATGATGTTAGACGCAGTTCTATTTCCTCTAACCCCTCTTCTCCTTTAGTTTCACTACATTTATTCACTAACCACGCTACTGTAAATGGTTCCACATATGTGTGGTAAATAACCACAATTGGTTTCAATTGTATTTTAACTTCAGTACGGGGGTCTCCCTGTCTCCTCTCTTGTGGATGTAATGGAAGAGTAAACTCACATGTCTTTCCCAATACGCAATTCACAAATGTATCGCTTTCTGGTACTAGTCTTAAAGACTTGTTGTCTATACCAGTCTAGATGTATTTCAGTACATAGAAATTATTGATATTGACAAGCATATATCCATTCACTGTTATCAAATGCACTAAACTCACACAACAATTGTCCCACACCAAATTTATAATCCCACCAATTGTACATATATCAAAACAAAACCAGTGTCTTCCCTCAGGTAAGGACACCATACATAAAACCAGTGTCTTCCCTCAGGTAAGAACACCATACATAAAACCAGTGTCTTCCCTCATGTAAGAACACCATACATAAAACCAGTGTCTTCCCTCAGGTAAGAACACCATACATAAAACCAGTGTCTTCCCTCAGGTAAGAACACCATACATAAAACCAGTGTCTTCCCTCAGGTAGGAACACCATACATAAAACCAGTGCCTTCCCTCAGGTAAGAACACCATACATAAAACCAGTGTCTTCCCTCAGGTAGGAACACCATAAATAAAACCAGTGTCTTCCCTCAGGTAAGAACACCATGTGCATATAACACTTGTCACCCAGTACCTCAGTACTGACTTGGTTCATCCTAATCTATAACCAAGTTCCTCACACAAGGTTCCATTAGACCCTCAGGAATGTCTAACTATTACACCTGGGGTTCTGGGTCATTTATCACATATACATCATATTACGGGCTTGTACATAAATGTAGGTATCGACTGTTCCTGTAATTATCAACCCCATGAGTGAGGTGCCACTTACATACTGGAATGAGTCATCAACCACACAGTGCTTTTTCTCATTTCAGACTTTTGGTTTAACAGGCGTCTGCTTACCTTATAATTTGATGCGCTGCACAGTGGGACGAAGATCATCCAGACGCGGCGGACACTCACTCCTGGCAAGCTCGCCAAATGTTGGGTGGTCCTTTGCATGGGGTGATGTAAGTTTCCTTTGACAATCAGTCTTCCAGATAGATGACACAGACACAGGGACCTTGGTATAAAACTCTTTAGTAATAAAATGCAATTGCAGACAGAGATTCACATACTGAGTACATCAGTGGTCTATAGTAAACATCTGTGTTGCGAAACAGGAGACAACACTCTTTATACAACCTACCGTCAATCATATCTTAACATTGTTGCATTGGATTACATACAAAGTATCTAAGATGAGAAAAACATGTCTAGACTCTGGTTTTTCACTCTACTATCTTGGCCTTGAGCCTGCGTGACTTATCAGCAGCTGCAGGCAATTCTCAGCCTGAGAACTAAAGCAGTACATGTCCATTTACCCAGTACTTTTCCATCATTGCTCATTGCAAGCATACAAAGGTTATCACATATATACAATAATCATGGCACTGGTGTAGCCCCATACCTGACCCCCAGGGTAACCCCCAACACTATTATGGTAGCCTAGAGTAATGGTTTTTGGAAGCCACGGTGAGAGGGTTAGATGAGCTATCTTAGTAATGCAGCAGGAATCCAGACAGACATTTATAAGTTCTATGAAATGAATAGTCCCTGGAATCCTTTAGTAAGTCTCCGTCTAGTGGTAGTACAATCCCTCACGGTACACAGAGAAAGGACACTAATGGCAATAGGTGTACAGTACGGTGAAGTTAATGTACGGTTGCTGCAATTTGAATGACATCATTTGAAAGTGGATCTTCGATAGCTAAGGCTGTTCAGAAGATAACTTCAGTCCTTTAAACACGTTTACTAAATGTTCCAATTCACATAGAAAAATGGCAATCAAATGAAACAAAGGTGGATCTGTGATCAAAGACGTAAATCTGTAATGAATCTTGGCTAATTTACCTGATGGATGGGTAGAGTTTAGCCTTCAGTAACCTTAGAACCTGAACACATGCTAGATGACCTCTGACCTTTAATATCCGCAGAGGTTTCTTTGTGCCCCTAAAAGACACACACACACGCACACACGCCGTGGCCCGTGTGTGTTTTTCCCCAGATATGCTGCCTGGCCAGGTTGCATGAATAACACCCTGTCTTACTTGACCCCACGTGACCTGTACATTTTCCATGGTAATTGATTAAGAGCCCAGACTCAGCCATGTTTGTTATGAGTGAGCCACACTGTTGACCTTAACGCTGGTACAGGATTGAGATTGATCCACCATGCAGCAGACCCACAGCACAGTACCATTTGATTGTGTGGTATCATTCCACCAGGGTGGGATGACGTTACATCACTATGAAAACAAGATACAGAATAGTGAAATCTGCTGAATGGGTCCATTCTTTGACGGGGTTCAAAGACACAAGGAATGAATGCATCCTTCATTGTCCAGTTTACTTAGCTCTGTTCTGTCCTCTTTTGTAAAGTAGAATGCAATTAGTACACTTTCATGATATATTTTGTATTAGATCATTACGCTCAGACGACTAACGCACGAAACGCACAGAAGTCTCAACTTACAAAACCTCCAGATCAGGGTGTTCAGCAACGAAGATACAAAATGACGCATTGGTGTCCTCAGGGGTGTGAAAGGAGTATGCCCTCCTCTGCCATCATCCATTCGGCTTCCTGTCAGCCCTGCAGTTCCCACAGATCACAGAGAGCACTCTCTGTTTCCCCCCTGAGTGTGTCGGCTGGCGCCACGCCAGGACGGGCCGAGCTGCCACTCTGAGCGACGAGGACAAGGGACGGCAGGCCCAGCCCAGTGAGACCAGAGACAATGGGCGCTGACACACCGACTGACTGACTCAGCCTGGCTGGCCTGGCCTCTGTCACACACGCTCTGTCTCCTCTCCTCCTGTCTCCTCTTTCAGCCTGCTAGACCAGGTTGAGGCTGCAGTCTGCAGGGGCAAGATAGGGACTACTGTATGAACCGTTTTATTCTATGATGTTGTACTCGTGAGATGGCACTTTGTCCTTCATACTGTATATTTGACCAACACCAAGTAGGACATCGTTTTAGTTCTTGTGTATGTACTGTGTTGGTAACCAACAGGCATTTTCAGTAGCATTTCTGTTGTTTAAACATACTTGAACACCATAACTTGAGGTGTGGACTGTGTTAGAGTATTGTGGCTGTCATATATCCATGATTCATGATGTTATCCTCAGCCAGTCGTTTTATAATGCTCAATAAATCAAATTAATTTCTAAAGCACTTTTATCCTCAACAGATGTCACAAAGTGCTACACAGAAACCCAGCCTAAAACCCCAAAAGGCAAGCAATGCAGATGTAGAAGCACGGTGGCTAGGAAAAACTCCCTAGAAAGGCAGGAACCTAGGAGGAAACCTAGAGAGGAACCATGCATAGATAGATGATGGCATCATGTTCACCTGTTGCCGACCTCTTGATGGACCCTGCCCCTCGTATGTGCTCTTTTGTTCCTGGTACTACAGACAGAGTCTGTTTCGAGTACTACAGAGAGTCTGTTTCTCCATGACACTCCAAAAGGCTGTTTATTCATTCGCATGCATTGGCAACACGTTGGACCACTTGTCTCATCCCGCTGCATACACGTGTTTCAGTGTGAGAACCAGAGACCACCGGACAATCCATGTCAGCGTTATTGTCCTGAACTGAGAGTCTGAGACACCACACTGGGCCCAGGGAAAAGGGAAAGTCACACTTAAGTGATCTCCATGCAGCTGAATGTGACGTCCAGATGAGTCCTTTTGTTTTGGTCCAGTCACATCTCAGTGGACTAAGACGCTCCAGTTCTTGTCCTGCCCCCATAAACACTTAGTAAAAGGCCTGCCTGCCCAGAGCTTCCAGTGAACTCCCTCCTCTCTATTCTGTCCCAGGCTTAGGCCTGTGTGCTGCTAATTCAATAAGTGTTTATTTGTCACATTCAGGAAAGCAATAAACGCCTCGTTGTTTCATTTTGTCTTCATTTATTCAATTGCCATTACCCCTGCATTCATTCAGAAAAGCCCTCTCTCTCTCTCTCTCTCTCTCTCTCTCTCTGATATCAATAAGCAGCTCTTCTGTTGGGCAGACACAGGACACAGAACTTGAACCGCGGGCCATTTGACAGAGACTTGTTTTAGGGATGGGAAATCCGCTGGCGTTATTAGCGCTATTGTGTGAAGCTAGCTGCATCGTGGGCTGTGGCGGCGGAGGGGCCAGGCCCTGAATGGTGCGAGGCGAGCCCACAGCGAGGGAACGACCCGGGGGAGAGAAAGGGGATTAAAGCCTGTAGAAAAAGACAGGTTTCTGGTCATTGTGCGCCGACGTGGGGGTACGGCTTCCACACAGCAGTGGGAGATCTTCAGGCTGGTCATTGTTGAGAGGAGAGTTGCACGTCCTGAGAGGCTTACAGCATCAGGAATCCTTTCGGCGGCAGAGCTAACCCTGTGACTTCACTCTACTGACACACTGCTGTGAGTATGAGTCTCCCCAAATCCAGTCAGACTCCACTGTGAGTGCTTAGTTTGGCTGTAGACTCCACTAGGCTACCTCGTTTTCTTACTTCAGGGTGTTGGGTAGGGCACTTCTTGGTGGTGCTCTGAGTGTAATGTAATATTGTAGTGTTTTGTAGAACTGCATAATTAATGCTGAGATCTGTGAAAGGTGAAACGTTGCCACAGGTCACCCCATGCACGTTTGTTATTGTTGTTTTTGAAAAGGAGGAGTAGAACGCTGTTCTGTGGTGTGTGCAGTGATGTCCGAGGGAGTAAGACAGTGTTTGTTGTTTGAAGTCCTTTCTTTGTTGTAATATCACAAACAACTGTGGCAGTTTCACTGCAACAAATTCCAACTTTTAATGGTTTTTTTTACCTTCACACCCGATAGTGTGTGATTGCGGCCCGCAATTCGGGGCGTTCCTGCATCCCATTGGTTCCTGCATGAACACCCCCCTTCGAGCACGACCTCATCACGCTTGTGTGGCGCTTTTGATTTTCTGGATTTCCCCTGATTGTCGATGCAATTAAAATGTGGGTCATAAAGGAAAATCAAGGTATTGTCAGAGTTTTTTGGTGGCAAAGAACACTGTCTACCCGTGTCCTAGCTAGCTAGCTACCGGTGACGCCACTGCCTCCCTCCTGCTGTTTACCGGAGTCCTAGCTATCAAACACTGTTCTATGAACGACGCCGAGGGCAGGACACTGGGCTTTGCTTCCGCCTGCCGAACACCTTCCCTCGCCGTCGTTAACAGAACTGCGGGAAAGCAGTGCCTGACAGTGCCTCTTCTTCTTCTGTGGGGTTTACCGGCAGGTGGCGTCCAATGTTATGGTGCGTTACCACCACCTACTGTACTGGAGTGCCTGCGCCTCCCGCCTGTGTACCAGAGTGATTAAAAATGGACCAATAGATGTATAAAGAGGGGTTCCTGCAGATACAGGAATGCCCACATGCAGGAACGCACGAAATTGCACCCTTCTCTTCACTCTAGGTATCACTGTTATTGCATATTTTGAGCTGTAGGGGGAGACATAACTCAATAAGTTTAGTGTAGTAGAAGTATTTTACACTGAGCGATTGAAAATAAAGTAGCAAACTAACAAAAAATGCCCATCACAATGGTGCTTATATAAGCACACTGTTTCATCATGTAGGCCTAACAGTAAACTATACATTGAAAAAGTATTTAATTGAAGCTTTTCAGACAGTGTCTTCCTATCTGGCAACACTTCTGGATAGTCTAATAGTTATGTGTTGTTGACCCTATTAAGGAGCAGTTATGGAGATTTGAGTTGGTTTTAGCTTTGGTAATGGTCTGAGTTACATTTACATTACATTTAAGTCATTTAGCAGACGCTCTTATCCAGAGCGACTTACAAATTGGTGCATTCACCTTATGATATCCAGTGGAACAACCACTTTACAATAGTGCATCTAACTCTTTTAAGGGGGGGGGGGGGGGGGTTAGAAGGATTACTTTATCCTATCCTAGGTATTCCTTAAAGAGGTGGGGTTTCAGGTGTCTCCGGAAGGTGGTGATTGACTCCGCTGACCTGGCGTCGTGAGGGAGTTTGTTCCACCATTGGGGTGCCAGAGCAGCGAACAGTTTTGACTGGGCTGAGCGGGAACTGTACTTCCTCAGAGGTAGGGAGGCGAGCAGGCCAGAGGTGGATGAACGCAGTGCCCTTGTTTGGGTGTAGGGCCTGATCAGAGCCTGAAGGTACGGAGGTGCCGTTCCCCTCACAGCTCCGTAGGCAAGCACCATGGTCTTGTAGCGGATGCGAGCTTCAACTGGAAGCCAGTGGAGAGAGCGGAGGAGCGGGGTGACGTGAGAGAACTTGGGAAAGTTGAACACCAGACGGGCTGCGGCGTTCTGGATGAGTTGTAGGGGTTTAATGGCACAGGCAGGGAGCCCAGCCAACAGCGAGTTGCAGTAATCCAGACGGGAGATGACAAGTGCCTGGATTAGGACCTGCGCCGCTTCCTGCGTGAGGCAGGGTCGTACTCTGCGAATGTTGTAGAGCATGAACCTACAGGAACGGGTCACCGCCTTGATGTTAGTTGAGAACGACAGGGTGTTGTCCAGGATCACGCCAAGGTTCTTAGCACTCTGGGAGGAGGACACAATGGAGTTGTCAACCGTGATGGCGAGATCATGGAACGGGCAGTCCTTCCCCGGGAGGAAGAGCAGCTCCGTCTTGCCGAGGTTCAGCTTGAGGTGGTGATCCGTCATCCACACTGATATGTCTGCCAGACATGCAGAGATGCGATTCACCACCTGGTTATCAGAGGGGGGAAAGGAGAAGATTAATTGTGTGTCGTCTGCATAGCAATGATAGGAGAGACCATGTGAGGATATGACAGAGCCAAGTGACTTGGTGTATAGCGAGAATAGGAGAGGGCCTAGAACAGAGCCCTGGGGGACACCAGTGGTGAGAGCACGTGGTGCGGAGACAGATTCTCGCCACGCCACCTGGTAGGAGCGACCTGTCAGGTAGGACGCAATCCAAGCGTGGGCCGCGCCGGAGATGCCCAGCTCGGAGAGGGTGGAGAGGAGGATCTGATGGTTCACAGTATCAAAGGCAGCCGATAGGTCTAGAAGGATGAGAGCAGAGGAGAGAGAGTTAGCTTTAGCAGTGCGGAGCGCCTCCGTGACACAGAGGCGCTCCGCACTGCTAAAGCTAACTCTCTCTCCTCTGCTCTCATCCTTCTAGACCTATCGGCTGCCTTTGATACTTAACTTAGCCTTTGAGTTCAACAGCAAGCCATCATAGCATGACCACCAATGATGCTATCACAAGGTAAGTCCATAGGGCGGCGCACAATTGGCCCAGCGTCTTCCCGGCTTAGGGGAGGGTTTGGACAGGGTAGGCCGTCATTGTAAAATAAGAATTTGTTCTTAACTGACTTGCCTAGTTAAATAAAGGTTTAATTTTATTTTATTTAAGTCTGAAACTTTAACTGCAAGGACTTACAAAGATAACCTTTTGTTGACTACTGGATTGAAATATAGAGAGGCTTATTGTACATCAAAACAAGATATTATGTGGTTATAACGGGCCATATACACGGAGTATACCAAACATTAGGAACCCCCCGCCCCCTTTTGCCCTCAGAACAGCCTCAATTCATCGGGGCATGGACTCTCTAAGGTGTCGAAAGTGTTACACAGAGATGATGGCCCATGTTGACTCCAATGCTTCCCACAGTTGTGTCAAATTGGCTGGATGTCCTTTGGGTGGTGGACCGTTCTTGACACACGGGAAACTGTGGAGCGTGAATATCCCGGCAGTGCCTGGCACCTACTACCATACCCCATTCAAAGGCACTTTTTTGTATTGCCTATTTACCCTCTGAATGGCACGCATACACAATCCATGTATTAATTGTCTCAAGACTTAAAAATCGTTCTTTAACATGTCTCCTCCCCTTCATCTACACTGACTGAAGTGGATTTAACAAGTGATCTCAATAAGGGATCATAGTTTTCACCTGGATTCACCTGGTCAGTCTGTCATGGAATCTTTTGTATACTCTGTGTAGAAGAAGCTGTTTGGAGCCAACTTTATTGACACTAGAGAGCAGTAACGAGCCATAGGACTCTGGCAACCAGAAGAGATTGAACTTGACTTATTCTGTGTGGTGATAGAACCTGATTATTTATGAGATTTCTAGATACACAACATGATCAACATGTTCATGAGACATTTTTCAAATCCATTTACAGGAGCATTATGAAATGTTATCGAAGTAGAATGAGAAAGTATTCAGAGCTCTAGATTTTCCCCACATTTTGTTACATTACAGCCTTCTTAAAAATAATAATCCTCTACACACAATAGCCCATAATGACAAAGTTAAAACAGGTTTTTTGACATTTTTGCAAATGTATAACAAAAAGAAAACGGAAATACCTTATTTACATAAGTATTCAGACCCTTAGCTATGAGACTCGAAATTGAGCTCAGGTGCTTCCTGTTTCCATTGATCATCCTTGAGATGTTTCTACAACTTGATTGGAGTCCACCTGTGGTATCTTCAATTGATTGGACATGATTTGGAAAGGCACACAACTGTCTATATAAGGTCCCACAATTGACATTGCATGTCAGAGCAAAAACCAAGCCATGAGGTCAAAGGAATTGTCCATAGAGCTCTGAGACAGGATTGTGTCGAGGCACAGATCTGGGGAAGGGAATTCTGCAGCATTGAAGGTCCCCAAGAACACAGTGGCCTTCATCAATCTTATATGGAAGAATTTTGGAACCACCAAGACTTCCTAGAGCTGGCTGCCCGGCCAAACTGAGCAATCAGGGGAGAAGGGCCTTGGTCAGGGAGGTGACCAAGAACCCAATGGTCATTCAGTCAGAGCTCCAGAGTTTCTCTGTGAAGATGGGAGAACCTTCCAGAAGGACAACCATCTCTGCAGCACTCCACCAATCAGGCCTTTATGGTTGAGTGGCCAGACGGAAGCCACTCCTCAGTAAATGGCACCTGACAGGCCGCTTGGAGTTTGCCAAAAGGCGCCTAAAGGACTCTCAGACCATGAGAAACAAGATTCTCTGGTCTGATGAAACCAAGGTTGAACTCTTTGGCCTTAATGCCAAGTGTCACATCTGGAGGAAACCTGGCACCATTCCTACGGTGAAGGATTTGGTGGCAGCATCATTCTGTGTGGATGTTTTTCAGCGGCAGGGACTGGGAGACTAGTCAGGATCAAGTGAAAGATGAACGGAGCAAAGTACGGAGAGATCCTTGATGAAAACCTGCTCCAGAACGCTCTGGACCTCAGACTGATGCAAAGGTTCACCTTCCAACAGGACACAGTCAAGACAACGCAGGAGTGGCTTCGGGACAAATCTCTGAATGTCCTTGTGTGGCCCAGCCAAAGCCCGGACTTGAACCCGATCAAACATCTCTGGAGAGACCTGAAAATAGCTGTGCAGCAACACTCCCCATCCAACCTGACAGAGCTTGAGAGCATCTGCCGAGAAAAATTTGAAAAACTCCCCAAATACAGGTGTGCCAAGCTTATAGTGTCATACCCAAGAAGACTCCAGGGTGTAATCGCTTCCAAAGGTGCTTCAACAAAGTACTGAGTAAAGGGTCTGTATACTGATGTAAATGTGATATTTCCGTTTTTTTTTTGTTAATTTCCTGCTTTGTCATTATGGGGTATTGTGTGCAGATTGATGGTGAAAAAAAACAGTTTAATCCATTTTAGAATAAGGCTGTAATGTTACAAAATGTGGAAAAAGTCAAGGGGTATGAATACTTTCCGAATGCACCGTATGTGGGGTGTGTTGAAACATGTTTTACATTCAGAATCACTACGTCAAGGGAAATATATTATTCTTTCTAACAAAGACATTACATATATTTCAGGATGTTGTGTGTCCCTGGAAAGAGTCAGAATTCATAGAAACATAACAGTTTTGAAAACATAGTTTGTCCTAAAAAAGTGGTCTCTTTGTTTATCTTACCCCGGTATGGGGTAAGTGGGCGACGGTGTCCTGTTTCAGTGGGTGATGGTGCTGGTAGGTCAAAGTTTAATTCATGGAATGGGGGGTGGTATATTGTATATCTTAAACGTATGCCTTTAAGACATAGACATTCAGATCTACACTGAGTATACAAAACATTAAGAACACCTGTTATTTCCATGTCATAGACTGACCAGGTGAATCCAGATAAAAGCTATGATCCTTTATTGATGTCACTTGTTAAATCCACTTCAATCAGTGTCGATGAAGGTGAAGAGACAGGTTAAAGAAGGATTTTTAAGCCTTGAGACAATTGAGACATGGATTGTGTATGTGTACCTTTCAGAGAGTGAATGGGCAAGACTTAATTGCCTTTGAACGGGGTATGGTAGTAGGTGCCAGGCGCAGCGGTTTGAGTGTGTCAAGAATTGCAACGCTGCTGGGTTTTTCACGCGAAACCGTTTTCCGTGTGTATCAAGGATGGACCACCACCCAAAGGACATCCAGACAACTTGACACAACTGTGGGAAGCATTGGAGTCAACATGGGCCAGTACCCCTGTGGAACGCTTTCGACACCTCTTCGACGAATCGAGGCTGTTCTGAGTGCAAAAGGGAGGGTGGGGAATTGGGGTGCAACTCAATGTTATGAAGGTGTTTCTAACATTTGGTATACCCAGTGTTGATCTCTCTGTTCGATATCACTTACTCTTCCATTTCTTGACCAGTTGTCTTGGACAGGGATGTTGTTTCAATTCGTAGGCAAGTACTCTACATTTGAGGCTACTAAGCTCATAGAATTGGTCTGCGAGATTCTTGATATGTTTAGCAAGCTCAGACTCCATGTCATCAGATATGAACTTGTGTGTCTCTGCTACTCTATAATAGCCTCTCTTTCACACCAATACATGTTAGTTTTCTTTAATATCAATGGAACTTTTCAGTGTCCTTCAGACTATTTTCTCATACCTTGCTGCTGCTCAAATGGACTTCTTCCCTTCTCTCACTGACCTGGCTGTTCTCTTAAGAAGCTCAAGGCGGGGGGGGGGGGGGGGGGGTACATTTGTATACACAGGACATGATGATGTCTGCTCTGCAACAGTAAAAAATACCCTATTTTTAGTTCATATGCATGACACATTGCAAAAATAGTATACATATTATGCATAAAACGGACTAAATGTAATCGTCATTTGTATGGGTTATGGTGGCCATTGGCTCAACTTACCCCAAGGCAAACATTTTGACAACACAGCTAAAAGGATGCACTTTCATGCTAGGTTTAGGACTTCATATTGTTGCTTATAGAGACCCCAACTGATGTATAAAACCATGTTAAAACAATCTACTTTGGTTTAGATAAAAACCCATTGGCGCAGACGTCAATTCAACATCTATTCTACATTGGTTCAACGTAATTTCATTGAAATAACATGGAAACAACGTTGATTCAACCAGTGTGTGCCCAGTGGGAAGCATCACGAAACCCATAACACATTCAATTAATTTGCCTTTGGGAAAATCCGTTTTTTGGACCTATCATGCTTACCCATTTTTCTATGTGGTTTCTTCCTTCACAGATTCCATGAAATGATGACCTCTTCCTAAATATTTGGTCATATTATTAATGTTGTATATGGCTTCCTAGAAACAAGGGGTGGCTCAATTAACCCTTTGGCTTGACGTACCCTACTCTCCCCTGAAGCACTCTTGTGCAAGGGCGTTGCTTAAACTCCATGCAAACATTTTCATAATTGATTGATCTATCTTTTTAGTGTGTACATGCGTGCATGCATTCGAGTGTGTGTACGTGCCTATTTGTGTGAGAGAGGAAAAACAAAACAGGTGTAACTATTGAGAGACTTGATAGTTAATCCCTCGAGGTCACCCTGGTTGAAATCCAACAACATTACCGTTCGGAGAATGGCATTTTCTCTTTCAGTCCTGAAAGAAACCCTACATTTTATCCTTGTTATTAATGGGCATGAATGCACAATGTCCTGTGTCTCAACAGTTTCCCAAGGTACCTGTGTACCAAGGGGAACCCCCCTGACATAAATAGGATCATTGCACACCTCTGGAGTGATGTTTTCAGGACCCCTATGACTAAACAAATTGCTATGTGACCCCAGCGCCCCCATATTTACTTGTGACAGGTGTATTAATTACAGCCGGGTTCCCTCCCCACCCTCCTCATTACACCCTGCTCTCTGGGCCTCTTTGTGAAGGGTTTTCCAACATGAGAGTGTCTAACCTTTGACCTTTAACTCTCGTATGGGTCCCCTCCCCTGGCCCCTGGCCTTGGTGGTCAGGGCCCCCAACCAGCCTTGTCTAAAGACGCCTGATTTATTTCTCAACACTCTAAGACTAAATTACTCCCTCTCTTCCCTGACCTCCCCCATTGTGCCGGATGAAGAGGCGAGAGGAGGAAAGGAGAGGAGAAGAGGAGGACAGCTTTCCTTCACTCCAGGCCAAATACAAGGGAGGGAGGCTGGAATTGGCAGCAGAGGACATGCATGAAGCAACCACGGCACTGACCAAGGAAGTATTTGAAAATGAAAAGATGTTTCCCATCTGTCATCTCACAGTTTCTCAGAGGAAGAGAGGGTGAGAGAGAGAGGAGGGAGACAGAGAGAGAGAGAGAGTGAGAGGGGAGGGAGAGAGAGAGAGCATGTTTTTAATTATCACTGGTAAATACTTGTTGAAGAAGATAAGGAAATATATTAGGAACAACCAAGATAATCACCTGATAGTAAGAACAGAAAGCCACTTGATAACATGTAACAGTACATTCATTCATGTTACATTTTGTATGACAAAATCAATCTTGGTGTGAACCAGTGGACTGTGGTTGGGGTGATGAGTGACTCCCACCCCACAGGCTAATAACCCCCCTGTGTTTCAGTGTACGTGAGGGGAAGCATTGCCCTGAGGGCAGGAAGTGGGGGTTGATGGGCTCCTCCCATGCCCCACCCTCTGTACCCCCACTCCCCCATGTACCCCCACTCCCCTGTCTATGGTATCATCAGCACAGTGGATTGAGAGCCAGTGGAGCCCTGACCTCCCTCCTTGTCACACACACACACACGCACACACACTCCCTTACACACATACACACACACTCCCATCCCACTGTGCTGCTCATCTCTGTCTGTCACAATGGAATGGCAGTGTGGCCTGGCTGTCACAACCTATTATCACTGAGGCGCCCAGGGCACTTTCTTTCTTTCTCTCTCTCTCTCTTTCTTCTTTCTTCTCTTTTCTCTCTGCCTCCCTCTCTCATGCTCTGCCTCCCTCTCTCATGCTCTGCTTCTCTCTCTCTCTCTTTCTCCCTTCTTCTCTTTTCTCTCTGCCTCCCTCTCTCATGCTCTGCTTCTCTCTCTCTCTCTTTCTCCCTTCTTCTCTTTTCTCTCTGCCTCCCTCTCTCATGCTCTGCTTCTCTCTCTCTCTCTTTCTCCCTTCTTCTCTTTTCTCTCTGCCTCCCTCTCTCATGCTCTGCCTCCCTCTCTCATGTTCTGCTTCTCTCTCTCTCTTTCTTGCTCTCTCTCTTTCTATCTCTCTGTATCTCTCTCTGTATCTCTATCTGTATCTCTCTCTGTATCTCTCTCTCTCTCTCTCACACTCTCACACACACACACACACACCCATACTGGACAATGGAGGCCTGCTATCCTCTCAGATGCTGATATTTCAATCAGCCTTTGTTTACTTGGCATCATTCGTGGCCTTGGGAGATCAATTGCAGCGGTGCTCTTTGTTAGCTCTGTGAACAGGCTGGAGGAGGAACGTGAGAAGGGAAAGGTGAGAGCGGAGGGACGTCCCGTAATATGGCTCCTCCCCCCACAGCCAGGCCCAGCACCACGGAGGAGACCTCAGAGACCAGAGGGACCAGAGGGAAGATAAAACCGCAGCACTAATCACTGGTCTTCTCCCTCACCTCTGTCTAACCTCTGGTCGGCTCTGATTTGCACGCCTCACTTTTCTCACCCTGCAGTTTGAGCCTGACACCCCGGAGAAAGAGACAGCATCGCTGATTGAAAATATGGGAGGATGATGATGGCACTAACGATGATGATGATTAGGAATTTGAGGAGAGTGATGATGTCACAGTTGATGATGATAAAGATGATATTGACATTCACTTTTGCATGTACCAGAAAAAGGTTGCAATCGGAGTCTGACCCGTCCTAGCCAGCCAGTGTTTGTCTTATTTAGTGTTTGTGGTCCAAATGGCTCCATATTACCTATGTAGTGCACTACATCGGGAATAGTGTGTCATTTGGAACGCAGACAGTGGAATTAGGTGTGATACAGGCTGAACTTCATGTGATGGCCTCGTACTGCATTCCAGACTGCTGGAGCGTCTCTGAAACTACATCTAATAAAGTGGACTGCAGACCAACATCTTAATCCTCCACCGGGATGTCTGTAAAAGCAACAACACAGACAGGAAAATGAGTCTCTTTCTGTGCAGTGGTGGCCGGCGGCCCCAGACATACTTGTCCTTCCCGTGATTCTCCACAGACTCGCTAGATCAAGGCATTTCCTTTCAACATTATTTACATCTCACCCAACTTTCATTCAACTTTGATATTGCAACGCCACTGTTGCTCTTTGGTGTAGTATGCATTAAAGTAGACCCGCAAGGTTACTCTGTCTGTCTGGAGCTCTGTACGACCACACGTCTGGAATTGTTCTGTAAGGAAATTAAGCGACAGTGGTATTTGAAGTTGACAAAGGATGCATACCGTCACCGCGAGCCGCGAGGCTCTGACATTCCTGCTTTCTATCTCTTGTTTTGGGATAATAACTGGTGCATTTCTGGTGCAGACAGACAAAGGGGTTACAAAGAGAAAACAAATGCCAGCAATGGACTTTGTGCTGAGACGAGAGAGAGAAAGAGAGAGAGGAGAGAGAGAGAGCTTTTTCTCTATTTGCTCGGAGGAATCTGCAGCCTGGCCTCTCAACCTCTAGGGGTGGAGGTGGTGGAGGTGGAGGGGACTGGGGACAGAGGGGTGGAAGTGGTGGAGGTGGAGGGGACTGGGGACAGAGGGGTGGAGGGAGTGGAGGGAAAGGTCAACAGGGTCCCTTTTGTTTTTTTCTCTTCTTCTCTTCCCACACGGCACGTTAGTGGTGATGAATCAGACTCACACGGCCCTCCTCTGGCTCTCCTCTGGAACCTCTTTGAAGTTCATGGCAGGCGGCGGGCGAGCTCTTTCTCAGACGGATGCCCTTGATGACAAGAGGCACCCCCGTGTTTATAACACTACTCTGACAAGTCATAAAAGTCTGGCCCGGGCCAGGCAGCCAGTGTGGGTCGAATCAACAGGCTCAGGCTGCCCACCCCTCCTCCGTTTTCAAGATGCCAATGAGAAGTTTTGGTTCCACATCAACAGTTTTGGACAATGTTGTCTGATATCAGATGAGGGAGCGGCTGGGGGAATATGTGAGATTGTCGGACTGGGTTACTTTAGGAATGAGAAGCAAAGCTACAGTATATAGCACAGATTGATCAGCAAATGATTCACAAGGGGTCAACATTCAAAGGCCAAAGGTGATGTCTGCAAAGTCTCCGTTGAAGACTTTGTATTTAGTCAATGCCAAGCGTTGTCTGCAGTACACAAACTATAGAAACTGAGTGTACAAAACATTAAGAACACCTGCTCTTTCCATGACATAGACTGACCAGGTGAAAGCTATGATCCCTTATTGATGTCACTTGTTAAATCCACTTCAATCAGTGTAGATGAAGGGGAGGAAACAGGTTAAAGAAGCATTTTTAAGCCTTGAGACAATTGAGACATGGATTGTGTATGTGTGCTATTCAGAGAGTGAATGGGAAAGACAAAATATTTAAGTGCCTTTGAACTGGGTATGGTAGTAGGTGTCAGGCGCACCGATTTGAGTGTGTCAAGAACTGCAACACTGCTGGGTTTTTCACGTTCAACAGTTTCCTGTGTGTATCAAGAGTGGTCCACCACCCAAAGGACATCCAGCCAACTTGACACAACTGTGGGAAGCATTGGAGTCAACATGGGTCAGCATCCCTGTGGAACACTTTCGACACCTTGCAGAGTCCATACCCCGATAAATTGAGGCTGTTCTCGGGGCAAAGGGGGGTGCAACTCAATATTAGTAAGGGTCTGAATACTTATGTAAATGTAATATTTCAATTTTTTTTAATACATTTATGGAAACTTTTCTTTTGTTGCTTTGTCATTATGGGTTATTGTGTGTAGATTGATGAGGGGGGGGACAATTTAATCCAGTTTAAAATCCAGTAAGGGGTATGAATATGTTTGGAATACACTGTATATATACACTACCGGTCAACATTTTTAGAATACTTACTCATTAATTGTTTTTTCTTTATTTTTACTATTTTCTACATTGTAGAATAATACTGAAGACATCAAAACTATGAAATAACACATATAGAATCATGTAGTAACCAAAAAAGTGTTCAACAAATCAAAATATATTTTATATTTGAGATTCTTCAAATAGCCACCCTTTGCCTTGATGACAGCTTTGCACACTCGTGGCATTCTCTCAACCAGCTGCATGAGGTTGTCACCAGGAATGCATTTAATTAACAGGTTAGCCTTCTTAAAAGTAAATTTGTGGAATTTCTTTCCTTCTTAATGCATTTGAGCCAATCAGTTGTGTTGTGACAAGGTAGGGGGGGCTATACAAAAGATAGCCCTATTTGGTAAAAGACCAGCTCAAATAAGAACAGCTCAAATAAGTAAAGACAAACGACAGTCCATCTTTACTTTTAGACATGAAGATCAGTCAATACGGAACATTTCAAATCAAATCAAATCGATTTTTATTTGTCACATACACATCGTTAGCAGATGTTAATGCGAGTGTAGCGAAATGCTTGTGCTTCTATTTCCAACCATGCAGTAATATCTAACAAGTAATCTAACCTAACAATTTCACAACAACTACCTTATACACACAAATGTAAAGGAACGAATAAGAATATGTACATAAAAATATATGAATGAGTGATGGCCGAACGGCATAGGCAAGATGCAGTAGATGGTATAGAGTACAGTATATACATATGAGATGAGTAATGTAGGGTATGTAAACATTATATAAAGTGGCATTGTTTAAAGTGGCTAGTGATACATTTATTACATCAATTTTTCCATTATTAAAGTGGCTAGAGTTGAGTCAGTATGTTGGCAGCAGCCACTCAATGTTAGTGATGGCTGTTTAACAGTCTGATGCCCTTGAGATAAAAGCTGTTTTTCAGTCTCTCTGTCCCAGCTTTGATGCACCTGTACTGACCTCGCCACTGCCTGATGATAGAAATGTTTGTTTTTTTGAGTTTTTTGGTTTCAACCGTGTGGGTGAACGGACGATCTCCGCATGTGTATTTCCCACAGTAAAGTCTGAAGGAGGAGGTGTTATGGTGTGGGGAGGGGGGCTTTGCTGGTGACACTGTCTGTGATTTATTTAGAATTCAAGGTACACTTAACCAGCATGGCTACAACAGAATTCTGCAGTGATACGCCATCCCATCTGGTTTGGGCTTAGTGTGACTATCATTTGTTTTTCAACAGGACAATGACCCGACACACGTCCAGGCTGTGTAAGGGCTATTTTACCAAGAAGGAGAGTGATGGAGTGGTGCATCAGATGACCTGGCCTCCACAATCACCCGACCTCAACCAAATTGAGATGGTTTGGGATGAGTTGGACCGCAGAGTGAAGGAAAAGTAGCCAACAAGTGCTAAACATATGTGGGAACTCCTTCAAGACTGTTGGAAAAGCATTCCAGGTGAAGCTGGTTGAGAGAATGCCAAGAGTGTGCAAAGTTGTCATCAAGGCAAAGGCTGGCTACTTTGAAGAATCTCAAATATAAAATATATTTTGATTTGTTTAACCCTTGTTTGGTTACTATTTGATTCCATATGTGTTATTTCATGGTTTTGATGTCTCCACTATTATTCTACAATGTAGAAAATAGTGCAAATAAAGAAAAACCCTTGAATGAGTAGGTGTGCCCAAACCTTTAACCGGTAGTGTATGTAAGTGTAATACTTCATTTAAAAAAATTTGTAATACGTTTGCAACAATTTCTAAAAACCTGTTTTTGCTTTGTCATTATGAGGTATTGTGTGTAGATCGATGAGACAAAAATCTATTTAATCAATTTTAGAGTAAGGTTGTAACGTAACAAAATGTGGAAAAAGTAAAGCGGCCTGAACACTTTCCGAATGCCCTGTATACACAGAGTATACAAAACAGTTAAGACACCTTCCTAATATTGAGTTGCACCCCCTTTTGTTTGTCTCTTAGTTGTATCCCCTACAGCTTTCACCTGGATTCACCTGGTCAGTCTATGTCGTAGAAATGTTTGTGTTCTTTGCATGTTGTGTAGAATTGTCTTTGAAGAGCAAGAACACGTGGACAATAGGCCAACACTGAGCGTTTGTGCTTCAGTGCTTGCCTCTAAAGTTCAGTGAACTTCCTTTTAAAGGGAGTCTGTTGGGAAAGCAGTACAACAGAAAGCAAAGAAAGCACAGCATACTTTTCCAGACACAAGGGAAACACTTTGTTCCCCCCGAGGCTGTGGAATAGCTGCCTTGACTAGCCTCACAGCAGAGTCAATGTACGTGTTTGAGATCGACTACCGCAATCAGAATCGCTCATCTACAAATCCCCTTGTATCCCAAATAACTATGTATAAGCGATTCTTGTGATCGAGATTGGCTGTTCTGTGCCTCGTCTTGCTAAAACAGATCCCCTCTAACACGTAGATTGTGATAAAGCCTCTTTCTGCTCCCAACACACAACCACCACCAGCCCATTGCCCACGGGTCAGCCTTTGTCTTGGTGCCTGGACCAAGTCCATCTCTCAACTCTCAAGTCCATGTCCAAGGGCCATGTCCAAGGCTTGGAGGGTGTGAGGCATGGGGGTAGCGATGGATGATAGGAGTGGGAACCAAACAGGACACGGCGCACAGCGAGTAACCTGAGAGAAGTGACCTGGGCGTCGGGCCATATCGGCAGGGAGATCAGGCCTGGAAGTAAAGCCTTCTCCAAAGCAGCTCTGGGGTTTATCAGTCCATCTCTGGCCCCTCTCCAGCCCACTCTGCTTGACCCCTGGCAGACCCTGACCCTCTCATGTGCCGCTGTTTGTGTGTTTGCTGAGCACCTCAAGGACCGTGGCCTTTGGTTTGGGTTCTCTGTGTGTTGAGAGGGGGTTTGATGTTGTCCAGGGCCTTTGCAAGACATAATGCTGTCGCTGATGTATTTAGGAGTAGGCGCTGTTCTGTGAGACAACACATTGTAGGTTTCAGATTCTATCAGCTCTAGATACTGAGCCTTCCTCTGACCTGTCCTTGACACCAGATACTCCACTGTTTGGATACCATTACATTTTTATGGCTCTTTTTCGGGAAATGGAAACCTTTCTTCCTCCAACTCTTTTTTCCCTCTCTACCGAACAGCAGGCGCCTCATAGAAACCTCCCCAATACTACTGGACCGATTTCTGAAGAAGCGTTCTGTCAGAACCTCCCAAGGAGATGTCAAAATGTTGACGTTAAGTTAGAAAATTGTTTCCTCCGGCGTGACTTTAAAAGGGAAACATGTGTCTGGGCCTAAGAAATGAAGAGGTGATATATAAATGCAGATGCACTCAGCCCGTCTCCAGTTCAGGATATGAATGAGTGAGATAAGAATGTGGAGTATTTGGCTGTGGATGTTATAAACCTGCACCGTAAACAGAGTGGGTGTGAGCAGCAGGCTGTGGCGTGGTGGTTGGTGCCCGGGGGCCTGGGGGTCCATGGGGGTTTGGGGACTGGGGACCCACCCTGGAGAGAGCCCTTCTGGGTGCAGGTTTACTAAGGCTGCTTTTGGCCACTGTCTCTCTCTCTCTCTCTCTCTCTCTCTCTCTCTCTCTCTCTCTCTCTCTCTCTCTCTCTCTCTCTCTGCCCTCTCTCTCTCTCTCTCTCTCTCTTTCTCTCTGCCCCCTTTCACTCTATTCTGTCTCTCCCTCTGCCTCTCTCTCTGTTCAGAAGAGGAGAGACTGTAATCCCACAGTGTGTGTAGAGCTTTCTCTCCCTTTCTCTCCCTCTCTTTGCTCTGATACTGCCAGGCCAGCTGCAGGCTGCAGGCATTCCACTCGTTACAGCGTGTCATCCAGCACCTCTTTAAACTGGACAGGCTGTAGGGGGCTGGAGATGGGGCTGGAGCTGGGGCTGGAGCTAGGGCTGGGGCTAGGGCTGGGGCTGGAGCTGGAGCTGGGGCTGGAGCTGGGCAGCATGCCAGGGCCTCAACCCCTACTTAACCAGGCCTACGCACTTTATAAAGATACCCAGGACAGGTTTCTAGCAGGACGCACCCCGTGGATTATTTTTAATTACCTTACGGAAGTAGAACAGGAATTAGACTGGACAATTAGATGGCCAAACAGATTAGGTCTTTGTTAAATTGTAGTTGCTTAATCTTCCTAGCAATGTGTCATATCAGGGTTATGCTGTACTGTAGAGGTGTCCTGTGGAGTCGGTGGATGTGTGAAAGAGGCTGTGGAGACTTCTAACACGTGTTTGTATACTGTTTGGAGAGTTTAAAAAAACGGAGTATGCTTGGTACATTTCTACATCTAAATGACTCTGAAACAACTTCCATTGACATGTGAATATTTTACATTTACATTTAAGTCATTTAGCAGACGCTCTTATCCAGAGCGACTTACAAATTGGTGCATTCACCTTATGATATCCAGTGGAACAACCACTTTACAATAGTGCATCTAACTCTTTTAAGGGGGGGGGGTTAGAAGGATTACTTTATCCTATCCTAGGTATTCCTTAAAGAGGTGGGGTTTCAGGTGTCTCCGGAAGGTGGTGATTGACTCCGCTGACCTGGCGTCGTGAGGGAGTTTGTTCCACCATTGGGGTGCCAGAGCAGCGAACAGTTTTGACTGGGCTGAGCGGGAACTGTACTTCCTCAGAGGTAGGGAGGCGATAAGATAAGAATATGTCCTAATATGGACACCGTACTGAAAGTCATACTGTATGAGTCAGTCTGGGACGTTTGTTGATGTGCTTGGTCACGCTCAACACATGATAGCTGTGTCACGGTTCTCTGGGCAGACAGTTGCACAGCCAAGCGGCCAGAGAGGACACGTAAATAACAGCACAGCATCACTTGGCTGCTGCAGGCTGAGGCTATGCAGTTGGATAACTATAGGTCCCACAAAGCTAGCTATTTAGCTGCCCTCGTTCTGCCCACATGCTTAACAAACTGTAAATCTGTAGGATTCTCATTAAAGCAATACCGGAGTCTAGACTGGGGGATCTTCAGGCACGAGCGTTTATTACCCTATAGCGGATGCTGCCACATCCAGCAAGTAAACAAAGCCTAATCCTCTGAAAATGTTACAGCTCACTGAAGCATAAATCTTCCAAAGCAGCACAACATCAGTTGAACTGGGAGTCCCAAACTGTATAAATGCATACTACAGTTCATATATCAAAGTAAGTAGGTATTACTACACATATGTTTGTCTCTATATGTTAAACAAAGTCATGTACGGTTTCATATTTTTGGGTCAGTGAAATTTATATAAAAAAAAAAAGATGATCTCATGCTTTGGCGTGAGTTGATTGTTCGTACTTCATGTTGGATATTAGAGCAGGGTAAGCTTTACAAACAGGTGTTTCAAATGAAACAGGCTTTGCCTAAAGACTTTAAAATACAGTGCCTTCAGAAAGTATGCACATCGCTTGACTTTTTCCACATTTGTTAGTGTACAGCCTGAATTTAAGCTGAGCTGGGCTAAAATAGAATATTCCAGAAATGTTCCATATGCACAAAAAGCGTATTTCTCTCAAAATGTGTGCATACATTTGTTTACATCCCTGTTAGTGAGCATTTCTCCTTTGCCAAGATCATCCATCCACCTGACAGGTGTGGTATATCAAGAAGCTGATTAAACAGCATGATCATTACACAGGTGCACCTTGTTCTGGGGACAATAAAAGGCCACTCTAAAATGTGCAATTTTATCACACAAAACAATATCACAGATGTATTGAGGGAGCGTGCAATTGGCATACTGACTGGAGGAATGTCCACCAGAGCTGTTGGCAGAGAATGTAATATTTATTTCTCTACCATAAACTGCCTCCAACCTCATTTTAAAGAAATTCGCAGTACGCCCAACCGGCCTTACACCCGCAGAGCATGTGTATGGCGTCGTGTGGGCGGGCGGTTTGCTGATGTCAACGTTGTGAACAGTGTCCCATGGTGGTGGTGGGGTTATGGTATGGGCAGGAATAAGCTACGGACAACGAAGAGAAATTGCATTTTATCAATGGCAATTCGAATGCACAGAGATAGAGTGATGAGATCCTGAGGCCCATTGTCTTGTCATTCACCTGCCTCCATCATCTCATGTTTCAGCATGATAATGCACGGCCCCATATTGCAAGAATCTGTTCACAATTCCTGGAAGCTGAAAATGTCCCAGTTGCTGCATAGTCACCAGACATGTTCCAGTTCTCTCCCTACAATATCCAGCATCTTCGCACAGCCATTGAAGAGGAGTGGGGCATCATTCCACAGGACACAATCAACAGCCTGATCAACTCTATGTGAAGGAGGTGTGTCGCGCTACATGAGGGAAATGGTGGTCACACCAGATACTGACTGGTTTTCTGTTCCACCTTTTTTTTTTAAAGGTATCTGTGACCAACAGAACTCTGTATTCCCAGTCACGTGAAATCCATAGATTAGGGCCTAATTAATTTACTTAAATTGACTGATTTCCTTATATGAAGTGTAACTCAGTAAAATCTTTGAAATTGTTGCATGTTGCGTTTATAATTTTGTTCAGTATATATTAAATTGTGATTTTGTGTCACTGGCTCACACACAATACCCCATAATGTGAAAGTGGAATTATTTTTTTAGACATTTTTACAAATGAATAAAAAATGAAAAGCTGAAATGTCTTGAGTCAATAAGTATTAAACCCCTTTGTTATGGCAAGCCTAAATAAGGTCACGAATAAAAATGTGCTCAACAAGTCACATAATAAGTTGTGTGGACTCACTCTGTGTTTCAATAATAGTGTTTAACAGGATTTTTAAATACAATTATCTGTAAGGTCCCTCGGTTAAGCAGTGAACTTCAAACACAGATTCAACCACAAAGACCAGGTTTTCCAACACCTCGCAAAGAAGGGCAACCTATTGGTAGATGGGTAAAAGAAACGGACATTGAATATCCCTTTGAGCATGGTGAAGTTATTATTACATTTTGGATGGTGTATCAATACACTCAGTCACTACAAAGTTAGAGGCGTCCATCTTAACTCAGTTGCCGGAGAGGAAGGAAACCGCTCAGTGATTTCACCATTAGGTCAATGGTGACTTTAAAACAGTTACAGAGTTGAATGGCTGTGATAAGAGAAAACTGAGGATGGATCAACAACATTGTAGTTACTCCACAATACTAACCAAAATGACAGAGTGAAAAGAAGGAAGCCTGTACAGAATAAAAATATTCCAACACATGTATCCTGTTTGCAACAAGGCATTACATAAAACTACAACAACAACAAAAATGCCAAAGAAATTAACTTTATGTCCTGAATACAAGGTTTTGAGTAACACTCTTCATATTTTCAAGCATGGTGGTGGCTGCATCATTGTATGGGTATGCCTGTCATCGGTTAGGAATATGGATTTAAAATATGTATATATATATGGAATAGAGCTAAGCAAAGCAAAAGAGGAAAAGTAGAGGAAAGCCTGGTTCAGTCTGCTATCCAACAGACACTGGGAGACAAGTGAACCTTTCAGCAGGACAATAACCCAAAACACAAGGACAAATATTCACTGGAGTTGCTTACCAAGACGGCATTGAATGTTCCTGAGTGGCCTAGTTACAGTTTTGACTTAAATCGTCTTGATCTATGGCAAGACTTGAAAATGGCTGTCTAGCAATGATCAATAACCATTGACAGAGCTTTAAGAATACAACAATTATAATATGCAAATATTGTACAATCAAATCAAATCAAATGTATTTATATAGCCATTCTTACATCAGCTGATATCTCAAAGAGCTGTACAGAAACCCAGCCTAAAACCCCAAACAGCAAGCAATGCAGGCGTAGAAGCACGGTGGCTAGGAAAAACTCCCTAGAAAGGCCAAAACCTAGGAAGAAACCTAGAGAAGAACCAGGCTATGAGGGGTGGCCAGTGCCGGGTGGAGATTATAACAGAACATGGCCAAGATGTTCAAATGTTCATAAATGACCAGCATGGTCAAATAATAATAATCACAGTAATTGTCGAGGGTGTAGCAAGTCAGCACCTCAGGAGTAAATGTCAGTTGGCTTTTCATAGCCGATCATTAAGAGTATCTCTACCGCTCCTGCTGTCTCTAGAGAGTTGAAAACAGCAGGTCTGGGACAGGTAGCACGTCCAGTGAACAGGTCAGGGTTCCATAGCCGCAGGCAGAACAGTTGAGACAGGAGAAGTACTCCAGATATAACAAACTGACCCTAGCCCCCCGACACATAAACTACTGCAGCATAAATACTGGAGGCTGAGACAGGAGGGGTCAGGAGACACTGTGGCCCCATCCGATGATACCCCCGGACAGGGCCAAACAGGATGGATATAACCCCACCCACTTTGCCAAAGCACAGCCCCCACACCACTATCCAGGTGTGGAAAGCTCTTAGAGACTTACCCAGAAAGACTCACAGCTGTAATCACTACCAAATGTGATTCTAAAATGAATCGACTCAGGGGTGTGAATACTTATGTAAATGAGATATTTCTGTTTTTCATTTGAAATAGATTAGCAAAAATGTCTAAAAACGTGTTTTCACTTTTTCATTAGGGGGTATTGTGTTTAGATGCGTGAGGAAGCCGGCCGTAGCAACAACATGTGGAATAAGTCAAGAGGCATGAATACTTTCTGAGGGCACTCATCCTCATCGTCTGTTTGTTATGAGATGATGATTTATTGAGGTATGCATTAGACATCTACACAGCATAGTCTTATACAGAGAGAACAAAACATTAGGGACACCTTCTTAATATTGAGTCGCACCCTCTCTTGCCCTCAGAACAGTCTTCCACAGGGATGCTGGCCCATGTTGACTCCAGCGCTTCCTACAGTTGTGTCAAGTTGGCTGGATGTGCTTTGAGGTGGTGGACCATTCTTGATACACACGGGAAACTGTTGAGTGTGAAAAACCCAGCAGCGTTGCAGTTCTTGACACACTCAAATCGGTGCGCCTGACACCTACTATCATACCCAGTTCAAAGGCACTTAAATATTTTGTCTTGCCCATTCACTCTCTGAATGGCACACATACACAATCCGTGTCTCAATTGTCTCAAGGCTTAAAAATCCTTCTTTAATCTGTCTCCTCGCCTTCATCTACACTGATTGAAGTGGATTGAACAGGTGACATCAACATGGGATCATAGCTTTCCCCTGGATTCATCTCGTCCGTCTATATCACGGAAAGAGCAGGTGTTCCTAATGTTTTGTACACTCAGTGTACTTTAAGTGTCACCAAGAAGTGCACATTCACATGATACAGCATGTGCATTGAATATCATCACATTGTCATATAACCAAACAGACAGAGGGTCATTAAGAGAAAAATGGCCTTCGAGACTTTTCCAGTCACCCAGGCAAGAGCTTCGTACTTATCCTCAATCAAACACCTCAAAAAAAGCACTTGTGTAGCATTAAGGAAATCCATCGGATGAGAGCCAAGTCAGTGAGTCAATAGGCGACGGATACTTATCCAGCTTTTATTAGGCCAGTGAATGAAGCGGTCTCCCCATGAACAGCAATAGGTTCTTAATCACAGCTCTACCGTCTGTGGCAGTCAGAGCTTGATTCGCCCGGACGGAGGGACGAACTGTTATCTAAAGCAGATACAATTAAATTCCTGGCATAGGATTAGTGGTCAGTAGCATCTGCTGACTACCGGCCAGGAGGGGAGTCGAGAGGGGCGTCCCAGCTAAGGCCGTATTCTGATTAAAAGGGGACCTTCTGCCCTCTCCAGTCCCTTCTCCAGTCTTGGCCAGGGCCAAAAAAGCATGGAGAGGCCTGGCCAAGGTTGGCGTACTGGAAGTGGACACAATACAGCGTGCCTAATAAAACGCCTGGCGTTAATATGAACCTCTTCCTCTCCTCAGTCCACTCCTCATCCATCAGTTTTCAACTGGACTGGACATATGGGGTTCATTAGGCTAATCGACCGGGAGGGAGTAGAGCGGGCGTGAGGGGCTTACTTTGTTCGCATGCCACTCACCCTCCTTCAACCCCCCAACAGAAGGTATTTCGGGTAATGAATTTGACAGAGGTCAAGTTCGCGAGAACCATGCCGTGTGGAAATCCACAGGGCTTATCTAACTGACCTTATGAGACGATGCAGAAGGGGTTAATGCTGTGTGTGTGTGTCGGTGGGGGGGGGGGGGGGGGGGGGCTGTTGTCTCTTCTGATTGGAAATATCTGTCCATCGGCCTGTCAGAACACACATGGAACTGGATATCTTTAACCTACAGATATAGGATCTGTATAGCAAGTGAATATTTATCTAAGATCAATGTTTCGGTCACGTAGAGTAGACCGTTGTCGGTTCACTTCAACATTCCCCCAAAAGTTTCTGAGATTGACCCCACGGCATCTTTTGCGTAGTACCCACTTTGTGGTATTTGGCTATTTTGCGTGTTAATTCAAGTGTTAAATGATGTGTCTCTTTAAGTGTTAATCCATTCTAAGTTTAGTCGGGTCATGTGTTGAAACAGTGGGTTGACCCAACACTGGCTCTATGGGTCAACAGAGTCCAGACTGTATAAGGATTTGATAAAGTCGCACAGTTTCAAGATAAACTAAGACGAACACGGCAGCCAACTGTTGTCTGCTGTAAGTGATGTTGGGATAGTAGATGGTAGTCAGTTCTGGACGGTGGTGTGGTGCAGTCACTGACCAGGAACGCCTTGAGTGTCCATCCGACGTCCCCAAGCTTCATGTCCTGCAGATGAATGTGCAATTTGTGTGGATGGATCATTGCTGTGGATTTTGCAGAGTCAGGGGGCGAAACAGGCTCCATTTCTTGAGGAACATCTTGTGTCATCATGGTAAGCACCCTGCCATTAACGTGGAAGTCACACCCTATCAATGTTGACCCCTTCTCTGAAATCTTGAGTCATTGAATTGTGAATTAAAAGGGATTTGTTTATGACAGAACAAAACATCATTGTTTTTCCAATGAAAGCGCAAAAAATTATAATCTTGCAACGGTTTTTGCCTTTGTTTTGGAAACCACAATGCCATTTGAGAGCACAGCTAACTCTGCCCAGCTGTGATGCTCACAAGTCTGTCCTGTTCTAAGAGTTGTAAATCAGGAAAGCTGTTCTCTTGAAGACAAAGTGGATCTGGGTTTATCCCATCGATCAATGTTTGTACTCTGTGTGTCTGTGTGTGTGTGTGCATGCTCTGGAAGGAGTCTCCCCTGTGTGTGCCCACCACATACCAGTGTTCACAGGAAATTGACCACAGCTTTGAAGATGCGGATCAAGGGATATTTTCTCTCCATTGGGGATCACAAGTTAGTTCTAAGCCACATTGGTTTTGATTATGGTGACAGTTGATGCGTTTTGATGAGGGAACCAAGCTTGTCAACATAGTTAAACATGTGGTAAATTGATGTTGGTTTGAGCCCCACTTGGACTCCCGGATGTTCCAGTGATGCGTAGGCATGGGATCTGAGGGGAAATGTTTATGTCATTTGGCAGAAGTGAGTGGGGAAATCTTTGGATCGTGTATCTTGCTTTTAAAGAGATTGATGGGTAGAGTGTATCATGATCAGTTATTTTGCGTTGTCATGTCTGCCACAATCCCACTGAGATTAGGCCTAGCTAACAAATGACAACTAATTATTAAATGTTTCAGTTAGAGCCTTTGAAGCAAAATCAACATTCCTTTTGCAGTTCCAAGCATTCGTTATTTGTCTACTTAATTAATTAATTTAATCAGCTAATTAATCATTTAAGCCATTATCAGTTTATCAAGCCACTGTCATTCAATCGTACATGAACGGTTGGGGTGGCAGGGTAGCCTAGTGGTTAGAGCGTTAGAGCGTTGGACTTGTAACCGCAAGGTTGCAAGTTCAAATCCCTGAGCTGGCAAGGTACAAATCTGTCTTTCTGCCCCTGAACAAGGCACTGTTCCTAGGCTGTCATTGAAAATAAGAATTTGTTCTTAACTGACTTGCCTAGTTAAATAAAGGTACAAAAATATATCTGTTATTGATCAGAGGGAACACAATGCCCATCCAGAGAGGGCAGTGTAGCCTACCTACTGCAGTGTGAGTACAGTAATATAACAAATGTAACCAGCTGGCTAAAATCAGTCGCAGGTTGAATGATCATTCCCACCTTTTGGGAGATGAGATGACATCCTGTGACAATGAGGCTGTAGACAGCTGGTGTGTCTGATCAGCACAGATTGGTTTTAGTGGCACTAATAAAGCTGATTAGCTATTGGACCGCAGGCCCATTAACCTGATACAGACACCATGTATGCTCTCTCTGTGTGTGTGTGTGTGTGTGTGTGTGTGTGTGTGTGTGTGTGTGTGTGTGTGTGTGTGTGTGTGTGTGTGTGTGTGTGTGTGTGTGTGTGTGTGTGTGTGTGTGTGTGTGTGTGTGTGTGTGTGTGTGTGTGTGTGTGTGTGTGTGTGTGTGTGTGTGCTACACTTCCTCAGACACTAACACACACAACGTTAAAAGGAAGAGTTTAGTTAAGATACCTCGTAGATTAAATAGGTCACTTTCAGCAAAGTTGTCTGAAAGTACAGTGCAGAAAATCCACTATCTGCAATGATTAGATTCCTGTGCCTGATTGCATAAAACAAGCCTTGAGTCTAGCGACAGAGGTCTAGACAGAGGTGCACAGTGACGCTGAGGTAACATGCTGTCTGGAAGGTACAACGTCTCGACTGGAGGAGTCTAGGGAACGCCTCAGAACACACTGAGAAGACAGGAGAGTCCAAGCAGATAAAGCTGTTCAATATTTAATGCTTGGTTGGTTCCTCTCTTTCTCAAATGTCAAAGGAGCCCCCCAGAGTACCACAGACAAAACTGTGAAAACAAACATTCACTGGATGTTTCTCTTTTTAAAGGTCTATCTATGTTGACCTATCAGATATCTGGATATAGGAATTCCTGGCTGACTGAGCCTATGATAACAGTTATTGTAAAAGATTAGGAGTAAGGGAAGATGGGAGAGAAAATGGAAGAATTCGCTATTCAAAAACATGACAAATGGTAAATGATCTAAATCTTTGTCAGTGCGTTACTTTTGACAGCCAACAGTGCCATGTAAAGACATGCTGAGGATGTTAAACGTTTGAAGAAGAGAAATCACTGAAAGCAATTCAATTAAAACGTTGACTTCATATAGTGATCATGGAGAATATAGTTTCCATTTTTCATAATGTTTCTCCTCACATTTACAAATGACTCTAGGAAAGCAACATTGTCCTCACGTTAGTCTCTAACCACAGTGTGAGGGCAATAATGATCTGATACCTGGACGTCTCAGGTGGAATCTAACTTATGGGCTATCTACTGAGCAGGTTGGCATTTATTGTCATGAATCTTGACCTGGAGGCAGCTCTGCAGAGTATTCACTAGCTAGCACAGCCACAAAGTCATGCAATCTAACCCTAACCTTAACCACACTGCTAACCCTAATGCCTAACCCTAACCTTAAATTAAAAGCACATTTTAGTTTTTGTGAATTTTTACGCCATAGTCAATTTTGACTTTGCAGCTGGCCCATTTAGCCAGCCATTTAGTTTTATCTCAATCTCTTCATTCAAAGACTCAATCATGGACACTCTTACTGACAGTTGTGGCTGTTTTGTGTGATGTATTGGTTGTCTCTACCTTCTTGACCTTTGTGCTGTTGACTTTGCCCAATAATGATTGTACCATGTTTTTGTGTTTCTACCATGTTGTTGTCATGTTGTGTTGCTACCATGCTGTGTTGTCATACGTTGCTGCCTTTTTATGTTGTTGTCTTAGGTCTGTCTTTATGTAGTGTTGTGTCTCTCTTGTTGTGATGTGTGTTTTGTACTATATTTATATTGTATTTAAAAATAATCCCAGGCCCCCGTCCCCGCAAGAGGCCTTTTGCCTTTTGGTAGGCCGTCCTTGTAAATAAGAATTTGTTCTTAACTGACTTGCCTAGTTAAAGAAAGGTTAAATAAAATAAAATAATATATATTTTTAGCCGGAATCGCTCAGTGCTGCCTCCAGGGCACGATTCATGACAATAAACGTCAACCTCAGTCTACAGAGCTCGTCATTGTTTACTGTTCTAACTTGAGCCACCTCTTTAAAGGAAGTTAAAACCACCATGATAGCCCATGAAGATCAAATGACTTTGTACCCATCATTCCTTCACAAAGTGTTCAATTGTGTCCCGTTGTGGCTTTCTTCGACAATGAACAAAGCTCCCTACAGTTGAACTGTACATGTTGTATAGGTGTACAGTGGATTATTTTTATTTTGCGCTCCATGGACTGTGAAAGCAATCTGGCATCAAAGGGAAGCCAAGATAGAGGTAACACAATGCTACATCAGTGACCATACAGTAGGACTGTTAAGGTGTGTTTTGTGTTCTCGTCCCTACAACCCCCCCTCCCCCCTCCCCCCTCCCTTCCCACAGTGATGTAACATAACAACCTTTTCATGTGCACGCTCAAATGACAAAGACGCTTTGTGAGCGCAAGGCTATGTACGAATCCATTGACCTTAGAGAAGTAGATCAGTAGATTTAACAGCACGGCTCATTCGTTGTCAGAGAGTGACACACCAAATGTACAGATGAAACAGATAAGGGGGACTTTTTTTATCGCCTTTGTCAGAAACAAAGACTTGTAAAGTAAGATGATACATGTGTGTTGTAATGGGAAGAGCACCATGTGATGTTTATGGGCTGTAGGTGGGCGTGATTTTTATTCTGGGCTGTAGGTGGGCTTGATGCCCGACATTGAGGTCTTGTTGCTTTTTCTTGATGAAGCAAATCAGGTAGTGGTTCTCAAGTTATATTTAGCTTTTAGGTTCGCTGTGAATGATCTGCCACGCAGCTAGTATGACAACATAATATTTTCCGTTGTCATTTATACAGGAGTCAATTGACAATGACATTCAGTTATTGTTTTTGACAATGGTTAAGAGCCTCTCTTCCACAATGGACCCTTATCTGACGGTCGGAGGCAAAGACTGCTAATCAGGATTACGCTTGAGTCTTTATGGGACATAAATGAATTCCTAGACTTTGATAGATGATTACTCTGTGATAAGATTTTAATGGCTTAATGTTGCCAGCAATTAATCTTCTAAGAAGCTGCTGAGTCTTTGTGCTGATTTGACCAGCGGGACCGCTGCACTGCTGGGGACCGAATCTATTTAATTAATCCTTCAGTGTGTTTGTTCCACAGGCCAGTCAAACATGTTGCCTTTCAATTAGGAAAACAATGACTCATAATAACAGTTCTTCATGTGTAGTGTACATCTGAGAGAGGAAGGAGCGCTATGTAAAATAGAATGAAGAAAAGGTCAACTATGGCGTTAATGTCAGGGATTAAAGGGGAGAGTCTAGTTTAAACGATGATCCCATTGGATCATTCTTAAGACAGGCAAACAAACAGACACTAGCTACAATACCACATATAACTCCAGTGACAGAACCACATGCTACAGTTTCTCAATGAAATGATAACTAGGTTTTAGGGCTCATACATAAAATCAAGGCAATTGTGTAATCATATCATAGGGTTAAGGTAATTAGTGAAAATATAGATATGGACTAAAATTCAAGTTCGACTGAATATTTCATTTGGTTTTGGTTAGATGATGTCATATCAATGTTTTGAGATATAGTCATAGCACCATGTGTAGATACTAACATTGACTAGATATTGACATTGACTACTACTTTTATTTATGTATTTTTATTTAGTTGACATTTTTTTATTGAAGCCGCTCAACATTTACATTACATCTAGCATCTAGCAGACTCCCACCCAGAGTGACACAGGAGAAACCAGGGTCAAGCGCCCCGCCCAAGGGCACGTCGACAGATCTCCCACCAAGTCAAGTCGGGGACAAGCTCCCAACGGCCAGGCCACCAACCATCCGAGGCCCCCCCACAGTTCCCCGAGAGCTGCCCCTCAACCATCTGAGACCCCCCCCCCCCATTCACCACCCCCAAACACCAACCAAGCCACCGTCCCCCAACGCGCCAACAACCAACAAAATGAACAAAAGAGAAAAACGAAGGAAAACAACACAAAACGACAACACAAAAACAAAAGACATCAAGGACAACAAAAATCATAACAGCAAGGCAGACGGTATGCGTTTGAGTGCCTGTGTGGCACTATTTACATATGTGTGTGTGTGTGTGTGTGTGTGTGTGTGTGTGTGTGTGTGTGTGTGTGTGTGTGTGTGTGTGTGTGTGTGTGTGTGTGTGTGTGTGTGTGTGTGTGTGTGTGTGTGTGTGTGTGTGTCTAAAGGCTTGAGACAAGAGAGGAGGAAGGCTCTGGGGGGTAAAAGCACCCTTCCCGGGTGTCCCCCTCTTTTTGGAGGGAGATAAATGTTTGCATGCGTGCAGGCGAGTCCAAGCGGGCCCAACAAAAGCCTCTAATACCGATTTAGTATCTCAATCCTTCGGCACATTTCTGTATGCTTTGACAGGTCAACTACCATGCAGCAATCTGTTCCCCAAACATTTGTTTTCCTCGACTTAAATCACATATTACCTAGAGCAAGGAGGAGGAGGAGGAGGAGGAGGGGGAGGAAGAGGATGAATTGAACCAGTAGGGGGATAATTAGGAGCTGGAAAAGTCCTAATTCTAGAAGCCCTTGTCTGTGACATTCATCAACAAGGAGCTCTCAAGTATGTAGTAATCACAGTCAAAGTATTTCCATTATATTTTAGCCTAGTTGCTAGTTTATTTATTGGTATGCTATCTATGATAGATAATATGTGACTTGCTCATAATTCAATCACATGGACCCCAACATACAATTTGTTAAAACATCAGAAAGGCCTTGGTTGAGTCCTCTACCTATTTGGCGTCACAAATTACAATAGATATGTTGAGTAATTTGCTTGCTACTGTACAATGATTGATCCAGTATATACTGTAGCTACTTACCGTGGCTCTGGCTACCTACTCACCAGAGAGATTTGACATGATGATACTGACAGATGTACCGTTGAAAAGAGGAGGCTAAGCTTTGACTAGATCATCTGCTAACTATCTTGTTAGCTAGCTAATTTGTTAACAAACGAGTTCAGTTTGTGAGTGTGCTAGCGAGCTAAACATCTACAGTTGAAGTCGGAAGTTTACATACACTTAGGTTGGAGTCATTAAAACGAATTTTTCAACCACTCCACAAATTTCTTGTTAACAAACTATAGTTTTGGAAAGTCGGTTAGGACATCTACTTTGTGCATGACACAAGTAATTTTTCCAACAATTGCTTACAGACAGATTATTTCTCTTATAATTCACTGTATCACAATTCCAGTGGGTCAGAAGTTTACATACACTAAGTTGACTGTGCCTTTAAACAGCTTGGAAAATTCCAGAAAATTATGTCATGGCTTTAGAAGCTTCTGATAGGCTAATTGACATAATTTTAGTCAATTGGAGGTGTACCTGTGGATGTATTTCAAGGCCTACCTTCAAACTCAATGCCTCTTTGCTTGACACCACTGGGAATGTTCCGAAAGAAATAAAAGCTGAAATCATTCTCTCTACTATTATTCTGACATTTCACATTCTTAAAATAAAGTGGGGGATCTGACCTAAAACAGGGAATTGTTTACAAGGATTAAATGTCATGAATTGTGAAAAACTGAGTTTAAATGTATTTGGCTAAGGTGTATGTAAACTTCCGACTTCAACTGTAGCTATTAGCCAAAACGAAAGTATTGAAAGTTTAATATTTGGCTCTGTTTTAGTCCATGTGATTTGGATATTTTTGCCTATCATATATCCATCCACCTTGTGTGCAGCCAGGCGTCCAGTCTTGATGATGTCACGGGGTGCATCCAGAGTGCTCAGGCGAACTCTGAAACAGAAGCCTATGTGGAGTTTTCTAGGTAGAACGGAGGTGTTATTGCTCTTAAGTCCCATTGATACACATTGAAAGCCTATAACTTCCAGCTTGTCTCACACGCCAAACAAACAAACAAGTACTATAGGCAATAACCTTATAAGCCAGGACAAGATGTCCACTGTAATGGCCAACTGCTCTAACTCTGGCCTCAAAATGTAGGCTACTCAATTCCCACCCTAAATGTTGTCTCCCACCCTAAAGTGGTGGAATTTGAAAAAAAGCAATTTTCGATTTCTGTAATTATCCCGCATTTGAAGGGCAAAATTCCTGCGTAACTAACAATGTTGACCTTTGCTGACTTTCTTTCAAAAAATATGACAAAAGTTAAAAGTTGAATTAAAGAACAAATGAATTCCCCAGATCTTGGCTCTTAGTCACGATAACACTGGCATAACATATCCTGTGTCTCCTCATTTGATTTTCATCGATTTTTCCCTCTACCTAATGCCTCTAAGATATGAATTAAAATGAGATTATACAGCGGCTCAGCAATTAAGCATCTTTACAACCCTTTGGTTTCCTAAGCTGCCCAACAGTTTACCTCCCTTTCCTCCCAACTGCTCCCCCAGAAGGTCCCGGGCCCGTGAAGCCCCTACCAAGCCCTTACCATTCCCACCTGTGGAGAGGAGAGCATAATGTCCTAAGTCCATCTTAGTGTTCTTCCCAAAGGCTTTGGCCAACAGATGGTTCCTCAAATCCCCTAGTTTCCTCTGGGCTTGAACATGTGTTCATCATGCCCCCCCCCCCCCCCCCAACAACTCAGACATGTTTTTCCACATTACATCTCTTCTGACTGTGGTTCTGCCTGCCATGTATTTGTTCATAACCGTCAAGCAATATTTAGTGTCCAAAACTGAGCCATTCAATAAATTCATGTATTTTTCTCCGTTTCTATTGTTTGAAACATTGCTAAAAACAATCATACTTAGATTTGTAATAGCTGTTTTAATCTCTTCAAGCATCTTTCTCAACCAAAGAATGCAACTTGTTGTGCTTATGCTGAGAAGAACACAAGTTAATATCTTCAAATTGACAACTCAAATTGTCAACTTCTTACTGAATGTTCTCTTACACTCTCTCAATGCCGTGAAAGTATTACATTTCTGAAAAGCATGTGTGAAAACTCCCTATGAGAAACCCACACGGTCCAAAACAAAGCTCACACTGTAAAATGACATTTGTGACAGGTTTGTGTCTTTTTTTAGTCATCCATGTGTTCTCTTGACAACTGAAAAGAGCATGGTCCACCCCGATCATGATGGCCATTGTTCCTGCAGTCAGAGGCCATGATATCACAGTGGGACAGATTCCAGCCAGCCAACATGTCCCTTTGTCTCTAATTATGATAATGTAAAAGCCTTGGCTCCATGGAACCTGTCTGTGTGTATGCCCAAATTCCCAGCGGACATTCCTGTTCTCTTCATATGGAGGAGGGGGTCTATCAATCCTACAGTATGTCCAATGGTTTGTATTCCGCTCTTGAGAATGTGACGAGCTCGTGCTGCCACATTTGGTAACACTTTATTTGGGGAGTCCCCTTACATATGCTTTATAGATGTTCAACTTACAAACTCATTGTTTAATTTAATATCCACTAAGCCTAGCCCTATAACCGTAACCCTTAACCCTTAACCTAACCCGAGATTCTAAAATGCAGATGTACGTTCAGCCAATGTAAAAGGTGATCGACCTTAGTGTTGCTGCCCACTAAGGCAGCGCTAACCCAGGGCAGACATCAGACAGAGGATGACAGGCATCTTTGTGGTGTGTGCGGCCTGCCTGTGGCTCGCTGGGCTCACGGAGAGAATAATGGCGGTGTTGTTGCCGTGAGCAGCCTTAATGGTTTGTGATTAAGGAGACACACCAGGTTGTGTTGCTAATGACAGGGTTCACTGACGACATCCGCCCTGTCCTGCCACTCAAACGGACCCACTATGAATGCCATCATTGTTCTTACTCAGACTCCGAGAGGCAAAAGTTGCCATTGTGTGGTTTTCTAGGTCACAGGATACATATTTATGTCACTGAAAAGATTACGTAAGAGAGAGAGAGACAAAAAAACAATAATTTACTCATCGTCTATTCTAGTGTTTAATTTTGCCAGTGTGTTAGTTCTGCATTGATAAACTGACGCACAACGGGACCCCCCCTCCCTCAGTAGCCAATGATTTCATTATCAGTAGCAAAAGATTTTAGCTACTCATCCAAGACGTATTGTTGTTTATTAATCATCACTTCCTTGTCATGCTAGACTGTGAGTTTCCCCACCACAACCTGCAGTTCCTTATCACAAGATTTCACAATGACATTTTTCCCCAATGACATCAAATAATCAAATCTCTCCTCATGTAACAAGTTACAGATGTACCTTTTGCTATGTTACGTCTAGTCTATGAGACCAGGCTTGCCAAACATAGCTACACTAACTGTCAACCGTGTGTGGCCAAACGTCTGGCCAGTGTTGTCATCTTCTATCCTGATCTTGTTTTCACCGATGTAGTGCGTGCGTCCGGCCATATGAAAAGCCAAAGCGATACATACAGTGAAATCGTTAGCGTGAAGAAGAAGACAAGAAGAAGACCGCAGGTGCTCTGAGCTCCCTAATTCCCCACACCTGTGAGGGCACATGGGCAGCGACACCCTACCCGCCTTTTCACCAACACCTGTCAGCAGGCCGGCTTCTTCAAAAGGAACCTTCTATCCTTCTCGACGTCCTCCCAATGCCCCAACCTCAGCCATTGTTACCACAGCCCACCTATTGAAAGCAGGGCGGGGGAGCCCATCATTAGTAAAAGCTGCTGTCAGTAGTTGTGAGGCACCGAGGCTCAGCTCTAGTTTGCACCCCACAATCGCCCTGACCACATCTCTTTCAGGGCCAGAGGAAGGACGGGATAGGTGGCCATAAAGGAATTCAAACGATATTGACATTTTTACACAATGTCTGCGAGAGGGGGCACAGATGGTCGGGGAGGGAGGGAGAAGCGGCAGTGAATATCCCGCCAGCGCGCTGAGGATGTGTTATAATTTTCCTAAAGCCCTGCTTGAATATGAGGCAACATGTTGCGCTCAGCAGGATGCCATGTCCGCAGAGAAGCAATTTTATTTCCCCTCCCTACGCAGGCAGGAGCAGCAGCAGCAACACGACTTAAGCATGACCTTTTGTGTGAGCCGAGCGGAGCGCCACGCTAAGCTACGACCCTAAGTGCCACAATTCTCCGAATTCTCAATTTACCAAAAGGCAAAGCCTGTCAAAAAACGTTACCGTTTGGCACAACCTTCGGCACGTATTTTGAATTTGACTACAGGCCAAAGGAAGGGGAGGAGTGTCGTGTTGTGCTGTGAGAGCCTGTCTCTTGCCTGTGCCTGTGTGCCGTAATCAGAGGCTGTTTATTGTCCGTAAAGGGTCAAGGAGATGAGATTTGGGGTTTACTGCTGCTTGAGTGAGTCAAGTTGTTCACTACTGACAGTAATAGGATCCCAGCAGGGGACCACTCAAATGACGTGTGTTTGTTGGGCAACTGTGCCTCAGTGCTGCAGGAGTGCATTAAAATGATGACCTAAAGAGCACACACACAATCAGTGGGCTACGCAGTGCATTCATTCTGCTCCCAAGAACATCGCTCTGGTCATGCAATGCTCTCCCTCTCACAGCATTCTCTATATCTTCAGTATGTCAGTCAGAGTGGAGTGGAGTGCACTATGGGTGCAATGGGATGGTCTTGGTGTGTACACTACACAGCTCTCCACACATTGCTGTAGTGCTATGCCACTGGGCAAAAACGGGTTCAATCAATGCTGTTTCCATGTCATTTCGACAAAATAAACCTATGTGATGACATTGAATCATTTGCAAAGGTCATCGACGTAAGGGAATTTAATCTTTTTTTCACCCAACTTTTAACCGTAATCCAATGATGGTGATATTTGCTGTTGGTTTGATGTGGATTTCACATGAGTTGACAACTGAAGAAAATGCTAATCAAAAACTAGACGTTGAAATGACGTCTGCGCTCAGTGGGATTGTTTGGGAAAGTGTGTGTGTACAGTACATGTACATTACATATGCATGTAATGTAAATGTGTGTCTGTGTACACACATTCTTCCTGGTTGCTTTTCTTCTCTATCCACACCATAGATAAGGTGGCTAGAGAGGTTGTCTGAGGTCAGTGTCCTCAGATGGCCTCGTTTCTGGGCTCTCTGCTCTCTGCTTAGACTCAGAGTGTTCAGTAACTGCTCAGTAAGCACAGCAGTTGGTAGTTTTGTCCCATCCCATCTTCTCTGGCATCACTTCACCACATCATCCCTGAATTTATTCACAGCCACTCAGACAGTAGGACTGCTTTGTTACAGGAATGGCTTTCTGACTGGAAGCATCTTTTTTACTCTGTAAAAAACATGTAGCTTACGTTAAGCTCTTTTTTTGTGAGCTGGCTTCATATCTCTTTATCATTGGCCATCTGATAATCAGATGGAAATGTATTTGAATAGTGAGTGGTGCATTTCTTTTTTCTGAAAAGTAAAGTTGCTCTCTTTAGATGATGTTGAAAGAGGAAGTGAGCCCATTGGAGCTTTAAACGCATCTGGTCTCTCTCTCTCTCTCTCTCTCTCTCTCTCTCTCTCTCTGGGCGTGGTCTGATCATCCCTCCTGCCAAACCGCCCTCTTTCTCACTCTCACAGAACTGTCACCCCCGAGCCGAGGCCTGACAATTTTCTGTAATAAATTGGCAGATAATAGGCATGTCCAGTGGCCATTGTTTTGTCGGGGTAAAGTGTTTCAAATGATTTTAACCGGTGAGGCTGAAGAATACATTTCGTATTACGCATGTCAGTGATGTACAACGGCCCATTAGCAAAAAAAAATGATTGGGTATGATGCCAAACTCTGTAATCAAGGCCTCTCGCAGAGCCTGTGTGCCAGACAAAAGACTGCACAAAATCCCAAGCGTTGGCTATGCATGCTTTTCAGTTGCCGTGGCTAAGGGGGGTGTGCCACGCAGGGACAACATGCATGCGCACTTTGTTTTATTGCTCCTCCACAGATGCTTTTTTGTTCACATTTTCAAGCTTTGTCAATTCTACTCTTCTCTCTCTGAGCTGACTGCCTCCCAAAAACAAGAGAGAACGTGACAGAGAGAGGCCCTTCAAAAAAAGCTCTGTTAAACACAATTGTGACTTACTTTGGAGTTAGAGGAGGAGAAGGTTGGATACAGAGCTGGCTGAGTTGTAGACTTGGACGGGTGAATATACAGTGGAAATAGAAAGTAAATAGGTAGCTGGTCAGTTGGCAATAAGGCCTTCTGTTCTTCTTGGGGCAACCTATAACCTCGGTGCACTGCCACGACAAGACACACAGGTCTGGTTTCCTTGACACAGATTAATCCAAGTTCAAGACTTGTCCTATATTTTACTCCGATTTTTTTAAATCATAGTTGTAGAATGCATGGCTTTAACAGGTAGTATGTTGCTATTTGTTCTGGTAGGTTCAAGGCCAGAGGTTTGGGTCAATGAGTTTGTTGCACATAGCAGCTCATCTATTTGCGACAGATTTATATGATTTATAGTCACACTTGAACTGTGTGTGTGAAGTACAGATGTAGGATCTTAATTGGATCACTCTTTTGTTGCTGATAATTTTCCTGTGCAGCAGTAAATGCAAACTTGTAGTGTATTTGATGTTTAAAAAGGCTTCAAAGTTTGGAATTTCCACTTTAAAATGTCAGACTTGATTTGCTCTAACGAAAAATGCATCACCCCCCACAAAAAAAGTAATTGAATTGTAATCCACATAATAATTAACGTTTCCTGTTTCTGCAGGATTATTTTCCTGCTGTAGCAAACTGGCTCAAATTAAGATCCTACATCTGTATCCATAGTATATGATAATGATGAGGTAATGCTGAATGGACAGAACAATACAGCTAATAATGTGTTAAATAGCGAGGTCGTGGGAAAAGCACAGTCTTGCCAATTAGTGGGATAGTGCTGATTAACCCTCCCTATGCCACATTGTGTAGACCCTGGGGTGGGATTCAACAGGCCACAATAGACACCCCTCAACACAAAAACAAACCTCTAGCTCATCTTTAGGAACGTGCGTGTGTGTTTGTGTGTGCTCGGAGGGAACTTGTTGAGGTTAAGCTTTCAGTTAGTATCGCAAGCCTTAACCAACTCTACAGCTAACTAGTATATTTATATGAATGTCGGGCACGTTCATAAGAGACTACATATTCATTGGTTAGAAGTTAGGTATAAAACATGACAAATTTCAAACAAGTTCAACACCAGCCCATAAATGTCCTCTGAGTGCCTCAGAGAACAGGTGTTGTCGGACGAGGGTCCTGTAGAGGACAGATGGATGATCTATTCAACGCTCCTCTATGTGTCTGGTGTTTGATGGGCCACATGAAAGCAGAGTCATCAACATGACTCATTGTAGTTCCAGATCCCCAACAATTAATGTTTGATGTTCTGTTTCCAGATCATTGGTTTCTGCGCTACATTTAAACATGGATGTGTTCTTGTCAAACGCTCTTGTAAATGCAATAGTGCATATCTGTTTTATAGCAGGAAATGCACACATTGTTTAGATTCAAATCGTACATTTTTAAAATGTTGATTTTCATGCAATTCACTTTTGTGGGGTCTCACATGGCATATTCCAGTTTGGACAAGAGAACAGATAATGTTGTTTTTAGTTTGATGTTGCGACTACAGTACAGAGATACCTGTATCTGTTTATAACCTCAAGAGATTTAATTGGCCATCTGCAAATGTGTTTTGTCTTTCTGTCTTTTTCTCACACTCTAAATATTAGCGTTTTTCAGAGCAGTACAAACAACACATTTTATTCCAAAAACATTCACGATCATGGACCATCACTGCACTTCTAGAGACACATATCTTTGTTAACCCTGACACAACCTTTTCCTGAAAATTATGCTGCATTGTATATCAGTCTGAAGATATAACGTGAGTTTATTCCATGGGAAAGAGGCCTTTAAATGGCCTTCTGTCGATTGATGTGTCTGCGAGTCAGTGGCAACAATATTGCTCATATGCAGTTATTCCCAGCTCCTCCAACGAGATAGAGCTATGAAAGTGTGAGTACTCAGCTTTCTCCTGCTCCCCACCATGACTGAGAGATCCCACTGGGCACACACTGGTTGAATCAATGTTGTTTCCACGTCATTTCAATGAAATTACGTTGAACCAATGTGGAATAGACGTTGAATTGACGTCTGTGTCCAGTGGGATGCAGTATAAAGAGGAGCAGTATTTGCACTATAAGTGTTCAGTCAGGGGACACAGAGACTTCGAAGCTACTCCGATGTGTAGAATACTTGGTAAATGTTTTGTAAATCATCCCCAAGACTAGATAATTGCTGAGGATGTGGGTGAGAAGTTGTTTGTCTTATAACAAGGATTCCTATTGTCACATGAGAGGACGCTGGCGTCAGGGTGGATATGTAGTGTCACGTCTGCTCCCGCTCCCCCCCTGGCGCTTGAGGGCGCCAGGCTGCCCTGCATCACTGACTCCTATCATCTATTATGCACACCTGCCTTCCCTTGTTCCACGCATCAGCGATATTGGACTCACCTGGACTCATTCATCACCTGTTTATTTCCTCCCCTATATTTGTCAGTTCCCCAGTTCTGTTCCCCGCTGCAGCATTAATTGTTTTTTGTCAGGGTTACCTGTTTGCTGACGCTGTTCCTGTCTCATTCCATGTCCGTTATTTATTAAATGTTTTACTCCCCGTACCTGCTTCGTCTCTCCAGCGTCATCATATGTGACACCTATGGTATGGAACCCCCTTTACTCTGGTACTCCTTTTATCATCTGTGAAGTGAGTACAAATAATTCTCGCTCTAAGACAGCCTGGTCCCAAACGTACTGTAACAAGTGTGATCCTCATATAGCAGAACAATGAGAGAAAATCCCAACGTTCCTGGAAGATTGCATGTACAGTATACATTGAGCCCAATGCCACAAGTCACAGATATGGTTCTGTATAAGCTTTCTTGAGCCTGGGTTGACTTCCAGTCTGTAATGGTTTTGGACCCCATTAAGATCCGAGGGTTAAGCTGAAGGCCTAACGTCTTAGTGCTAGGGTCAATATTTCTTGACAAATGGTTGGAAGAGTGCTTGAAATGCAAAGGTCGGGGGTCGCAACCTTTTTGACCTCTCAACCAGTGGCCCTTAATACGTTTTACCTCTGGATCGTCAACAGAATGGCCAAACATATGTCAAGGATAATTCAAGGTCAAATGGACCTGACCTGATAATCTACTTTGAAAGAGTCCAACTCCAGTCATTTACTGTGTTTAACCAGGCCTATATCTTCTGAGGATCTTCTGGACTTTATTGGACCTTTTAAATAGTGAACAAACTGTGAGCCAAGAGCCAGAAAAGATCTGCAAATATGCCCAAATCAACAGGCCCCTAGTTACTGGTTCAACAAACGTGCAAGAAAAGATCTTAAACATTGTCTACTTTGAACTTGACATAATGTTTACCTCGCCTCTGAATTGATTGAAAATCCCATTGAATGCAATTCTTTGGGACAAAGGCACACAACACAGAATTAAGGCCTAACAAAAGGCTTTAGACGATATTTTAACATCGTAAATTGACCTTGTCGGCCTGTTCACCTACCCCCACCTCTCTCTATTCTGCACCTCCCACCCTCTCCCCTTACCCACAAGGTCGTCCCCAATTGGGGTCCAGAGCCAATGGGGACAGACATCCTTTATATGTTCTTTAACGGTCCACTAAATGGGTTTTGAGGTCAAGCGATTAGTCTCTCAGGTCAACCCTGGCACCTGCATGGTAACACTGATTCCACAATAAGGGCAGTCTGCAAGGAGGCTGCATTTGGTAAGCGTAAATAGCTGTAGGAGATGAATTGATAGATTTGAGAAACAATCCTCGTTCTTAAAAGCTCCATTCAGCACTTCGATAAAAGGTTTTTGTGTAGTACGTTCCGTAAAAGGAGAGAGAGGCTATCAGATTCTTGAGGTCAGCCACCATGGCTGAAGAGAAGTTATTTCTAAAGCCTCCCTGGTCTCTGTTTCGTCCCTGTGAGAGAGAAACCACACAGCCTGACTCGAGATGGCTTTTAACAGCCGAGATTACAGTAGAGTAGCGGAGGAAGAATACGCACCCTTTTATTCTCGTTTGTCTCCGCTTCAGTTGCATACAACTGCCTCCCCTCTCACCATGCCGAGCCCTTCATGCATGAGCTTGTCCGCTTTTCAATAGCCTTTGTGTTAGTCAGGATTCAAACAAGATAGGTTGCCTGCCTTTGACTCCTCTGCTCTCTCTCTCCTAGGATAAATATTTCACCTGTCACACAAAGAAGAATGTTTTGGGATCACTTGCTACTGTAAAAATCCACTTTGGGATTTACATTGACGGAATGATTTTCAAAAAGTCTCATCCAGAAGGCTGAGGTTAGCTTTCATCAGGCGCTGTGTATTTGTTGACGTGGTGATTTGCATAGTCTTTCAGGGAGCTCAGGGAGAGTGAAATCCTGTTGTAAACCCATCGTCAACTTTAAACAGCGCCACGGTACACACAAAGCTGCCTTGAGAAGTGCCTTCGTTTCCCTAATGGGATTAGAATTGATTCGATTGAAAACCTTATCATCATTATTTAGAAAGATGATAGCTTGTCAATCATCTAGAAGCATAGATAATCAGTGTGATGTAAACCACCCAAACAATAATGGACGTTACATCGTCACTGTGAGACATCTCTCTACAGGATACAACTCAAGGCATGACCAAGATCTAGTACCTCCTTGACTATGATTGATGAAACTGTATATCTACCGAGTCCATTCCCAAGCCTCCTGTACTGCGGATCCTTTCTCCTCTGTAGTCTTAAGGCAGAGGCCTGGGACGAAGGGGACTGTTTGCTCTCTGGGACCTAATTAATAATGTTTGTTCAGCCCATTGTGAAGAGGGATAGTAAGGTCACTAACTCGAACAGCAAAAGGAGTTTTAAAAGCCTTGGAAATGCATAAATTATGTAAATATGTCTATTGCCTTTAATACGTATTGTTCCCCTCATTCAGAGGAATCTGTGAGAAACGAAGCACCCAGATCTCTATTGACTCCGCCTAAGGGTTTTAGATGAAAACCATGAACGCCATATATAAATGTTCATATAGGCTATATGGTACCGCATATCATATGTTAATTAATGTGTTCATGGACTCAATTCTTGACATTATTCTTTGAACATAAAACTTAGATGCATGCAGATATCATGTTTTTCTCCAACCACTACATACAGCTGTCTATAGTCGTTTTGATATTCATGGCCATTTTGGATTTATGCGTAATGGAGAATAAAGCTAAAGCGGCCATGTTTGTCCCTTTCTTGATCAGTGTTGTATTGTATTGTTCCTGCTGGCTGGTAGTTTGGTAGGCCAGACAGATATGGCAGTAGATTCATGGTTTAATGAGGACCAGACTGCTGCAGAGAAGCCAGGGCCCAGGGCCCACCACACACTGGAGTGAGGCCTCACAACAGCTATTGGCTGTTAGAACAGCTATTGGCTGCTATGCATGGGGATACTACAGTAGGTTTAAGTTTCATTGGATTGTTGTTACTTTTGTTTTTTACAGAGTGAGGCTAGATCAAGCTTCAAAGCCAGTGTTCAATTACCAAGAAAACAGAGAAAGTCTTTACAGTGTTTTTTGTTATGACTAACAGCTTTCGTATTGCCCTTTTTTATATATTTTCACCTTTTCGGTTTAGTTCTGCCTTCTTTATCAAGCACATTCTCAAAGTTGTGTGAAAACCAACACTTCAGGGAATCAATTTTTTCTCGGGGTGCATTTCTTCCCTAATTATATCAGGGCTCTCCAAACCTGTTCCTGGAGAGCTACCCTCCTGTAGGTTAACTCTCAAACCTCTTCCTGGAGAGCTACCCTCCTGTAGGTTTACTCTCCAAACCTGTTCCTGGAGAGCTACCCTCCTGTAGGTTAACTCTCAAACCTCTTCCTGGAGAGCGACCCTCCTGTAGGTTTACTCTCCAAACCTATTCCTGGAGAGCTACCCTCCTGTAGGTTTACTCTCCAAACCTGTTCCTGGAGAGCTACCCTCCTGTAGGTTTACTCTCCAAACCTGTTCCTGGAGAGCTACCCTCCTGTAGGTTAACTCTCAAACCTCTTCCTGGAGAGCTACCCTCCTGTAGGTTTACTCTCCAAACCTATTCCTGGAGAGCTACCCTCCTGTAGGTTTACTCTCCAAACCTGTTCCTGGAGAGCTACCCTCCTGTAGGTTTACTCTCCAAACCTGTTCCTGGAGAGCTACCCTCCTGTAGGTTTACTCTCCAACCTGTTCCTGGAGAGCTACCCTCCTGTAGGTTTACGCTCCAACCTGTTCCTGGAGAGCTACCCTCCTGTAGGTTTACTCTCCAAACCTGTTCCTGGAGAGCTACCCTCCTGTAGGTTTACTCTCCAACCTGTTCCTGGAGAGCTACCCTCCTGTAGGTTTACGCTCCATCCTGTTCCTGGAGAGCTACCCTCCTGTAGGTTTTTGCTACAACCACAGTTGTAACTAACCTGTTCAGCTTATGAACTAGCTAATTACTAGAATTAGGTGCGTTAGATTAGGGTTGTAGTGAAAACCATACAGGTTGGTAGCTCTCCAGGAATAGGGTTGGAGAGCCCTGGTTTAAATTACAGTCCGGCATGTTTTAACTATCGCCTTTTAGTTTATGATTTTTGATTGGATTTCATAGAAAGGGACCCATCAATGATGAGGGCCTTCCGCTCAGTGATGCCAACTTAGCAATTTTGTTGCTAGATTTAGCAACTTTTCAGAGTACCCAGAGTAACTTTTTTTTCAAACAGCACCTAGCAACAAATTTAGCTACTTATAAAAATGTATTTGGAACTTTTACCAACTTTTGAAAAGTGACTCAAATGCTAAAATGCACACATTTTGCCTCTAAATGACACAAAAATGATTTTCTCTGTCACACACTCAGTCACAACACACGTGCCTGGCTGCAAAAGTGCATTGTGAGTGACGTCAGCAGCAGGCGCTCAGCTCGTGCACAGGCAGCAGCAGGCCAGCAGCAATTTCAGCAAATTGCAAATCATTGTTGGCTGACTGCAGCAGCAGTAGTATGCGTTCGACGAGACAAACCCAATGAATATAGTTGGTCACAAATGTTTGATATTGAACAGAGCTTACAACATCAATCAAAATGTCTCAATCAAAATTATACAGCCAGAAGTACAGAAAAGAGTGGGAGTCTGTACCTGAATTTAAAGGGTGGCTGAAGCCAGTAATTGGGGATGATTGTCGAGTATACTGTGCGTACTGCAAATCAGATACGCTTGCAAAAATGTATGACATCAAGAAACATTGTGCTACAGCAAAGCATATAAATAAATCAAAACCGTACAACCCCACAGTTGGTTAAAAAAGTGGATAACTGCAAAAGCGCAGAAGCTACGATGGCAATGGCCACTGCAGAGCATTGTTCGCTGCTAGCATGCAACCATTTAGGTATGGCTTGCAGAGCTGCCTTTTCAGATTCTGTGGCAGCAACAAACTTCCAAATGCACTGCACCAAGTGCACAGAAATGATTAGGGGAGTACTGGTTTCTTATTTTCTCAAAAGAGTAACATCAGATGTGGGGCATGAGAAGTTCAGTCTCCTTCTGGATGAGTCCACTGATGTCAGTGTCTCGAAATACCTGGGTGTGGTGATTCAGTATTTCAGTGCTAAAAAAAGAACCGTTGTGTCCACATTTCTCCGGCTGGTTGAATTGGAGGGGGGCGATGCCAGATCAATAGCAAAGGCGGTAGTTGAGTTTCTTGAGAAGTGTAAACTTAAAAAAGAGGATCTTCAGGGTATTGGCACTGATAATGCGTCCTTGATGACTGGGTTGCACAACCGGGTGCACAAGATTTTAAAGGAAGAATGTGCATTGCCCAATTTGGTACAAATCCACTGTGTGTGCCAGTCTTTACAATTGGCTGTCTGTGCAGCATCCAAAGAAACCATCAATAGGAGTGTTGAGTACTTAATCAGGGAAACCTACAACTGGTTTTCGGTTTCCCCAAAACGGCGTGAGGCGTACAAAGCAGTGTATGCCACCATTAATTGTGGCCAGAAACCCCTGCAGATCACCAAAGTGTGTGCCACACGTTGGCTATCGATTGGGCCTGCGGTAACTCGTATATTGAGCCAGTGGGAAGAACTGAAACTCCACTTTGAGTTGACCAAGGCCAGTGAACCTTGCTACATGGCGGATGTGCTCCACGCCATGTACATGGACAAGACCAACTATGTCTACCTGACATTCTTGAAATCAATCCTGTCTGACGTACAAGTTGCAGTGAAGTTAAGATGGCGCCGGAGGAGATGGCTGCCGTTTTACGATCTCCTAACCAATTGTGCTATTATTTATTTATTTTTTCGCGATATTTGTAAATTATTTTGTACATAATGTTTCTGCAACCATATCTTACGGCAGAAAATAGCTTCTGGATATCAGGACAGCGATCACTCACCTCGGATTAGACAAAGATTTTTTCAACAACAAGCAGGACTCACACGATATTGTCCAAACACCCCACAGGGCAGACATTAAGACTCCTGAACAGGTAACCAAATGGTTACCCGGACTATTTGCATTGTGTGCCCCCCCCCCCCCCCCCAACCCCTATTTTACGCTGCTGCTACTCTCTGTTTATCTTATATGCATAGTCACTTTAACTATACGTTCATGTACATACTACCTCAATTGGCCCGACCAACCAGTGCTCCCGCACATTGGCTAACCGGGCTATCTGCATTGTGTCCCACCACCCGCCAACCCCTCTTTTTACGCTACTGCTACTCTCTGTTCATCATATATGCATAGTCACTTTAACCATATCTACATGTACATACTACCTCAATAAGCCTGACTAACCGGTGTCTGTATATAGCCTTGCTACTCTTATTTTCAGATGTCTTTTTACTGTTGTTTTATTTCTTTACTTACCTACACACACACACACACACACACACACACACACACACACACACACACACACACACACACACACACACACACACACACACACACACACACACACACACACACACACACACACACACACACACACACACACACACACACACACACCTTTTTTTCACACTATTGGTTAGAGCCTGTAAGTAAGCATTTCACTGTAAGGTCTACACCTGTTGTATTCAGCGCACGTGACAAATAAACTTTGATTTGATGTGAAGTACTTTGAGGGAGGAGCAAACAGATCCTGTCAAGCTTTTGGACAATCTGGTACACCGCTTAACATCACTTTGCAGCAGAGTAGTCAACCCTATGGCAAAAATGGATGTCCTGAAGGATGCCATTGATGGACATCTCAGTCCATCACCATACCTTGGGTACCTTTTCGAGAGCACGGTGTACCAACTCAGTCTTGCGCCAGAGGACAAAAAGGTATTCCGGAGACGGTGCATCAACTACATTGTTGCTTTAAGCAAGGAGCTGCAAGCAAGGCTCCCAGACAATCGTGAAGCCTTGCGACACATGGCTTTGTTCAGGTGTTAAGGAAACCCTAAAGCACAATAAAGGCACCACTGAAATTATTAAAGGAGCTGAGCTACTGGGGTACCAGCCCCAAACAAATGATAAAATTGTTTCCCAATGAAGAAACATCCATCTGTTTAGGTGGGACTCAACTGAAAATACAGTCGAGTTTTGGAGTGGAGTCAATAACTACACGGACTCTTCCGGGTCAAATCCATTTGAAGAACTGTGCAAAGCTGCACTCGCTGCCCTCTCCTTGCCATACTCAAATTCGGAGGTTGAACGGCTGTTCAGCCAAATGAGTGGGGTCAAGTCAAAGTTAAGAAATAGAATGTCACTGCACACTCTCAAGTCCATACTCCTGGTATGGTATGGACTGAAGCTGGCTGGTGATACCTGTTACCAGCATAAACTGAAGTTTAGTTCTGCAGCAGTTTGGCACCACAGCAGCATACAGCTTTAAGGCCACTCCATCCTCTTCTGCTGGTTCCAGCTCCGTGACAATGCAGTTGGACAGTGAAGATGACGAGGATTTCCTTGCCAATCTATGATTAATCATATTTACAGTACGTATGCATGGAGTGGACTTTCTGGAACTGGCGGAGACACACAGCTGATGGTGGCAGTGTGTACTGCAGTGTGTGCGAGAACAGTGGCAATATCTGGAGGAAACCATTGAGCAGCTAGCCAGCCAAGCAGCACAACAACCTGGAGAGAGCTGGAGAGAGATGCCTAGCGCACACATCAGTATTTGAGTAAAGTTGCTTGTTCAATAAGATAGCATATATACCTTGTTATTAGCCTGTACCTATAATTGTTGATCAGTTAGGTAGCATGTTAACTAACTACCAATACACTGCTTAAAACTACAATTGTTCAGAATGTGTAGGTTTACTAGTTAAAAAGAAAATAAATAAAATGTAATTGTTCAATAATGTGTAATTGTTCAATAATTCAATGTGTTGTGTTTAAAAAATAAAATGTGATCATATAAAATGTGTTGTGTTTATATTACTTTTATAAATAAAAATATATGAAAATAAACAAAAATCTAAACTAACAAATGTCAAATCATATTTTTCGCCGAGGTGGCCAGTCAATTTGAGTAATGTTATTGTGCGTTGTATGTAATGACGCAGTTTTACGTTATTACGTAATTATTACGTAATTACGTCATCACGCAATGACATCACAACGACATTTAGCAACTTTTAGCAACAAATCAACCTGCCTTTGACAACTTCCCCTGAAAATTAGTTGGCAACACTGCTTCCGCCTTCTTGGGAAACCACAAATGGAATTCAGAACTCAAGGGAATTTGACTCATTCTTTGATAGAAAATATGAGTAACTACAGTATCACTGTTATTTCCCAGCCATTCTTGACTCTTTTTACTTGAATGAAATTGACTCATTATTGAGTAATCTGACAAAAATTGCACCATTAGGGCTGCACATTTACGGTACCCTCCCCACCCACCTTGTTGACCTTGGCTTTTCCAACCATCAAAAGTAAAACATTTCACTAAGAGCTCCCACCCCAAGGTCATTTCACTAAGAGCTCCCACCTCAAGGTCATTTCACTAAGAGCTCCCACCCCAAGGTCATTTCACTAAGAGCTCCCACCCCAAGGTCATTTCACTAAGAGCTCCCACCTCAAGGTCATTTCACTAAGAGCTCCCACCCCAAGGTCATTTCACTAAGAGCTCCCACCCCAAGGTCATTTCACTAAGAGCTCCCACCCCAAGGTCATTTCACTAAGAGCTCCCACCCCAAGGTCATTTCACTAAGAGCTCCCACCTCAAGGTCATTTCACTAAGAGCTCCCACCCCAAGGTCATTTCACTAAGAGCTCCCACCCCAAGGTCATTTCACTAAGAGCTCCCACCCCAAGGTCATTTCACTAAGAGCTCCCACCCCAAGGTCATTTCACTAAGAGCTCCCACCCCAAGGTCATTTCACTAAGAGCTCCCACCCCAAGGTCATTTCACTAAGAGCTCCCACCCCAAGGTCATTTCACTAAAATAGTGGATTGGTTGTTTTACTTACCATTAAAAAAATAAAATAATTTGAGGAGTGGATGGAACCCCTCTTTTTGCTGGGACCTCCACTTTTAAACTCACATTGACTTTATTGTGTCAAGTCACGTCGATGTTCACACACAAAATGTGTAAATGAACAGCTTAGAAAAATCTATTCCTTTGGCCCATCTCCTCATAAGGTCAGAAGATCCACTCATTCTGCCACTGAGAAGATAAGCCTGTCAATCGTAAATATGAGGGATGAAAGAAATTCTGTTTACTCTCTGCAGAGTACCAAATCAATGAAAAGACAGTGTTTACGCTCTGCAGTGTACCAAATCAATGGAAAAACAGTGTTTACGCTCTGCAGTGTACCAAATCAATGGAAAGACAGTGTTTACACTCTGCAGTGTACCAAATCAATGGAAAGACTGGATCAAAGACATTCTTGACTTCCTGCACTAAGCTAAGGCCTGTATTATTGCATGGTCACTTGTGTAATAACGGTATTGCATCCCAAATGGCACTCTATTCACAATAGTGCACTACTTTTTTACCAGGGCTTATAGGGCTCTAGGCAAAATTAGTGCACTATATAGGGAATAGGGTGCCATTTGGGATGCAATACCTTTATTACCTTCCCTTCTTCTGCCCATGAGCTGAGCTGTGCTTGGCATGCCATGCATGTGAACCCCAATGATCAAATATGGTCTTGTTAACACCCCAGGGCTTATAAATGGGAACTGGACCAGAAAGGCAAAAACATTGGGAGGGTAGAGTGGGATGCGATGGGGAGGGGCGTGTGTCGGGGTGGGTTGTTTCGGAGGGTTTAGGGGGGGCTACTCTATGAACCCACCCAGGGATAATACAAGGATATAAAGGCACTCTGTTCCAAATATAGCACTGTGTGGAGCGCTCATGTTTGTCAGTTTAAAGGAACCAAAGGAGACTTTAAAACCTTGTCTACCTATTACAGAAATTATGCATGGAACCAGTTTTGAAAAAATCTGCAATACAAGGAATAGGAATTGACACAACATCATCTAATGATTTGTACCAATGCAGACCTTGCTGTCAGAACTCCCAGAGAATATCAACCTCCATGGGTGTGAATTCCCCCCTCATTTCCAGGCTGGAAATGTGTCAGCCAGACAGCATGTCTTACGTCTGGCAGTATAGCAGTTAACGTGAACAGATAGCCTAACCCAGGATGTGTAGGTGTGTTTGGGTACCGCAGCAGATGAGCGTTTTCGGGAACGGAATCATTAGCTAACAGGCGTGGAGAATGCATCTGATGTGTCCAGTCACATCCAGTCCTTTTCCTCTCTGCCCATCAGTCCAGTTGTGGTTAGCGGGACGGAGTGGGACTGACACAGATTGACTTGACATGGCAGGAGCCCGTGGCGCCGCTCGCCGCACCACTGACCCCTGGGTAGCTCCCCTTAATCTGAGGGCAGAGGAAAGGCACCATGAGGCGATGTGTGTAAAGATCCTTCAGGGCCTGCCTGTCACACTGCTCAACCTCTCTCGCAGTATACACACACACACACACACACACACACACACACACACACACACACACACACACACACACACACACACACACACACACACACACACACACACACACACACACACACACACACACACACACACACACACACACACACACACACACACACACACACACACACACACACACACACACACACACACAAATGCACACATGCACACTCACCCTCCACCACTATTCTTCTGGCACACCGGGGTCCTAGTCGTGTCCCATCACTCTCCACTATAGAGGAATGTTCTAGAACTATTTATCAAATTAATTCAAATTCTATGTTCTCCATTGCCCTGCTCTGCCCTCCTGCAGTGTGGGATGCAGAATGGTCATTACAGTTTTTTACAATCCCTTTGGCACTAATTTCAGAACCTTGTGGTCATTCTTCAAAACTCTAGACACAAAACTGAAAACGGTCATCACTTGTAACACAGGCTGTCCAATGTTCAAAACATTGCATTGTGTATTCATCTTTAAAGAAACCTTGCACTTGCAGAATCATTGGTTCAAATAACTAATTTATCATGAAATACCATAGAAACATTCATTTAGATCACCCACACACAAGATACCGATAGTTTCACTGTTGAGTTGTTCGTTCAATCATGAAATATTGTAGTACAAAATATGTGATACATGTTTCATTATGGTACTACACGTAATTACATCACTGTAAAAGGACTAGTAAAGAGATTACTACAGACACATTGAACAAAATCTGAAATGTATTGATTACAGTTTTTTCCAACTGCTTACACACGTTTTCAAAACTGTCTCCTTTTTTCAAAACTCTACACACAATTCCCAAAACTGCACACACAAAATGCAAAATGCCTCACATCTCCTTCAAAATGTAACACTGCATTCAAAATGCCATAAACACATGTCAGAATGAAGCATTTGCATCAAATGGCAAACACTGCTTTCATAATAGTACATTTTCTAAATCTAAAGCTCTTTGGTCTTTCAATAGGCTTATATCTACATTTCAATACAATGTTCTACAGTGAAAGTAATCTGCTGAGAGGGGTAACAAGTACACTGTAAACACCAATGCAATGTAGAAACAGAAAATATTTATTAGGCCAAACATTAAGTAGCATACAACAAAACCATAAACATATGTAAACCAAAAGTATATTCTTTAGAATACAGTAAAGAACACAATTGTGTGTGTGGGGTCCCGGAGGGGCAGTCCAGGAATTGGTGGGGGGGGGGGCAGTCACCAGTGCTAAGCTACGCTTCATCTCTTCTCCGGCCTGGGTCTGGCCACAATACTTCGTCCACATCACAAGATACGTTTTCTCTTGCCAAACATCGAGGGAAGTATCTCCTAGCATGGCGTATCCAACCTTGGACAGAGGCAACCTCTATGTCCCCACATGTGATCATACACTTTCCAGCGCCAGGCTGAGAAGAATACCTCTATGGGATTTAGAAAAGGTGAATATGGGGGTAGGTACAAAACTACAAATTGTGGATGGGTGGCAAACCAGTTTTGGACCAGAACAGCCCGGTGAAAACTAACATTGTCCCATAAAACCACAAATCTATCAGGCTCCTGATCTGGATCAGGGACAAGCATTGTGTAAATTGCATCCAGAAAAGTGAGCATATGGCCGGTGTTGTACGGACCCAGTGTGGCATTGTGATGGAGGACCCCGTTTTGAGTGATGGCAGCATACATAGTTATATTACCCCCACGCTGTCCAGCGACATTGGTGATTGCCCTCTGTCCTGTTACATTTATTCCGCGGTGCCTGGTTTTGATGAAGCCAACCTCATGAAGCCAACCTCATCCACATAAATAAATTCATGGCGAATTAGATGGACATCCAGCTCCAATACTCTCTGTAACAGACAAAAGGATATACAGATGAGTAAATATGGTATGTCTGAAGTACTGGAAGTAGTGTTGCATACATACCTCTACAAAGTCATGTTGCATATTCTTGACTCTGTAAGAGTTTCTCTCAAATGGCACCTTGTAAAGTTGTTTCATCGTCACTCGGTGCCGTTGGAGGATGCGTTGTATGGTCGACAGGCTTACAGCATTGATGTTGTTAAATATGGTGTCATTATTCAAGATATGCTCTCTTATCTCTCGAATCCTAATTGCATTGTTGGCCAAAATCATATTTATAATTGCAGTCTCTTGTACATCTGTAAACAAGCGTCCTCGTCCTCGTCCTCCATGATGTCTTTGCCTTTCCACTCTGTACAGAATTCAAACACAGTATGTGTTCAGCATAGGAACTGTAAACAATGTACAAAAAAATATAGTACAGCATGATAACCAACTTCATTCATTCAATGCAGTGCAGTAAATGGATGGCTTAGAGTTACAAATGCTTATGCAATACTATGCAGTCATACGTATTTTACAGTACATTACTGTAATGCTAAAATAGTCATTAGATAGTTGCATACTTGTTCTCATTTCTGAAGGTTCGATTTATGGACGCCACTGTAAATCGACTCAAGTTGGGCTGGAGTCTCAGTCCAGCCTCTCTCATGGTCAAACCGTGGTTGATCACATGATCAACAAGTGTTGCCCTAATCTCATCAGAGATGGCTCTCCTTCCTTCTCTTCTTTGCCCTCGTCCTCTTCTTCCTCTTCCTCTCCCTCCTACTCCTCTTGCTCTCTGTCCATTGTTGGCATCCATTGTTCAAAACAGGTAATATGACCTTTGACCTATTTATAGGCCTATACTACAGTAAAGCAGTGATTGGTTAGTGATCAGTTAAGCTATTAGTGTTTGCACATGTGAGGAGTGTGTGTGTGACCTGGTGAATAAGTGTAGCATTTTGATTGGTTGTGTTTGGAAAAGGAAAGCAAGTCACTTCCTGTTAGATTTTTGTGTTTTAGGTAGAGAATTGTGTGTAGTGTTTTGAAAAAAGTGTTTTATGCAATTGACAACTGAGTCAAAGGCTGAGAAATAGCTTATCGTTTTGGATATTTGGTGTGTAGTTTTGCACTTTGAGTGAGAGGTTTCAAAAATCGTGTGACATGAAAAGATTTTGTGTGTAAGCAGTTGGAAAAAACTGTAAATACAATAAAATCACTAATAGGTTTATTTGAATCAAAGCAAAAATAATTAGCTACAAGAAAAGAAAAAAACTACAGTAAAACATCAACTGCAGTGTTCCTCACCTGGCTTACTGTAAAAAGCAAAACAAAGGGTTGATTACTGTACTTCTATATTTCCATCAACCCTGTCTTGTGGATTTGGCCATAGTTTCTCATCCACATCACAATGGATGTTTTCATTAGCCAAACATCTTGGGAAGAATCTTCGGGCATGGCGAATCCAGGCCTGACACTGGTCTGCCGTGATGTCATTGCATGCATCATCCATGGCCTGGAGAAGAGCGGCTTGTTCGTGAGGGCGCCTATCATATACTTTCCACCTCCATGTGGAGAAAAATTCCTCAATCGGGTTAAGGAAAGGAGAGTATGGGGGTAAGTAAAGGGTGGTAAATTGTGGATGGGCCTGAAACCATGCTTGCACCATTTGAGCATGGTGGAACCTGACATTATCCCACACAATGACATAGGTCATGCCATCTGCTCTACAGACCTGATTTAGCCCATCAAGGCCGGTTACATTCGAACAGCGAATCATGTGGCTGCCTGCAACTCAATATATAGAGTATATAGAGTAGAGAGCTTTAGTTGTTGTTCGACCAAACATTAGAACGGACAAGATGCGTAATCTAAGCAACTTTGACCGTGGTATGATTGTTGATGCCACACATGGTGATTCCAGCATCTCAGAAACAGCTGCCTTCCTGGGATTTTTACGCACTACAGTCTCTAGAGTTTACAGAGAATGGCGTGATAAACAAAACACATTCAGTGAGCGGCAGTTCTGTGGGCAAAACACCTTGTTAATGAGAGAGGTCAGAGGAGAATGTCCAGACTTATTCAAGCTAACAGAAAGGCCACAAATGCTCAAATAACAGCTGTTTAAAACAGTGGTGTGCAGAAGGGCATCGCTTAACGTACAACACAGTGAATAATTCAGGCTGTTGTGGAGGCAAAAGGAGGTCCTACCCAGTACTAGATAGGTGTACCTAATGAAGTGGCCGGTGAGTATACAGTAATGTCAAATCTGAAAACATGGTCTGGAAAAGTGGTGCATGGGACCATAGAAACAGTATCTGATAAAGAATGATGATGAAATATTACATCCATAGATAATGTAGTCCAATTGGCTCATGTTCCACGTTAATTGGTGTCAATGGATCTCGTTATCCTGAAAATGTCATAATCTAAACATGGAATATTGTTTGTCTGTTTCCATAAAACTATGCATTAAGAGTAATGCAACAGTTATTTATCATTTTGAGCAGTTGTATCACTTGATAGCAAGATCATTGTAATGAAATGAATAGACAGTCATCTCAGATGTAATGTGTGAATTGCATTTTGAAATGGTAATACTTTGATGTTAAGTTGCGTCATTTTGAACAGTTGATTTTAGTTCAATGAACAAATGATCTTAGCTTTATGTGTATTGTATCCAAGCAATTGGAAAAAGTGTTAGAGTTTTGAAAAATGTGCTTTTTGATCATTGGTTGTGAGTTTTGTGTCTAGAGTTTTGAAAAATGACATCAAGGTTCCGAAATTAGTGGCAAAGTGATTGTAAAAAACTGTAATCGTTATATAGTCCCATTCAAGCTTAGAATGGGACAAGAGGTGGACAGCACTTCATGTTCCCATTCACTAGTTGTCAGTGTATGCTTGGGCCTGGCTGGTATGCATCAATTCTCTTTCTGTTGATTTTTCCACCAGAATGATGTATTACCTTTTGATTAGACCACCTCTGCCTGTAAACATCTTACACTTAAGTCTACTCTTTACTATATACCAGGGCTGCCCAACCCTCTTCATGGAGATCTACCGTCCTGTGGGTTTTCAGTCCAACCCTCTTCCTGGAGATCTACCGTCCTGTGGGTTTTCAGTCCAACCCTCTTCCTGGAGATCTACCGTCCTGTGGGTTTTCAGTCCAATCCTATTTAACACACCTGATTCTACTTATTTGCTGCTTAACTAGCTGAATCAGATATACTAAATTAGAGTTGGACTGAAAACCTACAGGACATTAGATCTCCAGGGAGAGGATTGGGCAGCCCTGCTATAGTATGAAACAAATTGCAAAAATGAAACAAATTGCAAATTATCTTTGAAGAATTTGAGAGGTGTAGCTGGGTGGTATCTGTTCATTTATCTTAGTAGAGCCCTTCTTTTGTCTTGATGGCAGGTCCGTCTTATCCTACTGTCAGAGAGGCCGTAAAGAGAGAGATGCCGGCTGAGACAAGCCCATGCTAAGCTGAGCTGTGCTTTTTTTTAAAACACCTTGTTAATGTGGGATCTTTAGGAAACGTATCGTGATTCATGCAGGACATGCACTATAGCACATCAATGCCTGATTGATAAGTGTTTAAGTTTACAATTTGCGTCACCACTGCGTCAATGGGGACTTTTTTAAAGGGATACCCTTTACATAATACTTGCAGCATTCACTGTGGTCTTACACCACAGTGAATGTGTACAGTGTTCTGATATGAATGTACACTCATAGAAGAAAGAGTTCCAAAAGGGTTCTTCAGGTGTCCCCATAGGAGAACCCTTTTTGGTTCCAGGTAGAACTCTTTTGGGTTCCAGGTAGAATCCTTTTGGGTTCCATGTAGAACCCTCTGTGGAAAGGATTCTACATTGAACCCAAAAGGGTTCTACCTGGAACCAAAAAATGTTCTTCAAAGGGTTCTCCTGTGGGAACAGCCGAAGAACCCTTTTAGGTCCTAGATAGCACTTTTTTTCTAAGAGTGTAGGTTACACTATGATTTGTCCTTAATGTGATGACCCTCCCATTGTCTGCATGGTTCGGATTGTGCCGCGGGAATAAAGGGTTGAATTAGTTTCTGGTACATTCCCTGTCACATCCTCACAGAGCTCAGATAGTTGAAAGTAATCTCCTTGCACCATTCACAATGAATTGGAATTGATTTCTCCCTGGGGGTCTTAGCAATGACCTCTAAATGATTGTCCGGACTTATTTGTTTGAGTTGGGCTTTTATTATGAAAGTACCCATATCTATGGGGTCAGAACAGAATAGCTGGATAGCTCAATAAAGAAGCCTAGATTTAACATTTAACCCACTTAGTCATAGTGAGAAGTTTTCATGGTTTAACCTGATTCTGAGCTGATGACTATAATAGGAAACTATTTTGGGGAGTAGTGTTGCTGCTTTATTTTGGACTCATGGTGGCCCTCCTGCCTGCCTGTTCAGCCTGAGGTGTCCAATAACCCAATTTGAGTTGACTTTGCTTGTCCAGGGAGAGAGGCGGCCTGGGGTTATGGAATGGGATAATTCAAGGAACACAATGAAGTCAAAGATAGAGCGCACACTCACACACGAGCGTGCGCACATCCATGCACACACACACACACACACAGACAGACAGAGACACACACACACACACACACGTACATGTACACACGCACACACACACACAAATGCACACACTCATGTGCAATGCTTGAGTGAGCTAATCCGGTTCATTTTAGGGGCTGCATTGCGATCACAACATCTACAGTAGTTGATGATCAATATGGAACATATCTCTACTCCACTTCGCTCTAACTAGACCTTACATTCTCTCGTTGAATTTTGTAAATTATCTCAATACAGATGTATAATATTCGTTTTTATGAAAACTCTTATCTTAAATGAATATTTTCTGTGAAGTTTGAATAATTCAACTGAGTAGTAAAGTGTAGTTGAGCATCTGAACTACACTTTACTGTTCAGTTGAATTATTCAACTTGAGCCTTGGTAATGCATGAGTCATTCTTCACTTATGGACAAACCTCTTTGTTGACAATGAATCAGAGAATATGGATGAAATGGATATGAATTAAACCAGCTCCCTGCTGACTCCTGATCATCAGACCAAATGGTGTGTTGATGGCGTTAAACAAGGCAATTGGTGAAAACAGAGTGATGAGAAACGGATTCATCCCTCGCTCACAGCAGATCGAAACATTTCTTCCAATGATCAACTAGTATTTATGAAATGAACGGAACATTCTCAAACGAGTGAGAATGTTCAGACGCTTGATGTGTGTACAGTAATTCTATTGTGTCATTTCCCCTCAAACGTCATGAACAATGATATTATTCATAGAAGTTGCGTGAAAAAAAATGACTAATGTCAGGGGTTCCCTTTTACACGTGACGTGATTCAGTTAATTGATTCATAAATTGGAAGAAAATCTAAGATCCACTTGAATACTACGTTAGAGCTATTCCACGCTCCATCCCTAAGTGATTTCGCCCCTATATATTAAATCTAAGATCCACTTGAATACTACGTTAGAGCTATTCCACGCTCCATCCCTAAGTGATTTCGCCCCTATATATTTTTGTCAATATTGATTGATATCTTCAGTAACTGCCAGGCGGCGTCGGACCAGGTGTTGAGTGTGTGGAGCTGGGGGATACAGTGTGCTGTGAACGTCATGCCATATTAAGAGCCGGGCCCGACGGCCTCGGAGCGAGCAGTAAGCCATTGTTGGACTTGGCAACAGCTTATATCTCCCTGGGGTTTGTGCCATAAAAGGTCTTTCTGTTAGTGGCCCGAATGCTTATTGTAGAAAAATTGTCCCTCAAAATAATTAGCATAGAAGAATGCAAAATGCATAATGTTAGGCAATTGACAGCTGCTTAGCTGAAACAAAGGGCTGTAAAATGGCTTTTGGTGTGAGCAGCACTTATCATGGAAATTAACCATTGCCGCCTTTTGGGGGCAAACGGATATATCAATGTGGTTATGCTAATTGTGTATTCATTCATATATCTGATAAAGTATTAGTGTATTTAGTTCCGTATTCATTTGTATTCAAATGGAATGCATAGGCTAGATTGTCCTCTCTCTTTGTCTCTGTGTCTCTCTCTCTCTCTTTATTTCTCTCTCTCTCTCTCCCTCTTTCTCTCTCTCTCTCTCTCTCTCTCTCTCTCTCCCTCTTTCTCTCTCTCTCTCTCTCTCTCTTTATCTCTCTCCCCCTCTTTATTTCTTTCTCTCTCTCTCTCTTTATATCTCTCTCTCTCCCTCTTTCTTACTCTCTCGCACTCTCTCTCTTTATATCTCTCTCCATCTTGTGTCAAGTGAACGTCATTTAGGGACAAACGTGCAGAAATGTCACACAGAGAACTACTGTTTTATTTAAGAAAAGGTTTCAATCATTTATGATTATTTTAGGATCCACAAGATTCCTGGTGTCTACGCAGCAGGCTGGCAACATCCCAACATAACCTTTGCAGAATAACATCCTCCAAAAGAACTCCCTTGTTGCGATAACTAGAAACAAGTTATGACTTTCTGGCCTGAAGACTTCTGGAATGGGGTTAGTTGAGTCCTTGTGGTCCTCAAAAGGTTGGGGTTGTGGGACAGAGCACATATTTAAGTAATGTGAAGTGCTAACAGCATGTATTCATAGAGGGAGGATTCCAGAATGCTGTGTGATTCCTGAATGATGTAGGCTATGGAAAGGACTGACATTATCTCCAACATTCCAGACAGGGCCTGTGCCCTGTGTTTAGTATGCTAATTCTCCCTCTAATTCAGCTTTGGGCGCAGAAACAAAAAAGTGAGCAGTGCCATAGGCATCATGCCCATTGGGGGCAAAAGCAGCACGTGCCCCCTCAAATTTGTTTTATATATATATATATATATATATATATATATACAGTGGGGAGAACAAGTATTTGATACACTGCCGATTTTGCAGGTTTTCCTACTTACAAAGCATGTAGAGGTCTGTAATTTTTATCATAGGTACACTTCAACTATGAGAGACGGAATCTAAAACAAAAATCCAGAAAATCACATTGTATGATTTTTAAGTAATTAATTTGCATTTTATTGCATGACATAAGTATTTGATACATCAGAAAAGCAGAACTTAATATTTGGTACAGAAACCTTTGTTTGCAATTACAGAGATCATACGTTTCCTGTAGTTCTTGACTAGGTTTGCACACACTGCAGCAGGGATTTTGGCCCACTCCTCCCTACAGATCTTCTCCAGATCCTTCAGGTTTCGGGGCTGTCGCTGGGCAATACGGAGTTTCAGCTCCCTCCAAAGATTTTCTATTGGGTTCAGGTCTGGAGACTGGCTAGGCCACTCCAGGACCTTGAGATGCTTCTTACGGAGCCACTCCTTAGTTGCCATGGCTGTGTGCTTCGTGTCGTTGTCATGCTGGAAGACCCAGCCACGACCCATCTTCAATGCTCTTACTGAGGGAAGGAGGTTGTTGGCCAAGATCTCGCGATACATGGCCCCATCCATCCTCCCCTCAATACGGTGCAGTCGTCCTGTCCCCTTTGCAGAAAAGCATCCCCAAAGAATGATGTTTCCACCTCCATGCTTCACGGTTGGGATGGTGTTCTTGGGGTTGTACTCATACTTCTTCTTCCTCCAAACACGGCGAGTGGAGTTAGACCAAAAAGCTCTATTTTTGTCTCATCAGACCACATGACCTTCTCCCATTCCTCCTCTGGATCATCCAGATGGTCATTGGCAAACTTCAGACAGGCCTGGACATGCACTGGCTTAAGCAGGGGGACCTTGCGTGCGCTGCAGGATTTTAATCCATGACGGCGTAGTGTGTTACTAATGGTTTTCTTTGAGACTGTGGTCCCAGCTCTCTTCAGGTCATTGACCAGGTCCTGCCGTGTAGTTCTGGGCTGATCCCTCACCTTCCTCATGATCATTGATGCCCCACGAGGTGAAATCTTGCATGGAGCCCCAGACCGAGGGTGATTGACCGTCATCTTGAACTTCTTCCATTTTCTAATAATTGCGCCAACAGTTGTTTCCTTCTCACCAAGCTGCTTGCCTATTGTCCTGTAGCACATCCCAGCCTTGTGCAGGTCTACAATTTTATCCCTGATGTCCTTACACAGCTCTCTGGTCTTGGCCATTGTGGAGAGGTTGGAATCTGTTTGATTGAGTGTGTGGACAGGTGTCTTTTATACAGGTAACGAGTTCAAACAGGTGCAGTTAATACAGGTAATGAGTGGAGAACAGGAGGGCTTCTTAAAGAAAAACTAACAGGTCTGTGAGAGCCGGAATTCTTACTGGTTGGTAGGTGATCAAATACTTATGTCATGCAATAAAATGCAAATTAATTATTTAAAAATCATACAATGTGAGTTTCTGGATTTTTGTTTTAGATTCCGTCTCTCACAGTTGAAGTGTACCTATGATCAAAATTACAGACCTCTACATGCTTTGTAAGTAGGAAAACCTGCAAAATCGGCAGTGTATCAAATACTTGTTCTCCCCACTGTATATATATATATATTGTATATACAGTGGGGAGAACAAGTATTTGATACACTGCCGATTTTGCAGGTTTTCCTACTTACAAAGCATGTAGAGGTCTGTAATTTTTATCATAGGTAAACTTCAACTGTGAGAGACGGAATCTAAAACAAAAATCCAGAAAATCACATTGTATGATTTTTAAGTAATTAATTTGCATTTTATTGCATGACATAAGTATTTGATCACCTACCAACCAGTAAGAATTCCGGCTCTCACAGACCTGTTAGTTTTTCTTTAAGAAGCCCTCCTGTTCTCCACTCATTACCTGTATTAACTGCACCTGTTTGAACTCGTTACCTGTATAAAAGACACCTGTCCACACGCTCAATCAAACAGACTCCAACCTCTCCACAATGGCCAAGACCAGAGAGCTGTGTAAGGACATCAGGGATAAAATTGTAGACCTGCACAAGGCTGGGATGGGCTACAGGACAATAGGCAAGCAGCTTGGTGAGAAGGCAACAACTGTTGGCGCAATTATTAGAAAATGGAAGAAGTTCAAGATGACGGTCAATCACCCTCGGACTGGGGCTCCATGCAAGATATCACCTCGTGGGGCATCAATGATCATGAGGAAGGTGAGGGATCAGCCCAGAACTACACGGCAGGACCTGGTCAATGACCTGAAGAGAGCTGGGACCACAGTCTCAAAGAAAACCATTAGTAACACACTACGCCGTCATGGATTAAAATCCTGCAGCGCACGCAAGGTCCCCCTGCTCAAGCCAGCGCATGTCCAGGCCCGTCTGAAGTTTGCCAATGACCATCTGGATGATCCAGAGGAGGAATGGGAGAAGGTCATGTGGTCTGATGAGACAAAAATATAACTTTTTGGTCTAAACTCCACTCGCTGTGTTTGGAGGAAGAAGAAGGATGAGTACAACCCCAAGAACCCATCCCAACCGTGAAGCATGGAGGTGGAAACATCATTCTTTGGGGCTGCTTTTCTGCAAAGGGGACAGGACGACTGCACCGTATTGAGGGGAGGATGGATGGGGCCATGTATCGCGAGATCTTGGCCAACAACCTCCTTCCCTCAGTAAGAGCATTGAAGATGGGTCGTGGCTGGGTCTTCCAGCATGACAACGACCCGAAACACACAGCCAGGGCAACTAAGGAGTGGCTCCGTAAGAAGCATCTCAAGGTCCTGGAGTGGTCTAGCCGGTCTCCAGACCTGAACCCAATAGAAAATCTTTGGAGGGAGCTGAAATTCCGTATTGCCCAGCGACAGCCCCGAAACCTGAAGGATCTGGAGAAGGTCTGTATGGAGGAGTGGGCCAAAATCCCTGCTGCAGTGTGTGCAAACCTGGTCAAGAACTACAGGAAATGTATGATCTCTGTAATTGCAAACAAAGGTTTCTGTACCAAATATTAAGTTCTGCTTTTCTGATGTATCAAATACTTATGTCATGCAATAAAATGCAAAGGAATTACTTAAAAATCATACAATGTGATTTTCTGGATTTTTGTTTTAGATTCCGTCTCTCACAGTTGAAGTGTACCTATGATAAAAATTACAGACCTCTACATGCTTTGTAAGTAGGAAAACCTGCAAAATCGGCAGTGTATCAAATACTTGTTCTCCCCACTGTATATATACTGTATACACAGTATTACAGTTTCTGTGTAATACTACTAGCTGGTTAGCAATTTTATGACGTTGGCTTTAGCTAGCCCAGATAGGATCCCAATCTCCCACACTCATAACTAGGTACCAAGAAGCCATTTCAGGCTATCAATCAAGTTAGAGTAGCTAGCTTGTCTAACTAACTATCTTAGGCGTCATCCCTGCTGGCAAGGTTGGTAGACTTTAGAAAAGCAACCAATTACTAAATGTACTGAATAAGACTAACATTCCTTTCAATCTTTTACCCAGATTTTAGCAGAGAAGCATATTTAGTTTCTTTAAAAAAAAAAAAACACCAGTCAGGAGGACACAGACAGCTCAAGAGGTATGCTTAGACATGCAAAAGAATAAACATATTTTTTGACATAGAATCAAGCATAATGATTATGGTTCTAGATTGCAGGAAAAAGCTGTTTCAGGTGTTTGAAAAATGCAAAATTCTACAACTTCGACCCCCCAGCCATCCTCGTGTACGTTGTGCCCCCTCAGATTTTCATGGTGCATGACGCCCCTGAGCAGTGCTGCTGTGATTGTGAGGAGATCAGGTGTCAGCGGCTGTATAGGGCTAATTACTGGCAGATGAATCATCACAGAGGACATGTGGACTGACTGATTGATGGACGGACTAACTGTCTGACTGTCTGGCTGGTTGACGGACCGAGTAACTGACTGACTGACCAACTGGCTGGCTGACTTGTTCACTGACTGACTTACTAGCTAACTGACGGACGGACGGACTGATTGTCTATCTGTCTGACTGGCTAATTGGCTGACTGACTGATTGGTTGACTGACTCACTGACTTACTGGTTGGCAGATTGGCTGACTGACTGGCTGGCTGACTGACTGAATGGCAGGCAGGCTGACTGGCTAAGGCCAGAGGATGAAACATGGCCGAACTGTCAATATGAGCTATCTTCAAGAAAACGGGCCCCACCTTCCCTTCCCTCCCCCGGGGGCTGCAGTGCTCTTTCTATGTTCAGATGTTTTAGTTTGGTTTTCAAGTCATCAACTTGATAGAATACAGAAGCATGCAGAGAGATCCTATAAATTATACCTCTGGATTCTATATGTAATTATATGGAAGCGTGTACTGTATATAATATGATGCTCCAGACTGTATGCTTCTACATCATTTAAACGTGTATGTAAAGCACAACTACACCCTGGGAAAGGGATTGTGTCATATGAAGTTCATAAAGGATTGGAGAAATGACTGAGATTTACTGAAATAGATCTCGTACGCTACTCCAGACCTTGACATGTATGGATGGCACTGTAGCTTCTAATTCCAGTCATGTTGATGGCCTAAATAACCACATTGGAACCATTTGGTGGTGAGACATACTTTATCTCTCTCTTATCTTAAACAAATTCACATTAAACACTAACTTCCTTCAAATCCCAGTATAGTCTTCAATCATAAAAAAATATCGCAATATCGCAATATCTCTTTCTGTGTTCACTTTAGAGATGTCCGTCAGCAGGCTGTAGAGATAGGCAGCAGTGATTTCCCTGCTCTCTGCTTCACACTCTTTAACAGTTGAACTGGCGCAGCAGCAGCACGCCCATTCTCCCATTGTTCCCAGAGCAGAGTGCCAGGCGCTTGGTATTCCCAGCACAGGCCGACCGCTCCAAACTTCAGCCTGGAGGAGGATAGTCAATGCATTAGGAATCCAGCCTAGTGCCGCTGGTTCTCTCACTGAGCTTTCCAACCCAATCTTGATCTGTGGTGTATGCCGTTCCTCCTCCTTCCCCCTCCCCAGCCTATTCCTTTGGACTATCACGTACATCATCTCTAGAGGAGTAGAGCTTGTTTTAGTTCTTTTGAGGTATGGCCGTGTAACTTATTTACTTATATTATTTCAACTGTTGTCCCTGTGTATACTGCAAGTCCACTCCACCGCAACACGAAACCAGAAAGTCCCCTCATTTGGGTGTTGCAACAGGAACTGATTCAGACTTCTCCTAAAACACTTGAATTATGGGCCGCGCTGTGTAATATTTCATCCACTGTCATAGGACAGGAAAATACTAAAACCATTTGTATTTTGTTTAGAAGTCACCCTAAATCATCAAGGACTTGAGAGAGGCCTCTCACCTGTTTTCTCATGAAACGATCCCTTTCACATCAGCAGTCCAGCTGGTTTCTGTACTCTCCTGGCTTGATTAGAAGGCATGAGAGAGAGAGAGCGAGAGAGAGAAAGAGAGAGCGAAAGAGAGAGAGAGAGAGAGAGAGAGAAAGACCCAGACTGATGGTGATTTATTTTCTTAACATGACATCTGTCTAAAGTGTTTTTTCTTGAAGTCTTTCGTCAGTCACTTCTGTACCCTTACGAACCAACCTCTCTCAGTTGCGCTTCGTCGCTGTTTGAAGGGGAATAAAGTCCTAATGTTGAATCAAAATACACCATTCCTCTTGTTTGTTTAATGTTGAAGGGGTGGCCGGTGCCATTCAACGTTGTTCCTTTCTCTCCGGGCCTCTTCCAGGCTGGGCTGGTGGTAGTGTGATGGACATTATTTGGCTACACTAGCGTTAGTTTGATAGACAGTGTTTGGCTCCACTTGTGGTGCTACCGTAGTAAATGATGGACAGGGTCATAGTGAGGGACAGTGGCTCAGTGTGCTGGGTTCTGCCCTCGGAGCACACAGACTGCAGACACTCTGTTCTGGCCCCATGGGGGGTTACAGAGCTCTAAACCCCTTACAAATCTCTCAATTGTGCTCCTCAACACACAAACAACAGACACACACGCACTCACACACACACATGCATACACAGGCCCCACATGATTGTTATCAGGCCTCTCTCCCTAATAACACACACCCACCTTAAATCACCATCCATGTATTACATTCACCATACACTCACCATACATTCACCATACACTCACCATACATTCACCATACATTCACCATACACTCACCATACATTCACCATACACTCAAATACACTCACCATACACTCACCATGCACTCACCATACATTCCCTATAGATTTGACTATGGTGATCACATGTTAATGGGGTATCCATCTGATATCTAATATGAGAAGTGTGATTAGGAGAAGTAGGTGCTGGAAAGCAAAGCCCTGCTTGCGAGCGGAAGAGACGTGTCCAGCCTCAGTTCCTCGAGGCTCCTTGCCAATATTTGTTCATGTTCCCTCAACTGAGATCTCAGCCCGGCTGAATTTTGTATGAACACAAGCTGCGGGTGATGTCATTCATTGAGCCGGGGACCCGGGGTTTGAATCCCAGTAATGAATTGTGAATGGGAACAGATTAGTTGCAGGCAGCAACTCCCTAGCTCCCTAGCTCCATAGCTGGCTTCTTGAACGGTTGCCATCTCTCCTGGGGAATGGTGTGTGGAGCCGGGCGCTCTTTATTCTACACTTGTTAGCACGTGCACTTACCAGGTCAGTCAGCAGTCAGTCAGGCTGGAAACAAGGAAGGTTAATGAGTCCATGAGATGTTGGCTGAACTGTTTTGGGAGTCAAAACCACCATTGTGAGTGATACTTATGCAAATAGATATAGGATAAATCAGCTATGTGCCAGTATCGGGTTAGATTTATTGCAAAAGCAACATAAGCTAAGAACACAGTGGTTCATTGTCTACATTGTCTTTAAATCTAGTCACCTACAGTATGTGCATTATTTATTTGATCACAAGAAAGGTACTGTTTTAAGGGCAAGCATTGAGTAATTTTCTAAATATTTTCATAATGGTCTGTTTCTGTCAAGTGTAGTTTCTGTACAAATAACTACTGAATGTCAATAATATACCTGTACATCTTTGATGCTTGATATGGTTCCTACCTGAAATACACTGAATGTATAGAACATGCTCATTCCATGACATTGTACCATGTAAACCGCTGTGAAATATCTTTACCATAATCCTAAATATTCTATTTTCAGCTGTTTGAAACTGGTGTACAAAACCGAAAGTAAAAGACAAAAAAACGAAACTTAAGAACAGGAAGCATCGAAATAATGCACAGAGAACAGATCTACCGCGTCTTAGACTTGCTTTCAATGAGAATGACAGATCTATAACATACATTTCTATATGAATTTGGGCGGGTCTGCCTAAAATGCAGCTTTAAGTCGTCGTAGTAAACAACTTAGTGACTCAGCTTAAAGAAATAAGGCGTAGTAAGTCCTCTTTCTTTAGGAACAAAAAGTGTGGCTTCAAAGCAAACATTCCAACATGAAATCCACCTAAGACCATAATAGCATTTTGGTATTCCCACACAAGTTTCTTTAAGCCCCGTTAATCATGTGCGTTGTACAATCTTTTTGGCGACTGCGTTCTTAACTGGTGAAGTCACTAATACCAGCCGATTAGTGGATTGCTTGTGAGGCTGTGACCCTAAAATAGCATGGCTGCTCTGCAGCTGACCCACAATAAACATGCATCAGATTGGCCTATTGGTTGAGCTGCTTTTCTATCCAGCGTGTGTATGGATTTCTATAGAGGCCATGCAACCTCGATGCACACAACGCGTCTTTATGTCTTTCACAGAAGCATACGATTACCAATAATTAGGAATGTGGAGTTAGTTAATAATCAGGTGGTAGAGTCAAATTCCATTACTCTTTCACACTGACAGGTCTTCGTAGATCCCTGGGCCCCGGACTGGTACACAACAACGACCCTGTGTGTGTGTGTGTGTGTGTGTGTGTGTGTGTGTGTGTGTGTGTGTGTGTGTGTGTGTGTGTGTGTGTGTGTGTGTGTGTGTGTGTGTGTGTGCTCCTATTCCCTATAGCCCCTTACATACATCAGCCAGACAGACTCTGCAAGACACAGTAATTGCTCCCCCTAAACGTTGAGGCAATCAGCAGCTCAATCAGGCCCCAGCGTTACTGCGTAGTACAATGGGAACTGCACTACTCAACACAGGAGGAGCACTCTGGGGGCCCCCAAATCTCTGGAACTAATGACTGTGAATATGTGGCCCAGAAGTATGTGCCCTAAAGAGATGCAGCTAGCTAAGCAGAAATATGGAATCCTGGGGTCGGATTCACAAAACCTTCTTAAGAAGACATTTCTTCTTAACTGCCATTTTTTCCTTAACTATAGACTTAAGAAGAAAGTTAAGCAAAGTTGCTATTCCTCAATAACGTTATTGGAAATGTTCTCAAGGTTTTTCCTAAGTTTCTTCCTAAGAAAAACGTTAAGAAGAAATGGGATTCTTGAAAATAATGCTTTAGGATTTCTTCTTGGAAATGTACTTAGCTTCAGGACAGCTAAACCCTTGTCTTGAGACGAATGGATACTTTTGGAACCATGAACGTTTTCTTGCGCCACAGACCCAGTTGGCTACCGGATTTTTAAATACAGCAAGAATACAAATGAAACATTCAATATCTAGCTAGCTGGTAATTAACAACATATTACACTATTCTAAAAGTGTTAAATAGCTAGCGCTATCTCGTCAATTTGCAAAGAAGCACTTGGCTGACTTAGCTAACGTTAACGTCATTAGCTATGTTGGCTATAATGTCTTTACACGTTAGCTAGCTAACGTAGCTAACTAACGTACCGGTTTGTCCTTCAGCTCACCTTCTTCTTAGCAGCCGACTTGATGTCGGACCACTTGTTTTTTACTGCGTCACTGTCCCTTGCCATACCCCCGACGGCAGAGACTCAGCCACTCTCGCCCGACCTTTCTTTTTGGTCTCTGCAGTGACCCCGCAGTTATCAAGTCTCCCCAACAGCAACCTTTTCCTGGCTGCTATTTCCTCCACCATCACTTCAACCTCTTTTCTTGGTTATCCATGTTTGATTTTGATATAGCTAGTCTGATGTCTATAATGTGTGAAAAATAACGAAATAACCAAATCCGATCATCCCTGTCACATAGGCTTAATTGTTGGTTTTAAGCATGCCACTAATGTCAATGCCACATAAGAAGATTTTTACTAAGTTCTTAAGAAATATATTTCCGAAGTTCATAAGAAAACTACGAATTCCGAAGAACATTTTGAGGAATTGCTTTTACGAACTATCTTATGACTTTCCTATTTTTTTCCTTAAGAAGCTTCTTATGTTTTTTCGTAAGTAATGTTTTGTGAATCCGGCCCCTGGAGGCAGGCAGGCACCAACACCCTATAGAAAAAGTGAAAATCCCCCAGAAATACACTTGTTGGAAATATGAACCCCTCACGCCCCACCTAGCTACCCGGGACTCCAGGGGCATGCTGGAACCTGCCTGGGCAGAAGCCAGTGTGTACAGTACATGGAGTTTGATAGACAGTGTTTGGCTCCACTTGTGGTGCTACCGTAGTAAATGATGGACAGGGTCATAGTGAGGGACAGTGGCTCAGTGTGCTGGGTTCTGCCCTCGGAGCACACAGACTGCAGACACTCTGTTCTGGCCCCATGGGGGGTTACAGAGCTCTAAACCCCTTACAAATCTCTCAATTGTGCTCCTCAACATACACACAACAGACACACACGCACTCACACATAACATGGATGTCAGGGTGAAGACGTGTCTGCTGTGACCTAATTTGAGAGAATTCTAGGTTTCAGGCTGATTTTGACACCTCTCTGGTCGATTACTAAAATGGTAGTCCTACAAAACCTGACCAGAAGATACTGGAAAGAGCAATATAGGCCCATTGTTATGTACTCAACGTATGTGCGCTGACCTAGATTTCCCTATATACAGTATAAAACAATGGAAACTTACAAAAACAATGTGTTGGTGATCTTCTAGTAAAACTAAATTATAAGTGAATGTAATATATGTATTCATCTTTACTAACCAATGAAATACTAGTCATCAGTACAATCCTTGCAAAAAGAGAAATTATTGGTATGCCTCGTCTCGCTTCTCTGTGACCTAGAAAAGAGGAACAGCATCAGCCTTCATCAGGGAGAAAAATATCCGCTACTTCACGGTATTTTTATGAATTACTCTCATTATTTAAGGTTACTGATCTACCGTGAGAGACGTGTCACGGCGCAACGTACTGCATTATCTAAATCTTCATAGGACCGCTCGCATTAATATTTATGAGCAGGACAGGCAGACGTCATTCTCATGAGCTCTGAGCAATATTAATATTCTAATGAGGCTGGGGAGGAAAGGAATGGAGGGAGGGAGGGGGGAGGCTGTCTTCACTCCCAACAAGCAACAAACGTCCTGCATCAATATTCATGAGGGAAAGATGCTGCGACGCTGCTCCGTGTTTCCATCGGCACCCAGGCTGTGTGTGTGTGCGTACGTGTGTGTGTGTGTGCGTGCATGCACGTGTGTGTGCGCATGTTTGTTGCGGGGGGGGACAATTATCCTCAGTGGTCCCACAGTAAAAGCAACACACCATCTGTAGAATTTAGCAGAATAACGTTGTAGCTACTCTGCTAGGTCACAAAAGTAAAAGGACATGCTACAAGCCTCCAGAGTGGACCACGTTTCTCTGCCCATGCTTTTACTAGAACACATTGCACGACTGTCCTCGTTGACCGCCATATCCCCTGTTAGGATACAGTCTAGATCTGCACTGTCTAGGTCAATCACTTGGTGTTCTTTCTCTATTCTTCATGCGTGTTAATTGAATAATTGATCAAAGCTGCAGAATAGCGGTAAATGTTTGCCTGTTGTCATTCATTCCTCTGCAACGGCGTTTTCTCTCTTCTTAGATGCCCTCTTTGTCAAGGCTGTGGTTCAATAACAATGTGAAGGTCATCTGTTGGTTCATCATCAGCACAGCCCATGTGCTCTGAACAGACTAGTGCACACATCACGTTACCGACCACAGGCCACTGGGATTGTAAGGGGTAATGACCTACAGGTTATTTTCAGAGGTGGAGACATTAGCTATGCCTTTGAGATCATTCTTTTCTTATCGTACCAGCTAGCAACCTTCTCCCAACGTTATCCCACGTACAGCCAAGTGTTTGGGACGGGGTGGTTGAGCATCTGACTTATCATCTCATCATCTTGAGACCTGGGCTGAAGTGGGCTGAATGTGTGGAGCCTGACTGGAGAGGATAAGTGTGCAGGGCACATGCTGCGTGGGGATGGATGGCTGCAGGAAAGAAGCTTTGACTAACAACTTGATCATTGTGTGTGAATTCAGTGTGTGTGTGTGTGTGTGTGTGTGTGTGTGTGTGTGTGTGTGTGTGTGTGTGTGTGTGTGTGTGTGTGTGTGTGTGTGTGTGTGTGTGTGTGTGTGTGTGTGTGTGTGTGTGTGTGTGTGTGTGTGTGTGTGTGTGTGTGTGTGTGTGTGTGTGTGTGTGTGTGTGTCTCAGGTTTTAATGGATTGCAGTTCTTTTGTTGCTTTAATGAGTCTGTAAAAACACAGTCATTACAGGACTCTTCATCTTGTGTGGCCTGACTGGCCTGTCTATGTGTCTCTTTAACAGACCGTTCACAAGTTAAACATTTTGTCTGAAAACATCACTGGGCTACGGTGGTCAGACAAAGACAGATCTGCCTAATGAAACTCAAAGAAGAGGGAAGCGTTTAGATTTATGAACTATGAATCGTTGTGTGTTGATGCCTTGGGTAGAAATATCTAGAGATGTACATATTTTGGTAACTGAAGTGGAACATTCCAGTCATTCCCGGTAATAAACTCATGAGAACGAGAGCCAGAAAAGTGGTGACGCCGTTTGAAACAAGACACTTTACTTCTGCCCATAGCCAGTATCACTCTGTCTCTTTGTGATACAGTGTGTCAATGGAGTTTGCTGGTATTTTTGGTCATGTGCAAGATGATATCATAGAAAAACGGAATCTTGTCATGTTATTGCCAAAAGTTATGCGTCAACCAATTCAAGCTTCTGTGAATTGGTCATGCTCCCAGCAGGCTTTGCGGTGCCAATGGGAAAAGATGAGCTTCAACCACTTGCCGCTTATGTCAATACATCACAGTCAATGGGAAAAGATAAGAGTCAACCAATTGATGCTTATGTCAATATATTGACGAGTGTCATAGGCTTGATGCGAATGTCAATACATCACAGTCAATGGTAAAAGATGAGTGTCAACCTATTGATGCTTATGTCTATGCATTGATGAGTGTCATAGGGTGTACGCAAATGTCAATACATTTACAGTCAATGGGAAAAGATGAGTGCCAACCAATTGACGCTTATGTCAATACAATGCATTCAACAGGAAAATATGAGTGTCAAAGGGTTGACGTTTACGTCAGTACATTGCAGCGAGAGGAGGGAGGGGAGAGAGAGTCAACAGACAGACAGAGGTGGGAGAGAGGAGGGATTGAGAGGAGAGGAGAGAGGAAGAGAGAAAGAGAGATGAGAGGACGGGGAGGGAGGGGAACGAGAGAGGGATAGGGTAAACGAGGGAGGGAAGAGAGAGGAGGGATGGGAGAGAAAGCGAGAGGAGGGAGATAGGAGGGAGAAAGAGAGAGAGAGAGGGAGGGAAAGAGAGAAAGGGAGAGGGGAGAAGTGGAGGGAGTGAAAGAAGGGGACAGAGAGAAGAGGAGGGGGGTAAAGAGGAGGTAGAAAGATAGAAACAGAAGGAGGCAAAGAGAGGGAGAGAGAAGGGAGAGTGAGGGAGGGATAGAGAGGAGGGAGAGAGAGCGAGAGAGAGAGAATAGAGAGACGGGGAAAGAGAGAAGAACTATCTGTCTGTGAGTCTCATCTTTTCATCTTTTCCCATTTTTTTTATTTTATTCAATTTAATTTATTTTTTACCTTTATTTTTACAGGTTTTTCTCATTGAGATAACATCTCTTTTCCAAGAGAGACCTGGTCCAATAGCAGCAGGGAGAACAGCGTTTCAGACAAAACAACTTACATACACTAACACAACATTAAACAAAACTACAAACACACATACAGTACAAAAAAAACATTTTACATTAAAAAATCAAACTAGATCATCAAATCAAACTAGATCATCAAATCAAACTAGATCATCAAATTTTAAAATGTTCAGGAGAGATTTCCAGGACCACGGAGCTAAGTAACTTAAACTATTTCTACCATGACCTAATTTTTGGTACTGTTAGAAGCAAATGAGAATGGGATTGTAATTTATATTTATTTACCGGCCTGACTAAAAATGGAATTGAATGGAATGTATTGACATAAGCATCAATTGGTAGACAGTGTCTACCAATTTCCCATTAACAGCAATGTATTGCTATAAGCATCATTTGGTTGACGCTCATCTTTTCCCATTGCTACCGCAAAACCTGATGGGAGCATGGCCAATTGACGTAAAGCATCAATTATGTTTAGAGGCTGATAATGGGCTGACATGGAATGTCCCATCTTCTTAAATCCTTTTCCCTAACTAGGAATTATGTTTATGCCTTCAGAATGTATTCATACCCGGATGACTTATACCATTTTTTGTTGTGTTACAGCCTGAATTCAAATTGGATAAAATCTATTTTTTTCTCAACCATCTGCTCACAATACCCCATAATGACAAAGTGAAAACATGTTTTTAGAAATGTTTACGAATGATTAGAAAATGAAATACAGAAATATCTAATTTACATAAGTATTCACGCCCCTCAGTCAACACTTTGTAGAAGCACGTTTGGCAGCGGTTACAGCTGTGAGTCTTTCTGGGTAAGTCTGTAAGACCTTTCCACACCTGGATTGGGCAACATTTGCCCATTATTCTTTTCAAAATTCTTCAAGCTCTGTCAAATTGGTTGTTGATCATTGCTAGACAACTATTTTTAGGTCTAGCCATAGATTTTAAAGTAGATTTAAGTCAAAACTGTGACTCGGCCACTCAGGAACATTCACTGTCTTCTTGGTAAGCAACTCCAATGTAGATTTGGCGTTGTGTTTCAGGTTATTGTCCTGCTGAAAGGTGGAAAGCACACTGTACCAGGTTTTCCACTAGGATTTTGCCTGTGCTTAGCGACATTCCGTTTCTTTTTCATCCTGAAAAACTCCCTAGTTCTTGGTGATTACAAGCATACCCATAACATGATGCAGCCAACACTATGCTTGAAAATATGGAGTGTGGTACTCAGTAATGTGTTGAATTGGATTTGCCCCAAACATAACACTTTGTATTCAGGCCAAAAAGCTAATTACTTTGCCACATGTTTTGCAGTATTACTTTAGTCCCTTGTTGCAAACAGGATACAGTACATGTTTTGGAACATTTTCATTCCGTAAAAGCTTCCTTATTTTCACTCTGTCAATTAGGTTAGTATTGTGGAGTAACTACAATGTTGTTGATCCATCCTCAGTTTTCTCCTATCACAGCCATTAAACTCTGTAACTGTTTTAAAGTCACTATGGGCCTCATGGTGAAATCCCTGAGCGGTTTCCTTCCTCTTAGGCAACTGAGTTAGGAAGGATGCCTGTGTCCTTGTAGTGACTGGGTGTATTGATACACCATCTAAAATGTAATAATTGCTCAAAGGGATTTTTAATGTCTGCTTTTTTATTTTTAACCATCTACAAATAGGTGCCCTTCTTTGCGGAGAATTACAAACATCCCTGGTCTCTGTGGTTGATTCTGTGTTTGAAATTCACTGCTCGACTGAGGGACCTTACAGTTAATTGTATGTGTGGGGTACAGAGATGAGGTTCAACTCTATTATTGCACACAGAGTGAGCAACGTATGTGACTTTTTATGGACATTTTTACTCCTGAACGTATTCAGGCTTGCCATAACAAAGGGGTTGAATACTTATTGACTCAAGACATTTCAGCTTTTCATTTTGTATTAATTTGTAAACATTTTGAAAAACTGAATTATGGGGTGTTGTGTGTAGGCCAGTGGCCAAACATCTCAATTTGATTATTTTTAAACTCAGACTGTAACACAACAAAATGTGGAAAAAGTCAAGCAGCGTGAATTATCTCTGAAGGCAGTGTATGCCAGTATTCACATGGAATGGTGTTTTTCATTTTTACATTCCTATCCAAGAAGGGGATTATCAGGTGAAGCCTCGTAATTCTGTCCCATTTTCTATGAAGAAGAAAGACAGAAAAAAGAAGAGAACGACAAGGGAAGTAGGAAGGCCAGAGCCCATAATCATAGTGCATAATCGACGGGCACCTGTGTTCACTTTAAAGTTGTCTAAGAGAGCGTTATCCCTCTCATAATAATAGTATTGAATCCTCTTTTGTTCCTGTGTTCTGTGAAATTATAGACATGTTTTATGTTACCGCATTCCATTGAAGGGCACTCATAGAGCGTGTATGGTTCATTCATACATACACTCAGGGATTTTCAACACCGCAGGCATCTCACTGACGTTCACAAGAATGTGTCTGTTGTTGTGTATAGATCAATCAAGTGTTTTGTTGAGAACTTGTTGTGAACTTTGACTGTCTGGCGAGAACAACATTGACTTGTCCTGTCACCCTGTCAAGGCCACACCCAGCCATCTCAATGAGGTTGGAGTGAGGAGGGGGGAGAGGAGGGGTTAGGTTGAAGTGACGAGGGGGAGTTTGGAGTTAAGAGGAATGAGAAGGGGTAGAGGAGGGATGAGGTCGGAGTTGGGTCAGGTCACTAGGGGTTGATGACAACGTGTTATGGCTCTTCAGATGTTTCTTTGTTGTCTCTTGCTTTAGCTATAAAGCCCCTTGAGAGGGGAGCTGAGTCAATTCCATGAAACCGAAGAGCATTTCTACTGTACAGAAGAGGCCACGTGTGACATATTTGTGGATATTGGGGTAGTTTATAGTACTGAAGGGCAGAAAGGTCTTGTGGCATGCAAGGTTTTTCTGAGTGAAAATCACATACAGTATTTGTCTTTAGTAGGTACATTTTTCAATTTGGCATTTTGACAGTCAAAACCAATAAACCAAACAGTGATCACACCTTTATTCAGGACAGCCTTTCCAGGGCTGATGGGCACGTACATGTAAAAAGACGATCTGTAGGTTGTGACTGGTATACGGTTTGATTGGTTCAGCTAAATGAAAGCCTGCAGCTACTTGTCCAGCCACAGCTGAACCTATAACCAACTCGCGGAGTGATAAGTCTTGTATATAGCCCACAGATCAATTGCATAAGTTATGGCTAATAACTTCTAACTAATATATCTTCAAAAGTTATTGGAAAATGGAACGCCTGACTTATACAATAAATGTCCCAAGAGAAGGTTTAATTGACTGGCATGAGCTGGTGAGTACGCTGTCATAGAAAGTTATGCTCGTATGAATTTATGATCTAAAAATGAGATTAGCGAATCACCCATACCATAAATCAATATACCTGTAGCAGCATATGCTTGGCCATATGCTAGCTCAGCCTGCCTAGCTCAGCTTGCCTAGCTCAACCTGCCTAGCTCAGGCTGCCTAGCTCAGCCTGCCTAGCTCAGCTTGCCTAGCTCAACCTGCCTAGCTCAGCCTGCCTATCTCAGCTTGCCTAGCTCAGCCTGCCTGTCCTCACTTCGCTACAAGATGTTCAATTTAGCTAAAAGCATGTGGCTGTTCAGTCAGTCAGTTTTGTGCAGCAAACTAGTGTAGCCTGAAGCTCTGTTGTGTCATTAACATTCCTGTAGCTGAGGAGAGGTGGCTCCTTTAATGTTTTGAATGTTCTGCTACATGATAAAACAGCTCGGCCTGTCACCTGGGACCTGAGCGGCACACTCCATACCCCCCTCCTTGTCCCCTCCTTGTTGAACTGTTCCTGGAACTACACCTCTCAACACTCAACTCTAACAACTAGTTTGTGCTGCCAGTAATTTAGAAAACATCTCTCTTTCTCACTCCTTCTCTCTGCCTGTCTATCTTTCTCTCTCTGTCTCTATCTCTGTCCATCCTCCCTCCTCTCTCTGTCTTTCTCTCTCTGTCTCTATCTCTGTCTCTATCTCTGTCCATCCTCCCTCCTCTCTCTGTCTCTATCTCTGTCTCTATCTCTGTCCATCCTCCCTCCTCTCTCTGTCTCTATCTCTGTCTCTATCTCTGTCCATCCTCCCTCCTCTCTCTATCTTTCTCTCTGTCGCTATCTCTGTCCATCCTCCCTCCTCTCTCTGTCTTTCTCTCTCTGTCTCTATCTCTGTCCATCCTCCCTCCTCTCTCTGTCTTTCTCTCTCTGTCTCTATCTCTGTCCATCCTCCCTCCTCTCTCTGTCTCTATCTCTGTCCATCCTCCCTCCTCTCTCTGTCTTTCTCTCTCTGTCTCTATCTCTGTCCATCCTCCCTCCTCTCTCTGTCTTTCTCTCTCTGTCTCTATCTCTGTCCATCCTCCCTCCTCTCTCTGTCTTTCTCTCTCTGTCTCTATCTCTGTCCATCCTCCCTCCTCTCTCTATCTTTCTCTCTCTGTCTCTATCTCTGTCCATCCTCCCTCCTCTCTCTATCTTTCTCTCTGTCGCTATCTCTGTCCATCCTCCCTCCTCTCTCTGTCTTTCTCTCTCTGTCTCTATCTCTGTCCATCCTCCCTCCTCTCTGTCTCTCTCTGTCTCTATCTCTGTCCATCCTCCCTCCTCTCTCTGTCTTTCTCTCTCTGTCTCTATCTCTGTCCATCCTCCCTCCTCTCTCTGTCTTTCTCTCTCTGTCTCTATCTCTGTCCATCCTCCCTCCTCTCTCTGTCTTTCTCTCTCTGTCTCTATCTCTGTCCATCCTCCCTCCTCTCTCTATCTTTCTCTCTCTGTCTCTATCTCTGTCCATCCTCCCTCCTCTCTCTATCTTTCTCTCTCTGTCTCTATCTCTGTCCATCCTCCCTCCTCTCTCTATCTTTCTCTCTCTGTCTCTATCTCTGTCCATCCTCCCTCCTCTCTCTGTCTTTCTCTCTCTGTCTCTATCTCTGTCCATCCTCCCTCCTCTCTCTGTCTTTCTCTCTCTGTCTCTATCTCTGTCCATCCTCCCTCCTCTCTCTGTCTTTCTCTCTCTGTCTCTATCTCTGTCCATCCTCCCTCCTCTCTGTCTCTATCTCTGTCCATCCTCCCTCCTCTCTCTGTCTCTATCTCTGTCCATCCTCCCTCCCCTCTCTGTCTTTCTCTCTCTGTCTCTATCTCTGTCCATCCTCCCTCCTCTCTCTGTCTTTCTCTCTCTGTCTCTATCTCTGTCCATCCTCCCTCCTCTCTCTGTCTTTCTCTCTCTGTCTCTATCTCTGTCCATCCTCCCTCCTCTCTATGTCTTTCTCTCTCTGTCTCTATCTCTGTCTCTATCTCTGTCCATCCTCCCTCCTCTCTCTGTCTTTCTCTCTCTGTCTCTATCTCTGTCCATCCTCCTTCCTCTCTCTGTCTTTCTCTCTCTGTCTCTATCTCTGTCTCTATCTCTGTCCATCCTCCCCCCTCTCTCTGTCTTTCTCTCTCTGTCTCTATCTCTGTCCATCCTCCCTCCTCTCTCTGTCTTTCTCTCTCTGTCTTGTCTCTATCTCTGTCCATCCTCCCTCCTCTCTCTGTCTTTCTCTCTCTGTCTCTATCTCTGTCTCTATCTCTGTCCATCCTCCCTCCTCTCTCTGTCTTTCTCTCTCTGTCTCTATCTCTGCCCATCCTCCCCCCTCTCTCTGTCTTTCTCTCTCTGTCTCTATCTCTGTCCATCCTCCCTCCTCTCTCTGTCTTTCTCTCTCTGTCTCTATCTCTGTCTCTATCTCTGTCCATCCTCCATCCTCTCTCTGTCTTTCTCTCTCTGTCTCTATCTCTGTCTCTATCTCTGTCCATCCTCCCTCCTCTCTCTGTCTTTCTCTCTCTGTCTCTATCTCTGTCCATCCTCCCTCCTCTCTATGTCTTTCTCTCTCTGTCTCTATCTCTGTCTCTATCTCTGTCCATCCTCCCTCCTCTCTCTGTCTTTCTCTCTCTGTCTCTATCTCTGTCTCTATCTCTGTCCATCCTCCCTCCTCTCTCTGTCTTTCTCTCTCTGTCTCTATCTCTGTCCATCCTCCCTCCTCTCTCTGTCTTTCTCTCTCTGTCTCTCACTCTCTGTAATTTAGGAAACATCTCTCTTATTGTTATTTCTCACTCCTCTCTCGCCTTCTCTTTCTCTTTCTCTTTCTCCTTCCTTCCTTCCTTCCTTCCTTCCTTCCTTCCTTCCTTCCTTCCTTCCTTCCTTCCTTCCTTCCTTCCTTCCTTCCTTCCTTCCTTCCTTCCTTCCTTCCTTCCTTCCTTCCTTCCTTCCTTCCTTCCTTCCTTCCTGCCTTCCTTCCTTCCTTCCTTCCTTCCTTCCTTCTCTCTCTCTCTCTCTCTCTCTCTCCACCCCCTCTCTCACAACACCAGATTATAACACTGACTCATCCCTTCACTGCCAGATTGATAGACGGTCTGTTTTTATCTGAAACATATTAATTCACCCGGCTGACAAAAACACTTAATTCCCTTGGCAGACAGTGCTAGATACATTTAAAGTGATTATCTTGCTGATGGACGTGAGAGACACAGCATAGTGTTTTCAAGAGGCCCGGGCTGTCATGTGTGGTCTCCTGGCATTGGTGTGTGTGTGTGTGCGCGAGCGCATGTGTTTGTGCATGTGCAGTCCTGCCCTGTCTGTCTCTCTCACTGATTCTGACGTGTGAGGTATTTTGTTCACCCTCAGGTTAACACTGAGTGGCGTTCTTTAAAAACACTACTGCAAAACAAACGGGAGCCTATAGGTAACCAGATCTGATGCTATCAGCTAATGTTGTTGATTGCTTCTGTTTACCAATCACTGAGAGTGTGACCTAGGGCCAACCACTTGAGCCCTGGAGCTCTGCCCAGATTCACTCTGCACTAATTATTGTGTGTGTGTGTGTGTGTGTGTGTGTGTGTGTGTGTGTGTGTGTGTGTGTGTGTGTGTGTGTGTGTGTGTGTGTGTGTGTGTGTGTGTGTGTGTGTGTGTGTGTGTGTGTGTGTGTGTGTGTGTGTGTGTTCGAGTTTGAGTGGTCACACGTTTAACGACTAGATTAGAGTTGGCCACTCCTGCCATATCTTACATATTGAAGTAGCCCCCAGAAAGACTCAAGAGAGTTCCAACCTAATTCAGAATAAGACATTTTATTTTTCAACAATTACAAAGAACAAAATATTTTAAAATCATATTTATATCTTACATCAGCTGTACAGAGATGACGTGTTTTTTCTAAATGATTCCGGAACAAGAACTGAACTAGAAAACCGAAGAGTATTTAAGTCGATGAAAAAATATTTGTCAGTACAAAGTAGAAAAAAAGATGTTGAACTGAAAATGGAATCCATAATATTGTACCCTGATGCAGTGTTTAGGCCTCTTAACTGGTCACAAAGTATTTTACAAAATAATACCATGGCCTCTTATAATAGCAAAACAAAATCTTGGCCTCTTTGGTTCCATGATTAGGTATAATACATTTGAACAGAACTCAATTTGCTTTCTATAAAAATAACTTTTTTTCCAATGGCAGTTTCTTTATTTTTTTAACTAATCACGCAACTTTTCAGTGCAAATATTGTAACTATCATTCACTTTGAAGAGGAAGCAAAAGATTACATTTCAAGTACTGGTAATAGTTAATAACTGGAACTAAAAGTTCAGTTTGTCTGGTGTCTGTGGGTCAATACTATACATTGCATAGCTCATGCGGCACTTATATTTAAAAGGATTGTGAGCAAGGGTCGGTGTACCACATTGTACTCTTTAAAGGCATTTCAATCTGCAAGTGCTATTTAATGTGCATTAGGAAGTGCTATACTGCACCAGGACTTTAACCGAGCAATATGGTAACTCTTCGCTTTTGATTTTCTGACTGAAATGAGAGGGAAACTGGTTGTGCTACAGCTGTTGAAGAAATTAAACTCTTCCCGTTAAAAGTGTGAACAAAAGAAGGAAGGACTCAGAAGAAAGTAACAGAAGGTAAGTGTTTTTCCCCTATTGTCACTGTTTCATATCACAGCCTAAACTCCCAGGTTTTGATGACAGCTTCAGCATTCGCATGGTGTGTTGGAATGTATTTTTATGTTCTGCTCACTCTGACTTGGAAGCCATTTTCATTTCCGGATGCTGGCCCGTAAAATGAAAACGGTTTTATATAAAAATGGAATCTTGTGACACATCAACAAGATGTATTTCTTGTTATAAGTGCTGAAGTTGTACAAGAGGTGAGTTATCAGGGCTTTCACTATAGGTTTTGCAGTTATACTTTCTTGAAAGAGGCAGGGTTGGGAATTGTCTATCAGCAAGTGCACCTCCTTCATAATCTCAGGCTCTGTTCCACCTTCGTCAGAGTATCGAAATAGAACTCTCCATTTTCAGGATAGAAATGGCAATCTTGGAAATATATATAATGTGAAGTACCAGTTAGTTCCAATCCCTCTGATAATGACACCTACATGATTTGGGATTGAATCATATGTTCACATGTTGGCAAAAGAAAAAAGGCTTCGACCAGAGAATATTATTAACAAACATAAATATATATACAAGTGTTTGTTCAGGCATATGTGAGAATGAGTGTGTAGGATATGCGTAAATGAATGAAGTTGTGTGTGCATGTGCGTATGCCTTATGTCCATAAATATCACTTTGATTTCTATAATTAATTTTGGAATATCTTTTTCTTGTTTACAAATGTTCATAAACGTCCACTTGAAGCACATGCAGTCTCAACTCAAGCACATCCACACTCCTCCACGATCATATTGGGTACGTCTCTCTTGACGATGTTGTATTCATCGTCGAAGTAGAGCATTGACATGGTGCTGAGCTTGGTGGGGATGCAACAGGAGTTCATGGAGCCGGGGCTCATGCCTCTCATCCGATACTGATTGACCACTGCAGTGTGGAAGGACGACGCCGACCCTGGCACTCCCGCCATGTACGCTGGACAGTTGCCCTCGCAGTAATTCCCAAAGTACCCCGACGGTGCGATGATCCAGTCGTTCCAGCCAATGAGGCGGAAGTCTATGTAGAACTGCTGTCTGCAGCACAGGCTACTGCTCCCGTCACACTCCAGCCCCCTCTTCCTGATGCGGTGCTTGTTGTCTGCTTGCCTGGCCTGTACGACTAGAAACGGCCTGTGGGACTCGTCGTTCTGGTTCACGAGGATCGGTAAGACCGCCAGGTCCTCGCAGCCCTCACAGCGCACGTCCAGGTTCTGCCGCCGGCCGCCCTTCTCGAACACCATCTGGATAGCGTTGGTCAGGGGGAAGGTGTGCCAACCGCTCCTCTTCAGCTCGACACGCTTTTCCACCAGGTTCCACTTGCTGCCCAGGCCAGGCTCCTGGTAGTACACCTTGACTGTGACCTTCCTCCGCTGGCCCTTGTCCAGGGTGTTAGGAAGCAGCCTTAAATACAGCCACAAGGTGGCCTGGGTCACATACAGGTGCTGGTTTCCCTCGTTAGAGATCAGGAAAAACAGGCTGGATTTAGATGATACCAGCTCATCTGGGAAAGACAGGAACAGAACAGGAAAAGTCAGTTAAAAGTCAGTTTAAACCTATAACGGTTAGTATGGCAATGCTAAAAGAGGAGACAAACACACAGATTCATTGGCTATATGGTGTAAACAAACATCTTTCAAAAACCTTACTGCTATTGGACAAAGCGTCAAGAAGATACTACCACACTGGGTGGTCCCAAGCTTGGATTGTTGGATGAATAGGTGGACAAGAACTGGGCACATTGGGAACAGTTCAACAGTTTGGGATTAAATTGAGATAGACGGTTACTATGGCCTCCCTGGTTATAGCCTGTCTTAATGTCATCTTTATCTGGCCTGGGATGTAAACAGAGTTTGTACTGGTACTAAAGGGATTTGGTGGATGGGTGTACACTGGGAGACAGCTCTAACAGAGACACTCAGCCTCTTCTTGGTCCAGGACCCGTATTCAGAAAACGTCTCAGGGTGCTGATCCAGGATCAGTTTTGTATTTTAGACAATCATGAATCCTAGATCAGCACTCCTACTCTGAGGTGCTTTATGAATACAGGCCCTGGTCTTGTCACATAGGCCTACATGAGGACTGCAATGACAGCGCAGCATCAGCAGGTCTGGAATCAGTTCCAGCTGGCCCTTGCCTATAGGGAGCCTTGACAGTGACAATAACAGTACAGATCTGGGATCAGGCCCACTTGAAGTTGCCCCCTGGCCCTGAGTCAGGCTGGGTATGGGGAAGAAGGCTTATCAGAGCCAAGTACAAAGGCTCAAAGGCTTTGCTGTGAATACTGCAGAAAAATGAGAGCTTACTGAGCCTAAATGCTTACACAATGCACACTAATGTGATGTAAAGGAAGCAAATGCATGGTAAAGCCAGGCACATTGAGTGAAGAGGAGCACAGCTTCACTGTGGATTTATGACGAAGGAAAAAAGGAATTTACATGAAACTAGCTGGCCTTCCCAACAACCCAACTATCACCACAGAAACCTTTTCTGGCTGTACAGTGTGTGCCAATGTTTAGTCGTTTTTTGCTTGTGCCATATTGTTTTCATGTGTGGGTAGGTTCAGGTTCGGGTTAGGGTAGGGTCAGGGTCCAAAGTCAAATTCAAATCTAACTTGCACTTGTCACATGACATGACCAAAACAACTCCTACTCTTCCACACTCTTCAGTAGCTAAGGCAGTAACTGAAACAGATGGTTTCTCCCCAGTCCTCCAGCGAGAGTGAAAACGTCTAACCTGAGAGACCATCAGCAGCACTCTACATGGATACTCTGTGACTGACTGAGCAACATGCAGCTTTCAGGTGGAGGAAAGTGGGAAAACGCACACATGTCAAGGGTCACCTCTCCAGCCTGAACACTGAGCTGTGCTGCCTGCCTATCTGCCTGCCTGCCTGTTTGCTTGCCGCCCAAAGTGAGGGGACCCGACCTGGGCGGGCCTGGGCCCCATCATCAGGCATCAGCTATAATGGAGGCTGCCCTGGCCTGCCCAGCCAGTCTCCATCTGCACTGCCTCACACATCACAAGACAGGTAATCTCCTTGTTATTACTCAACTCAAAGACTTAGTCAACAGACAGCTATAGACCACACTCTGACTGTACTAGCACCAGGCCATGGGTGGCAGCACAGCTGTCAAGACGTGACCAACAATAAGCAAAAAGCTAAGACCTAGTGTCTCCTGATTTGAAATGGATGTTCTATTTATCTTCTGTTTACCAATGGATGACTGTGATATATTACTGTATCGGTTATTTCTTCTTTCAACAGGGGAGGCGGGAAGAGGGGGGCTTTTTGAAACAAATCTAAGAGGTCCATTTTTCACTCTGTGAGTAAAGAGGGAAATTGTCTCAGATGGAACAGGATACTCAAGAACAGAATACTCCCCAAAAAGACACATCCAATCAGAAAGTGGTTTGTCAGGTGATCTTATGAGAGCACCAATGCCGTATACAGCATTCTTTCTTTATCCTTCTCAGGAACAGAAACAGAGTTGCAGGGAAAGCGTCTTTAGATGCTATCACTATAGCTGACATCGTGGCATCTTTGTCAGGCAACTGCTGTAGTAACCGTACGCAACAACGGCAAATACAAGGTCTAACATACAAGCATGATGAAGTCAATGAGTACTGTGCAGGCAGGAACCAAGTCCCACTCTAGGACTATATAAGGGAGATGGTCCCTCACACCATGCATTCTAATACGGAACAGTCAGTGGCAGTGAGTTCACCATTCCAGTTCACTCTACATTCAGCATGCATGGTCCTGACACAAAGCGCTGACCTTATGTAGATGTACAGCCATTCTAAAGCAGCCCTGATTTCAGGTCAGCTTGTCAGGGTTATTCAGCTGTCCCCATAGGAGAACCCTTTTGGGTTCCATATAGAACCCTCTGTGAAAAGAGTTCGACAAGGAACCCAAAAGGGTTCTACCTGGAACCAAAAGGGTTCCACCTGGAACCAAAAAGGGTTCTCCTATGAGGACAGCCGAATAACCCTTTTAGGTTCTAGATAGCACAATTATTTCTAAGTGTATTTGAGAAGCACCAAACAGGGTTGGTTTTGATCAGCTAACCAAATCACTGACACTAAGAGAGATGCGCAGCCGGTTAGAGAAACTCTGGGGTGACTTAAACTGCTGTAAGAATAAGAGGCAATAAGAGGATTGATTTGAATACACGTGGGCCCAAGCAGGTGGCATCATTGATCATTTCCAGTCCCCCTTCAGCATCTCTAAGCAAATTGTTCCGTGAGCTCTTCTCAGTGCCACGACCAGCTGGCAGCAGCTACCACCCTGGGTAATACTGCCAACTGGCAAGGAGGGCAAAGAGGCACAAGGAAGGCAACCCAACTGAATCTACACAAATATACAGTACAAAGTTACAGAGCTTTTGTGAATAATGTGAAAATATTATGGGGCTTTTCAAATCTTTTTGGGATTGTCCATATCATTCCTTCTAATGTGAATGTGATATTATACCTACCCTTAATCTATTCTATGCAAACCATGGATTGTACGTGTTGTTTTGAAGATGAGTGCTATGAGGCTGTTATGGTGACATTATTTATGAGTCTCTGGGGTGTGAACCTAAGCCTGAGGACACACTTTTTCTATGCTCACACTCTAACAAATGCTTGGATGTTTGGTTGACCTAACTGCTGGGTTGCAGGTGTTGGGTCACGATCTTTTCTTTAGAAACCGCTGGGTTATTGACGCTGGGTTATTGAGATATGACCCAGAGGATCAGAAGACTGGAGGCATCGTTTAGTAAGGGGCGTGGCATTCAGATAGTTATTTTTAGCCACCTGAGTAAATGTCATTCCTGTTCATCTGTTCTGTTGAATAGCTATCACATGCTATGGTTAAACGTGGACTTCTTTGTAGCTTTAATGATGCGTATAGAAGTGTACAGTATATAAGCATCATACCCTAAGTTCCCTAAAAGCCTCTGTAAATCCCATCGTTGGGATACAACAAGGTGGTATACCTTATTATAATATGTCATGAATAAAAACATTATTTGCAGTATGATGAACATGATGAACAGGAATTACATTTATGATGTTAGATAAGGTCTCTGACACTAACAGTTGTCCTCTCAAGACGAAGCTTCTTACTGTGACCAATGCCTGTAGCATGACCCAGGTTATCACTCAACCAACTGGAGCGCATACCAGTAGTGTATTGATCATCTCTTCACTAACGCTGAAGAGCTTCGCTCCAGAGCAATATCAGTTCCCATTGGCTGTAGTGACCATAACATTGTGGCAATAACAGGGAAAGCTAAATTAGCAAAGGCAGAGTTATTTATAAGAGGTCATACAAAATGTTTTGTTGAAGAAGTAAAATATTGATGTTGGTCTGATGTGTATAAGGAGGAGAATCCAGATGCAGCACTTGGGAGTATTTGTAAAATGATTCTTGCCAATTGTTGACAAACATTCACCTGTTAAGAAACTAAGTGTGAGAACTGTTAGAGCCCCCTGGATCAATGATGAATTGAATAATTTTATGGTTCAAAGAAATTATGCAAAAACAGTGGCAAACAAGTCATGCTGCTCATCTGATTGGTTGACATACTGTACATTGAGACATTTTGTGACCAAATTGAACATTGAAATTGATGGGTCATTTATAACGAAACCTTTTGATATAGGCAATGATTTCAATGGCTATTTCAACCTGTAAAGTAGACAAACTGAGAAGTTAAATGACAACATTGAACAGTGAACCATCATATTTGTGCATTGAAGATCTAATATTGAAAGAGAAGGATTGCAATGTTAAATTTGGTCAAGTTTGAGTAGAAGAGGTTGAAAAGCGGTGGTTATCCATCAATAATGATAAGGCACCAGGTACAGACAACCTAGATGGGAAACTATTGAGAATTGTAGCAGACTGTATTGCCACCTCTATTTGCCATGTCTTTAACCCAAGCCTAAAGGAGTGTGTCCACAGTCGTGGAAGGAAGCTAAAGTAATTCCACTCCCTAAAAATAGTAAAGCACCATTTGCTGCCTGTTCTTAGTAAACTAACGGAGAGAATTGTGTTTGAACAAATACAATGCTATTTTTTAAAGAACAAGTTAACTACTTGTCATGTTTTGTCATTGATTATCATGTCTTGTCCCTGTGCTTCCCTTCTATTCGTTTCCCTCTGCTGGTCTTATTAGGTTCTTTCCCTCTTTCTTTCCCTCTCTCGCTCTCTCTCTCTATCGTTCCGTTCCTGCTCCCAGCTGTTCCTCATTCTCCTAACTACCTCATTTACTCTTTCACACCTGTCCCCTATTTTGCCCTCTGATTAGAGTCCCTATTTCTCCCCTCTGTTTTCCGCTTCTGTCCTTGTCGGATCCTTGTTTGATGTTTGCTGTTCTGTGCCCTTGTTCCGCCCTGTCGTGTTTTTGCCTTCTTCAGATGCTGCATGTGAGCAGGTGTCTATGTCAGCTACGGCCTGTGCCTTTCCCGAAGCGACCTGCAGTCTGTGGTCGCGTCTCCAGTCGTTCCTCTCTACTGACGAGAGGATTTCAGTTTTCCTGTTTTGGATTTACCTAAGATAATATCCAGGAGTATCGTGTTTTGTTTAAGACTGGAATAAAGACTCTGTTTCTATTAAGTCGCTTTTGGGTCCTCATTCACCAGCATAACAGAAGGATCCGACCAAGAATGGACCCAGCGACTACGGATTCTCGCAACACTGCCGTCGAGTTCCAGGGAGCAATGCTCGGCAGACACGAGCAGGAATTGTCTGCTGCTCGTCATGCCGTTGAGACCCTGGCCGCTCAGGTCTCCGACCTCTCAGGACAGTTTCAGAGTCTTCGTCTCGTGCCACCAGCTACTTCCTGGTCTTCCGAGTCTCCGGAACCTAGGGTTAATAACCCACCATGTTACTCTGGGCAGCCCACTGAGTGTCGCTCCTTTCTCACCCAGTGTGATATTGTGTTCTCTCTCCAGCCCAACACATACTCAAGAGAGAGAGCTCGGATCGCTTACGTCATATCACTCCTTACTGGTCGGGCTCGGGAGTGGGGCACAGCTATCTGGGAGGCAAGGGCTGAGTGTTCTAACGATTATCAGAACTTTAAAGAGGAGATGATACGGGTTTTTGATCGTCCAGTTTTTGGGAAGGAGGCTTCCAGGGCCCTGGCTTCCCTATGTCAAGGTGATCGATCCATAACGGATTACTCTATAGAGTTTCGCACTCTTGCTGCCTCCAGTGACTGGAACGAGCCGGCGTTGCTCGCTCGTTTTCTGGAGGGACTCCACGCTGAGGTTAAGGATGAGATTCTCTCCCGGGAGGTTCCTTCCAGCGTGGACTCTTTGATTGCACTCGCCATCCGCATAGAACGACGGGTAGATCTTCGTCACCGAGCTCGTGGAAGAGAGCTCGCGTTAACGGTGTTCCCCCTCTCCGCATCTCAACCATCTCCTCCCACCGGCTCAGAGACTGAGCCCATGCAGCTGGGAGGTATTCGCATCTCGACTAAGGAGAGGGAACGGAGAATCACCAACCGCCTTTGCCTCTATTGCGGTTCTGCTGGACATTTTGTCATGTCATGTCCAGTAAAAGCCAGAGCTCATCAGTAAGCGGAGGGCTACTGGTGAGCGCTACTACTCAGGTCTCTCCATCAAGATCCTGTACTACCTTGTCGGTCCATCTATGCTGGACCGGTTCGGCTGCTTCCTGCAGTGCCTTGATAGACTCTGGGGCTGAGGGTTGTTTTATGGACGAAGCATGGGCTCGGAAACATGACATTCCTCTCAGACAGTTAGGGAAGCCCACGCCCATGTTCGCCTTAGATGGTAGTCTTCTCCCCAGTATCAGATGTGAGACACTACCTTTAACCCTCACAGTATCTGGTAACCACAGTGAGACCATTTCCTTTTTGATTTTTCGTTCACCTTTTACACCTGTTGTTTTGGGTCATCCCTGGCTAGTATGTCATAATCCTTCTATTAATTGGTCTAGTAATTCTATCCTATCCTGGAACGTTTCTTGTCATGTGAAGTGTTTAATGTCTGCTATCCCTCCTGTTTCTTCTGTCCCCTCTTCTCAGGAGGAACCTGGTGATTTGACAGGAGTGCCGGAGGAATATCATGATCTGCGCACGGTCTTCAGTCGGTCCAGAGCCAACTCTCTTCCTCCTCACCGGTCGTATGATTGTTGTATTGATCTCCTTCCGGGGACCACTCCCCCTCGGGGTAGACTATACTCTCTGTCGGCTCCCGAACGTAAGGCTCTCGAGGATTATCTGTCTGTTTCTCTCGACGCCGGTACTGTGGTGCCTTCTTCCTCTCCCGCCGGAGCGGGGTTTTTTTTTGTTAAGAAGAAGGACGGTACTCTGCGCCCCTGCGTGGATTATCGAGGGCTGAATGACATAACGGTTAAGAATCGTTATCCGCTTCCCCTTATGTCGTCAGCCTTCGAGATTCTGCAGGGAGCCAGGTTCTTTACTAAGTTGGACCTTCGTAACGCTTACCATCTCGTGCGCATCAGAGAGGGGGACGAGTGGAAAACGGCGTTTAACACTCCGTTAGGGCATTTTGAATACCGGGTTCTGCCGTTCGGTCTCGCTAATGCTCCAGCTGTCTTTCAGGCATTAGTTAATGATGTACTGAGAGACATGCTGAACATCTTTGTTTTCGTTTACCTTGACGATATCCTGATTTTTTCACCGTCACTCGAGATTCATGTTCAGCACGTTCGACGTGTACTCCAGCGCCTTTTAGAGAATTGTCTCTACGTGAAGGCTGAGAAGTGCGCCTTTCATGTCTCCTCTGTCACATTTCTCGGTTCTGTTATTTCCGCTGAAGGCATTCAGATGGACCCCGCTAAGGTCCAGGCTGTCAGCGATTGGCCCGTTCCTAAGTCACGTGTCGAGTTGCAGCGCTTTCTCGGTTTCGCTAATTTCTATCGGCGTTTCATTCATAATTTCGGTCAAGTGGCTGCCCCTCTCACAGCTCTGACTTCTGTCAAGACGTGCTTTAAGTGGTCCGGTTCCGCCCAGGGAGCTTTTGATCTCCTCAAGAAGCGTTTTACATCCGCTCCTATCCTTGTTACTCCTGACGTCACTAAACAATTCATTGTCGAGGTTGACGCTTCAGAGGTGGGCGTGGGAGCCATTCTGTCCCAGCGCTTCCATTCTGACGATAAGGTCCATCCTTGCGCTTATTTTTCTCATCGCCTGTCGCCATCGGAACGCAACTATGATGTGGGTAACCGCGAACTGCTCGCCATCCGCTTAGCCATAGGCGAATGGCGACAGTGGTTGGAGGGGGCGACCGTCCCTTTTGTCGTTTGGACTGACCATAAGAACCTTGAGTACATCCGTTCTGCCAAACGACTTAATGCACGTCAAGCTCGTTGGGCGTTGTTTTTCGCTCGTTTCGAGTTCGTGATTTCTTATCGCCCGGGAAATAAGAACACCAAGCCTGATGCCTTATCCCGTCTCTTTAGTTCTTCTGTGGCTTCTACCGACCCCGAGGGGATTCTCCCTGAAGGGCGTGTTGTCGGGTTGACTGTCTGGGGAATTGAGAGACAGGTAAAGCAAGCACTCACTCACACTGCGTCGCCGCGCGCTTGTCCTAGTAACCTTCTGTTCGTTCCTGTCTCTACTCGTCTGGCTGTTCTTCAGTGGGCTCACTCTGCCAAGTTAGCTGGCCACCCCGGCGTTCGGGGTACGCTTGCTTCTATTCGCCAGCGGTTTTGGTGGCCTACTCAGGAGCGTGACACGCGCCGTTTCGTGGCTGCTTGTTCGGACTGCGCGCAGACTAAGTCAGGTAACTCTCCTCCTGCCGGTCGTCTCAGACCGCTTCCCATTCCTTCTCGACCATGGTCTCACATCGCCTTAGACTTTATTACCGGTCTGCCTTCGTCTGCGGGGAAGACTGTGATTCTTACGGTTGTCGATAGGTTCTCTAAGGCGGCACATTTCATTCCCCTCGCTAAGCTTCCTTCCGCTAAGGAGACGGCACAAATCATCATTGAGAATGTGTTCAGAATTCATGGCCTCCCGTTAGACGCCGTTTCAGACAGAGGCCCGCAATTCACGTCACAGTTTTGGAGGGAGTTCTGTCGTTTGATTGGTGCTTCCGTCAGTCTCTCTTCCGGGTTTCATCCCCAGTCTAACGGTCAAGCAGAAAGGGCCAATCAGTCGATTGGTCGCATATTACGCAGCCTTTCTTTTCGAAACCCTGCGTCTTGGGCAGAACAGCTCCCCTGGGCAGAATACGCTCACAACTCGCTTCCTTCGTCTGCTACCGGGCTATCTCCGTTTCAGAGTAGTCTTGGGTACCAGCCTCCTCTGTTCTCGTCCCAGCTCGCCGAGTCCAGCGTTCCCTCCGCTCAGGCTTTTGTCCAACGTTGTGAGCGCACCTGGAGGAGGGTCAGGTCTGCACTTTGCCGTTACAGGGCGCAGACTGTGAGAGCCGCCAATAAACGTAGGATTAAGAGTCCTAGGTATTGTCGCGGTCAGAGAGTGTGGCTTTCCACTCGTAACCTTCCCCTTACGACAGCTTCTCGCAAGTTGACTCCGCGGTTCATTGGTCCGTTCCGTGTCTCTCAGGTCGTCAATCCTGTCGCTGTGCGACTGCTTCTTCCGCGACATCTTCGTCGCGTCCACCCTGTCTTCCATGTCTCCTGTGTCAAGCCTTTTCTTCGCGCCCCCGTTCGTCTTCCCTCCCCCCCCCCCGTCCTTGTCGAGGGCGCACCTATTTACAAGGTACGGAAGATCATGGACATGCGTTCTCGGGGACGTGGTCACCAGTACTTAGTGGATTGGGAGGGTTACGGTCCTGAGGAGAGGAGTTGGGTTCCATCTCGGGACGTGCTGGACCGTTCGTTGATTGATGATTTCCTCCGTTGCCGCCAGGGTTCCTCCTCGAGTGCGCCAGGAGGCGCTCGGTGAGTGGGGGGGTACTGTCATGTTTTGTCATTGATTATCATGTCTTGTCCCTGTGCTTCCCTTCTATTCGTTTCCCTCTGCTGGTCTTATTAGGTTCTTTCCCTCTTTCTTTCCCTCTCTCGCTCTCTCTCTCTATCGTTCCGTTCCTGCTCCCAGCTGTTCCTCATTCTCCTAACTACCTCATTTACTCTTTCACACCTGTCCCCTATTTTGCCCTCTGATTAGAGTCCCTATTTCTCCCTCTGTTTTCCGCTTCTGTCCTTGTCGGATCCTTGTTTGATGTTTGCTGTTCTGTGCCCTTGTTCCGCCCTGTCGTGTTTTTGCCTTCTTCAGATGCTGCATGTGAGCAGGTGTCTATGTCAGCTACGGCCTGTGCCTTCCCGAAGCGACCTGCAGTCTGTGGTCGCGTCTCCAGTCGTTCCTCTCTACTGACGAGAGGATTTCAGTTTTCCTGTTTTGGATTTACCTAAGATAATATCCAGGAGTATCGTGTTTTGTTTAAGACTGGAATAAAGACTCTGTTTCTATTAAGTCGCTTTTGGGTCCTCATTCACCAGCATAACACTACTGACTTTTAAAATACATATAGGGAAGAGCACTCAACTTGTGCTGGACTGACTCAGATGACTGATGATTGAATAAAATAAATGGATAATAATATGATAGTTGGAGATGTATTATTAGATTTCAGTGCAGCCGTTGACGTTATTGATCATAATTGGTTATGAAAAAACTCACTTGTTATGGTTTTACATAACCTGCCATTACGTGGTTGGAGAGTTACTAATTCAATAGAACTCAGAGAGTATTTTTCAATGGAAGCTTCTCTAACATCAGATATGTAAAGTGTGGTATCCCTCAGGGCAGTTGCCTTGGGCTGTTAATCTTCTCTATTTTTACAAATGATTTGCTAATTGTCTTACAAGAAGCTAAAATCACTATGTATGCTGATGATTGCACACTCTACGCATCAGCACCTACAGCCAGTGAGCTCACTGAGACTCTTGGCAAGGAGTTACAGTCAGTGCTAGAATGGGTAATAAACAACAGACTGGTCTTAAATACATCTAAAAACCAAAAGCATTTTATTTGGTTGAAAGCATTCTCTTAGACCTAAACCTCAACTGGAGTTGTGCATAAAGGATGTGACCACTGAACAAGTTGAAGAAGCTGAACTCCTAGAAGTAACATTGGATAGTCAGTTATTATGGTCAAGTCATATTGACAAAGTTGTTGTGAAGATGGAGTGAGGTATGTCTGTTATAAAAATATGTTCCTCATTTTCGAAAACAAAGATCAACTGTACTAGTTGTTCAGGCTGTGGTCTTGTCCCATCTTGATTACTGTCTGGTAATATGGTCAGTTGCAGCAAAGAAAGACCTAGAAAAGCTGCAGCTTGCTCAGAACAAAGCAGAACGCCATACCCTTAAACTGCATACACAGAACTAACATCAACAACATGCATGATAGTCTTTCATGGTTGAGGGTTGAGGAGAAATTGATTACTTCTCTTGTAGTCTTTATAAGAAACATTCGTGTGTTGAAAATGCCTAACCACTTGTATAATCTATTTGCATACTCTTCAAACAGACATACCGCACCAGACACACAACTATGGGTCTCTTCACTGTACCCAAACCCAACACAGATTTAATGCGTAGCTCAGGTATGTATAGAGCCATGTCATCATGGAATGCTCTGCTACCAGAGGTTACTCAGGCAAAAGAAAGTCTAGCTTTAAAAGACAGATTTAAAAAACATATCGTGTCACAACGCCTCTCCTATTTCTAAATATCTAATTTAACTGTACTCCATATAAGAATATTGATATGTACAGTTGAAGTCGGAAGTTTACATACACTTAGGTTGGAGTCATTAAAACTCGTTTTTCAACCACTCCACAAATTTCTTGTTAACAAACTATAGTTTTGCCAAGTTGGTTAGGACATCTACTTTGTGCATGACACAAGTAATTTTTCCAACAATTGTTTACAGACAGATTATTTTACTTATATCACAATTCCAGTGGGTCAGAAGTTTACATACACTAAGTTGACTGTGCCTTTAAACAGCTTGGAAAATTCCAGAAAATGATGTCATGGCTTTAGAAGCTTCTGATAGGCTAATTGACATCTTTTGAGTCAATTGGAGGTGTACGTGTGGATGTATTTCAAGGGCTATCTTCAAACTCAGTGCCTCTTTGATTGACATCATGGGAAAATCAAAAGAAATCAGCCAAGACCTCAGAAAAAAATGTGTAGACCTCCACAAGCCTGGTTTCCAAACGCCTGAAGGTACCACGTGCATCTGTACAAACAATAGTATGCAAGTATAAGCACCATGGGACCATGCAGCCGTCATACCGCTCAGGAAGGAGACGCGTTCTGTCTCCTGGAGATTAACATACTTTGGTGCGAAAAGTGCAAATCAATCCCAGAACAACAGCAAAGGACCTTGTGAAGATGCTGGAGGAAACAGGTACAAAAGTATTTTTATTCACAGTAAAACGAGTGCTATATCGACATAACCTGAAAGGCCACTCAGCAAGGAAGAAGCCACTGCTCCAAAACCGCCGTAAAAGAGCCAGACTACGGTTTGCAACTGTACATGGGGACAAAGTACTTTTTTGGAGAAATGTCCTCTGATGTGATGAAAAAAAAATAGAACTGTTTGGCCATAATAACCATCGTTATGTTTAGAGGAAAAAGGGGGACGCTTGCAAGTCGAAGAACACCATCCCAACCGTGAAGCACGGGGGTGGCAGCATCATGTTCCAACTTCCGGCGCCGAACAGGATGGCTGCCTCGCTTCGCGTTCCTTGGAAAATATGCAGTATTTTGTTTTTCTATGTGTTATTTCTTACATTGGTACCCCGGGTGATCTTAAGTTTCATTACATACAGCCGGGAGGAACTACTGAATATACGATTAACGTCAACTAACCACCCTTCCTACCAGGAATATGACTTTCCCGAAACGGATCCAGTGTCTTGCCTTCCACCCAATACAATGGACCTGATCCCAGCCGGCGAAGCTACACGACGCCGAAAAAGGGGCAAACGTAGCGGTCTCCTGGTCAGGCTTCGGAGACGAGCACATCGCGCTCCACTCCCTAGCATACTACTCGCCAATGTCCAGTCTCTTGAGAATAAGGTCGATGAAATCCGAGCACGGGTAACATTCGAGAGAGACATCAGGGATTGCAACGTGCTCTGCTTCACGGAAACATGGCTAACTGAAAAGACGCTAACGGAGTCGGTGCAGCCAGCTGGTTTCTTCACGCATCGCGCAGACAGAAACATACATCTTTCTGGTAAGAAGAGGGGCGGGGGGGTATGCCTCATGATTAACGAGACGTGGTGTGACCATCATAACAACACTCAGGAACTAAAGTCATTCTGTTCACCTGATCTAGAACTCCTCACAATCAAATGTAGACCGCATTATCTACCAAGGGAATTCACTTCGGTCATAATCACAGCCGTATATATTCCCCCCCAAGCAGACACATCGATGGCCCTGAACGAACTCTATCTGACTCTCTGTAAACTGGAAACCACACACCCTGAGGCTGCATTCATCGTAGCTGGGGATTTTAACAAGGCTAATCTAAAAACAAAACTCCCTAAATTCTATCAGCACATCGATTGTCCGACCAGGGCTGGCAGAACTCTGGACCATTGTTATACTAACTTCCGCGACGCATATAAGGCCCTCCCCCGCCCTCCTTTCGGAAAAGCTGACCACGACTCCATTTTGTTGATTCCAGCCTACAAACAGAAATTAAAACTACAAGCTCCCGCGCTCAGGTCTGTTCAACGCTGGTCCGACCAATCTGAATCCACGCTTCAAGACTGCTTTGATCACGCGGATTGGAATATGTTCCGCACGGCGTCCAACAACAACAATGATGAATATGCAGATTCGGTGAGCGAGTTCATTAGGAAGTGCATTGACGATGTCGTACCCAGAGCAACGATTAAAACATTCCCAAACCAGAAACCGTGGATTAACGGCAGCATTCGCGTGAAACTGAAAGCGCGAACCACTGCTTTTAACCAGGGCAAGGTGACCGGAAACATGACCGAATACACACAGTGTAGCTATTCTCTCCGCAAGGCTATCAAACAGGCTAAGTCCCAGTACAGAGACAAAATTGAATCGCAATTCAACAGCTCAGACACAAGGGGTATGTGGCAGGGTCTACAGTCTATCACGGATTACAAAAAGAAAAGCAGCCCCGTCGCGGATCAGGATGTCTTGCTCCCAGACAGGCTAAATACCTTTTTTGCCCGCTTTGAGGATAATACAGTGCCACTGACACGGCCCACTACCAAAACCTGCGGGCTCTCCTTCACTGCAGCCGAGGTGAGTAAAACATTTAAACGTGTTAACCCTCGCAAGGCTGCAGGCCCAGACGGCATTCCCAGCCGCGTCCTCAGAGCATGCGCAGACCAGCTGGCTGGTGTGTTTACGGACATATTCAATCAATCCTTAGCCCAGTCTGCTGTTCCCACATGCTTCAAGAGGGCCACCATTGTTCCTGTTCCCAAGAAAGCTAAGGTAACTGAGCTAAACGACTACCGCCCCGTAGCACTCACTTCCGTCATCATGAAGTGCTTTGAGAGACTAGTCAAGGACCATATCACCTCCACCCTACCGGACACCCTAGACCCACTCCAATTTGCTTACCGACCCAATAGGTCCACAGACGACGCAATCGCAACCACACTGCACACTGCCCTAACCCATCTGGACAAGAGGAATACCTATGTGAGAATGCTGTTCATCGACTACAGCTCAGCATTTAACACCATAGTACCCTCCAAACTCGTCATCAAGCTCGAGACCCTGGGCCTCGACCCCGCCCTGTGCAACTGGGTCCTGGACTTCCTGACGGGCCGCCCCCAGGTGGTGAGGGTAGGTAACAACATCTCCACCCCGCTGATCCTCAACACTGGGGCCCCACAAGGGTGCGTTCTGAGCCCTCTCCTGTACTCCCTGTTCACCCACGACTGCGTGGCCATGCACGCCTCCAACTCAATCATCAAGTTTGCGGACGACACTACAGTGGTAGGCTTGATTACCAACAACGACGAGACGGCCTACAGGGAGGAGGTGAGGGCCCTCGGAGTGTGGTGTCAGGAAAATAACCTCACACTCAACGTCAACAAAACAAAGGAGATGATTGTGGACTTCAGGAAACAGCAGAGGGAGCTCCCCCCTATCCACATCGACGGGTCAGTAGTGGAGAAGGTGGAAAGTTTTAAGTTCCTCGGTGTACACATCACGGACAAACTGAATTGGTCCACCCACACAGACAGCGTTGTGAAGAAGGCGCAGCAGCGCCTCTTCAACCTCAGGAGGCTGAAGAAATTCGGCTTGTCACCAAAAGCACTCACAAACTTCTACAGATGCACAATCGAGAGCATCCTGTCGGGCTGTATCACCGCCTGGTACGGCAACTGCTCCGCACACAACCGTAAGGCTCTCCAGAGGGTAGTGAGGTCGGCAGAACGCATCACCCGGGGCAAACTACCTGCCCTCCAGGACACCTACACCACCCGATGTCACAGGAAGGCCATAAAGATCATCAAGGACAACAACCACCCAAGCCACTACCTGTTCACCCCGCTATCATCCAGAAGGCGAGGTCAGTACAGGTGCATCCAAGCAGGGACCGAGAGACTGAAAAACAGCTTCTATCTCAAGGCCATCAGACTGTTAAACAGCCACCACTAACATTTAGCGGCCGCTGCCAACAAACTGACTCAGCTCCAGCCACCTTAAAAATGGGAATTGATGGAAATTATGTAAAAATGTACCACCAGCCACTTTAAACAATGCCACCTAATATAATGTTTACATACCCTACATTACACATCTCTTATGTATATGTATATACTGTACTCTATATCATCTACTGCATCTTGCCATCTTATGTAATACATGGACCACTAGCCACTTTAAACTATGCCACTTTATGTTTACATACCCTACAGTACTCATCTCATAGGTATATACCGTACTCTATACCATCTACTGCACCTTGCCTATGCCGTCTGTACCATCACTCATTCATATATCTTTATGTACATATTCTTTATCCCTTTACACTTGCGTGTATAAGGTAGTAGTTGCGGAATTGTTAGGTTAGATTACTTGTTGTTATTACTGCATTGTCGGAACTAGAAGCACAAGCATTTCGCTACACTCGCATTAACATCTGCTAACCATGTGTATGTGACTAATAAATTTGATTTGATTTGATTTGATCATGTTGTGGGGGTGCTTTGCTGCAGGAGGGTCTGGTGCACTTCACAAAATAGATGGCATCGTGAGGAAGGAATATGATGTGGATATATTGAAGCAACATCTCAAGACATCAGTCAGGAAGTTAAAGCTTGGTCGCAAATGGGTCTTCCAAATGGACAATGACCCCAACCATACTTCCAAAGTTGTGGTAAAATGGCTTAAGGACAACAAAGTCAAGGTATTGGAGTGGCCATCACAAAGTCCTGACCTCAATCCTATATAAAATGTGTGGGCAGAACTGAAAAGGCGTGTGCGAGCAAGGAGGCCTACAAACCTGACTCAGTTACATCAGCTCTGTCAGGAGGAATGGGCCAAAATTCACCCAATTTATTGTGGGAAGCTTGTGGAAGGCTACATGAAACGTGTGACCCAAGTTAAACAATTTAAAGGCAATGCTACCAAATACTTGAGTGTATGTAAACTTCTGACCCACTGGGAATGTGATGAAAGGAATAAACGCTGAAATAAATCCTTATCTCTACTATTATTCTGGCATTTCACATTCTTAAAATAAAGTGGTGATCCTAACTGACTGAAGACAGGGCATTGTGAAAAACGGAGTTTAAATGTTTTTGGCTAAGGTGTATGTAAACTTTCGACTTCAACTGTATATGTGAATAGTGTGTAAATTGTGTTTTAGTTGAATCTTGGTGTCTTTCCTATATATAAAACTATTTTTGTTTTGAATTTATTGTAATATTTTATGTTATTCTTGTCTATTACTGTTCTGTACATTGTCATGTATTTGTAGGTTTCTATGTGGACCACAGGAGGTTGGTGGCACCATAATTGGGGAGGAAGGGCTCGTGGTAATGGCTGGAGCAGCATAGGTGGGATGGTATCAAATATAACAAACACGTGGTTTCCAAAAAATGACAACTGTAAATTTGACAAAACCTGGATCCCTTTTAGCCATGACCATAGCTAATGGGGATCCTAATAAACTAAACACATGGGTGGCCAATAAGATTTAGCTGAAAGCCATGCCCCTAATAAGACACGCCTCCTGAAAAGAACCTAAGGGGTTACATTCAAAAAGGCCCAGCTGCTAGGTACACCCAGCATGAGCGTAACAAATACCCAACTGATGGTTAAATTAACCCATGTTTGGGTAATCCCAACAAACCAACATGTTGGATTATTCACCCAACCCATCTGGCTGGGTCAAAATAACCCAACATGTGTTCTGTCCACTAGTTAACCAGCGCTGGGTTACCAAATAACCCAAAGTGTTTGCAGAACAGCTTGGCGAAAAGAATCATTTAAAACATCTAGAAATGATAAACACAAGCAACATTTGGTTTTGTTTCGTTTTATAATTCAAGCTATTTGACTGAATTTTCCTGTGTGCATGGAACCCGCATCAGTTGATTTCTGGTTTCATGTTCCCTACCCTTTAAATACAAATACACAATATTTAGAAAGTGGGCGACTACTGTGCCTACTGTAAGGAATTTGTGAATGTATTGTTTTCAAATCACAGACCCTTTCTGCTCTTAGCGGGTCCGGGGATGATGCGCGACATCACCTTGATCAACTGTGTGGTCCAAACTTTACGCACCAGACCCAGCTTGGTCTTTGCGTAAAAGTGGTTATATTTTTATTTATTTTTCCTAATACAATAGAGTAAACGGTAGCTTGCCTATAATATACAATATTTACACACCTGTCTCTGCGAAACTGATTATCTCCGAGCTTTCCTCCAACACCTCGTTGGCATTTCTGGTCGCGTGTCCATCCAGATTCGGGATTTCTACTCTCCCATCCTCGCGGACTTTACCAGCGTGGAGTTTCCGAAGCGCAGTCACCATCGCCGCCTTCGGGATAGGATGGGTGATGTTGGGTCTTACCCTCATCTGTAACCTGCTCAAGATATGCCTTTTCACCGCCTCCAGAAAGTCAATGTCCACCCGTCCCGATTCCTCGGGCTGACCGATGCCACACGAAGTGCAAGTTTCCTGAGCTACGGTTTGCGTCTCCGTTCCCGGCAAAGGGTTCAAGGATCCCGGCGCCGCTTCTTTGCAGCGGACAGTCAGCACACAAGCCACAAATAATGCCACTTTGATTATACAGTTAATCATTTTCTTTATGAAGAAAAAAGTCGTGATATTTCAAGTGCAATAAGCCTATAATTCGTTTTCTACAATAAAAAGGTATGCAAAATATTGATGTCAAATGTAGGCTCGGCGTTTTTAAGAAAATACGATTACGAATGAAAATAAATATAAAGTTGTAGAATCCCGTTAGTCCGTATACATTTGCAAGGAGTCCATGCAATAATAAATATTTCACTCAATTCAGGCGCATTTTGATGGAATTAAATATTCCTTTCACCGTAACTTGAAATATTCCCTTTATTTCGTGTCTGTGTTCATTCCCGATGTCTGTCACTCATTTGACTTCACTTCAGGGGCACATTGGGAGTCAAGTCCGTTCTGCTTGTCTCAATGACTTTTCTTCACCCTTTCAAGGTAACACAATTTAAAAACCAGTAGGCTACCATTATCCGTCAATTGAGTTTCAGTTCAATGCCTGACGTATCATGCCATGGTTTAATTGAACTGCAATCCGCAATAACCATCATTTAGAAACGAATAGAAGAGGACAAACTAAACGAATAGAAAATCACCCATTGGTTGATAAACTCAAGTCAGGATATTCCATAGATGGAAAAAGCTGAAGGGTCGGTCAAATAATAACTTATCGCATATTGTAGCATCCAGTTTGTCATTTGCTTTGGACTTATTCCTTCAGTTTTTGTTCCTGTGTATCCTTATTAAAATGCATCTTAATTGGTTTTGAATTCCCGATATGAAATTGCCCTGATATACTTGAGTACAAAGAGGTCTGATGATCGGACGAACCTTTCTCTTGCTAGGTCGATGTAGGAGCCCTCCATAGACTGAAAGTTTTTATACAAGGAGTTGAAACCACGTGGGACGTCCCACCAACTAGACAGACTCCTAGTATTTGGTAGGAGATTATGCATAGGCTTAAGGTAAACTATCCTCCTTAGCTCTCCTGTCCAGAGAAAATGCTTATGGCCTATGGAAAACGAATTAGGAGAGATAAAAAATGAATTAAGAATTCGAGTAACCAATTGTTTACCAGACTGACTGATGACTTGTGCATAATGCATTGATTTGCGCACAATATATAGAATCATTAGCATAGGCTATCTTTACAGTGGAAACGATCTACTTTAGAAATAAGAACGAGGATTACATCAATAAACTTCCATTATATAATTAATTCACATTTAATATGTTCCTTATAAAGCCTGTAGGTCTAATAGTCTAGACAAGGCCATGTTTTAATATAAAACATTTCCATCAACACATGCTATCCAAATTCACTTTTTATGGGGGGGCTTTTTCATGAATTAAAAAAACAGAAAACGTTTCCCCTTCTAATGAAAAATTTAAAAATGACTGGTACCGACAGATTTTTGACAGGCCTTTCTTGTTGTGGCTCAAGCATGACAGCATGGCGACCATAAGCATCTCCTAAACAATACTGGTTGTATTGGAAACAACACCAAGGTAATAAAGATTTAAGCTCCAAAGATGCCACTATCAAAGGCACCACTTTTATTATTTGAAGTGACACAAAAACATTGACCAATTCAAGTCAGAGCTCTGTTTTGTCGTCACTAAAGTGAATTATATGCCTAATACACATATCACATAATACATTTGACCTAACATTGGCAACACCGCAATTTGTGAATGCCCAACATATTTTAACGCAATTTTTTTAGGTGCGCTCTCCCAATACTATAACAAACAGATCAAGTTGAAAGTTGTTAAATGCTGCCACCCTTCTTCTAAATATTGCAACTACACATTGCATGAACCGCACACATTTTTTGCAATCTGCATCCAGGCAATACACCGACCAAGCCTGAGCCATATAGTTTATATAGGCATATCATTAATTTACAGCATAAATCATGAAATATGCTGGATAATATTGAGGGAAAACAATGCACATACAATGACTGTGTAGGCTACTATAGATAATTAGGTGTGATAAATTAAAACGTTTGCACTGTTTCTAATTGTCATAGGTCTACAGGCTTACAGACCTATAGCCGATGTATTTGTCAAATGCAGGTCTGTGCAATTCCGGTCCTGGAGAGCAGAAACACTTTTGGATTCTGTTTCTACCTGTAGTTAATGGCAATTACCCATAGGGCCTCATTTATAAACGTTGCGTAGGCCTACATACAAAATACATAGACTACCCATAAACATGGGTGCGCCATTTAAAAAAAACTGAACTTGACCTGCGAATATTTTTAGCTTCCCGCAAAGTTAGACCATGCGTACGCACAGTTTCTAGTGGTTGAAGTATTGCGTTGCCAGCAGACAAGCAGCCGAGTATTTCGTGCAAATGGGGGATATGATGAAGTGCTTCTTCATAACAAAAAAAACTATAATTTAATATATATGATTCAGTTACTTGCTGTTAGTGAAAAGAGTGAAGATCAATTTCTTTGAAACTTTGTATTCTAAAATAGCTATTTCCTATGATCATTGCAGAATCAATTCTTCACCTTTTCTGACTGTGATGGTTTCATAGTCACGAAGTACTCGCTAGGCAGGGGCGCAACTTTGGTTTTAGAAGTCGGGGACATAATTTATTTTTTATATATATTTTTATATCCAGTCGGATAAACAGTCCAAACAACCTAGCCAACCTCTCGGAGGCGTCTGCATGGTCCTAAAGCACACTGTTGCCTCATTTTGTATTACATTCCAATGATAAAACCTGGGACAAAAATGCAATTTTTGGGTTCATATTACAGAAGAAGTTTTAACCTACAACAAATTACCATGCGCATCTCTCATTTAATTGGGCCTATTAGTTAGGCTATTATTTCAAGTATTTTGCTCTATGCATCCAAAAGGAAGCGTGGTTTATAATATAGCCTACAGTAGAATTTAAGAGATGAACAAACAGACAGTTGATCTTTTGCTTTGAAGAATGTAGGATACCACCGTAAATAGGCCTACTAGGTTTTACATTTCGTCGAGCATACTAGACAACGTTTCAGAATGTGTGGGCAGTGCAGCATATTTAGGTTTGGGGAAAAGTAAATGCAAAACATTATTGAATTCAAACGATCTGTTTACAGGTCCACAACAATTTGCAATTGTTTTTTTTCTTTCAGAAATTGTCAGATACAGCAAATGTCCCTGTAAAAGTTTTAAACATTCTGCCAACACCTCCAGAGACATTTGATCACATTCACCATTGCCATTTCCTTTAGAAACTGCCCTTGCCTGATTGCAATAAAGAGAAATAGTAGCCTAATGGAGTCTTTTTGTAGGCACTAACTCCGCCATGGTTTTCCTATGAGGAAAATGAATGGTGTTTTTGGAGGGTTTTTGGATAAACCCCGAAAACAAGGTCTGTGGCAGACACAAGCTTATGAGATCTTATACGTTTCGCTCTTTGAAATAATCTTGACTTTTTGTGAGTTTAAAAGAATTGATGTTATAAAAAAAGCACATAAAGAACATAAAGGCTTCATAATTCATAAAGGTTATGTTAACTGCTATTATCTCATAGAACAAAATGAATAAGATCTCCTAAGCCTGTGTTAACTTCTTATGGCTGCAGGGGCAGTATTGAGTAGCTTGGATGAAAGGTGCACAGAGGTGCCCAGAGTAAACGGCCTGCTCCTCAGTCATAGTTGCTAATATATACATAGTATTATTAGTATTGGATAGAAAACACTCTGAAGTTTCTAAAACTGTTTGAATTATGTCTGTGAGTATAACAGAACTCATATGGCAGGCAAAAACCTGAGAAGAAATCTAAACAGGAAGTGGAAATTCTGAGGCTGGTCGATTTTCAACCAAGATCCTATTGAAATCACAGCGAGATATGGATAAGTTTGCACTTCCTACGGCTTCCACTAGATGTCAACAGTCTGTAGAACCTTGTCTGATGCCTCTACTGTAAAGGGGGGCCGAATGAGAGGGGAATTAGTCAGGTCTGCCATGACCTGACCATTCTTTGACCATGCGCGTTCACATGAGAGGGAGCTCTGTTCCATCGCTCATCTGAAGTCAATGTAATTCTCCAGTTGGAACATTATTCAAGATTTATGTTAAAAACATTCTTAAGATTGATTCAATACATCGTTTGACATGTTTCTATGGACTGTTACGGAACTTTTTGACATTTCGTCAGGTTTTAGTGAACGCGCTACCCTGACGTTGGATTTGTTTACCAAACACGCTACAAAAATAGCTATTTGGACATAAATGATGGACATTACCGAAAAATACGAACATTTCTTGTGGAAGTGGGAATCCTGGGAGTGCATTCCGACGAAGATCAGCAAAGGTAAGTGAAGATTTATAATGCTTTTTATGAGTTTTGTTGACTGCACAATTTGGCGGGTAACTGTATGGCTTCCTTTTGTGGCTGAAGCTGTTTTCAGATGATTGAATATTGTGTTTTGCCGTAAAGCTTTTTGAAATCTGACACAGCGGTTGCATTAAGAACAAGTGTATCTTTAATTCTATGTAAAACATGTATCTTTCATCAAAGGTTATGATGAGTATTTATGTTATTTGACGTGGCTCTCTGCAATTTCTCAGGATATTTTGGAGGCATTTCTGAACATGGCGCCAATGTAAACGGAGGTTTTTGGATATAAATATGAACTTAATCAAACAAGACATATATGTATTGTGTAACATGAAGTCCTATGAGTGTCATCTGATGAAGATCATCAAAGGTTAGTGATTCATTTTATCTCTATTTGTGCTTTTTGTGACTCCTGTCTTTGGCTGGAAAAATGGCAGAATTTTTCTGTGAGTTGGTGGTGACCTAACATAATCGTTTGTGGTGCTTTCGCTGAAAAGCCTATTTGAAATCGGACACTTTGGTGGGATTAACAACAAGATTACCTTTAAAATGGTATAAGATACATGTATGTTTGAGGAATTTTAATTATGAGATTTCTGTTGTTTGAATTTGGCGCCCTGCACTTTCAAATAAGGGCTGTGTTTCGTGTAGGCTTAACCTGGCGTGACGTTTTGATAACCATGTAAATCTCTCTCGGACAAGGTGACACCACTTGGGAGGCCCTAGTTGTAACAACTTGTGAGAAAATCTTACACCTAACCCTGAGTAAAACTGAATGTTTTTGGTACATGTTTTCTTATACTTCCAGCATGCCTAGATCATGGAAAAGACAGACAGTGGAGTACCTCTCCACACTTTGGAAAGAGATGTAGCAGATCATGTAGCAGAGCAGGGGAAGTCTATCAGATCAAAGTTGTATGGCACATGTCACGTCACTCTGTACAGATTCTGTAAAGAGAGAAAGAAGCTACTGGACAGGAGCGTGTACGTGCCATTGAAGAAAATGGTGAACTCAGCCAGTGATGCCTGTTTGAGGATGAAGCCCGGAAAGACCATGACCCCTGCTCCAGCTGACACACTGGTCTTGCCAGCTGCCTCCTAGGTCACCTCTTCAGACACCGCTCAGGCCACTGTGCCCACAGCTATCCAGGCCACCTCTCCAACTTCCTTCCAGGCCACCTCTCCAACTGCCTTCCAGGCCACCTTTCCAGCTGCCTTGAAGGCCACCTCTCCAGCTGCTTTCCAGGCCAACTCTCCAACTGCCTTCCAGTTCATCTCTCTAACTGCTTTCCAGGCCACCTCTCCAACTTCCATCCAGGCCACCTTTCCAGCTGCCTCACAGGCCACCTCTCCAACTGCCTTCCAGGCCACCTCTCCAACTGCCTTCCAGGCCACCTCTCCAACTGCCTTCCAGGCCGCCTCTCCAGTCATTTCACAGGGCACCTCTCCACATGTATCAGGCTGTGGCTGGGAAACACCTGATTACTCTTCTGATTTCAACCCAGTTGATGTACGCCCCTTCCCAAAAGCAGGGTTCAGGAAAATTACAACAAGGGGTAGGAAGAGGAGAAAACTGTGATTTTGACGAAAACAATAGCTGGAAAGAAGCAAGCCAAGACAAACCACACTGAACAACAACAAAAAAACTATCCTGCCTAAGAAAAAAGGCAAAACAAAGCAGATTGAACCAGAAGATTCAGATTCCTCCAACGAGGAAAACATGTGTGCATGGAGCACTTTAACAATTCCAAGGAGGTCTGGGTGCAGTGCTGGGAATGCAAATTATGGGCCCACCAAGTCTGTACCCCAGGACAGATATACAACTGTCACAACTGTGACTCTGATTAAGTGAGGATGTCCAACAGTCACACACAAAGACACACGCACACACACAGACTCACAGACACACACCACAAACGTTCAGGTGTACGTGTTTCGTTTAGCCTAGTTGTTGTTTGGTTGAGAAATACCATTTAGTGGAGGGTAAAATAATACACATTTTATTATTTAAGGTTATTATTATTTCTGCCCAACAAAATGTTAAACATGGCAATGTTGCTCTCATGGTCTCAATAAAGGCACTTAATAATTAGTTGCATGTCATGATTTATGCACTTTTTCATTCTGTTACAATTCATCCCAAGCACTGTTACTAACCCAGACCATGGGGTAAATTGTAACACTTCACTCATTGTATTTAATATATAATAACCACACCAATTTGTGTGGACAGCTGTAGGTTGTTTGTATCAAGTTTCGAATACACCACCATAAACAATCTCTGAGAAACTGACGAAAGTGTGAAAAGTGTTACAACCACCCTATCTCCCCTACTCTATACATCCAAAGCATGCAGCAAACGAGGGCATTATTGTCACAATAAACTTTGAATGGTGGGCGTTTTTTAGGCGGAGTTTTAATGCTAGTTTGATTTATAAAGGCAAGAATGCATATGTATGGTGTGCGCCAACTTTCTAAACATTAATATTTTTTACATGCACAGTCTTTTAAAAAATGGCGCATGCCTTTCGAACGGTCATCCAACTCAGAATTCCAACTCGGGAACTTGGACCTCTTTCTAGAGCTTCGACATTCCGACGTGAAGATCACTGACACCATGGTTTGTTTTCAATAACGCGGCATCAACGTCGCCATGACATCGCCTACAAGTGTGATCGGAGAGAAGCAGTCCTAATCCATCTTGTTCATATTGTACTGTCTTTGGTGGCACAATTCTATATGACGTCACATCCGGTTCATATAATCCTTATCACACGACGTCCGGGAGTGGTCAAAATATCCGCATTTGCGGCTGGTAAGTGGAACTTGCCCTCTACTTTAGCGTTCCCATGGTGTATACCGGATAACAGCAAAGAACGACACCAAACCCATTACGAGGTGAGACGTTTGCTATCTCTATGCACTTTTGTAGAAGTATGTACAAGTGGAAATCGATATCAGAAGCGGATATTTATTTATATTTGATCTTGGTCAAACATACCACTGTTTGCGCAACGTCTGTTGATTGACAGATTCTCATCCAATATTTGGTTGACCACATCTTTGTAATTTGTATATATCCAATCGAGAGCTGCTCCTTGAGAGAAAGTGGCAGGTAGAAAGTAGCAGAAGTCTCAAATCAATTTATTTGGATCTATTTTGATTTTTGCAGGGGTGCGTTCGGCTAAGCTGTATGGGAGTGTTTATCTGACTGGATAATAAAAAATGCACCCCCCTGGATTTTGGGGCAGAAGTTCGGGCACTTAAAAGGGACATATGTTTAGCTGCATTGTTTTTAAAATAGCCAAACGTTATGGGGAAGTTATGGTCTTATAGTTCCTGTGAATGGTGTTTTATTATGATTTTAGTTTCTGTTTTGGAACTGACGATAAGGCCTATTACGTTGTGGGAATGTTTCTTCGGGTCTTAATTTAATAAAATAAAAAAATCATATTTGGATCCTCATTAGCTTTTGCAGAAGCAGCAGCTACACTTGACATGATGCCAACATTCAGTTGATGACACTTACAAGAGGTTCTCTCTCACTTTCTTATTCTGCTTTCTCCTCTTGTTGTTTGCCTGATTTTATAAATCCATAAAAAAAAAAAAAACTATGGTCCTTGCTATCTGGGGTTCTTGGGACGTCTCTACTCCATAAAAATGTTAAATGGGGGAGGGGGGTTTCAGCAAACAAAGACATGCTTCAACAGATGACAAACATAGGTACACGGTAAGGGTTTAAGAATATACACTTTTTTACGTATCGACTGCATAGCGAGTCGGAGGTTCATAAAAAAAAAAAAACTGCTGTGAAGGTGTGTACAATAGGCTAGGTAGTAGTAGGCTACAACATGCCTGTGTTATCATTGTAACCTACATAATTTTGCCCTTGAAGGCTGCCACACCACTGCTGCCCTCATGAATTCAATTATAGGGGTCAGTCGAATAGGATTTTTCCACAGCCTATGTTTCAGTCAGCTGCCATTTTGAGATTGGCTGTTTTGTCAACCTTTTAGGTCCATGTGGATCTGTTTTGACATTAGATGTACATGCGTATACAAAACCCTGCCTTATTTCTCTGAACACTTTTCTGCAACTTTTTTAAATGTTTGAATGTTTAGTTTTGTAGGCTAATTTACATGTTTGTGTCCAACTGTAGGAAGTTCTGGTGTTGGTGGAGGCAGTTTTTCCATTAGTGTAGTAGCTGTGGACAGTGTCCAAATCCAAAGATGGCTACTGGAAAGAGTAAGAACCAGAGCTCTCTGGTGCTGCACAAGGTGATCATGGTGGGAAGTGGAGGTGTTGGGAAGTCAGCCCTCACTCTGCAGTTCATGTATGACGAGGTAAGAGCGATAAGTCTGGTCCTTACCAGACTCTGTACATTGCTCCCTTTGTAGCATGTGGTGGACGCTGAGGCTAAAGAGAGACTTGGGCAAGCTGCCACTCAAACCTCCAATACTGCTTTTCCATTAAAGAGTTTACGATTCTGTAAATAAAATAATTCCTTCCCACCTCCTAGTTTGTGGAGGATTACGAGCCCACCAAGGCAGACAGCTACAGGAAGAAGGTGGTGCTGGATGGAGAGGAGGTCCAGATCGACATCCTGGACACAGCTGGACAGGAGGACTATGCTGCCATCAGAGACAACTACTTCAGGAGCGGAGAGGGCTTCCTGCTAGTCTTCTCCATCACCGAACACGAGTCGTTCACTGCCACCTCAGAGTTCAGGTACGTCTACGCAGATAGGTACGCCCACCAAATCTCACGGACCAGGCAAGGAGGGCATTAATCAGAGAGGCAATAAAGAGACCAAAGATAACCCTGAAGGAGCTGCAAAGCTCCACAGCGGAGATTGGAGTATCTGTACATAGGACCACTTTAAGCTGTACACTCCACAGAGCTGGGCTTTACGGAAGAGTGGCCAGAAAAAAAGCCATTGCTTAAAGAAAAAAATATGCCAAAAGGCATGTGGGAGACTCCCCAAACATGTGGAAGAAGGTACTCTGGTCAGATGAGACTCAAATGTAGCTTTTTGGCCATCAAGGAAAACGTTAAGTCTGGCGCAAACCCAACACCTCTCATCACCCCGAGAACACCATCCCCACAGTGAAGCATGGTGGTGGCAGCATCATGCTGTGGGGATGTTTTTCATCTGCAGGGACTGGGAAACTGGTCAGAATTGAAGGAATAATGTATGGTGCTAAATACAGGGAAATTCTTGAAGGAAACCTGTTTCAGTCTTCCAGAGATTTGAGACTGGGATAGAGGTTCACCTTCCAGCAGGACAATGACCCTAAGCATACTGCTAAAGCAACACTCGAGTGGTTTAAGGGGAGACATTTAAATGTCTTGGAATAGCGTAGTCAAAGCCCAGACCTCAATCCAATTGAGAATCTGTGGTATGACTTAAAGATTGCTGTACACCAGCAGAACCCATCCAACTTGAAGGTGCTGGAGCAGTTTTACCTTGAAGAATGGGCAAAAATTCCAGTGGCTAGATGTGCCAAGCTTATAGAGACATACCCCAAGAGACTTGCAGCTGTAATTGCTGCAAAAGGTGGCTCTACAAAGTATTGACTTTGGGGGGGGTGACTAGTTATGCACGCTGAAGTTGTCAGTTTTTTTCCCCGTCTGGTTTGTTTCACAATAAAAAATATTTTGCATCTTCAAAGTTGTGTAAATCAAATGATACAAACACCCCAAAAAGCCATTTTAATTCCAGATTGTAAGGCAACAAAGTAGGAAAAATGCTAAGGGGGGAATACTTTCGCAAGCCGCTGTACATGTATTTAGTTAGAACATTATTTGCTTTATATATGTTAGCATTGAGTGATCCACAATCCACGAGATCTATGTATTGTATGTAGAAGGGCAATTCCATGGTAAAGGAATTAGGCTTTGACTCAGTTTTTTCACTTAATGTATGCCAAACAAAAACCATTTAAGAGTTTAAGAAACCATACAACTTTATGCACAGGGACTATTTTGAACAATTTCCACTGAAAAATGTACAAAAATTAATCTCCCTCCGGTTTTTATGCGACCACATTTGGCAAAAACATCTGCTCCTAATTAAGATTCAAAGATGTTTGCAGAAAGAATGTGGTGTCAGCTATGACATGGCATCTTGCGTTGGAAAAAATCTCTTTTGGTAATAGAACAACAGTAAGTGAAGTGGATTTACACCCGGTAAAGGAATTACATCATGGGTCCTTGATCTGTACTACACAGAAATGCATACCGGTAATTATGGATATGTCATTCTCCTCATGCTTTACAAGTTTGGACATCACAGTACAGTAGAGTGCAGTATAATACAGTAAGGTAGAATTCAGTTACAGTAAAGTACAATATACTCTACTGTACTTTTCTTTACTGTACTTTTTTATTTTATTTATTTAACCTTTTATTTAACTAAAGCTAATGTGACCCATGTTATTGTACTACTACTGTACGCTCTACTCACTGTACTATATTGTACTGTGCTATCCAAACTTGTGAAACATCTATGATAGGTTAAGATTTGGTCCGTCTGTACGGGAACATAAAGTACCTTCATGAAGTATTCATACCCCTTGACTTATTCCATATTTTGTTGTTACTGCCTGAATTGAAAATGGTTTCAATATTTTTTTTTGTCACCAATCTACACACAATACACACAATGACAAATTGTAAATGTGTTTTTATAATTTTTTTGCCACATTGATTGAAAATTACATACTAAAATATAAAATGTATTCACACCCCTGAGTCAATACTTTGTAGAACCACCTTTGGCAGTGATTACAGCTGTGAGTCTTTCTGGGTGAGAGTGATTGAGCCTCTGTCTGTCCAGAATTACTGTTTTAGACTCTTGGTTTGATCACCAGACAACAAAGGAAAGTTGTGTGCTGAACATACAGTAATAGTATGCCAGTGGCAGGGAGGACAGTAGAAGGTAACCCAACTGTAGTTTGTGACTTATGATTTCCCATTGTAGCCAATTCATTTGCAGTAATTCAGTTACTTATAAAAAATGTTTTTAAATTGTGGTAATTCCGTTACCAATTTGGTAACGAAATTACGAGTTTTAATCACTTAATTCAAACAAAATGTGTATCAGTAAAATCACTAACTAAGTGTTTACTTGTTACTTCTGTGAACTGTCATTCTCCTCTCTCCTGATGAGGGACCAAAATTAGAAAATACCTTAAAGATGTGTTTTTGGTAACGTAATCACAAGGCAATAAATATGTTGATATTAATTGGCAGGGGTCTTTACGTCAACTTTGTGTTTTGATGTATTTCTGATACTTTTTAAAATACTTTCCCCATCTGTTTATCCACAAATCAAAGCCTTTTACTTATACCATTTTTAAAAAAAGAAGGGGAAAAAAAGACATGCCTTAATTTCCCAAAAATATACTCTTTTTTGAACACCTAATTTGATATGCTCTTATGTACTTCATGTTGCTGCTCATGGTCCCTTTTATATGGAAATGCCCAGAACAAAAAATACATCTGCACACTGCTAATTGCGCCCCAGTGCTAAGTAAAAAAAATAAATGTATATATATTTTTTTAAGGACAGTGTTTTAGATCCAACTGGGTCTTCATCAGGACTAATGTATTGTGTCTTCCTAGGGAGCAGATTATGCGGGTGAAAGCAGAGAACGATACCATCCCTCTGTTGGTGGTGGGAAACAAGTCGGATCTGGAGGACCGCAGGAAGGTGTCGTTGGATGAGGTCAGGGCCAAGGCAGAGGAGTGGGGGGTACAGTACGTGGAGACCTCAGCCAAGACACGAGCCAACGTCGACAAGGTATGTAACCAAACTTAAACATACTGTCCACTTTGCTACAGTAGGACTAGGAACAATATACCTTCATGTAATTTCTTACTTGGGATTTATACTTTTTTAGATGGGGGATTATGTTATCAAAATATGTTTCCGGACAAGAGATATCAGAAACTACAAGCAAGCATGATTAAAAACAACCTTTACAGTAAATCAACTTCCATTGTCAATGTAACTATAGTGTTGAATTAACAACTGTCCATTCTTTTCAGGTGTTCTTTGATCTTATGAGGGAGGTGAGAAAAAAGAAAATGTCAGAGAGCAAGGATAAGGGTGGAAAAGAAGGCAAGATTAAGAAGGCTTTCAAATGTTGTCTGCTTTGATCTAGACCAGACCTTTCAGTGAGACACACAGAGCCAAACCAGACCAGAGCCTCCGCAGCACAGTGGCATTAGACAGGGACATGTTCATTAGGACATACTGTAGCAAAATGTTTCGAAACCTTTCTTATTGGACAATATATTCCGTCTCCCTTTGGAGCATTTTCTTCAGTTCCTTGCCTACTGAACACAAACCAGATCTACAGATCCTTCCCACTGAACTGAGCCTTCTGCCATTTTAACACACGCATATCAAATCCATATACAGTACCTCTCACATTGTGGCAGTCAGAGGGGTGGCCTAACCTATGTTAGTTATGCAAACCATCCTTTGTGCCACTGTTGGGGACGGGTCCAGAGGGGACTGTTTAGATGAAGTGCCTCAACATTGATCGTGAATATATAGGTTATGGTCGCAGACAATCACTCACTCGCACACCACTTAAATATGGCCTTGGTTTGATGCTCACTTGTAGGAATAGGTAGCCTCATCACCAAGAGAAATTGGCTATGCTGTTTGATGTCTTACTGTTGGCACTGCAATCAATTTTATATTCCTACTACCACTACTACACCATCTTTAAAAACGTTTTTATTTATTTATGGTCCACCGCATGAAAATCAGTCAGATAATTAAGTCGCCGTATTCATAATCCAACATATTGTCCACATGTACAATCCAACATGTACTATATCCACATCATATATAATACCAGTCAAAAGCTTGGACACACCTACTCATTCAAGGGTTTTTATTTTATTTTACTATTTTCTACATTGTAGAATAATAGTGAAGACATCAAAACTATGAAATGACACATATGGAATCATTTAGTGCTGAGCACTTGTTGGCTGCTTTTCCTTCACTCTGCGGTCCAACTTTTTCCAAACCATCTCAATTGGGTTGAGGTCGGGGTATTGTGGAGGCCAGGTCATCTGATGCAGCACTCCATCACTCTCCTTCTTGGTCTAATAGTCCTCTACGCAGCCTGGAGGTGTGTTTTGTGTCATTGTCTCGATGAAAAATAAATGATAGTCCCACTAAGCGGAAACCAGATGGGATGGCGTATCGCTGCAGAATGCTGTGTTAGCCATGCTGGTTAAGTGTGTCTTGAATTCTAAATAAATCAGTGTCACCATCACACCACCTCCTCCATGCTTCACAGTGGGAACCACATATGTGGAGGTCATCCGTTCACCTACTCTGCGTCTCACAAAGACACGGCGGTTGGAACCTAAAATCTCACATTTGGACTCATCAGACCAAAGGACAGATTTCCACCTGTCTAATGTCCATTGCTCGTGTTTCTTGGCCCAAGCAAGTCTCTTCTTATTGGTGTCCTTTAGTAGTGGTTTCTTTGCAGCAATTCGACCATGAAGGCCTGATTCATGCAGTCTCCTCTGAACAGTTGATGTTGAGATGTGTCTGTTACTTGAACTCTGTGAAGCATTTATTTGGGCTGCAATCTGAGTCTGGTAACTCTAATGAACTTATCCTCTGCAGCAGAGGTAACTCTGGGTCTTCATGAGAGCCAGTTTCATCAAAGCGCTTGGTCTTTTCGACTGCTCTTGAAGAAATTTTCCGGATTGACTGACCTTCAGGTCTTAAAGTAATGATAGACTGTTGTTTCTCTTTGCTTATTTGAGCTGTTCTTGCCATAATATGGACTTGGTCTTTTAGCCCTAGTTGGTATATTCTGCATACCACCCCTACCTTCTGATTGGCTCAAAAAAATTGAGGAAAGAAATTCCACAAATTAACTTTTAACAAGGCACACTTGTTAATTGAAATGCATTCCAGGTGACTATCTAATGCAGCTGGTTGAGAGAATGCCAAGTGTGTGCAAAGCTGTCATCAAGGCATAGGGTGGCCACTTTGAAGAATCTCATGAAATATTTTGATTTAACACTTTTTGGTTACTACATGATTCCAAATCTGTTATTTCATAGTTTGTCTTCACTATTATTTTACAATGTAGTAAAAATAAAGAAAAGCCCTGAAATGAGTAGGTGTGTCCAAACTTTTGACTGGTACTTTGTTTTTTTTAATAAATCTTTTGTCGACTGCACTTTTTCTCCACAAAAATGTCAACGTTTCAGTGTTGCCTTTTTAATTCTACACTTGAAACTGAAGCGTTAAACTAAATTACTGTTTGTATGCACACTTATTATGGGTTATATACAAACTGTTTTTGTGTTACCAAATAAAGTTTTTTTTTGTAATGAATTTGTGGTGTGGCTCAGTTTTTAAAGAAGCACCTGTACATCCTAAATTTAAATGGAATTGACCCCAACCCCGCTGTCCAACTTCTGGGTCTGTCACCTCCTGAGTATCAGTTTCCAGTTATTCAAGGTCAAAGGTGCTGTTCAAAATTTGCACGAAAAGAGTGCAGTAGAGAATTGCGTCCTTGTCGGATGTGCTGGACTTTTTGTTGCTGGTGTGGTTTGACTAGTGCCTTTGATGTGTTTGAGGGCAGCAGAGCACCAAAAGGTTTTATGTTTGAGTGTCATAAAACACCATTCCGGTGCTGTACAACTTGACTTTGAATGAATGGACGACAGAGGCCTTATGTGGCCTTCAGTCTGTTAACACTCTGTTGCAAAGCGGCAGGTCAGGGACATATTCATTAGTGCACATTGTAGCAAACCATTTTTGCTGCATAAAACTAAACCAAACTAAAGTGTCTCTTATTGGACAAGTCCAGGTAGTTCCTCCCTATTTTAGCCTGTTTTCTTCTGTTTGGTGCTTAATGAATACGATCCAGGTCAGCCTTAGATCCAGTAGCACCCAGATGGCATGTCCCATTGACAGCTGGCAAACCTCTTCCCACACCCCAAGTACATCCTATCTCACTTACACTCTACAACACCTATGACCTGATAAACCTCAACTAGTTCTGAAGACCCTTCAGGCTTGGCAAGAGAGCCCTCTACTGGCTCAAGTCATTCAGTCACTAAACACAGAATAAGAGACAAGCCACAGCTTCATCAGACCTATAGCCTCTCTGTAGATGTCAGGATTTTGCAATATCATGTCCTCCTGCGGTCAGAGAGGAATATCATACAACCTCTTTGCTGTAGCCTAGTTGAGTCGATTGCCTCGATCATCAGCCACAGCAGTCTGAAATTGAACACTAGGTGGAGGCAGAGAATCTTGAAAGAAAGGTAAGAATTATTTTTGCTTCCTTCTGCTGAACATGGACAACTAGGCCTGTCTGCCTCCTTCCAGCTGACTGCCCTATCCTGACCTGGTTATTAGTGTTACTGTAAACATACTGTGATAGAAAAGACCGTGTATACAGTAGAAATAGAATGGCCAGAATTCTGATTTCAATGGATGTTGATTCTATGGTGGTTGTTGCTGCGGTGTTGAAACTAGAATGGTGAATGTGGAAAGGCAAATGAGTGTGTTGTTGTTGCTGTGTACATATTCACAGTCAAGGCATAGAAAGAAAGGACCATGCCAACAAAAAAATACAGCAGAAATGTGACTTTACTTACAGAACATTGGCACTTTACTGACATGATATGGCTCCTATTTACAACAAAAACACAGAGCAGGTCGCAGACCAGGCAGAGCCCAGACTGATATTTACCTGCTTTTACAAGTACAGTAGTATGAAAAATATTTCCCCTCAAAAGTCAAGTTGTACATCCCTTACGTTTTCGAACAACTAAAAGCTTGAGATCGATACATTCAATTTCTGTACAGCTTCACAACAAACATTACATTTGTACATCCTCCTGATTTGGATCTTTAAATATATTTCACTAGCTCACAGATTTAAGCTTATATTTACATCACAGTTGTGCAGAATGTTGTACTATTACTAAGTGATGATAAGGTAGAAAAGCATCGTGCAAAAACGAAACAAAAAAAACATACCACCCAGGCCTCCCTTGAAAAAGAGGTGTTTGACCTTAATGGGGACAACCTGGTAAAATGAACATTCCAGTGCCTCAGTCTATTTCATGGTGAAGTGGTTGACACCGTCTGAGTCTCAAATGGCTCCCTATCTAGTGCACAACTTTTGGCTAGAGCCCGGTCAAAAGTGGCGCACTGTATAGGGAATAGGGTGCCATTTGGGACGCGGCGGGGTGTGATCTGACTGGGCCGAAGTTCCCCGTCGCACAACAGCTATTTGTAAACACGCCGACTTTCAGTAGATACACGTCCTTTTTAAATCACAAAACCAACTCACGAACCACTGTAAACATTGTCAGCAATAGTACTGCATAAATCCACTGCAGAAGTATCAGCAAAATGAAGTTTGACCAAGCCAACCAAGCCAGCTTTCTGATTTCAAAAGCACAATCGCATCTATCGATTCAACCAGAAACCATGGGAATAAAATCACTTTGTGGGTTTCAATTGTCATAAAAAAGAACACTATTAATGGTGATTAATCTATTAGTCAGTGTACAGAGCTTGCCGGTCCCAATTCTTTCCACTGCCACTGGATTTATGGAGAGCACTTTTACACAGCATACATCTATTGCAATGCTTTCCCATAACAATAATTTCTAATTCCAGCAGGACTTTACACGAGTGGAAAAGTGTGGAACTTTTCTTCTCTTATAAAAATAACTTTGTCTCACAATTTTTTAATTTCATTAAACCTTATAAATTAACATAGTAAATGTACACTAGTTACATTACACAAATCTAGATGACACCATATAGCTTACATTTCCCATAGAGGTGTCTATATCCAACAAATATTAAGAAAATGCTAAATACAATTCCAAAATAATTTTTGGGGGTCTAATCATACATAGCAGCAAATATGCTACAAGTTCAGCTGAAAAGTGCTGTCCATTCCCAAGAAGCAAAAAGGGTCTCTTATAAAAAAATATCAGAAGCAAATCTATAGCTTGAGCCTTAGAGCTTTTCAACACAATTTGAAAACTTTTTGTTTTACTCACAAGGCTAAAAACCTATTGGTCCCGAAAGCTCAGTCTTTTTATATAATGTATGTACCGTCTGTATGTACTGTACACCAACTGCCTACAATCCTGATGTACAGTACCATGGTAACAAATACCCCGATGCTCTTAATCAGAGAGCTCTGAATACCTCATATTCAATTTCAAAATCTGATGCAATGACACTTGATAAACCACCTATGTACTGTACCAACCCAATCCTGCATGGCAAGGTCATTCTATGTTACTGGCAATAACAAAACCTGCATTAAAATACTACCCGTTTTGGGCTAGTGGGCATGTTGAGCCATCTGAATCAAAGTTGAATAGCTGCCTCAAAAATAACAACAACACCACCACATAGTGCAGAGCTCAATGACAGGTAATCAGCTAATGAGGTTATGGTAAAGGAGGAGGGAGGCCTCTCCTAACCAGTGGAGGCTGCTGAGGGGAGGACGGCTCATAACAATGGCTGGAATTGAGTCAATGGAATGATATCAAACACGTGGTTTCCATGAGCCGTCCTCCCCTCAGCAGCATCCACTGCTCCTAACCTACACCGCCTTTTACCTTGGTTTGGGAAACACCTTCACAAAGGACTTGGAGTTGTAAGACCTTGCCCTGGAGATGATTCTAATCTGTAGACTAATAAACATAAAAGCCCAAAAGTAACCATCTGACAACCTATAGTTTCAATGAGAGAAATAATGAGATGATGAGTAGTACAATAGAGTAGAAGTCAGAGTGCTTTACCAGGACCTTACATAGAGGGTTAGCCCACTTCTGAATGGATCTTTAGTTGATGTTGAATAGTTTTGATTTAAAAAAAGAAAATGGACTCTTAAGTCTACGGAGTGATCAAAGACAGAAAGACTAGTCTGAAGAAACCACTGATATGACACCTGGTGATGATGCACTGATGGGTTGAAAACAAATGCAAGTCCACTTTCCATTGAGTTGTTCATTAGGAAGGTCTGTCTGAAAGTAATGACACTACAGCAATATTATCCAATCCAGCTACTGTTCTGTTTCTCACTTCTCTCTTGATCCTGGACACTTGCTAACATCCCGAATTCCAGTTGATTATCGTAACTTTGTTTCTTTTAATTTCTTCTTCCGTTAATTCTCCAAAGTAGCGCGTTTTGTCGTCATAAAGTGCAACAGTGCTCTGTTTCCGCTCCCAGGCCAGTTCGAGTGGTTGTCGGTAGTCGTCTCCATGGTTGTGACTGTAGTTTCTCTTGCCAGACTCAAGATGGTGGATGTGGGAAGAAACTATTGTGACTGAGGGAGTCAGATAGACAGGCTCTAAACAGATAGACAGGCTCTAAACAGACAGATAGACAGACAGGCTGTGGAAGAAGAGGGTGGTGCTTAGGCCCATGCAGCCCTGTGTCAGTCAGTCAGTCCCAGGAGGGATAAAGCCGACTCTCTCTGTCTCTACCTCTGGCTCTGTGGATGTCAGGGGCTCTAAGGTCGTCAAGGGCTTTGTAGGCGGCAGAGACTCTACGGGTGTCAGGGGCTTTGTGGGTGTCAGAGACTCTACGGGTGTCAGAGACTTTGTGGGCATCAGAGACTCTACAGGTGTCAGGGGCTTTGTGGGTGTCAGAGACTCTACAGGTGTCAGGGGCTTTGTAGGTGTCAGAGACTCTACAGGTGTCAGGGGCTTTGTAGGTGTCAGGGGCTTTGTAGGCGCCAGAGACTCTACAGGTGTCAGGGGCTTTGTAGGTGTCAGGGGCTTTGTAGGTGTCAGAGACTCTATGGGTGTCAGGGGCTTTGTAGGTGTCAGAGACTCTATGGGTGTCAGGGGCTTTGTAGGTGTCAGAGACTCTATGGGTGTCAGGGGCTTTGTAGGTGTCAGAGACTCTACAGGTGTCAGGGGCTTTGTAGGTGTCAGAGACTCTATGGGTGTCAGGGGCTTTGTAGGTGTCAGAGACTCTATGGGTGTCAGGGGCTTTGTAGGTGTCAGAGACTCTACGGGTGTCAGGGGCTTTGTAGGTGTCAGAGACTCTATGGGTGTCAGGGGCTTTGTAGGTGTCAGAGACTCTATGGGTGTCAGGGGCTTTGTAGGTGTCAGAGACTCTACAGGTGTCAGGGGCTTTGTAGGTGTCAGGGGCTTTGTAGGTGTCAGAGACTCTACGGGTGTCAGGGGCTTTGTGGGTGTCAGAGACTCTACGGGTGTCAGGGGCTTTGTGGTTGTCAGGGGCTTTGTAGGCATCAGAGACTCTACGGGTGTCAGGGGCTTTGTGGGCGTCAGAGACTCTACGGGTGTCAGGGGCTTTGTGGTTGTCAGGGGCTTTGTAGGCATCAGAGACTCTACGGGTGTCAGATGCTTTGTGGGCGTCAGAGACTCTATGGGTGTCAGGGGCTTTGTGGGCATCAGAGACTCTACGGGTGTCAGGGGCTTTGTGGGTGTCAAAGACTCTACGGGTGTCAGAGGCTTTGTGGGTGTCAGAGACTCTACGGGTGTCAGAGACTCTACGGGTGTCAGGGGCTTTGTAGGCATCAGAGACTCTACGGGTGTCAGGGGCTTTGTGGGTGTCAGAGACTCTACGGGTGTCAGAGACTCTACGGGTGTCAGGGGCTTTGTAGGCATCAGAGACTCTACGGGTGTCAGAGACTCTACGGGTGTCAGGGGCTTTGTGGGCGTCAGAGACTCTACGGGTGTCAGGGGCTTTGTGGGCGTCAGAGACTCTACGGGTGTCAGGGGCTTTGTAGGTGTCAGGGGCTTTGTAGGTGTCAGAGACTCTACGGGTGTCAGGGGCTTTGTAGGTGTCAGAGACTCTACGGGTGTCAGGGGCTTTGTAGGCGTCAGAGACTCTACGGGTATCAGGGGCTTTGTGGGTGTCAGAGACTCTACGGGTATCAGGGGCTTTGTGGGTGTCAGAGACTCTATGGGTGTCAGGGGCTTTGTAGGTGTCAGGGGCTTTGTAGGTGTCAGAGACTCTACGGGTGTCAGGGGCTTTGTAGGTGTCAGGGGCTTTGTAGGTGTCAGAGACTCTACGGGTGTCAGGGGCTTTGTAGGTGTCAGGGGCTTTGTAGGTGTCAGAGACTCTACGGGTGTCAGGGGCTTTGTGGGCGTCAGAGACTCTACGGGTGTCAGGGGCTTTGTGGGTGTCAGATACTCTACGGGTGTCAGAGGCTTTGTGGGCGGCAGAGACTCTACGGGTGTCAGAGGCTTTGTGGGCATCAGAGACTCTACAGGTGTCAGAGACTTTGTAGGTGTCAGGGGCTTTGTGGGCATCAGAGACTCTACAGGTGTCAGGGGCTTTGTGGTTGTCAGGGGCTTTGTAGGCATCAGAGACTCTACGGGTGTCAGGGGCTTTGTGGTTGTCAGGGGCTTTGTAGGCATCAGAGACTCTATGGGTGTCAGGGGCTTTGTGGGTGTCAGAGACTCTACGGGTGTCAGGGGCTTTGTGGGTGTCAGAGACTCTACGGGTGTCAGGGGCTTTGTAGGTGTCAGAGACTCTACGGGTGTCAGGGGCTTTGTGGTTGTCAGAGACTCTATGGGTGTCAGGGGCTTTGTGGTTGTCAGAGACTCTACGGGTGTCAGGGGCTTTGTAGGTGTCAGAGACTCTACGGGTGTCAGGGGCTTTGTGGTTGTCAGAGACTCTATGGGTGTCAGGGGCTTTGTGGTTGTCAGAGACTCTACGGGTGTCAGGGGCTTTGTGGTTGTCAGAGACTCTATGGGTGTCAGGGGCTTTGTGGTTGTCAGAGACTCTACGGGTGTCAGGGGCTTTGTGGTTGTCAGAGACTCTATGGGTGTCAGGGGCTTTGTGGTTGTCAGAGACTCTACGGGTGTCAGGGGCTTTGTGGTTGTCAGAGACTCTATGGGTGTCAGGGGCTTTGTGGTTGTCAGAGACTCTACGGGTGTCAGGGGCTTTGTGGTTGTCAGAGACTCTATGGGTGTCAGGGGCTTTGTGGTTGTCAGAGACTCTACGGGTGTCAGGGGCTTTGTGGGCGTCAGCGGTTTGACCAGCTCCTCCTCGTACACCTTGAGGATCGCCTCACAGACAAACCTGTACTGGCTCTGGAAGCAAACAGAGCAAAGAGACCGAGGTTAAATGGGAGTGAACAGTACCGATGACAGCAAGGTCATAGAGGAACTAGATTCAACTAGAACAGCAGAAACATAGCTCAGGCCAACACATTCCGCTCTTGCTAGATGCGCTAGAATTACACACAAATCCAAATTTGTTAGTATTTTTTTGTCTTCGGATGTGATTTAGGCACTGACATGGACTTAGAACATCGATTTCCATTGTTTGTCTATGAATAATTGTAATAGTGAAAGTTAAAAACTGAAGATTTTTTTATTTATTTGGGCCCCCTTAGAATTGTTTATTAACCATTATTTTACCAGGTATATTGACAGAAAATACATATCTTGTACACCAAGGACCCGGGGTAGAGTTGCTGTGTAGAGAAGAATAAGCTATAAAATAACAAATTAGCAGCTTGCGACATGCTAATTTCTTTTTAAGTAGCTCTTATGCTAGAAAAGTTTGGAGACCCCTGGTCTAAGCCAACCCTGTCTGTTTTGCCCCATAGTTGCGCACGTGTCGGCTTTGTTGCTAAACAACCAACCTGTCTATTGAGGAAAGAGCATCTGCTCTTCTCTTAGTCTCATTTCTATTGCATGACAGATCAGATTACCGGAGTCTGGATCATCATGGCCCTCTGGTCTCTCATTGTCCTCACGATATCCAACGGATACACGGGCTGATTGCACTCAATCAAACACATGGCTGTTTCCATGGTGATGAGCACCCCCGTCCGACCAATCCCAGCGCTGCACAGAGACACAGAGGACGAGGTGAGTGAGATGAGGCTGAAGATGGCAGCAACGACAGAAGAGGATTCAAATCCTCATTCCCGCTACTTACACTGCAATCAACCACTGTTGCTACAACAACATGCAAAGTGTCTTAACATCTGATTCGAAGAAAAAGGGAACATGTTTTTCTTTAAGCCAGGTTATGAGGCAGATGTACAAAGGCTTATATTTTTCAAAGATGTTGTGTAAAATTCCTTAGACCTACTTCAAAGCTGTATCAACAGCGAGATGGCTTACAGATGTTAGTTGAGGGGATAAGAGCTTACTCGTTAGTGTATGCAGTATTTGTGTAAGAACTAGACCTTACCTGCAGTGTACGATCACTGGCTCCTCCTTGCCCCCCCTCTTTCTGCGGACCAGACTGACAAAGTCCAGGAAGTCAGAGTAGTCGTCTGGTACACCGTGGTCAGGCCAGGCCATGTACTGGATCTGAGTCAGCGACCTGCTCTCCTCACTCTGGATATAATCAATCAAATGTATTTTTATGTTTTTATACTTTTTTTCATACAGTTTTCACTAAATGCAAGAAGTAATCTCGGTTAACCCAGAAATAAAATCTCAAGTCATTTTGGTCAGATGCTCGATGTTTACGTAGTCTGTCCTGGAGAGATGATACAAGAAATGGTCCTTACCTCCAGGTGTGTGAGAGTTATCTCTCTGACCAGGAATGCTGATTGCTCTTCTTCTGTCACACAGGACACCTGGAAGTCCCCATGGGTAGCGATGGCACCAGGGTTGGGCCAATACTGATGACACTTCACCTGGGAATGAAACAAAAGTATCATTGGAGATAAGAGGAGGAATAGTTTGTCTATTTTCTTTGCGGGGAATGGAAACGTCTTCAATTTTCACCTCATACGTTACCACAAGAAATTCCAAAACGAGACCAAAAGCATTGGGAAGGGGCTGAAATGGAGAGAGCGAACCCTGGTTGGGGACGTGACATACCCGTCCTCTCTCCACCTGCGTGGTGAGCATGACCACCATGTTGGAGCCCTGTTCCCAAGTCATCCTCCAGAAGTCAGAGCAGGTGGCGGGCAGCGGGCCCTGGCACGCGATGTAACGGTTTACAGCACTGGGCGCTGGGATCACCATCTATGGGCCAGGAGAATGGCATGGGTTGGCAAATATACACATACGTATAGCTGCATATTGGCAAATTCATATTTCAGTCTATGTACACACACTTTAAGAAGTGTTGAGTATCTATCAAGAAAAGTCAATCTCTTTCCGGGGGTGTTTTTGTCTGTGTGATATTCATTACCTAGCCGAAGGAAGGTGTCCGGTCTTGGTAATAAAATCAAAGATTGTGGCGTATATATCAAAGAGTGTTGAGTATCAAGAAAAGAAGAAGGGAGAAGGCCCTCACATTGATGTAATTTGCATTGATATAGTCCCCATCCTTGCCCTTCAGAATAACCCTGGTTGCATCATCTGTGAGAGGGCAGATACAGGAAGAGAGAGAGGATGAGAGAAGAAAGGGGTGGCAGTTGAGACAGAGGGCATTTACTTACGTCATTGTATGAGGAAGTACAGCATATGTGACAGAAGATGTCAGTTCTGATGGTTCAGTATACTCACACGGTGAAATGTCTCGATATCGATTTTTGGAAATGTTCTGAGGTAATTTGGCACATGACATTGTCAACCCGGGCCTTTTCCGGTAGAGTTGCTGAGAAACATCACAACAAAAAAACAATGGTTAACATTTGTCCTAAGTTAACTGAAGTTCAGACCGGGCCATGACATGAGCTTGGTTTCTAGGTTACACTAAACCACAATTCTCACTGATAACCCATGAGTGGAACACAAACAGGAAACGTTTGAGGCAGTGTGGAGCAATAACAGGAAGCAATAGACTTTCAATATTTCCTTACATCTCTCTATTTCACTCTCGTCCATCTCTCTTTCTGGTAAATGACGTATATGCTATCTGATCAGTCTTAGCCATGTGCAATGTGAAATACATTCTAGAACCAGTGGAATCTTTGAATAACCAACTGCATTTAATAACATCAAAGTGGACTGGGAGCAGTTCAGAGACACAGGGGCCATGGGGCCACAGAGGTAGCGCTAGTTATTTGGCCCATGTGAACAACAAGCATAATACTATAGTTAGGATAAGTGGACTAACATCACAACACAGATAGAGCAAGGAACCAGATAATACACTGGATGTATAAATCTGAAGCATCCTGGTGGCCGGCAGTGGGGGAGTATGGAGTGAGATGGATCGAAGAAGCATCTCCATACAGTTTTCTGTTCCCAAAACAAGAATCTGTTTACGGACAGAGTGGACTAAGTTTGTGAACTTTACCCTTTGCCAACGTTTCCAAAAATGGCTTTGTTTAGAAGGAATGCAAGGGCAAATATAGTTATTGCACACGAGCACTTCACAGAGTAGGCGTTCCCCAATGGAATTATGCAAATAGTTATAAAAATCTTTGAACAAACTGTGCCTGTATGGACCCAGTACTCACAGGTTGGCATTTAATTATAATATCATTTGGTGGGTTCTTATATTAGTCCTATTTGATGTGTTTTCTTGCATATCCCAACTCCCTCTGAGACACCTCTCGGAGAGTGAGGTCACGACCAGGGTCAGTCATTGTCAACTACGACCCTGGAGCAATTAGGGTTAAGTGCCTTGCTTATTGGCACATCGACAGATTTTTCACTTTGTCACTCTAACCACTAGGCTACCTGCAACCCTCATTAATGAAATCTCTTATTGGGATGACTCATGTATTGGAGGCAGCTCTTCAGGGAACCAGCTGGCACAGGGACAAAGTCATAAAATCTGATTTGAAACCTAACCCTAATGTTAACCCCACATAACAAAATAAACATTAACAACAACAAAAATATAATAATAATACCACACTGCTAACATTATGCCTAACCCTAACCTTACATTAAGACCAAAAAACACATTTTTGTTTTCATACATTTTTACAATATAGCCAATTTTGACTGCAACTGGCCCATCCACCAGAAATCACTCAGCTCTGCCTCCAGGACAAGATTCATCCCAATAAACGTCAACCTTCCAAGTACTCAGGCCCTCCTTCAGCTAAACATAAACTATATTTTCTAGTATATGTGGACTAACATCAAACTGCTGCTGTACGGCTCCAGTGCTCAAGCCTTCTTTCAGCTGTAGTATGGAGTCTCTCCAGCAGGATGGGTGGTGGTCTGGCTGGTCCTGGGGCTGGTCCTGGGGAGCCCTCTCTGGGGAGTACTGGTAGTTAGACTCCGTATCTCCATCCTCCAGCTTCTCCTCCTCCACCAGGTCATACATGGCTGGAGGAACGACAGGAAGGATGACAGCGTTGAACATTGCACATTCATTGCAGGTGATAGGAACTCAGAAAACCAAGAAAAGGGAACGGCAGAAAGGCAGCAGCCAAATGAAAAACGTCCCTCCCAAGTGAATACACTGTCAGACTGATGCTTTGCCTTAAAGCTGAGATCCCCATTAGGCGAGACAGCGCCACTGGCTGCCCCAGGCGCATTTGTAATTGTTTTGGTTTTGAAAAGGAGAAGAGCATCCGGAAACGTAATAAAAAAAATATATATATCGTAGTACATACTCTTCTGTTGTATCGCGCGTGCAACGATGTCCGAGGGAATAAAACAGTGTTTGCTATTAGAAGTAATGTCTTTGTTGTTGTAATATCCCAAACGGACGTGGCCATTTCACCGCAAAGGACTCCAACTTTAATCGAACCAATGCCCATAGTATAGTGCATCTGTATCGACCCAATATAGGACAGGCAAGCTATGGTCCCTCACTCGCTCTTGTTTCAGGGACAGGCAAGCTATGGTCCCTCACTCCCTCTTGTTTCAGGGACAGGCAAGCTATGGTCCCTCACTCCCTTTGTTTCAGGGACAGGCAAGCTATCGTCCCTCACTCCCTCTTGTTTCAGGGACAGGCAAGCTATGGTCCCTCACTCCCTCTTGTTTCAGGGACAGGCAAGCTATGGTCCCTCACTCCCTCTTGTTTCAGGGACAGGCAAGCTATGGTCCCTCACTCCCTCTTGTTTCAGGGACAGGCAAGCTATGGTCCCTCACTCCCTCTTGTTTCAGGGACAGGCAAGCTATGGTCCCTCACTCCCTCTTGTTTCAGGGACAGGCAAGCTATGGTCCCTCACTCCCTCTTGTTTCAGGGACAGGCAAGCTATGGTCCCTCACTCCCTCTTGTTTCAGGGACAGGCAAGCTATGGTCCCTCACTCCCTCTTGTTTCAGGGACAGGCAAGCTATGGTCCCTCACTCCCTCTTGTTTCAGGGACAGGCAAGCTATGGTCCCTCACTCCCTCTTGTTTCAGGGACAGGCAAGCTATGGTCCCTCACTCCCTCTTGTTTCAGGGACAGGCAAGCTATGGTCCCTCACTCGCTCTTGTTTCAGGGACAGGCAAGCTATGGTCCCTCACTCCCTCTTGTTTCAGGGACAGGCAAGCTATGGTCCCTCACTCCCTCTTGTTTCAGGGACAGGCAAGCTATGGTCCCTCACTCCCTCTTGTTTCAGGGACAGGCAAGCTATGGTCCCTCACTCCCTCTTGTTTCAGGGACAGGCAAGCTATGGTCCCTCACTCCCTTTGTTTCAGGGACAGGCAAGCTATCGTCCCTCACTCCCTCTTGTTTCAGGGACAGGCAAGCTATGGTCCCTCACTCCCTCTTGTTTCAGGGACAGGCAAGCTATGGTCCCTCACTCCCTCTTGTTTCAGGGACAGGCAAGCTATGGTCCCTCACTCCCTCTTGTTTCAGGGACAGGCAAGCTATGGTCCCTCACTCCCTCTTGTTTCAGGGACAGGCAAGCTATGGTCCCTCACTCCCTCTTGTTTCAGGGACAGGCAAGCTATGGTCCCTCACTCCCTCTTGTTTCAGGGACAGGCAAGCTATGGTCCCTCACTCCCTCTTGTTTCAGGGACAGGCAAGCTATGGTCCCTCACTCCCTCTTGTTTCAGGGACAGGCAAGCTATGGTCCCTCACTCCCTCTTGTTTCAGGGACAGGCAAGCTATGGTCCCTCACTCCCTCTTGTTTCAGGGACAGGCAAGCTATGGTCCCTCACTCCCTCTTGTTTCAGGGACAGGCAAGCTATGGTCCCTCACTCCCTCTTGTTTCAGGGACAGGCAAGCTATGGTCCCTCACTCCCTCTTGTTTCAGGGACAGGCAAGCTATGGTCCCTCACTCCCTCTTGTTTCAGGGACAGGCAAGCTATGGTCCCTCACTCCCTCTTGTTTCAGGGACAGGCAAGCTATGGTCCCTCACTCCCTCTTGTTTCAGGGACAGGCAAGCTATGGTCCCTCACTCCCTCTTGTTTCAGGGACAGGCAAGCTATGGTCCCTCACTCCCTCTTGTTTCAGGGACAGGCAAGCTATGGTCCCTCACTCCCTCTTGTTTCAGGGACAGGCAAGCTATTTGGTATTTTGTATTTTATTAGGATCCCCATTAGCTTTTGCAAAAACAGCAGCTACTCTTCCTGGGGTCCACTATGGTCCCTCACTCCCTCTTGTTTCAGGGACAGGCAAGCTGTGGTTTTACAAACACTGCTGTAAAAAAATGGAATAATAACACATGCCATTTAGCAGAAGATTTTATCCAAAGTGACTTTTTATGTATGGATGGTCCCGGGAATCAAACCCACTATCCTGGCGTTGCCATGCTCTACCAACTGAGCTACAGAGGACCGCAAAGGATCATAAATGACCGTAAAGGACCACAAGGCCCGTTAGAGGGCTGTTCTGTTCTCTCCTCACCGTTGGGTCTGACCAGCAGGTTCAGCTCTCCTGAGTCGCTCTCCCCACAGCTGGCCTTGATGAACATGACCACCTGGTCGTGGGTGTGCTCTGAGATGTCCTGACCGTTAATCAGAACCACCTGGTCTCCCTCGTTCAGCCGCGGAACACACAGGTCAGCCTGGGGAGGGCATTAAAACAGAATAGAAGAGAACAGTGTGTTTTTCATTATTCATTACCTGTGAAGGTCATTTGAGAAATTCAGGGGTTTGGGACACGTACCGCTGTTCCCGGGGCCACTCGGGACACGATCACAGGCATCTTCTGGTCCAGCCCACCCTTCACATTGAATCCAAATCGTCCTTGTTCGTCGGGGCACATTTTAATGAACACCAGATTGTCATGAGGAAGCACTCCATTGGGCTGTGAGAGTGAAGAAGAAGAAACACAGAGGACAAAACAACGTTCAAGTCAAACGAAATCCCAGTGTGTGTGCGTGAGTGTGTGTGCGTAGATCTCTCTCCTACCATAGTCTTGTCTTCTGACAGAGGCGTGTCATACAGCTCATTGATGTGGTTGTCCAACTCCTGCTGAGAGTGGGACTGGGACTGGCTGGACAGAGGCCTCCTGGTCTGCTTAGGGGGCAGAGCGGGCGGCTGGCCGTCGATGGTCGAGTCTGGTGACCTGGACACAGCCAAATCCAAATGAGTCCTTGCGGCAAAATACAAATACAGTATTTATCCAAACATCAACTGGCTTTATTGAGAACAAGTCAATAAATACATAAATTAAGCGTGTTATTGCGTGTGCCTTCCCCTTTTTGAGGGTTATACATGAACCTGGAAACACACTCTGACTCAACATGAACTACACAGTGGAAACTGTGATGTTCCAGAGCTTAACCTCTAAAAAGTAATATGTTCCTTTCACGTGACCCATTTCTCAGAAGGCAATGATCATCTTCTGTGTCCACTGAATCATTACAGGGCTCAGTCAGAGCAGAGGGTTTTCTCAGTTCATAGGAACTCTTCCCCCTATGTCCTATCATTGCTCAGTGCTATAGCCTCAACCTGTGGACTAGAGCAGCTTACGAGCCCCCTGGGAGAGGCGCTGTGTGTCCTACCAGGATATTACCCTCAGCTTGATGTGTTCATGTACTGTTCATGTACTTCCCCCAGTCAGAGAACATCCATGTTGTTTAGCCTGCTGTTTGCCTCGGAGCAGCCCTGAGCAGACCCTGGTGGAGGTTAACTGGTTGCGACAGCACTCACCAAAACAAACAGCGTCTAGCCCTATGGACTGCTCAAAAGGAGTTTACACAGAGATACACAGAGAGCGATGAGCGATAAGGTCAAAAACGACATGCACAGTTACACTGAAGAAGTGCCTATCCAAAGAAAGAGGGAAAGACAGAGAGAGACAGAGAGAGAGAGAGAGAGAGAGAGAGAGAGAGAGAGAGAGAGAGAGAGAGAGAGAGAGAGAGAGAGGTGTGAGAGAGAGAGAGAGAGAGAGAGAGAGAGAGAGAGAGAAAAAAACGATCCAAGCCCGAAACAAACACACCAAACCACTTCAAAGAATTCTGCTCTTTCTCAAATTCACATGCAGAGAATAGTGTCTGTGTGTCACCATCCTTCACTGTACATGAGTGAAAGAGAAACGGGGTAATGGCATATTTCCTTGATGTTATGAGAAGATTTGCAATGGCTCAGCCCACTCTATCTGTGTTATTAACATAACAAGAATTCACCATTGTGATGTGCCTGCAGCCCCAACCTACCGCTGCAGCTCTTTGGCTTCGGCCAGCCTGCCAAGCTCCAACCTCATTATGGACGCTTAAATGACAGCCATAAAAGAAGCCTATTTTGTAGTCTTCAGGCAAGCAGAGCTTGGTGCTACAGCCCCGGGGTATTTACATAATAAAAACAAACGGTTTGTAAAGACATAGAAATTAGAGGGCGGTGTGTGTGTGTGTGTGTGTGTGTGTGTGTGTGTGTGTGTGTGTGTGTGTGTGTGTGTGTGTGTGTGTGTGTGTGTGTGTGTGTGTGTGTGTGTGTGTGTTTGCGGTATGACGACATTCAACCCAATCAAGTCTCGATGAAAGAGATGCTCATGGCCCGGTCTTTTGGTTTGAAAATTCAAAAGGCACTCGCACATCTGAGCTGATCTTTGTTGCAGGTGCATGACAACGGCCTTGAGGATCGATATGTAGAGATTATTAAAGAGCAGTGATACTATCAAGAGCAGTGATACTATCAAGAGCAGTGATACTATCAAGAGCAGTGTGCAGGTTTCTTCTTTTTTTCTGTTCTTTTGGTTTGAAATGACTCAGGGCTGTGTGTCCGTGGGCGTGTGTGGCAGACAGACTTACGGGGTAGAATCTAGGCTGATGGAGTTGGCCTGGGTTGAGGAGGCTGACTTGTGATTGGTAAACGTTTGGCAGGGCGAGGCATGGTCGTGGTAGTTCACATGGTCCAGCAGGTGTCCCACGGAGGACGGCCGCAGGCGCTCTTGTGCAAACTTGGAGTTCCTGCTGAGACAAGAGGAGAGGAGGAGGGAGATGTAAGGTACCCGAGTGTACTGTCACCCAAGGTTATTTAGAGTTACTAGACATCGCTCCTCCTCCTTAACTGTTGATTTGCCCGAATTTCCTTCCCCATCCGTCTCCCCGAAGTGTGCACTTGTTCAGTCCCGCTCATTGATTCGAAACTAAGGAATGTACTGTTTGCTTACATTACGGGTTAGGGCTACTCACTGGTTGGGGGTGCCTGGTGGGGAGCGTGTGGGCAGGCTCTGGGTCTCCAGGCGGTCGTCAGACAGAGAGGCCCTGGAGTTCCGGCTGACTGACTCCCAGTCCATCCCTCCATCCATCAGCCGCCGCACCAATGGCTTACTGGGAGACCTGATGGGTTGATGATATGGAGGTCATTGTTATTGTTAGATTGGATTGCAGCAGGTAAAAAGTTAATCAGATTTCAATTTAGCAGGATGAAAACGGTTTACAACTCATTAGACTTTTGCTCCTTATTCAGTGTAAGATTCCTCCGTCCCCGTCTCTTCATGTTCTCACATTTCTGACGTCATTCTCTTAATATCAGTAAGCAATAGTGTCACTTCATTTGGGCTTCAGAAAGTGTCTTACCTGGCGAACACCCTGTCCTTGATGCCCTTCTCCTTGCCGTACTGGACAGACTGCACCTCTGTCCTACCACTGCATATAACACAGAAACACAATCTTTTTAACATTTAACAGAACACATTCGTACACCAACCTCTGCCCTCACACTTTCATATCCTTGAGTAAGAGGGGACCAAACCAGTGTTGCACTACCTACCATTTAGACATTTTAATGTGTGTAGTGAGCCAGCAGGAAGTATTAATAGGGACACGCCCCAGTGTGTGAAACCACAGCTCTCTGTACTCTGTCACACTATTTGTCAGTCACTCATACGGCGTGACAAGGCATTGGCAAAGCTGAGAGGACTGGTGCTTTGGGTCTCTACTGGCAGTTGTAGGAGGCACAGTAAACATATTCCTGTGTTATGCAAACCAGCCCACACGATTTCTGTGATACGCGGCACAATGGGTCAAATGGCACCGTCGTGATTGGTACAAAAATGTAAATATGCTTCAGCAAAACGATGATGGTGTTATCCTGAGGGCAACACGAATTAGGAAGGACTGGATCTGAACGGAGTGAGTCAGGAGAAATTGAAAGGATTAGGTAATGTGTAGCCTGCACTCTTAGAAAAAAAGGTGCTATCTAGAAGCAAAATGGGTTCTTCGGCTGTCCCCATAGGATAACCCTTTGAAGAACCCCTTTAGGTTCCAGGTAGAACCTTTTGGGGTTTCATGTAGAACCCTTTCCCCAGAGGGTTCTACATGGAACCAAAAAGTGTTCTACCTGGAACCAAACAGGGTTCTCCTATGGGGACAACCGCAGAACCCTTTTTTCTAAGAGAGTAATGTTTTCTCTGGTGAGGTTTAGACACCTTTAGACAGCAGCTATACAGTTACACACACTATCATTGACAAGACTCATGTAAACATTTACAAACAAACATAATCTTAGCGGGAAAAGCTGGTTCTGCCTGCTGGGATCCCAACTTGATCACTGACTCTCTTTCAAAACACATTTGAATATGCAACCTCAGCACCAAGGACCAAATCGGCTAAAGGCTAACGTCACCAGAGACTATGCACTTCCAAATGGCACCATATTCCCTACATAGTACACTCCGTTTGACCAGGGCCTAGTCTAAAGTAGCGCACTATATAAGGAATAGGGTGCCATTTGGGACACAGTCACACATTCCCCAGGCCCACTCACCAGTAGCGGTACTTGGAGCCCAGTTGGAAGACATGTGCAAAGAAGTTCTTCTGTGGTGGTAAGGGTCGGTCCAGTCTGAAGAAGGTGTGGTGCTCTACACAGGCCTTCCACAGGTTCTTACAGGCTCGGTAGTTCACCATGTTAAAGGCTAACAGCGCCTCACGGCTCTCATTCTGGAGAGGGAGGGAGGGAGGGAGGGAGGGAGAGAGAGGACGAGAGAGGGTGAGGGCAAGAGAGAGAGGGCGAGGGAGAGAGGGTGAGAGAGAGACGGAGAGAGGGCAAGAGAGAGAGAGGGCGAGGGAGAGAGGGCAAGAGAGAGAGGGCGAGAGAGACAAAGAGAGGGAGAGAGAGGGAGAGAGCGTGAGAGAGAGAGAGAGAGAGAGAGAGAGAGAGAGAGAGAGAGAGAGGTTAGTGGTGGGCTCAGCACACTTGGGCGTACAGTACAGCATGAAGCATGGTACAGTAGGTGTGTGTGATTATCACACATGATCAGCATGATCACTAGGCACTTTAATAATGCCACTAAGAATGTTTACATATATTGCATTGCTCATCTCATATGTATATACTGTATCCTTCACTATCTATTCTTTACTATCTATTGCATCTTAGCCACTCTGTCACTGCTCATCCATATATTTTATACTTATATATTCTCATCCCATTCCTTTGCTAGATTGTGTGTATTAGGTTTTGTTGTGGAATTTGTTAGATATTAGGTTTTGTTGTGGAATTGTTAGATATTACCTGTTACGGCAGATACGGCTGCACTGTCGGATCTAGAAGCACAAGCATTTCGCTACACTCGCAATAACATTTGCTAACCATGTGTATGTGACCAATAGAATGTGATTGGATTATCACACATGATCAACTGATGTCACACAGATCTAGCTAAAAGAACACGGATACAGAGGAAGAAATCCCCCTTCGACTTGCATAGCTGGCCATGAGATAGCTTCTTCTGGGCCAGACACTATGGTGTGCTTTGTAGGACTGCTCTACTCGGATACATTAATTATCGCGCATGACATCACGTCATCTCGATATCAAGTACTGTACAACTGCTTTCAAAGGTCTCCTTGGCTTGCATTATTCAACCAGGTGTTTTTGTGTGTCTCCCACTACTAGACGCCCTAGTTGGGATCAAATCATTTTAGATTTAGTTTCATATGACCAGCCTAGCACACACACAACGTGCATTATGTATATTATGTATATTATGTGTTATTCATAATGACGAGAGAGAATTTGAGCTCGCACAAGAGTAGGGATGTAAATCCCAGTTGAAACCAGGACATACTTACCAATTCTCTTCTGAGTTGAATAAAAAACTGTCGACATTTAAACGAGATCTTTACAATCTGTAGCCTGAAAGAAAGAAATAGAAGCTTTTGTCACCCATAGGAAGGAATCTCTCCTTTATTTCCTACATAACAGCGAACTTCTCCAGCGTTCTGAAGCCACTGGATAAGCTTAGAGAATACATACTCCCCATGTTATCATCCATAAGAATCCCCTCCATTCTTTAATCAGAAACAAATCATTTTCAGGTGTTCTATAGTTCCATTGTGCCTGCTGGCCTATTTCCCTGGTTCCTTAAAGCATGACTCAGAGAGAGAATCTAAATATAGACCGCACTGTTTCCCAACCTGACACAGTTACGCTATTACTCATTTCTACAGAAGTCTCTTTTCATGAAGATAAACTCTCACTGTGCTGTACCATCAAAGGGAGTAGGGCAAGATCAAACAGCGGGGAGGGGGCTCATGTTGTCACTTTACAGTAGAGCTAGAGTAAGTTATGGTTGAATCTGGGCCATGAAAAGAAGTAGAGCATCGTAAATGCTATTGATTCATAACCACTTTCATGCTATGTTTGCTACTACTGTTTGTTACTTAAGCAGTAAGGCCTGAAGAGGTGTGGTATATGGCCAATATACAATATTCTTAGACACGATGCAACGTGGAGTGCCTGAAAACAGCCCTTGGCTGTGGTATATTGGCCATATACAGTGGGGAGAACAAGTATTTGATACACTGCCGATTTTGCAGGTTTTCCTACTTACAAAGCATGTAGAGGTCTGTCATTTTTATCATAGGTACACTTCAACTGTGAGAGACGGAATCTAAAACAAAAATCCAGAAAATCACATTGTATGATTTTTAAGTAATTAATTTGCATTTTATTGCATGACATAAGTATTTGATCACCTACCAACCAGTAAGAATTCCGGCTCTCACAGACCTGTTAGTTTTTCTTTAAGAAGCCCTCCTGTTCTCCACTCATTACCTGTATTAACTGCACCTGTTTGAACTCGTTACCTGTATAAAAGACACCTGTCCACACACTCAATCAAACAGACTCCAACCTCTCCACAATGGCCAAGACCAGAGAGCTGTGTAAGGACATCAGGGATAAATTGTAGACCTGTACAAGGCTGGGATGGGCTACAGGACAATAGCCAAGCAGCTTGGTGAGAAGGCAACAACTGTTGGCACAATTATTAGAAAATGGAAGAAGTTCAAGATGACGGTCAATCACCCTCGGTCTGGGGCTCCATGCAAGATCTCACCTCGTGGGGCATCAATGATCATGAGGAATGTGAGGGATCAGCCCAGAACTACACGGCAGGACCTGGTCAATGACCTGAAGAGAGCTGGGACCACAGTCTCAAAGAAAACCATTAGTAACACACTACGCCGTCATGGATTAAAATCCTGCAGCGCACGCAAGGTCCCCCTGCTCAAGCCAGCGCATGTCCAGGCCCGTCTGAAGTTTGCCAATGACCATCTGGATGATCCAGAGGAGGAATGGGAGAAGGTCATGTGGTCTGATGAGACAAAAATAGAGCTTTTTGCACTAAACTCCACTCGCCGTGTTTGGAGGAATAGAAGGATGAGTACAACCCCAAGAACACCATCCCAACCGTGAAGCATGGAGGTGGAAACATCATTCTTTGGGGATGCTTTTCTGCAAAGGGGACAGGACGACTGCACCGTATTGAGGGGAGGATGGATGGGGCCATGTATTGCGAGATCTTGGCCAACAACCTCCTTCCCTCAGTAAGAGCATTGAAGATGGGTCGTGGCTGGGTCTTTCAGAATGACAACGACCTGAAACACACAGCCAGGGCAACTAAGGAGTGGCTCCGTAAGAAGCATCTCAAGGTCCTGGAGTGGCCTAGCCAGTCTCCAGACCTGAACCCAATAGAAAATCTTTGGAGGGAGCTGAAAGTCCGTATTGCCCAGCGACAGCCCCGAAACCTGAAGGATCTGGAGAAGGTCTGTATGGAGGAGTGGGCCAAAATCCCTGCTGCAGTGTGTGCAAACCTGGTCAAGAACTACAGGAAACGTATGATCTCTGTAATTGCAAACAAAGGTTTCTGTACCAAATATAAAGTTCTGCTTTTCTGACGTATCAAATACTTATGTCATGCAATAAAATGCAAATGAATCACTTAAAAATCATACAATGTGATTTTCTGGATTTTTGTTTTAGATTCCGTCTCTCACAGTTGAAGTGTACCTATGATAAAAATTACAGACCTCTACATGCTTTGTAAGTAGGAAAACCTGCAAAATCGGCAGTGTATCAAATACTTGTTCTCCCCACTGTATCACAAACCCCTGAGGTGCCTTATTGCTATTATAAACTGGTTACCAATGTAATTAGAACAGTAAAAATAAATGTTTTGTCATACCCGTGGTATACGGTCTGATATACAGTGGGGCAAAAAAGTATTTAGTCAGCCACCAATTGTGCAAGTTCTCCCACTTAAAAAGATGAGAGAGGCCTGTAATTTTCATCATAGGTACACTTCAACTATGACAGACAAAATGAGAAAAAAAATCCAGAAAATCACATTGTAGGACTTTTAATGAATTTATTTGCAAATTATGGTGGAAAATAAGTATTTGGTCAATAACAAAAGTTTATCTCAATACTTTGTTATATACCCTTTGTTGGCAATGACAGAGGTCAAACGTTCTCTGTAAGTCTTCACAAGGTTTTCACACACTGTTGCTGGTATGTTGGCCCATTCCTCCATGCAGATCTCCTCTAGAGCAGTGATGTTTTGGGGATGTTGCTGGGCAACACGGACTTTCAACTCCCTCCAAAGATTTTCTATGGGGTTGAGATCTCGAGACTGGCTAGGCCACTCCAGGACCTTGAAATGCTTCTTACGAAGCCACTCCTTCGTTGCCCGGGCGGTGTGTTTGGGATCATTGTCATGCTGAAAGACCCAGCCACGTTTCATCTTCAATGCCCTTGCTGATGGAAGGAGGTTTTCACTCAAAATCTCACGATACATGGCCCCATTCATTCTTTCCTTTACACGGATCAGTCGTCCTGGTCCCTTTGCAGAAAACAGCCCCAAAGCATGATGTTTCCACCCCCATGCTTCACAGTAGGTATGGTGTTCTTTGGATGCAACTCAGCATTCTTTGTCCTCCAAACACGACGAGTTGAGTTTTTACCAAAAAGTTATATTTTGGTTTCATCTGACCATATGACATTCTCCCAATCTTCTTCTGGATCATCCAAATGCTCTCTAGCAAACTTCAGACGGGCCTGGACATGTACTGGCTTAAGCAGGGGGACACGTCTGGCACTGCAGGATTTGAGTCCCTGGCGGCGTAGTGTGTTACTGATGGTAGGCTTTGTTACTTTGGTCCCAGCTCTCTGCAGGTCATTCACTAGGTCCCCCCGTGTGGTTCTGGGATTTTTGCTCACCGCTCTTGTGATCATTTTGACCCCACGGGGTGAGATCTTGCGTGGAGCCCCAGATCGAGGGAGATTATCATCATCTTGTATGTCTTCCATTTCCTAATAATTGCTCCCACAGTTGATTTCTTCAAACCAAGCTGCTTACCTATTGCAGATTCAGTCTTCCCAGCCTGGTGCAGGTCTACAATTTTGTTTCTGGTGTCCTTTGACAGCTCTTTGGTCTTGGCCATAGTGGAGTTTGGAGTGTGACTGTTTGAGGTTGTGGACAGGTGTCTTTTATACTGATAACAAGTTCAAACAGGTGCCATTAATACAGGTAACGAGTGGAGGACAGAGGAGCCTCTTAAAGAAGAAGTTACAGGTCTGTGAGAGCCAGAAATCTTGCTTGTTTGTAGGTGACCAAATACTTATTTTCCACCATAATTTGCAAATAAATTCATTAAAAATCCTACACTGTGATTTTCTGGATTTTCTTTTCTCATTTTGTCTGTCATAGTTGAAGTGTACCTATGATGAAAATTACAGGCCTCTCTCATCTTTTTAAGTGGGAGAACTTGCACAATTGGTGGCTGACTAAATACTTTTTTGCCCCACTGTACCGCAGTTGTCAAGCCAATCAGCATTCAGGGCTCGAACCACCCAGTTTATAATACTCTTTAGGTTCTGTGTGTCCCATCCAACGGCTCCCCTATATGGAGAATGTGGCTGAATGTGGAAACACACTCAATTGATTTGACTCACCATGGAAAGCAGTTGATTCGTACCCTGTTCTTATAGACGACAATCCCAGTTGACATCACGCCGATTAAAATCTCCGTGTTGCTTTGATCCTGTAACGGAGGAGGGAAAAAAGGACAGGGAGGATTGTAAGGTGCCCAGACTTCCTGTGGATGGGTTCTACTTAACAGAAACCCTATAGTTGGGCAATGGAGGAGGGCGCTAACCGGCACACTGTCTAATGAAACCACGTTGAAGAAAGTTGATTGGGGAGCATAGTATGCATGCTTCACTCCATTTCACACCTGAACACTTACCCTCGCATAGTGCAATTCGACTCCATAGAGCTCTAGCGTCCGTGCTGTGTTTAGATAATTGAACTCTGACTGGGCAGGAGGCAGTCCCCTGAAAGGAAAAAGAGTGAGAGTGCGAGATAGGGAGAGAGAGCGACTTTAGTTGGCTCCACACAGGCCATTCAGAGACCCGAGAGTAGGCCACCCCACCATCTACGTGAGAGGCTAAACAATGACAGCCCTTGTTCTGACCTGGGCACAAAGTCTGAGCCGCCTCAACCTCAGCTGCTGTGAACGAGCAGAGTCCATCCCTGTTTAATCTACAAGTTATTTGATATTTTCTGTGCATTTCCCATTTTACACCAATGTATCCACACACTCACACAATATCAGTTGAGAGATTGCTTCTTACTTGTGTTGCTGATGCTGTTTGGCAATCTCTTTCTCAAAGTCATGTGGTGCGTTGGGGATGAAAGAGTATCCGGAGAGGTAGCCGGGCAAGTTCTCGTCCTGACTGTAGTCCCCTAGCTCAGCTGCAACACAACACAAAGCACACAGTGTGTGAGTGTGTAAGTGTGTAAGTGTGCGTGTGTGTGTGTGTGACACAAAGCACAATGAAGCCTTTACTCCTCTCCTTCTCTCCCTCCTGCACAGCTCCCATTCATTCACACATTTTCTGGTCAAACTTCTCCTTTGTGTGCAAACGGAAAGAAGCAGGACGTTTGCAGCTTGAGAGGAGCCAAACACTTGCCTTTTTCTGTCAATGTTTAGAAAAGAGAGACAGAGAGACGAGTCCTCCTGCTGAGTGTCTCAGTGTTTCCATACTGTATAAACAGTCAGCCTTCTTGCCAAATCGCACCCTATTCCCTATATAGTGCACTACTTTTGACCAGGGCTCATAGGGTTCTGGTCAAAAATAGTGCACTATATATGGAACAGGGTGCCATTTGGGATACGACGCGTCTTCCATAATGAAAAGGGAGCAGACATGAGGAAGTTGGGGGTTAAGTGCCTCTATTTCCGAAGCACTTTAAGAAAAGTATGTAGCACAATAATGTGAATCAATTAATAAAGAGGCTTGCTCTTTCATTTTAACAGAAACGACATCAGTACGTGAAAACAGTGGGAAAAATGAACAGTAATAGCCCAGTATACACTAACTATCCTGGTCAGACCTGTGACTGACAGACAGACTGGCACATGTGAAATGTCCTCCATTCTATTGTTGTTATTACAGTAATTGCGGTGAGACCACCTTGGCCACTTTCCATTTCCTCCTGTGACCTCTATACCTCCCATATAGCATGATACGTTTACTACAACCCCACGAGAGTCAGCCAGCCAGTCAGCCAGCCCCAAGTCAGTCAGCCAGCCAGCTAGTCAGTCAGCCAGGCTATTAAGCTAACAACCAATGAGCAGTGTTCTTCTGCCCTGCTGCCAGCCTGGTTGTGGCGATTGTTCTGTTACTCCTCCCCCCTCAGCAGCGTATTGGGGTCAATGTGTAAACAAAGACCCGCAGCAGCCAGGCCACATGAAAGCAGCATCATTACAAGACAAGTACAGTATGAAGTAGTATTACGGTCTGGGGTTTCCAAGCTACTGTAATAGCCTGATCCCCCCCCCCCATACCCTCAATGCTTGAAATACCATGGTGGATATTAGGAGAGAGGTGGGGAAAATACACTACGGAACATGTTCTATCAACAGTACAGTTAGTGACAAGGTTTCAGGCAGAATTTATGCGACCATAAGTCAGTAGTACAGTTCTCGTTGAATAGCTGAGAGGAATAATTGAAGTACTTACACTGTACACCGTATGAAGCAAGAAGAGTGGCTGTGATGTATGGACACGGCAGCCTGCGAGCCGAGGATTCAGTTATTACTCAAATTCACTACATGAAGATGATTCAAATGTTTGAATAAATCAACCAAATACAGAGCTGTGTGTTTATCAAATCCACACTCACCTTCCACTAAGTATGTCCTGTTTAATCTGCAAAAAGTACTGGTACCTAAAGGGGACCCAAAACAGCAAGATCAATACAGAGCTTTTAAGTCCACTTTAATCAAACTGTATGGAGAATAGCATAGAGGAAGGCCTATAGTGTACCGCTTATTTCTGTCACAATGCCTCCCATTAAGCACTTACCTTGTATACTCCTCCTGAAGTTTATTGGGGTCGGTTACAAAGAATTTAACCCTAAAATTCAAATTGTGTGGAGACCGACCTGAAGAAAAACAAACAACCAGATTAATGGAACTAAACCTAGCGATGAATATAATATTGAATATACTAAAGAATATTCCAAATGTGTCAAACATACTTTTTAATTGCTTTCTAATCGGTTTGATTGGATCCAGCCACCTCTGTAAAATATGGATAGAGCCAACCGCAGACACAGTACGGGACAAGAGGGAAAATAGGCCATAAAGAAATTAAGATACATTTTTACTCAAAACATTAGAGTAAGTTCAGAATAGAAATCAAACTGTCCTGCGAGATAGCATCATCAAAAATATACATACATATCAAAGTCTGAATTTCAGCAGTCACAAATGAATATTTGCATTGTTATTTTGTGAACTTTCAGAAACACAATCTGTAGCCTCTAAACACTGTATTCTAGCCGCTGTTTCAACTCTATTGTTTGCAGATCATGGCCCATAACCTTCTTAGTATCTCAAACTGTTTGCTGCAGAAACGCCACAGTTTGCTGACAGGGCTGGAGAGAGCCTATTCATGAGATGCTGCTATGCTGCCAATCAGAGTGTTTGAGGGGATCAGCCAGAGCAGGGCTCGGCGTAGATCCGCTAATCCTGATCACATAATAATTTGTAATTTCGGAAGCCAGTTGATTTGGAGATCAGTGATTCTGCGCCGTCCGACTGCAATGTAATCTAACGTGCACAATCTCAGGTGGCCTCACCTGATCTGTTGCGACAGCCTGTTGAAATAAACGAGACAATCAAGCAGCTCGCTAATTACCTAGCGTACGCAAGATTTGGTTCTGGGTTCTGATAAGAGGCCTCACCTGACTGTCTGAGGAGTCGTCGGCCAGCTGTAGGCCGAAGTAGTCTCTCTCCGTCAGCTCCAGGTGTTTGAACACTACATCCAGCAGGACCTGTCCTTGATCGTGCTTCTGCAGGGAGAGAAACCAGACAAGACCGTCAAAATCCTGTAGTACAGATATATGACTATCTCATAATAAAGATGACTGAAGCAACGTAGGACTGAGAAGTGTGTTGGCCATAAAGTGAATGACACCTCCAATACAGAGTAGCCTAAAAATACTTCATTGATAGAGGGCTGTTGCAAAACTATCACACAACTATGTGTAATGCTTACCCTACTGGGTTTCTAACTGGAGGTTGGGCATTGCAAGGCCTCACAGCTGCTTTCTAGAAGTGTCAGGGCAATGTGCAACCACAGGCATCCGGAACACAGAACCAGACCATGTATTATTTACAGAGAGCTGGGAGAAGGAAGGAACACAAACTATACTACACACAGTGACTTCTCTTTGCCTGATTTGATTGGCCCATGTCATATAGGCTACCCACTAGGCTACTAGTAGTAGGAAGACCATTGGTCCGCACATGGAGCCTTGAGGAACACCATACTTCTCAATCTCAACTGAGGCTCCGCAATCACAGTCTACCTTGTAATGCCAACCAGGCAGGAAAGCAGAAAAAGCACGTTTCAATCACCTAACTACATACGCCAATCTCTCAGTAATGTAAAGAAACTGGGCCAACCAGTTGACTGGCATGTTTCAGTGAATCAGTGATTTCCATGGAGCTTCACTATGACCCCCATGCACTGAAACGGAAGTACTTCCCTGACTGTGTTTGACTGTGTCACTGGCGTTAAGTGATCAATAATGTTGAGGAAGTTAATAATAACTGAAAACCTTCAGTATCTGCATAAATAAGTAAACACCACAAGGGCTGTGGCAGTCATGACATTTTGTCAGCCGGTTATTGTCGTGCAATAGTAAAAAGGATGTAATTGAATTTAGCTGAATGAAATAGAAGGATATTTTTCCCATTAAGTGGATATGTTGAGGGTAAAAGTGATCATTTGAAACAGGTCCTATACACTAGATTTTGAGTTATTTGGCAACCTTAGTTGTGAATGATACAAACCTTAATGTCTCAGAAATTAAAACATATATGGGATGCATGATGCGACTATAGGATATTGATGATTTGAGAGAGTCGCTAAAAAAAAGAAGCTTGCGCTCCGTTCCCTGCATCAGGCTGCACAGCTGTTCTCTCATCAAGTGATCATATTTTCACCCGTCAGACTATTCTAAATGTAATCTTGTTTAATATGTAAAATTAGTTTCGATTTAGATTGGCCCATTATCAAAAGGGCGGGAACAGGGGCGAGGGGGAAAAAAATGCAATGCGTATGCACGCGAATAGACTTCTTCGGTTTATAGCGGAGCTGTGCTAAATACAGTTGAAGTTGGAAGTTTACATACACTTAGGTTGGAGTCATTAAAACTTGTTTTTCAACCTCTACAAATTTCTTGTTAACAAACTATAGTTTTGGCAAGTCGGTTAGGACATCAACTTTGTGCATGACACAAGTCATTTTTCCAACTATTGTTAACAGACAGATTATTTAACTCATAATTCACTGTATCACAATTCCAGTGGGTCATAAGTTTACATACACTAAGTTGTCTGTGCCTTTAAACAGCTTGGAAAATTCCAGAAAATTATGTCATGGGTTTAGAAGCTTCTGATAGGCTAATTGACATCATTTGAGTCAATTGGAGGTGTACCTGTGGATGTATTTCAAGGCCTACCTTCAAACTCAGTACTCTTTGCTTGACATCATGGGAAAATCAAAAGAAATCAGCCAAGACCTCAGAAAAAAAATCGTAGAGCTCCACAAGTCCGGTTCATCCTTGGGAGCAATTTCCAAACGGCTGAAGGTACCACGTTCATCTGTACAAACAATAGTACGCAAGTATAAACACCATGGGACCACGTAGCCGGCATACCGCTCAGGAAGGAGACGCGTTCTGTCTCCTGGAGATTAACGTACTTTAGTGAGAAAAGTGCAAATCAATCCCAGAACAACAGCAAAGGGCAAAAAGTATCGGGTACAAAAGTATCTATATCCACAGTAAAACGAGTCCTATATCAACATAACCTGAAAGGCCGCTCAGCAAGGAAGAAGCCACTGCTCCAAAACCGCCATAAAATAGCCAGACTACAGTTTGCCACTGCACATGGGGACAAAGATCGTACTTTTTGGAGAAATGTCATCTGGTCTGATGAAACAAAAATAGAACTGTTTGGCCATAATAACCATCATTATGTTTGGAGGAAAAAGGGGGAGGCTTGCAAGCCGAAGAACACCATCCCAACCATGAAGCACGGGGGTGGCAGCATCATGTTGTGTGGGTGCTTTGCTGCAGGAGGGACTGGTGCACTTCACAAAATAGATGGCATCGTGAGGAAGGAAAATTATGTGGATATATTGAAGCAACATCTCAAGACATCAGCCAAATGGACAATGACCCCAAGCATACTTCCAAAGTTGTGGCAAAATGGCTTAAGGACAACAACGTTAAGGTATTGGAGTGGCCATCACAAAGCCCTGACCTCAATCCTATAGAAAATGTGTGGGCAGAACTGAAAAAGTGTGTGCGATCAAGGAGGCCTACAAACCTAACTCAGTTACACCAGCTCTGTCAGGAGGAATGGGCCAAAAGTCACCCAACTTATTGTGGGAAACTTGTGGAAGGCTACCCGAAACGTTTCACACAAGTTAAACAATTTAAAGGCAACGCCAAATACTAATTGAGTATATGTAAACGTCTGACCCACTGGGAATGTGATGAAAGAAATAAAAGCTGAAATAAATAATTCTCTCTACTATTATTCTGACATTTCACATTCTTAAAATAAAGTGGTGATCCTAACTGACCTAAGACAGGGAATTGTTACTAGGATTAAATGTCAGGAATTGTGAAAAACTGAGTTTAAATGTATTTGGCTAAGGTGTATGTAAACTTCCGTCTTCAACTGTATGAGCAGCTGAGAAATAAATATAACACTTAATTCAGTCTACACATCGACCGCTGTTTGAGGAGCATGCTGTCGCTGCGAGACAGGTGATATTCCGCCCAAACTCTGTATGCCATGGGCTCTCCAACCATGTTCCTGCCGCTACCCAGGACTTAATTTGCGAAACAAAGTGAAATCGGTAAAGGAACATCAATATGAAACATATTTCACTAAACTGCGCGCTGAAGAAAGCAATAAACGAGAGAGAGGAGATGGAAACGCACGGTGGTGAGATATTATGTAGCTAAAGGAATGAAGGAGAGAGAGGAGGAGATGGAAAAGCACGGTGTTGAGATATTATGTAGCTAAAGGAATGAAGGAGAGAGAGGAGGAGATGGAAACGCACGGTGTTGAGATATTATGTAGCTAAAGGAATGAAGGAGAGAGAGGAGATGGAAACGCATGGTGGTGAGATATTATGTAGCTAAAGGAATGAAGGAGAGAGAGGAGGAGATGGAAAAGCACGGTGTTGAGATATTATGTAGCTAAAGGAATGAAGGAGAGAGAGGAGGAGATGGAAAAGCACGGTGTTGAGATATTATGTAGCTAAAGGAATGAAGGAGAGAGAGGAGGAGATGGAAGAGAGGACAAGATGGAAACGCAAGGTGGTGAGATATTATGTAGCTAAAAGGTCATGTCACACAATTAACAATAATACATTAAAAAATATATATATATTACTAGGGCATTCAAAATAAAAATGCACTATAATTGTAGGCTAACTAATAGCTACCCTGCACAACCAATAGCTTCGCCTAGGGCTATAAGTTCCCTCCCAGACTTGTGGATAGAAATGTTGGAGCGTAGCATAAGGTAACCAGTCTATCCAGTATGGATGATGATACACTCAAAGCCAATTTTTCGAATGTGTTTAATTTTGTGTTTAAAACTTCTTATGGCTGCAGGGGCAGTATTGAGTAGCTTGGATGAAAGGTGCCCAGAGGTGCCCATACTAAACTGCCTGCTCCTCAGTCCCCGTTGCTAATATATGCATATTATTATTAGTATTGGATAGAAAACACCCTGAAGTTTCTAAAACTGTTTGAATGATGTCTGTGAGTATAACAGAACTCATATGGCAGGCAAAAACCTGAGAAAAAATCCAAACAGGAAGTGGGAAATCTGAGGTTGGTCGATTTTCAACCCAGCCCCTATTGAATACACAGCGGGATATGGATGAGTTTGCACTTCCTACGGCTTCCACTAGATGTCAACGGTCTGTAGAACCTTGTCTGATGCCTCTACTGTGAAGTGGGGCCGAAGGAGACAGGAATTAGTCAGGTCTACCATGACCTGACTAACAAACATTTCCATCGCACATCTGAAGTCAATGTAATTCTCCGGTTCGAACATTTTTGAAGATTTATGTTAAAAACATTCTAAAGATTGATTCAATACATCGTTTGACATGTTTCTACTAACTGTTACGGAACTTTTTGACATTTCGTCTGCTTTTAATGAACGCGCTTCCTGACTTTGGATTTGTTTACCAAACACGCTAACAAAAATAGCTATTTGGACATAAATTATGGACATTACCGAACAAAACAAACATTTCTTGTTGAAGTGGGAGTCCTGGGAGTGCATTCCGATGAAGATCAGCAAAGGTAAGTGAAGATTTATAATGCTTTTTATGAGTTTTGTTGACTGCACAATTTGGCGGGTAACTGTATGGCTTCCTTTTGTGGTTGAACGCTGGTCTCAGATTATTGAATATTGTGCTTTTGCCGTAAAGCTTTTTGAAATCTGACACAGCGGTTGCATTAAGAACAAGTGTATCTTTAATTCTATGTAAAACATGTATCTTTCATCAAAGGTTATGATGAGTATTTATGTTATTTGATGTGGCTCTCTGCAATTTCTCCGGATATTTTGGAGGCATTTCTGAACATGGCGCCAATGTAAACTGAGGTTTTTGGATATAAATATAAACTTTATCGAACAAAACATACAGTGGGGAGAACAAGTATTTGATACACTGCCGATTTTGCAGGTTTTCCTACTTACAAAGCATGTAGAGGTCTGTCATTTTTATCATAGGTACACTTCAACTGTGAGAGACGGAATCTAAAACAAAAATCCAGAAAATCACATTGTATGATTTTTAAGTAATTAATTTGCATTTTATTGCATGACATAAGTATTTGATCACCTACCAACCAGTAAGAATTCCGGCTCTCACAGACCTGTTAGTTTTTCTTTAAGAAGCCCTCCTGTTCTCCACTCATTACCTGTATTAACTGCACCTGTTTGAACTCGTTACCTGTATAAAAGACACCTGTCCACACACTCAATCAAACAGACTCCAACCTCTCCACAATGGCCAAGACCAGAGAGCTGTGTAAGGACATCAGGGATAAATTGTAGACCTGTACAAGGCTGGGATGGGCTACAGGACAATAGGCAAGCAGCTTGGTGAGAAGGCAACAACTGTTGGCACAATTATTAGAAAATGGAAGAAGTTCAAGATGACGGTCAATCACCCTCGGTCTGGGGCTCCATGCAAGATCTCACCTCGTGGGGCATCAATGATCACGAGGAATGTGAGGGATCAGCCCAGAACTACACGGCAGGACCTGGTCAATGACCTGAAGAGAGCTGGGACCACAGTCTCAAAGAAAACCATTAGTAACACACTACGCCGTCATGGATTAAAATCCTGCAGCGCACGCAAGGTCCCCCTGCTCAAGCCAGCGCATGTCCAGGCCCGTCTGAAGTTTGCCAATGACCATCTGGATGATCCAGAGGAGGAATGGGAGAAGGTCATGTGGTCTGATGAGACAAAAATAGAGCTTTTTGCTCTAAACTCCACTCGCCGTGTTTGGAGGAATAGAAGGATGAGTACAACCCCAAGAACACCATCCCAACCGTGAAGCATGGAGGTGGAAACATCATTCTTTGGGGATGCTTTTCTGCAAAGGGGACAGGACGACTGCACCGTATTGATGGGAGGATGGATGGGGCCATGTATCGCGAGATCTTGGCCAACAACCTCCTTCCCTCAGTAAGAGCATTGAAGATGGGTCGTGGCTGGGTCTTCCAGCATGACAACGACACGAAGCACACAGCCATGGCAACTAAGGAGTGGCTCCGTAAGAAGCATCTCAAGGTCCTGGAGTGGCCTAGCCAGTCTCCAGACCTGAACCCAATAGAAAATCTTTGGAGGGAGCTGAAAGTCCGTATTGCCCAGCGACAGCCCCGAAACCTGAAGGATCTGGAGAAGATCTGTAGGGAGGAGTGGGCCAAAATCCCTGCTGCAGTGTGTGCAAACCTAGTCAAGAACTACAGGAAACGTATGATCTCTGTAATTGCAAACAAAGGTTTCTGTACCAAATATTAAGTTCTGCTTTTCTGATGTATCAAATACTTATGTCATGCAATAAAATGCAAATTAATTACTTAAAAATCATACAATGTGATTTTCTGGATTTTTGTTTTAGATTCCGTCTCTCATAGTTGAAGTGTACCTATGATAAAAATTACAGACCTCTACATGCTTTGTAAGTAGGAAAACCTGCAAAATCGTCAGTGTATCAAATACTTGTTCTCCCCACTGTATATGTATTGTGTAACATGAAGTCCTATGAGTGTCATCTGATGAAGATCATCAAAGGTTAGTGATTAATTTTATCTATTTCTGCTTTTTGTGACTCCTGTCTTTGGCTGGATAAATGGCTGTGTTTTTCTGTGATTATGCGGTGACCTAACATAATCGTTTGTGGTGCTTTCGCTGTAAACGCCTATTTGAAATCGGACACTTTGGTGGGATTAACAACAAGATTACCTTTAAAATGGTATAAGATACATGTATGTTTGAGGAATTTTAATTATGAGATTGCTGTTGTTTGAATTTGGCGCCCTGTGTAACGGATGTGAAATGGCTAGCTAGTTAGCGGTGGTGCGTGCTAATAGCCTTTCAATCGGTTATGTCACTTGCTCTGAGACCTTGAAGTAGTGGTTCCCCTTGCTCTGCAAGAGCCGTGGCTTTTGTGGAGCGATGGGTAACGATGCTTTGTGGGTGACTGTTGTTGATGTGTGCAGAGGGTCCCTGGTTCGAGCCCGGGTATGGGCGAGGGGACGGACGTAAAGTTATACTGTTACATTGATGCTGTTGACCCGGATCACTGGTTGCTGCGGAAAAGGAGGAGGTTGAAGGGGGGTGAGTGTAACGGATGTGAAATGGCTAGCTAGTTAGCGGTGGTGCGCGCTAATAGCCTTTCAATCGGTTACGTCACTTGCTCTGAGACCTTGAAGTAGTGGTTCCCCTTGCTCTGCAAGAGCCGCGGCTTTTGTGGAGCGATGGGTAACGATGCTTCGTGGGTGACTGTTGTTGATGTGTGCAGAGGGTCCCTGGTTCGCGCCCGGGTCGGGGCGAGGGGACGGACGTAAAGTTAAACTGTTACACCTGCACTTTCACTGGCTGTTGTCATATTGATCCCGTTAACGGGATTGCAACCATAAGAAGTTTTAATAGGCTAGACCTATTATGGACCAAAGACATCTTAAATCTGTTTAGTTTTTTTGCCATGCGTAATATGCGGTAGGCTAAGTTGTATAACGGCACAAATATCGTTTTGATTCATAAGCTCTTAATATGCGTATGGGTGTTTTGAATGAATCATCAACCTTAGAAAGCGCTGTCCATTACATTGTGTTAGGCTTGGAAACAACATCCACAACGACCATGTTTCACACTCAGTTTCAACCTGCTGTTGAACTCCTTTCTTCAAATTGATCATCACAGTGAGGCGAGTTTAAAAGCACATACTGTTTTGATGATAAGTGTTGGATGTGATTTTAGATTGCATTTGCATTGATGTCAGAGTGGTTAGAGGAACAATAAAGCCCTGAGGTCCAGGCCATTAGGACCTGATGGATGGACAATAGAGCCCTGAGTTCCAGGCCATTAGGACCTGATGGATGGACAATAGAGCCCTGAGTACCAGGCCATTATAGGACCTGATGGAGGGACAACAGAGTCCTGAGTACCAGGCCATTAGGACCTAATGGAGGGACAACAGAGCCCTGAGTACCAGGCCATTAGAACCTGATGGAGGGACAACAGAGCCCTGAGTACCAGGCCATTAGGACCTGATGGAGGGACAACAGAGCCCTGAGTACCAGGCCATTAGGACCTGATGGAGGGACAACAGAGCCCTGAGTACCAGTCCATTAGCACCCCGACCGTTAGCGAGTTGGGTACAACCACAACATGTCCAGAGTGCATAAGAGGAGATTACAGGTCACGTGGAATTTTACTACAGTCATCATGACTCATGACTGCCGGTGGGGCGGTAATACGGTAACCGCAACAGCCCTAAACACCACACACACGTCTACGTGGCGCCAACGGGTGAGATCAGAGTGCTGTGCGTCAACCTGGAGATGAGCTCTAACCATAGCGGTCAGCAGGTCATACTCTCTCCAGCCACTAGGCCAATGCACAGCAGCCACGTTGGGGAACCAAACTACCAGCTAACGACGGGCTTTACTGAAACACTGAAGCTCTCCAGCTCCAGAAGTTAAACAGATGCCTGTTAGAAGCCTTCTTGTAGATTCCCTGTGCAGTGCAAGTATTGGAGGTGGTGCATGCATGGCAGTAGAATGCCAGTGGGTATGACGAAGGAGCTGTCAGTTGTCATTTAGTACTGACTTCACCTGTGTATACATGATGCGTGTCTGTGCACACTGGATGGTTCCCAGAGGATAGAACCGACATCACCGCCAACAAACCATATGAAACACATATGCACACAAACATGAGGGCCTGTATTCACCTAATCCTGACTGGCAGTGAAGCATTGACCTAGTTTAGCCCTACATGGCACTAGTAAAGACAAAGGACTCCATAATGGCAGCTCTGTAGTCCCTGAAATGGACTCATCTTAATTCATGACCAGGGGATTAGTGGGCAGCAGCAGAGTAGATTTGACCCAGAACAGAACAAAGAGTATCGGGGCAACAGAGATGGTCGGGGGTTAGACTGAGGTGCTGTGGGTGTGTGTTATAATTAGGGGGAATGCACTAACATCGTGCCTCTCTGCCCCCGTTCCCCACAGTACACCTCACGGGCCAGATATCCCCCACGCTTGGCTTGGAAAAGCCATTGTGATGTTTGCAGTTCAGTCCTGGTAAGTGTTTACTCCATTGGCTAGTGACCCCTGGAGTCTCCTTTAAAACCAGAATGCCAGACATTCTGCTATGTCTCTGCTATGCTGCTATTAATGACAGATATCTAAAATTACCCAGGCTCCTTTGGTCCCTACTACTACAATGCATCTGTACTTTAATGTGCAATTCCACCACATTTCAGCCACATTTTCATTATCTCCAGCACAATACCAGTGTCTATATACTATAGTGAATTTGGAAAGTATTCAGACCCCTTGACGTTTTCCACATTTTGTTACGTTACAGCCTTATTTTGAAATGGATTATATTAAATGTTTTTCCTCATCAATCTACACACAATAGCCCATAATGACAAAGTGAAAACAGGGTTTTAGAAATGTTTGCACATTTATTTAAAAACATTCTCATAAATACCTTATTTACATAAGTATTCAGACACTTTGCTATGAGACTCGAAATTGAGCTCAGATGCATCCTGCTTCCATTGATCATCCTTCAGAAGTTTCTACAACTTGATTGGAGTCAACATGTGGTCAATTCAATTGATTGGACATGATTTGGAAAGGCACACACCGGTCTATATAAGGTCCCACAGTTGACAGTGAATGTCAGAGCAAAAACCAAGCCATGAGGTCGAAGGAATTGTCTGTAGAGCTCCGAGACAGGATTGTGTCAAGGCACAGATCTGGGAAATGGTACTAAAAATGTCTGCAGCATTGAAGATCCCAAAGAACACAGTGACCTCCATCATTCTTAAATGGAAGAAGTTTGGAACCACCAAGGTACAGAGAGATCCTTGATGAAAACCTGCTCCAGAGTGCTCACTTTCTCAGACTGAGGCGAAGGTTCACCTTCCAACAGGACAACAACCCTAAGTACACAGCCAAGACAACGAAGTAGTGGCTTTGGGACAAGTCTCTGAATGTTCTTGAGTGGCCAGGCCCGAACCCTGACTTGAACCCGATCAAACATCTCTGGAGAGACCTGAAAATAGCTGTGCAGCAATGCTCCCCATCCAACTTGACAGAGCTTGATAAGTTCTGCAGAGAAGAATGGGAGAAACTCCCCAAATACAGGTGTGCCAAGCTTATAGCGTCATACCGAAAAAATAATTGAGGCTGTAATCGCTACCAAAGGTGCTTCAACAAAATACTGAATAAAGGGTCCGAATACTTTTGTAAATGTGATATTTCATTATTTGTAAATGTTTTAATATGCAAAAAATACAAAAAACCTGTTCACTTTGTCATTATTGGGTATTGTGTATAGATTGATGATGAAAAAAAAAAGATTTAATCCATTTTAGAATAAGGCTGTAACTTAACAAAATCTGGAAAAAGTCAAGGGGTATGAATTAGGGATGCACGATATATCGGTGAACATTTGTCTAGTTTAACGAGGAAGTGCAAAACCGATGTCAAAGCTGATGTGCATACCTATATAACGTACATGGAGTAATGACTGCTGTGTGGATTGAGCAGTCAACAAGTCGAGCAGTCATTTGAAAGAGTAACAAGATTTCAGAGAGATAACTCAAAGGCGAAATCCATTAAAGACCAGATAATGGAATTCATTGCCCTTGATAATCAACCGTTCTCTGTCGTGGGTGATGTTGGCTTTTGACGACTGGCCGAGCACTGGTACACACTACCAAGCGCGCTATTTTTCAGATGTTGCCCTACCAGAGTTACACAGTAACAACGTCACTGCTATTAGCTTCACGACATACATACTATGGAACACCGTTTGGGTCTTTGCGTGTCAAAAAAGATACAGTAGCACTGTCAAAGCTGTACAAAAAAGTCTGCAAACACCGGCCACGAACGATGTGTTTACAATAGCGCGTTGTTAATAAAGCATCATTTGTTCGACCGCAACTTCTGGGGTAGCTAGCTTTAGCTTGGTACCTAGCTAGCACCAATACAACCTGCCTGAAAACAATGACCAGTAGAAACTGCAGTCATTTTCATTATTCTTAGCAATGATTTCGGAATCCTTGTAAGTATTAGCTAGGTTGCCACTTGTTGTTCGCCTATTGAAATTTAAGTTCATGAAAATAAATAGCTAGCCAGCTACTTAACCCTGTTGCCCAAAGCGAACGTTATAAGCGGCCGGCTAGCTTTATCTGGCTAATGAGGCTCGACCGCACCGGGTTATGTGTTGTGAAGCTAGCCACAATACGGATTAGGCACAATAGTGTCGTTTGCGGTTTGCCTTCAAAATAAAAGTATGTCATTGACAGTGATGCAAATGAATACAAATAGTAGAATTGTCATACCTTTAGTTTGAAGGCTAACAGCAAAGTCCACTATTGTGGCTAATCCTTATTGTGGCTAGCTTCACATAGATGGGTCCGATCACCATTAATCAAATAAGAACTGTCTCATATATTAGGGTTATTTTAGATGATGACACCTAGCTATATAGTTAACTAGCTAACTATAGCTACTGAAACAGATTATGTCGTTTTGCTATGTTTTTGGGGAAGAACATTGTTTGCATTTATGAGCTATCTAGCTTTTTTTATGACCAGCACTGTAGGTGTGCGAGACAACTTTACCAGCATCATAGCAGACGTATCAATGAATCGTCGTGACATATGAAATACGAGTGATAGTGTAATCAATTACTACGTAAAAAATGTATGAACGCGTTAAATTATTAAGTGACGTGCAGTCATATTCAGGTCCTGATTGGTCAACAAGCTTATTTGGCACGTCTAATAGTGTTAAATAGTATATTTTTTGACAGGCAAAGACCCAAACGGCGTTCCATAGAAATCCCGGTTGAGAATGAAACAACTTAACAAATAAACCACAAAACAGCACAGCAAGTAAGTGAAAGAAATATGTCTTGATGTTTTACTGGTAATGGGGACATACGTAAATGCCAATAAAATAACTTTTTGGTCAGTGTGGTGTGTGTGTGTAACCTTTATTTAACTAGGCAAGTCAGTTAAGAACAAATTCGTATTTGCAATGACGGCCTACCCCCTGCCAAACCCGGACGACGCTGGGCCAATTGTGCACCGCACTATGGGACTCCCAATCACCACCGGATGTGATACAGCCTGGATTCGAACAAGGACTGTAGTGACGTCTCTTGCACTAAGATGCAGTGCCTTAGACCGCTGTGTCCATGTGTGTGTGTTAACTATTTAACTGTACTAGAATGCTTAAAAGGGAGCTAAAATGTTAAATATCTGTATTGTTTTTTGGGCAAGGAAAATATCGCATATCGGTATCGGCCAAAAATGTAATATCGGTGCATCACTAGTCTGAATACTTCCCGAATGCACTGTATGTGAAAAACATTTTGTAGAAAAATATTTAAGTTAAAAAGTTCTACCCCGATGACATTTTTTAAAGATTTGTGGGGAAAAGGAAACACCCTCCGGCTAGAAATTCACTGCAGGTTTTGAAAATCACAATTTTTCTTAGTTTTAATCTTACTCTGTGATGTCACAGAGAAGCATTTTTTTAGGTCATTCCTTATCTTTTTAACTACAGATCATAGAATCACACCATTTTCACATATTCAGACACTGGTATGGTTCTGGAGGTAATGAATATGAGATTGAAAAGTGGCAGAATTGCCCTTTAAACAGAGTCCAATTTATCTTTATAGGCCTACTTGGTTATTGCGTAGCCTATTGATAGACAACTGGTCTAGAGAAGAGAGAGAAGGCCCTAACCCAGCCATTCTCTATGGTGAGATGTATGGCTGTAGAGTCAGTGTAGATGCTGGGAGTAGTATAGTACAGTACTTACATTAACTTTGAAGGCTTGAACTGTGTTATCCAGCAGAAGAACATTACAGACCACCTCTGTGTGATGCCTGTCTTGTGCCAGCTCTGATGCTCGGACATTGTCGTTACTGCCAGCTGGCAACCGGGAGCGTGAGGTCATTACTGTCCACACTGGGTCTGCAACACAGAGAAACAAAACAGCAGGGTGAGGGACCTTATATTATACTGCATTTAAATACATTACATTGTTCCAGAGTGGCGCAGCGGTCTAAGGCACAGCATCTCAGTGCTAGAGGCGTCACTACAGACCCTGGTTCGATACCGGGCTATATCACAACCGGCCGTGATCGGGAATCCCATAGGGCGGCGCAAAATTGGCCTTGCATCGTCCGGTTTAGGGGAGGGTTTGGCCGGGATAGGAATTTGTTCTTAATTGACTTGTTTAGTTAAATAAAGGTTAAATAAAAATAAAAATTCTGCAATGGAGAATGGTTAGCCTCCTCTTCAACACCAGTATAACATTTTTCAAAATGTTGTTCATTTTCATAATTTTTTTTAAACAGTCGGCAACAGCATATTTGAGTCAAGTAAAAAGAATAAAGACAACGCACTCCTCTTTAAATCTGTGACTGACGCTGATGATGTCATACTTCATTCTAGTATTATCTAGAAAGAGATCCCTGTCAGATGCAAGGCCCTTGGTCCTTTATGGTCCATGCTCTTACAGTCAGGCTGCAGTACAATGAAAGGATTCAGTGAGGCATGACCCAGTTCACTACCGCTGGGAGGAAGAGAGCTGCACACACTAAAGAGGACTTCCCCAGGAGGGTTAGCAGTCTTCACGTCCCCACCAGAGTTCCCACAGAGACACACACACACACACACACACACACACACACACACACACACACACACACACACACACACACACACACACACACACACACACACACACACACACACACACACACACACACACACACCACACACCACACACACTCTCTCTCTCTGATGGATGCTGTTAGGCCTAATTCTGAGTTATAAAGTTGTAATAACAGGGGGAAGGGTGATAAATACTTATTAAAATCATATTTCACAATCATATCAAATTTTAGGGAGAAAAGTGACTGCAGAAACATAGAAATTGTTTTAAAACAACTAGGATAGGCTATATCACCTTTGACCTTTTTCCTGCATGACATCATCCATTGACCGCACACGGAAAGGTCCCGAAATAAACAATGGCCACACCAGCAGCAGAGCTTTTGTCAGTGACAATGGTGTTCCTGTGAAGGTCACAGTGCAACACACAAAGACACGCCGAGTCGCTGTACGGTGTTGTCACACTGGACCCGTCTCCAGAACTCCCACTTGGGTCAATACCCTGTCACGGGTCTCAACTTCTCACAGTTAGAGGTTAAATCAGGGGGATCAGACGCTTCAAAACCTACTAGCTATTATTCTATCACGTTTATCCATTATTTAAACATGCACTTTGTCTATGTTTTCCATGTTCTGAATTCTTGAATGAAATGGTCAAACTAGGCCTAAACAATATCTAGGGAGTGGAGCTGTCCTGGCCTGAATCATACCTTATTATCTATTCAAGTCTATTCAGGACATGACCGTTTTTGTTTACGCCTACCAATAGAAAAAAGCCAAACGTCCCAATGAGTCTCAGGTTTAGACTAAGGTTATTTACAACGCAGGCCCTCCTTTGAACAAAGTTGCAGTCCAAAAACATCACCTCCAGTGTGCAGATGTCAACACGTGGAACAGTCACAGTAGAAATCCTAATAAACATACTGATCCATAAATACCTACGTTGACCTTTACTGTCTATCACTGTGTTTGTTTGCTGCACTTTCTGTCACCATAGCATCCAGGACAACCACACAAAGTTGGCAGTGGATGGCCATGGCAGCTAGCCTTGAGTGTGGGGTGGGTCCATCCAATAACCATGAACTTGAGGGATGGGAACAGATAGACTGTGTGACAGTGTCAGTGTAGCCTGCTTCCAACCTGGCTCGCCTGCCAACACCACCACCCACCATAACAGAGTTCAAATCATAGGCTGAGTCTCTGGGGCCGAGTGACCTTTCAGTAATAGAGCCACAGCTCTGGATTACTGGAGCTGGGTGGAGAGACCAGACAGACACCATGTCAAATGCAGAGGAGCTAGCCTACCTTGAATCCCAATGCAACTCCTAGGCCCTAGACCGAAGTTAGTAACCTAGCTCCTGAATAAAGTAGGCTACACATTGCTTTACAGATCAATCAGGTGATATAATGGCCTACCGTTGTCTTGGTATTTTCACACCAAGTACAACAGGACAGCATTACCTATCTGATACAGTAATCACTATGGGTTATAAAACAGAAATATCTTATGTACTTAGGCTACATTCATTCTTCAAAGCATCTGTGTACAATAAACTGTTATGACAGCTAAGGGACATAATCGTTTTATTAAACCTTGGCTCCTGAAACACTCCCACCCACTCCAGCACTGCATTAGCATGCTGTGTGTACAGCTCAGACACATATCCCCCCAAGAGAATACAGTACAAACAACAAGGGTCATGTTCATTAGGCATGAAACAGAAGAAAATTGACTAAAACAAGGAGGGACTGCTTGGACTTGTCCAATAACAAACACTCATTTTCGTTTCAACACGTTTTGCTACAGTGTGGCCTACTGAACACAACCCTTATAGGTTATGTTCCACACACAAAGGGAGTTCCCCTTCCTCTCAGATCTTCCACTCTGCAGACCTCAGTCACCACATCTGAGTCCCAAATGGCATCCTGTTCACCACAGGGCTCTGGTCAAAAGTAGTGCACTATGTAGGGAATAGGATGCCATTTGGAGGGCTAGCATCATTAGATCAACTGCGGAGCGCCACACATGCATCACAGATCACACACTCATGCGTGACACTAGAGAGCGTATGCCCTCTTTTTTTCTCTCTTTCCACTATTCTCAGTTTTTTTTTCCGTGCGTGGTCTAGCAAGCCTTCTTAGCTTTGTGAGGCTAAAGCCAACAGTAGCTGACAAGCCATTTAACCCTGGGCACAAATCTAAACAACATTGTTCACGACAGAAGAGATTCACTCTGAAAAGGATTCTGGGTCGCAAATGAAATCAGCTGCATTCCTTTGCAACATATGTCCACACAGAATTGAGCATCATGATGAATAGCCTAACAAACACAATTATGTTGTCGATGGCTGTGAGCTAGAGGTTAGAGAGCGTTGCCATTGATAGAACCCCCTTTGAGGCCATTCTCGTTCTCCCTGATTCCTTCCTTCCTCCTCTCCCATTCTTAAAGCTCCAGAGGCGTTTGTTGATACCGATCTCATTCATTCAGATATTTAGCACCAGCAGCAGTGTAGCTAGTAACTTACCACCCCGAACTGTGGAGGTGGGGACACTACAGTGTAGACCCTCTAGTGACTCATCCTTGGAGCTTCATGAGCACATATGTGTTTTATGTCATTAACCACACACTTTTCAGTTGTCTGCAGCACACACTCCGTTGCTTGGTTTCATCTGTTTCAGCATTTACATTTACATTTAAGTCATTTAGCAGACGCTCTTATCCAGAGCGACTTACAAATTGGAAAGTTCATACATATTCATCCCGGTCCCCCCGTGGGGAATGAACCCACAACCCTGGCGTTGCAAGCGCCATGCTCTACCAACTCAGCACACTCCCCCTTCTCCCCAATCAAACCCCATGTACTCCATCACTCTCATTCACTGCACTGTCAAAAAAAGCCTTGCACTTGACAATAACTGACCCAGTCTCTAAAAATGTGAGGCTGCTTTGGACAGATGGAGAGAGATGGAGCCGTGTGGGTAGGATACAATCCTCCTCTTCTTTCCACTCTTTCCCGTCATTCTCCACTATAGCCCTGCAGCTCTTCATCAGAGAGAGAGACAGTTGAGATTGTGTGATAGCAAATGGCTGCTCCTCTATATTCCACTATGGTCAGCAAGGAGGCAGAGAAGGGAATATTATGATGACATCAGTGGGGATTCTATAGATTCCAGGGACGATGCCATTTCTGTGAAGCTCTATTCGCTCAGGCTTTCTTTGCAGCAGCAGGTAGATTAGAAGCCTAGTGTTTCTATGAAGTCAGTCAGTGCACTAAACTAGAGCGTCCATATTTCTTGTGATAGGACCCGAGCACGGGGTCTTGCATCCAGCAGCATGAATACAACATGAATATGTGTCATAACTGCATTATTACGAGCACGGGGTCTTGCATCCAGCAGCATGAATACAACATGAATATGTGTCATAACAGCATTATTACAGACAAACAATACTTGTATGTAATTCTGAGTTCATTATGTCAACCAGCTAAACCAGTGTGTAGCCTACCTGGAATCAGAATCAGCGGGGTCTCTCTGTGTACTGATTCAAGAAAGAGGTTTATCCATCTATTGACCCAGACATATATTTAGCCTCTACCTTCTCCCCTGGCCTACACTCCCTCCCAGAACGAGACATAGGTTAGAAGTGCACACTCTATTCTGTTCGGTTCTATTCTAGTTAACTGTAGCCTATAAGGCTGTCAACTGGCATATGACAGGGACAGAAAAATAACAACACATTGATGTTAGCTAGCTAGAAAGCTAGCCACCAGGCCATCAAATACTTGTCACTGTCACTAAGACAAGCATCAGCTAACGTAGAGGTGTAGCTATACTGTCTCTGGATAGACGAGCAGCTAGTTAGCTAACTTGCTACAACAGCTGTGCTATGCAAGCTAGCAAGCTAACCATGGCATGACGTTATTATTATGCAGGCTGCTTAACGTTACCTTCATAAACTGCGCCGGTAGAGTCCAGGTTTTGAGGGATACAATCAAGAACACAGCAATAAGTGGGCGAGGTGGTGCAATTCAACCGCTGCAGGTCCACAGAAACCTCCTCATCGTTCGCAGCAACATGCACTCGCTACGGCCGCACAGGTTCGTTTCTTTTCAGCACCACAGCGATGATGGACCCAGGCAAACGTCAATACAGGACGCAACCATTGTAATGCGGGCAAGGCAAGCACCAGCAGGTAGGTATGATCACACAAAAAACAGAACTTCCTTTCCGCGGTCCCCAAATTGTAGTTCAATTTAAAGACAACCCCGTTTGAAGACGTTTATCATTTATATCGCTGAAGCATAAACCATGGGGCATCAACGAAACATGGCGTAAACTCCACAACACATTTTTTTGAACGGGGTTGATGTCTGTCAAACTAGTAGGCGTGGCATTTGAGGCGCAGATTTCACAACACGCACGCGCGCAGCCTACATTGTGAGAAATGGGAGAAATATTAATACTATTCTTATTATTATTAGATTGTAGGTAACTTCAAATATTTGTCCATAAACGTAGTTTGTGTGTGATATATTAAAAGCGTAGTAAATATGTAGCTACCTTTGCAAATAAATATCCTATACTCCCATCTTGTGGCCAATTCTATGTTCATGCCACTTCTATTTGAGATGAAAGGTATTAACTGGATTATTGTGTATAGTTTGAAAATGAAACGCAGAAACTCTGATAGTGATCCCCATTATTGTACACTCCCATTTAGAACTGCCCACTTTTAGGTAACACGTAAGTAACATTAAGGTATAGTCTACTTACAATTATTCATGGGGAGTTTGTAAGTTGTTAATAAATAGTTCTTTATTCGTTTTTTGTAGATAGTTTATAGATACTTTGTAAATAAGCAATAGGCTATACATTGGTTGAAAATATACTTATTTTTATATGGTCACATCTGGACTGTAGTCACTATGGAATGCTCCATTTCTACAACAGGGGGATGCTGTTCAAATATTGTTACGCTTTACCTCCAAAAATGGCAGGTTAAAAACATTGCACATTGAAAGTCAATAATTTAAGCACTTAAATTAAGCGCGACAAACTCTAAATGGGACCTATAATCATTAAAATAATGGCTTATTTGCGCTAAAATAATAAATGTTGACCCCCCTTCTCCCGCGTGAAGCAAACCTATCGTATCAGCTGTTGCAACGCAAAGTAACTGTTACATTTTTGTGGCAGATGCTGGACTTTCCAGCAGCTGTGATATGAAATGGATTAGATATAAATGTACAGATCTGAATGAAGTCAGCTTTACAACATGAGAAGGCAGGAAATGTGACTTCATGCAAGCGACTTTACAGTGAATATATTGGGGTAAGCTATTTTATTTAATCGGCAACGACATATTGCAATGTTTTGGGATGTCTGGTGTTTTCAGATATAAAGTCACGGCTAGTAGTATCCTACTGAAATGTGTGTGAAAGTCCAATTATACCTTGGAATAATAGCGAATGGCGAGGAATTTTACAATACCGAATCCCACTTTATCTGGTTATGCCTAAGCAAAGAATTGTTCAACTTTGTTATGGGATCGAATTTGGCACTATAAAAACAAAACTGTTCAGTGGGTATATGGGATTTTGTGAATCACAGAGGAATGGGGATTTATGAATCACAGAGCTGACCGATCACAAATGAGGTGTATGTGTGCGCGAAGTGTGTCTGAGAAATAAGGAATCACCCAGACTACATAGTCCTCGATCAACAGGTTGTGCTGGGCAGATAGGTCTACGTAATATGCGATTAGAACAGCCTTTGATGACATATAACTGAAAAATAACTTAAAGGCCTATCTTGCATACTTTGAAAAATATATATATTTTCATAATGACTCTAGAGCAAGGATCATCAACTAAATTCAGCCGCGGGACGATTTGTACTTGAGCTGGTGGTCGGGGGGCTGGAACATAATTACAAATCATTTGTAGACTACAAATTGTCCACAAGGACCACAAATATATATAATTTTTGCCTAAAACAGTAATTTAATAACTCGCTAACGTTTGTATAAGATCACGTGTCTCTCTATTATGCGTGGGAATACTTGAGAACAGATTTCTTAAATTAAAATCACTTGGAGCTGATTTCCTGGTGTTTTTACAACCTTTTATGTAAAAAGAATTGTTTTTGTTGCTGCTCTTAACACTTTGGGGGACAACCCCCCCCCCCCCCCCCCCCCCCCATGGCTGCCAGTTGGGGAACCGTGCCCTAGAGAATATGATACCTCTTGGAACCCTAAGAAGTACCCCCCAGAATAAGGTCTCCCCAGGCCCCAGGTTCGACTGAGAATTATTATTGGTTGGTCGGCCCTAGTCCCATTCTCTGGCTACAATATTGTTCTGGAGGACCTGTAAGTTCCACAGGCATCTGGGTTCCATTCCTGCTCTGGCCAGGGATGCAGGCTACAGTATCCACTGAGAAAGGAAACCCTCCACTTCCCGCCATTGTTGACTTCAGGAAGGAAGAACTCTCTGTGTGACCTCATCCTGTTAGACCAGTGAAATTGTATGGAGCTTCAGGCTGGGTTTGCTTACTCATGGCGTGTGTGTGTGGGTGGGTAATTCCCTGACTTAAGTACGTCAGTAAAGATCCAGCAGACAAGGAATAGACAGCGACAGTACAGACCTCAGCCTTGTTTGAGTGTTTGATGGTTTCAGTGAAAAAAGTGTGGGTATTTCCAACATAAGAAGGATAGTGTTTTGGCCCAGTGAGGAAGCAACTATGTAAGGGATGGAAGATAAACATTACGATGACCGTGTTTTCTATGCATTGCAGTGAAAAGGAAGGATCTCTGCTTTTATAATATTAATTTAAGATGTATATTGATCTATTATTGATCTATTACCACACCTGTGCCATTTCATTTGTGATTTTTGTCAGGTATTTTTGTCCAGAGCAAGAGAGGGGCAAAAAGCCCATTCTAAATGGCATCAGTCAGACATACACCATCTTCCATCTTCCCTCTGTGTTCCAGGTACAGCATAGCTGTCACTATGGCAACCAGCGCTGTTCCCAGTGACAATCTCCCCACGTATAAGCTGGTAGTGGTGGGGGATGGGGGAGTGGGGAAGAGCGCTCTCACCATTCAGTTCTTTCAGAAGATATTTGTCTCTGATTACGACCCCACCATCGAGGACTCCTACCTCAAACACACTGAGATTGATGCCCAGTGGGCAATATTGGACGGTAAATGGATTTATAGATAGCACATACATTACAAATAAAAAGCCCAACCTGTTAACCTGGCCAAAAGTACTAAATCGTTTCCCCAGAAATAACCTTTGGAATGTACTGAAGAACAAGATTGAATGTTCTGTTATAAGGAGAAAAAAGGATAACATTATGGTGCTGCCATTGTTAGATGTGAGGGATCAGCACACAGTTACACATATTTATGAATAACCAGGATCATTCATAATACTGTTCTCAGTGTAGATGTTATATGTGTGACCTGTCTGATCGTGCATGTGTCTGTCTCTGCAGTTCTGGATACAGCAGGCCAAGAGGAGTTCAGTGCTATGAGGGAACAGTACATGAGGACTGGGGACGGGTTCCTCATCGTGTTCTCTGTCACAGACAAGGCCAGCTTTGAACATGTGGACCGCTTCCATCAACTCATCCTCAGGGTGAAGGACCGGTGGGATTTACTACTTAACTTCCCACCGGTGGCCGACAGTCGTTCATGCATTCAGTTATTCATGCATTCATGCATTTATTACTCCGTCCATTCGTTCATTCATTCGTTCATTTGTTCATTCGTTCATTCATTCATTGTTATTTTCCTTATTTTTTAGGGAATCCTTTTCTATGGTTCTTGTGGCCAACAAAGTGGATCTGCTGCACTTACGTAAAATACCCAGTGATCAGGGGAGGGAGATGGCTAGTAAACACAGTGTGAGTGAATGTGTGAACTTTACATGTACAGTGGCAAGAAAAAGTATGTGAACCCTTTAGAATTACCTGGATTTCTGCATAAATTGGTCATAAAATGTGATCTGATCTTCATCTAAGTCACAACAATAGTCAAACACAGTCTGTTTGAACTGATAACACACAAACAATTTTCATGTCTTTATTGAACACACCGTGTAAACATTCACAGTGCAGGGTGGGAAAAGTATGTGAACCCTTGGATTTAATAACTGGTTGACCCTGCTTTGGCAGCAATAACCTCAACCAAATGTTTTCTGTAGTTGCGGATCAGACCCGCACAACGGTCAGGAAGATTTTTGAACCATTCCTCTTTACAAAACTGTTTCAGTTCAGCAATATTCTTGGGATGTCTGGTGTGAACCGCTCACTTGAGGTCATGCCACAGCATCTCAGTTGGGTTGAGGTCAGGACTCTGACTGGGCCACTCCAGAAGGCGTATTATCTTCTGTTGAAGCCATTCTGTTGTTGATTTACTTCTGTGTTTTGGGTCGTTGTCCTGTTGCATCAGCCAACTTCTGTTGAGTTTCAATTGGCAGACAGATAGCCTTACATTCTCCTGCAAAATGTCTTGATAAACTTGGGAATTCGCTTTTCCGTCGATGATAGCAAGCTGTCTAGGTCCTGAGGCAGCAAAGCAGCCCCAAACCACGATGCTCCCTCCACCATACTTTACAGTTGGGATGAGGTTTTGATGTTGGTGTGCCGTGCCTTTTTTTCGCTGTAGTTTCATCTGTCCACAGAATATTTTGCCAGTGGCGCTGTTGAAAATCCAGGTGCACTTTTGCAAACTTTTTTGCAAACTTTTTTTGGACAGCAGTAGCTTCTTCCGTGGTGTCCTCCCATGAACACCATTCTTGTTTAGTGTTTTACATATCATAGACTTGTCAACAGAGATGTTAGCATGTTCCAGAGATTTCTATAAGTCCTTAGCTGACACTCTAGGATTCTTCTTAATCTCATTGGGCATTCTTCGCTGTGCTCTTGCAGTCATCTTTCCCTTACGGCCACTCCTAGGGAGAGTAGCAACAGTGCATAGCTTTCTCCATTTATATACATTTTGTCTTACCGTGGACTGATGAACATCAAGGCTTTTAGAGATACTTTTGTAACCCTTTCCAGCTTTATGCAAGTCAACAATTCTTAATCTTAGGTCTTCTGAGATCTCTTTTGTTCGAGGCATGGTTCACATCAGGCAATGCTTCTTGTGAATAGCAAACGCAAATGTTGTGACTGTTTTTTATAGGGCAGGGCAGCTCTAACCAACATCTCCAATCTCGTCTCATTGATTGGACTCCAGGTTAGCTGACTCCTGACTCCAATTAGCTTTTGGAGAAGTTATTAGCCTAGGGGTTCACATACTTTCCCCAACCTACACTGTGAATGTTTAAATGATGTATGTGTGTGTTATTAGTTTAAGCAGACTGTGTTTGCCTATTGTTGTGACTTGGATGAAGATCAGATCAAATTGTATGCTCAATTTATGCAGAAATACTGGTAATTCCAAATTGTTCACATATTTTTTATTGCCACTGTATATAATCTACAGATATTGTTTGATCTCCATACTCAATTCTGAGCTTTTTAATTTACAGATAGCTTACATTGAAACAAGTGCTAAGGACCCAGCCATGAATGTTGACAAGGCGTTCCACGAGTTAGTTAGAGTAATCAGGTATGTTACCACCACAGATTATTTAGAGAAGGTTTGTCTGTTTGATACAAAAGCTATGAGAGCGCCTCTCTCTCTCTCTCTCTCTCTCTCTCTCTCTCTCTCTCTCTCTCTCTCTCACCCAGGCAACAGATTCCAGAGAGGAGCCAGAAGAAGAAGAGGAAAACTAAGTGGCGGGCTGACAGGTCCACTGTCTCCCACAGACTGCACTGTGTTGTCCTATGATGGTTTTTACTTGTACAGCTGCTCCCTACAGGACAGGGGGAAGATGATTACATTTAGGAGTGTTTACTCTCTACACAGAGTTCCAGGAGGCAGTTTGTACCCTCTACCCTGACACATGAGTTAGGTAGTAGGGTCAGGTCCAACAGCACAGGAGTTGCCCGGACATGGGATGTGACTGACTAAAAGGACCAGTGGAATAATTTACAGCTCTTCTGAGAATGTGCACTAATTTACTCAACTACATGGCGATAAAGTGGCATCAATACTGCCTTTATCTACCAAAGAAGCTCTTTGACAGAGAAACTGGACATATGGGCTCACAAAGATCATCTGTAAATAATTAGGACACACTGTAGCAGGGTCACACAAACATCGTTTTACTAAGAGGTAGGCCTTTAAAACTTGGTCCATGTTTTTTAAAATCATTTTCTTGTGATAGTCCCTATCATTAAGATGGAGGCCATTGAGTAAAGCACTGGAAGGAGGGAGGAAACAGAGCTTTCCCCAGCGAGGGGGAGTATAGTAGAGAGGGGAGTGAGAGGAGGGGAGAGGATGTGTCTGTTTGTGTTGGAATCAGTGGGCCTGTCAGACAACAGAGAGAAGAAGGGAAAGTGAGGAAAGAGATACAGAGAGAGAAAGAGAGATTCCAAATGCATAGCATCTGGCAAAGGGACTCCAGACATTGTGTCAAAGCCTGGGAGGCAGCCAATGTGTAGCCCCATAATTTATACATGGACAATGTCTTTCTAATCTCTGAACAAGACTGTTATATAACTGTATTGTAGCTCTTTGAACACACCAAATGTCTTATTTGAATGTACACTTATGAACCATGACCATTTTGACTTATCAGTGCTCACTGGATGTAGTTGTGTACTTCTCAAAACACTTTAAACACACTATTGTAGTGTTTGTGTGTGCGTGCGTGCCCCGGATATGTTGTGGCCTAGACGATGAAATCTAATTTTCACATGTGAATATTAGTTTTCTTTGCTACTATTTCACTATTTATTTTATATAAGTAATTTATTGCTGTGTTATCATTAGTACAAGGCTACCTCAGAGAGGCACAAAGCACAGAGCTTAACTAAGAAATTGAAGGAACAAAAGATGTGTAAGCAAGGTATAAATGTGTGTTAATACATTTTGTGTTATATTATATATGTGTACACATCTTGGGTAAACTGGTTTGTCTGGATAAAACCATAATTATAATGACACAGAAGACTGTCTGTCTGTCAATCTCAGTGAATATTAGTGTGTTGATGGTGCCCTCCAGTGGATGTAAATGTAATTGCAAGAATGGAACAACATTTAGCATGGTTGTACATTTGGCCCTTTGTTCTGGGGGATATACAGTCAATTCCACATTTTGTTGTGTTACAGTCTGACTTGAAAAAAGCAGACATTGAATATGCCTTTGAGCATGGTGAAGTTATTATTACACTTTGGATGGTGTATCAGTACCAAGTATTTATTTTGTTAGTCACTCTCACTCAGATAATATTATCAAGGCATACTGTAAGTCATGGCAAAATCTGTAGAAATGCAGAAAATTTGCTTCAAAATTACAAAAAATGATGTCTGCCACATGGCAAAATGAGTAGAATTGCATAGAATTTGTTATAAAATTGCAACATTTTCTTTCCGCTGTATGGCAAAAGTGTAGAACTGCAGAAAACGTCCTTTAAAACTATCTCTATGCCCCATGGCAAATGTGTACAATTGCATGAAATTTGTTATAAAATGTGAGATTTTCTTTATCTCTGCCCCATGGCAAAATGGGTAGAATTGCAGGTAATTTGCTTTAAAGGGCAACTTTTCAACCTCATTTGCATTATCTCCAGCACAATACCAGTGTCAACATTTGTGAAAATGGCTCATTTCTAAGTTTCATAGAATTAAATATAAAGTTGAAATGTTCTACCCGATGACATCATCAAAAGTTAAAAAAAATAAAAAAAAATATGTAAACTGATTTTCAAACAATATGAGATTCAAGGGGATGTGGGGGGCAAGAAAATACCCTACCCTGTGCTAGAAACTCGTTCCAGGTTTTGAAAATCAACGTTTTTACATCTAAGCATTTTTTAGGACCTTATCTTTTTAACCACAGATCCTAGAAGCTATGTTTTCACATACAGTGCCTTTGGAAAGTATTCAGACCCCTTGACTTTTTCCACATTTTGTTACGTTACAGCCTTATTCTAAAATTTATAAAATATTTTTCCCACATCAATCTACACACAATACCAAATAATGACAAAGCAAAAACAGGTTTTCAGAATTCTTTGCTAATTTATTCATCATAAAAAACTGAAATATTATATTTACATAAATATTCAGACCCTTTACTCAGTACTTTGTTGAAGCACCTTTGGCAGTGATTACAGCTTTTAGTCTTCTTGTGTAACGCTCGTCGTTAGATGAGAAGAGGAGGACCAATGCGCAGCGTGGTAAGTATCCATTTTAATAAGAATACTTGAACAATGAACAAAAACAATAAACTGACAAACGACCGAGACAGTTCCGTATGGTGAAGCACAGACACAGAAAATAACCACCCACAAAACACAAAGAAAAACAGGCTACCTAAATATGGCTCCCAATCAGAGACAACGACTGACACCTGCCTCTGATTGGGAACCATACTAGGCCAAACACAGAAATAGACAACCTAGACATAAAACATAGAATGCCCACCCACATCACACCCTGACCAAACAAAACATACAAACATACAAAGCAAACTATGGTCAGGGCGTGACATCTTGGGTATGACGCTACTGTCACGTTCGTCGTATTGATGAGACCAAGTCGCAGCGTGATATGAATACATTCTTCTTTTAATAAAGAAAGAACACTAAACAAACTAACAAAACAAACGTGACGCTATATACAACGAGTGCTGAAACAGGTAACTACACATAGACAAGAACCCACGAAACCAAAAGGGAAAATGGCAACCTAAATTGGACCCCAAATCAGAGACAACGATAAACAGCTGCCTCTGATTGGGAACCAATTCAGGTCACCATAGACCTACAATTACCTAGACTTACAAAAACCCCTAGATCTACAAAAATCCTAGACAAGACAAAAACAAGCATACCCACCCTCGTCACACCCTGACCTGACCAAAATAATAAAGAAAACATAGATAACTAAGGTCAGGGCGTGACAGCTACAAGCTTGGTACACCTGTATTTGGGGAGCATCTCCCATTCTTCTCTGCAGATCCTCTTAAGCTCTGTCAGGTTGGATGGGGAGCGTTGCTGCACAGCTATTTTCACGTCTCTCCAGAGATGTTCGATCTGGTTCATGTCCGAGCTCTGGCTGGGCCACTCAAGAACACCTGTCCCGAAGCCACTCCTGCGTTGTCTTGGCTGTGAGCTTATGGTCATTGTCCTGTTGGAAGGTGAACCTTCGCCCCAGTCTGAGGTCCTGAGTGCTCCGGAGCAGGTTTTCAACAAGGATCTCTCTGTACTTTGCTCCGTTCATCTTTGCCTCGACCCTGACTAGTCTCCCAGTCCCTGCCCCTGAAAAACATCCCCACAGCATGATGCTGCCACCACTATGCTTCACCATAGGGATGGTGCCAGGTTTCCTCCAGACGTGACGAATGGCATTCAGGCCAAAGAGTTCAATCTTGGTTTCATCAGACCAGAGAATCTTGTTTCTCATGGTCTGAGAGTCTTCAGGTACCTTTTGGCAAACTCCAAATGCTGACATGAACAAAATGTGGAAAAAGTCAAGGGGTCTAAATCATTTCCAAAGGCACTGTATGTAGACACTGGTTTTGTGCTAAAGATGATGAATACGAGGTTGAAAAGTGGCAGAATTTCCCTTTAAAACACTCCACCCCATGGTAAAATGGGTAGAATTGAAGGAAATGTGCTTTATAACTGCAAAACCTCTCTCTGCCAAATGGCAAAATGTGCAGAATTGCATGAAATATGTTATAAAATTGCTACATTTTCTCTCCACCCCATGACAAAATGTGTAGAACTACAGAAAACTTGTTTTAAAACGGCAACATTTTCTGTACGCTTCATGGCAAAATGGGTAGAATTGCAAATTAACTTTAAAACGTACATTTTTCTCTCTGCCATCAAGAGGGGTTCTACTAAAACATTTTGCCCTTGTGGTGATGGGGTGCCTCAATCAAATCAAATCTCGCTTAGGGCCCCATAAGCCTAGATCCAGCCCTGGTCACCACAAAGTCTTGTCCTTCCTAACTCAATATTAACCTAAACGACAGAGTGAAAAAAAGAAAGCCTGTACAGAATAAAAATATTCCAAAACATGCATCCTGTTTGCACTAAGGCATTAAATTAAACATGCAAAAAACATGGCAAAGAAGTTAACTTTATGTCCTGAATACAAAGCATTACTGTATGTTTGGGGCTCATCCAACACAACATATCACTGAATACCACTCCTCATATTTTCAAGCATATTTTCCTTCGGCAAGGATTAGTGAGGCAAAATCCTAGAGGAAAACCTGGTTCAGTTTGCTTTCCAACAGACCCTGGGGATACAAGTTCACCTTTCAGGAGGACAATAACCGAAAACACAAGGCCAAATATACACTGGAGTTGCTTACCAAGACAACATTGAATGTTCCTGAGTGGCCTAGTTACAGATTTATCTTAAATCAGCTGGAAAATCTATGGCAAGACTAGAAAATGGCTGTCTAGCAATGATCAACAACCAATTTGACAGAGCTTGAATAATTTTTTAAAGAATAATGTACAAATATTGTACAATCCAGGTGTGCTCAGCTCCTAGAGACTTACCCAGAAAGACTCACAACTGTAATCGCTGCAAACAGTGATTCTAACTTGTATTGAATCAGGGCTGTGAATATTTCTGAAAATTTGATATTTCTGTATTTCATTTTCAATAAATGTGCAGAAATGTCTGAAAACATGTTATCACTTTTTCATTATGGGGAATTGTGTGTCGATGGGTAAGAAAAAATATGAAGATTTAAACCATTTAAAATTTTCAAGGACTATGAATACCTTCTGAAGGCACTGTATCCCACTGAAAGCTAAGCACTGAAATAACCAAATCTAGTTGTCACGTTCGCTGGAATAAATATCGGACCAAGGCGCAGCGGATGTTGAGTTCCACATAATTTAATGATAAAGTGAAACTTAGCAAAGACAAAAACAAATAAACAATAAACTAACAACGAACCGTGACTACAGAAATGCTACGTGCACTAACTCAAAACAATATCCCATAAAACACAGGTGGAAAAAATGCTACTTAAATATGATCCCCAATTAGAGCAACCAGCTGCCTCAAATTGGGAATCATACAAAATCACCAACATAGAAAAACAAAACTAGAACCCCACATAGAAATAATAAACTAGACTAACCTCCAGTCACGCCCTGACCTACTCTACCATAGAAAATAAGGGCTCTCTATGGTCAGGACGTGACAGTACCCCCCCCCCCCCCCCCAAAGGTGCGGACTCTGGCTGCAAAACCTGAAGCTAAATGGGGAGGGTAGATGGGGTGATTAGTGACGGTGGCGGCTCTGGTGCGGGTCGAAGAAACCGCTCATCCCGCGGATCTGTCAGCATTGGGGGCGGCTCTGGTGCGGGACGAAGAACCCGCTTAGCTCGTGGATCCAGCCATGGACCCGGGCTGAACACTGTGCCTGGACCTCGGTGTCAAGGAAGGCTCCTGCCATGGAGCGGGACTGGACACCAGATCTGGACTGGACATCAGTGCAGAGGAAGGCTCCTGCCATGGATCAGGACTGAACACTGTGCCTGGACCTCGGTGTCAAGGAAGGCTCCTGCCATGGAGCGGGACTGGACACCAGATCTGGACTGGACATCAGTGCAGAGGAAGGCTCCTGCCATGGATCAGGACTGGACGCCGTATCTGGACTGAGCACCAGGGCAGGAGAAGGCTCCGGCCATGGAACTGGACCGGAAGCCCGCCATGGAGCGGGACTGGACGCTGTGCCTGGACTGGGCACCAACACAGAAGAAGACTCTGGCCTTGGAGCTGGGCCGGACGCCGTGCTTAGACTGGGCATCGGCACAGGGGAAGGCTCTGGCCATGGAGCTGGAGGTTTTGGACCGCTGACCATCGCAGGAGGTTCCGGACCGTGGACCGTCTCAGGAGGTTCCGGACTGTGAAACGCCGCCGGAAGCTCTGGACTGGTAACCGTCGCCGGAAGCTCTGGACTGGGAACCGTCGCCGGAAGCTCTGGACTGGGAACCGTCGCCGGAAGCTCTGGACCGGGAACCGTCGCCGGAAGCTCTGGACTGGGAACCGTCGCCGGAAGCTCTGGACTGGGAACTGTCGCCGGAAGCTCTGGACTGGGGATCGTCGCAGGAAGCCTGGTGCATGGGTCCGGCACTGGTGGTACCGGACTGGTGACACGCACCTCAGGGCGAGCGCGAGGAGCAGGCGCAGGACGTACCGGACTGGGGAGGCGCACTGGAGGCCTGATGCGTGGGGCTGGTACAGGTGGCACCAGACTGGTGACACGCACTTCAGGGAGAGTGCGGGGAGAAGAAACAGGACGTACTGTGCTGTGAAGGCACACCTGAGACCTGGTGCGTATAGGCTGCATCAATTGTACCGGTTCGATGACACACTTCGCACGACATGTGCGAGGAGCTAGCACAGGACTCACTGGGCTGTGGAGGCGCACTGGAGACCTTGCGCTTAGAGGGGCAGCTCCGGACTGAGGGGTAGCTCAGGACTGAGGGGCAGCTCCGGACTGAAGGGCAGCTCCGGACTGAGGAGCAGCTCCGGACTGAGGGGCAGCTCAGGACTGAGGGGCAGCTCAGGACTGAGGGGCAGCTCCGGACTGAGGGGCAGCTCAGGACTGAGGGGCAGCTCAGGACTGAGGGGCAGCTCCGGACTGAAGGGCAGCTCTGGCAGCTCCTGACTGAAGGGCGGCTCTGGCAGCTCCTGACTGACGGGCGGCGCTGGCAGCTCCTGACTGACGGGCGGCGCTGGCGGCTCAGGACAGACGGGCGGCTCTGGCGGCTCAGGACAGACGGGCGGCTCAGGCGGCGCTGGACAGGAGGGAGACTCAGGCGGCGCTGGACAGGAGGGAGACTCAGGCGGCGCTGGACAGGAGGGAGACTCAGGCGACGCTGGACTGGAGGAAGACTCTGGCAGCGCTGAGCAGGCGGGAGCACCTGTAGTGCGGAGACGGAGAGACAGCCTGGTGCGGGGGGCTGCCACCGGAGGGCTGGTGCATGGAGGTGGCACCGGATAGATCGGACCGTGAAGGCGCACTACAAGTCACGAGCACCGAGCCTGCCCAACCCTACCTGGCTGAATGCTCCCTGTAGCCAAGCCAGTGCGGCGAGGTGGAATAGGCCGCACTGGGCTGTGCTGGCGAACCGGGGACACCATGCGTAGGGCTGGTGCCATGTACCCCGGCCCGAGGAGACGCACTGGAGACCAGATGCGTTGAGCCGGCTTCATGGCACCTGGCTCGATGCCCACTCTAGCCCGGCCGATACGAGGCGCTGCTATGTACCGCACCTTACGGCATAACACGGTGCCTGCCCGGTCCCTCTTTCTCCACGGTAAGCACGGGGAGTTGGCTCAGGTCTCCTACCTGGCCTAGCCACACTCCCCATGTCCCCCCCTCCCAAGACATTTTTGGGGCTGCCTCTCTGGCTTCCAGCCGCACTTACCTGCAGCCTACTCAAACCACCGCCTCTCCGCTTTCGCTGCCTCCAGCTCAGCTTTGGAGCGGCGATACTCTCCAGCCTGTGCCCAGGGTCCCTTGCCGTCCAGAATCTCCTCCCAGATCCAAGAGTCCTGCGATTGCTGCTGCTGCTGCTTTTGCCCGTTACCACACTGCTTGGTCCTTTGTTGGTGGGTGGTTCTGTAACGGTTTTCTTCGTCCTCCTCTGACGAGGAGTAAGAAATGTCGGACCAATGCGCAGCGTGGTATGTGTCCATAATATATTTTAATGATACAAACGAACACAGAAACAAAACAATAAACGATACGTGAAATACAAACCGAAACAGTTCCGTGTGGGACAAACACTATCACGGAAAATAACCACCCACGAAACCCAGGTGGAAAAAGGCTACCTAAGTATGATTCTCAATCAGAGACAACTAACGACACCTGCCTCTGATTGAGAATCATACCAGGCCAAACGAAAAAACCAACATAGAAAAACGAACATAGATAACCCACCCAACTCACGCCCTGACCATACTAAAACAAAGAAATAACAAAAGATCTAAGGTCAGAACGTGACACAGTGCCATCTAGTGGATATAAATGAATTACAGCTATTTGCTTTTACCACCTTGCTACATTGAGAATATATCAGATATTTCATATTTGCTTGCTAGGCTTATATATCCATGTTATTCTATATGTATTTTATTCTATTCTATATTCTACTTTTCTGGAAGCGAATAAAGTGAGAACATTATTGTTTTAACCTGTTTTAAACGTACAGTATACTCCCATTTTATTTGGCATATTGTCAGTATAGTGCTATAAAAAAGTATTTGTCCCCTTTCTAATCTTCTCTATTTTTACATATTTTTGATACTGAATGTTATCAGATCTTCAACCAAAACCTAATATTAGATAAAGGGAACCTGAGTGAACAAGTAACACAACAATTATATTCTTATTTCATTCATTTCAGAAACAAAGTTATGCAACACTCAATGCCCCTGTGAAAAAGGAAATTCCCTCTTACACTCAATAACTGGTTGTGTCACCTTTAGTTGCAATGACTCCAACCAAATGCTTCCTGTAGTCGTTGATCAGTCTCTCACGTAAATGTGGAGGAATTTTGTTTCACCTTTCCATGAAGTGCTGCTGTAACTCAGTGACATTTGTGGGTTTTCAAGCATGTATTACTTGTTTCAAGTCCTGCCACAACGTCTCAATTGGGATTAGGTCTGGACTTTGACTAGGTCATTCCAAAACTTCAAATTTCTTTCTTTTTAGCCATTTTCATGTGTGTTTTGGATCATTGTCCTGCTGCATGACCCAGCTGCGCTTCAGCTTCAGCTTACAGACAGATGTCCTGATTTTCACCTGTAGAATTCTCTGATACAGAGAAGAATTCATGGTTCTTTCTATTACGGAAGGTCGTCCAGGTGCTGAGGCAAGAAAGCGTCCCCAAACCATCACACGACAACCACCATGCTTGACCATTGGTATAAGGTTCTTACTGTGGAATTCAGTGTTTGGTTTTTGCCAGGCATAATGGGACCCACTCTGACCTGCAGCATCAGGTAGGTTCACAGCGCAAGCTACACAGCCTCCTCATCCTTTGGTTTGGCTTCTCTTCAAGGTTACCCACCACTTTGGCTTGCTAGGAAGGCCTAATGTTTCTTTATATTTCGCCCTTTTTTCTTTTCATTGTTTTTGTTGTCATTTTCAATTTTCAAACATTTGCCGGATGTTCTGGACTGGGGACCGTCGCTGGAGACCCCGGACTGGGGACCGTCGTCGGAGGCCCCGGGCTGGGGACCGTCGCCGGAGGCCCCGGGCTGGGGACCGTCGCCGGAGGCCCCGGGCTGGGGACCGTCGCTGGAGGCCCCGGACTGTGGATCGTCGCTGGAGGCCCCGGACTGTGGATCGTCGCTGGAGGCTCCGGACTGTAGCCCGCCGTTGGAGGTTCCGGACTGTGGCCCGTCGTTGGAGGTTCCGTACTGTGGCCCGTCGTTGGAGGTTCCGTACTGTGGCCCGTCGTTGGAGGTTCCGGACTGTGGCCCGTCGTTGGAGGTTCCGTACTGTGGCCCGTCGTTGGAGGTTCCGGACTGTGGCCCGTCGTTGGAGGTTCCGGACTGGGTACTGTCGCCGGAAGCTCTGGACTGGAACTGGTGGTACCGGGCTGAGGACACGCACCTCAGGGCGAATGCGGGGAGGAGGAACAGGGCGTACTGGACCCTGGATGCGCACTGGAGGCCTGGTGCGTGGTGCCGGAACTGGTGGTACCGGGCTGAGGACACGCACCTCAGGGCGAGTGCGGGGAGGAGGAACAGGGCGTACTGGACCCTGGAGACGCACTGGAGGCCTGGTGCGTGGTGCCGGAACTGGTGGTACCGGGCTGAGGACACGCACCTCAGGGCGAGTGCGGGAAGCAGGCACAGGACGTACTGGACTGTGGAGGCGTACTGGAGGTCTGGAGTGTAGAGCTGACACAACCCGTCTTGGCTGGATGTTTATATAGGACGCACTGGGCTGTGCAGACTCACCGGAGACACAGTACGCAAAGCCGGCGCAGGATTTCCTGGTCCAAGGAGGTACACTGGAGACCAGGAGCGCTGAGCCGGCACCCTCCTTCCTGGCTGGATGCCCATTCTAGCCCGGCCAATGCGAGGAGCTGGAATAGAGCGCACCGGGCTAGAATAGCGCACTGGAGACACCGTGCGCTCCACCGCATAACACGGTGCCTGACCAGTAACACTCTCCCCACTGTAAGCACGAGGAGTTGGCTCAGGTCTCCTACCTGACTCAGCCAATCTCCTCGTGTGCCCCCCCCAAAAATGTATTGTGGCTGCCTCTCGGGCTTCCGTGCTAGCCGTGTACCCTCATATCGTCGCCGTTCCTCTATTCTCCGGTATTTCTCCGCGTAGTATCGCCGTTCCTCCTGCGCTGTTTCCACCTGCTTCCATGGCAAGGTCTTGTCCCCTGCCATTACCTCCTCCCAGGTCCAGGATGTCCTCCACTCATTTTTCTCCCGGGTCCATGATGTCCACTCTTCTTTATCACGCTGCTTGGTCCTTTTATGGTGGGTTATTCTGTCACGTTCGTCATAACGAGGAGACCAAGGCGCAGCGTGAGATGAATACATTCTTCTTTATTTAAAACGAAGAACACTAAACAAACTAACAAAAATAACAAAACGAACGTGACGCTATAAACACGAGTGCTGACATGCAACTACACATAGACAATAACCCACCAAAACCAAAATGGAAAATGGCAAGCTAAATAGGATCCCCAATCAGAGACAATGATAAACAGCTGTCTCTGATTGGGAACCAATTCAGGCCACCATAGACCTACATTTACCTAGACAATACCAAAACCCTGTATCACCGCCTGGTACGGCAACTGCTCCGCCCACAACCGTAAGGCTCTCCAGAGGGTAGTGAGGTCTGCACAACGCATCACTGGGGGCAAACTACCTGCCCTCCAGGACACCTACACCACCCGATGTCACAGGAAGGCCATAAAGATCATCAAGGACAACAACCACCTCAGCCACTGCCTGTTCACCCCGCTATCATCCAGAAGGCGAGGTCAGTACAGGTGCATCAAAGTAGGGACCGAGAGACTGAAAAACAGCTTCTATCTCAAGGCCATCAGACTGTTAAACAGCCACCACTAACATCGAGTGGCTGCTGCCAACATACTGACTCAACTCCAGCTCACTTTAATAATGGAATTGATGGAAATTGATCAAACATGTATCACTAGCCACTTTAAACAATGCCACTTAATATAATGTATATGTATATACTGTACTCTATATCATCTACTGCATCTTGCCATCTTTATGTAATACATGTATCACTAGCCACTTTAAACTATGCACTTTTATGTTTACATACCCTACATTACTCATCTCATATGTACATACCGTACTCGATACCATCTACTGCATCTTGCCTATGCCGTTCTGTACCATCACTCATTCATATATCTTTATGTACATATTCTTTATCCCTTTACACTTGTGTGTATAAGGTAGTATTTGTGGAATTGTTAGGTTAGATTACTCGTTGGTTATTACTGCATTGTCGGAACTAGAAGCACAAGCATTTCGCTACACTCGCATTAACATCTGCTAACCATGTGTATGTGACAAATACAATTTGATTTGATTTGATTTGAACCCCATAGATATACAAAACCCCTAGACAAGACAAGAACACCCATACCACCCTCGTCACACCCTGACCTAACCAAAATAATAAAGAAAACAAAGATAACTAAGGTCAGGGCGTGACAGTGGTATGCTACCCATTCCATTACTGTGCGTATTCATGTCTGACACTGACACTTTTTTAAATCTGGTTATTTTCCCACAGCACTGTCTTTATCAGTCTCATATTTCTGAATAAAGGAGGGGCCGGAGGAAGGAGAGTTACACTGAAACCTGCAGAGGTCCAGAAGGTAAGATGGGCAAAAGGGCACTGACTTCACACTTTTTGACCCTGTTTGAAATGTCTGTCTGAGCCTAGGACACAAAGACTTTAAGGTATTGAACAATATGTTAACTGTCGTGTCTATATAGGTTACACTGTTGAAATGTGTCTTTCTTTCTCTTAGAACCACATCCAAACATGAAAGTCTTTGCTTTTGGTCTCCTGCTCCTGGTGGCCGTCATCTATGGTAAATAGCATCTCTTCATGTTGAACTATCCTCATGTTTTTATTTTCAAAAGTTCAGATACAAAACCTTGATAGTAGGTCAGTAGTGTGCACTAGACTACACACTATGGCCTATGGCCAGTGACTTTCAAGGTTTAGTCGTGTTTTCGTTAATGTTTCTCTATTTCTCTCTCTCTCTTTCTCTCCACCCTCTCTCAGGTGAGGCCCTGCAGGGCCATAACTGTGTCCGGGCCACGCCAGGCAGTGCTGATTGTGTGGGGACTGTGGAGACCTGTCCTCCTGAGCTGGACGCCTGTGCCAAAGTGACCTACCCTTCCCCTTATGGTGAGTCCCAGCACCATTCAGTCAGCATGGCATATAGCCACAATCACTGCCACAGTGCCTTATTAATCCGGCCAGAAATCCATCAAAGACATACACACACACACACAACAGAAATCTATTTACTAGGTAGGCCTACAAGATTATCACTCAGTCATAAGTCATTTTACCCACTGGACAAAAACTGGTTGAGTCAATGTTGTTTTCATGTCATTTTAACCCCCACAAAAATCTATGTGATGACGTTGAATCAACATAGAAAACTGATTGGGTTTGAAAAAGGTCATCAACTCTTTTTATCACCCAGCTTTGAACCTAAATCCAATGACATGGTGACATTTCCTGTTGATTTCATGTTGAATTCGCGTTAGTTGACAACTCAACCAAATGTAAATCAAACCTAGATGTTGAACTGACGTCTGTGCCCTGTGGGTATCATCGTCATCATCATGTCTCTCCCCCCTCTCTATCTGTCTCTCTCTATTTCTCCAGAGCACACCTTCCACAAGTCCTGCTTCAAGATGATGGAGTGCCTGAAGCTTGGTGCGACCGAGGGACTGAGAGTCACCTGCTGCAACTGGGACAAATGCAACGTATAAGACCCATGCCTCTACTCACCTTCTGTATCATTGGTAAGCATGTGGCTGGAGCCCTGTTCAAATGGCAAGGAAATACATTCAGTATTGCAAAATGATATTTTAATCTTTTGTTCCTGATTTCAACATGTCTAAATGTCATAAGAATAACTTGTTTACAATATGATATGAATGATTAATCATCCAACACCACCTCTTACATAAACTTTGCACACCAGTCAGTTGTTTGGTTGAGCTTTAATATTTCGAAATTCTCTTGACCCCCTGTCCCAATGTGGAATGTCCCAGTATGGAACACGACACTGCAAACCTTTGTTTTGTGAAATCCGGGAACTTCCATTCTTTTACAGAGAGATATAGGGCACTGCTTGTGCTAAATCTGAGTAAATACATTGCCCAATATCTCACACAAGTGACTCATAGATAGCAGGTTAATTAGCATACTATGCTGTATAAAAGGAGAAGGAGAAGGAGAGGAGAGTAAAGGAAGCTCAACACACCTAAAGGAAATACAATCAGGTGAGCAACTACTCTACTATCTACAGCTTTGTCTCATGATATTGTGCTACTGGGGTTGTGAAATGGTTGGTTTCAGATTGTTTTTGCACATTTCAAATAAATCAGACTTACATGGACCTACATGTTGCAGTTGTTGAACATCGCATAATCCCACCACATAGACGGAGTCTTTGGTGATTTCTTCTTTCTATTGTTGGAACGACAGATCAAAAGACTCCTGAAGAAAGGAAAAAATGAAAGCTGTATGTTTTTCTCTCCTTCTCCTGCTGCTGGCATGTAGCTTTGGTGAGTCTGCCCAACAAGGTCTTCATCTTATTTCATCTCTTTATTTGACAGGGACAATGCCAAATAAACACATGTACCAGATTAAAGCTTGCTTGCTTATTCTCATCTCCATTCTTTAATCTCCAGTCTCCCAGTCTACACACTGGATAACCAGACACACTCCAATACAACAGAGATAATGCTGTTCTTCTGTTTTCTCCAGGAGAGGGCCTGAGATGCAACCGTTGTATTGGCAAAGGCTGCAGAAACACAGTGGAGACCTGCCGTATTGACCATGACACCTGCGGCACGGTCTTATTCAAGCCTCCACTCCGTACGTATCTATTATCCCTTCACTAGGCAGTATACCCTGAGTTTCATCTGTATATATCCCTTCACTAGGCAGTATACCCTGAGTTTCATCTGTATATATCCCTTCACTAGGCAGTATACCCTGAGTTTCATCTGTATATATCCCTTCACTAGGCAGTATACCCTGAGTTTCATCTGTATATATCCCTTCACTAGGCAGTATACCCTGAGTTTCAGCTGTATATATCCCTTCACTAGGCAGTATACCCTGAGTTTCATCTGTATATATCCCTTCACTAGGCAGTATACCCTGAGTTTCATCTGTATATATCCTTTCACTAGGCAGTATACCCTGAGTTTCATCTGTATATATCCCTTCACTAGGCAGTATACCCTGAGTTTCATCTGTATATATCCCTTCACTAGGCAGTATACCCTGAGTTTCATCTGTATATATCCCTTCACTAGGCAGTATACCCTGAGTTTCATCTGTATATATCCCTTCACTAGGCAGTATACCCTGAGTTTCATCTGTATATATCCCTTCACTAGGCAGTATACCCTGAGTTTCATCTGTATATATCCCTTCACTAGGCAGTATACCCTGAGTTTCATCTGTATATATCCCTTCACTAGGCAGTATACCCTGAGTTTCATCTGTATATATCCCTTCACTAGGCAGTATACCCTGAGTTTCATCTGTATATATCCCTTCACTAGGCACTTTACTGTGTTTAACCCTAGGATCAGTAACCAATTGGGAAAACACAAAATATTGGATCCTTTTGATTGACATCTAAGGAAAACGTTTGCTTTATCCAATCAAGAAAAATATGCTGGTTTGTCTTCTGTATCTGGTGTTTTATCCTGTCTCGCTTCTCTCTCTCCACAGCTATCTCATACTTCAAGAGATGCATGAAGATGTCAGAATGCATGCTGCTGGGAAGCAACAAGGACATTGATGCCTATTGCTGCACCACCAACCAATGCAACTGAGAGACACATCCTCTGTCTACCATTGTCACGCCATGACCTTAGAGATCCTTATTTATTCTCTATGTTTGGTTAGGTCAGGGTGTGACTCGGGTGGGAAAATCTATGTTTTCTATTTCTTTGTTGTTTAGCGAGTGTGGTTCCCAATCAGAGGCAGCTGTCTATCGTTGTCTCTGATTGGGGATCATAAATAAGTAGTCATTTTCCGTTTGGGTTTTGTGGGGTGTTGTTTTCTGTTTAGGTTGTTTCCCTGACAGAACTGTGCGCTTTCGTTTTCTCCTTTTGTCATTTTGTTTGAGTGTTTTTGTGAACATTAAATCATGAACACTTTCCACGTTGCCCTTTGGTCTCATTCCGACGACGAACGTTACAACCATACTGTATACTATACAGTCCATTAATTGTACTAATCAATGCACATGATTGAAACTGTCAAGAAGTAACAGACATAAAGTTGTACTGTTTGTTCCAAACAGTTTGCATTTATTTATTATTTATGTTTGACATAATTAACATGTGATTAGCCAGGTGATGGCCTGAAACATGAGCACTGCACTGAGCATGTTCAGTTTACATTATAAGTCATACACAAGTCATATGCAGGACTAGTTTATAGCCTATATTATGTATTACCCAATACCTCCACAGAAAATATAGACTACATTTAGTTGTTCTGTTGAGGGTGTGATATCTTAAAATTATCATTACACACTCTGTCCCGATGTGGAATGTCCACATGTGGAACAGAGCAGACCATGGATAACTATAGTTTGCAGAAAGTAAAACATTTGACTACTTTTCTAAGCTATTTGAAAACAGATCTCAGAAATGGACTACTTTTCTAAGCTATTTGAAAACAGATCTCAGAAATGGACTACTTTTCTAAGCTATTTAAATACAGATCTCAGAATGTAACTACTTTTGTTTAACTATTTGAATACAGATCTGAGAAAGCAACTGCTTCAAAAAGTACAGTGGCAAGAAAAAGTATGTGAACCCTTTGGAACTACCTGGATTACTGCATAAATTGGTCATGCAATTTGATCTGATCTTCATCTAAGTCACAACAATAGACAAACACAGTCTGCTTGAACTAATAACACCCAAACAATTATACGTTTTCATGTCTTGATTGAGCATACCGTGTTAACACTCACAGTGCAGGGTGGGGAAACTATGTGAACCCTTGGAACAATAGACAAACACAGTGTGCTTAAACTAATAACACACAAACTATTGTATTTTTCTTGTCTATATTGAATACATCATTTAAACATTCCCAGTGTAGGTTGGAAAAAGTATGTGAACCCCTAGGCTAATGACTTTTCCAAAAGCTAAAGATGTAATAACTGGTTGACCCTCCTTTGGCAGCAATAAACTCAACCAATTGTTTTCTGTAGTTGCGGATCAGACCTGCACAACGGTCAGGATGAATTTTGGAACATTCATCTTTACCAAACTGTTTCAGTTCAGTAATATTCTTAGGATGTCTGGTGTGAACCGCTCTCGAGGTCATGCCACAGCATTTTAAAATCGGAATGAGGTCAGGACTCTGACTGGGCCACTCCAGAAGGTGTATTTTCTTCTGTTGAAGCCATTCTGTTGTTGATTTACTTCTGTGTTTTAGGTCGTTGTTCTGTTGCATCACCCAACTTCTGTTGAGCTTCAATTCGAGGATAGTTAGCCTTACATTCTCCTGCTAAATGTCTTGATAAACTTGGGAATTCATTTTTCCGTCGATGACAGCAAGCTGTCCAGGCCCTGAGGCAGCAAAGCAGCCCCAAACCACGATTCTCCCTCCACCATACTTTACAGTTGGGATGAGGTTTTGATGTTGGTGTGCTGTGCCTTTTTTTCTCCACACAGTGCTGTGTGTTCCTTCCAAACAACTCAACTTTAGTTTAATCTGTCCACATAATATTTTGCCAGAAGCGCTGTGGAACATCCATGTGCTCTTTTTGTGAACTTCAGACTTGCAGCAATGTTTTTTTTGGACAGCAGTGGCTTCTTCCGTGGTGTCCTCCCATGAACACCATTCTTGTTTAGTGTTTTACATATTGTAGACTTGTCAACAGAGATGTTAGCATGTTCCAGAGATTTCTATAAGTCTTTAGCTGACACTCTAGGATTCTTTTTAACCTCAGTGAGCATTCTGCACTGTGCTCTTGCAGTCATCTTTGGACTGCACGACGGCCACTCCTAGGGAGAGTAGCAACAGTGCTGAACTTTCTCCATTTATAGACAATTTGTCTTACCTTGGACTGATGAATATCAGCAATATTCCAGCTTAATGAGAGTCAGAAATTCTTCATCTTAGGTCTTCTGAGATCTCTTTTGTTTCGAGGCATGGTTCACATCTGGCAATGCTTCTTGTGAATAGCAAACGCACATTTTGTGACTGTTTTTTATAGGGCAGGGCAGCTCTAACCAACATCTCCAATCTCGTCTCATTGATTGGTCTCCAGGTTAGCTGACTCCTGACTCCAATTAGCTTTTGGAAAAGTCATTAGCCTAGGGGGTTCACATACTTTTTCCAACCTACACTGTGAATGTTTAAATGATGTATTAAACTAGTCCTGTATATGACTTGTATATGATTTATCAGATACAAACTAGACTCCGTTCAGCTTAAATTTGTCATTACACACTCTGTCGAAATGTTGAATGTCCCAATGTGGAACAGAGCAGACCTTGAATAACTGCGTTGTGGAAAGTTAATCCGGTGGAACAAATAGTTACTTTGGAGGTACCTACAACTATTTGAATACAGATCCCAAAAAGGACTACTTTTTAAAACTATTTGTATTTTCAAAGTACAAAATATAACGATTTTCGGCCCAGGTCTGGAACAGTCCCTGTTTTGTGGCACTGATCGCTGTAAACTTTCTTGTCTTGCGCAATCTCTTCTGAAAACCTGGAATTCACATTCTGATAGTCAGATCCAGACAAGAGGACATCTGGGAAATTCTGTGCTAAACCTGAATAAATGAAACATTGTCTAATGAATATCACAGAATAGATTCAAGTAAATGAGCTGCTTCATGACATATGGTGAGGAGAAGGGAAAGGAAAGCTAGAATACAAAATACAATTTATTGGACCAGAAAGAAAGGCTCTAAAGGAAACTTAACCAGGTCAGAGATTCTGTTTGAGTTGTAGCATACCTGCAACTACTTCACTATTTATTGCTCATAACAACACACTATAACAAAGCTTAGAAATCGCTACAAGAACAAACACAAACACTAAAATGCTTAAAAAGTTGTAAAGTGTTACAAATATTTGTCTCAATTAAATTGTGCTACTTGGGTTTCACCATGTCTATCATTATACACAAGCCTGCATGTGAAGCGCCGGGACAGGACCAACTGTATACGTTAGTCACACTAAGAACTCGTTGATGACATATGTTCTATCGTTAAAAAGACACCTGACGAGAAGGAAAGATGAAAGTGGTGTGTGTTTGTCTCCTTCTCCTGCTGCTGGCTTTAAGCTATGGCGAGTCTGCCCAAAAAGAGTACTCTGTGTCTTACTAGATCACTGAATACTTGCTTGGTTATTAACCTGACTGAACCATTGTGAAGTCATTTTTTCACCATTGTTTAACATGGAGCATTCAGTCAGGTTTAACCAAGCTACTAAACAAATGTTTTCACCATTGTTTAACGTGAAGCGTTCAGTCAGGTTTAACCAAGCTACTAAACTACACCAGAGATAATGCTGGTCTACTGTATTTCCAGGAGCGGGCCTAAGGTGAAACAAACGTCTTGACAGTGGCTGTGGAGACCATAGCTGAGACACACTGGAGAACTGCCAAAGCGAGAGAAAAAACATCTGTGCGAGAATCACATTCAAACACTCCCTTCGTATGCAGCTCCCTCCTTCACTTGGCCACTTTACCTTGTTCTTCATCGGTGCGACCTACCAAGGTTAAATGATCAGTGAAACACACACATTTTGGGGTAGTAGTGCTGATCTTGGATCATTTTTGTCTTTTAGATGATAATGAATAAGATTATATGGACACGGGGGACCTATTCCTGGATCAGAACTCTGAGAGGCTTTATAAATACAGGCCCAGGTTATGTCTCTTAGGTATCTGGTATTTTCAATCCTCTCTCCACAGCTCCCTCAACATTCAAGAGATGCATGCAGATGTCAGAATGCCGGATGTTTGGAGACGAGAGTGAGAACATTCATGTCTGGTGCTGTCCCTCCGACCGACCGATGCAACTGAGACAACCGTTGACTACCATAGTTGATTCTATAATTTGGTGTGATGTCTGGCACCGCAAGAGTACCACATATGTAGTCCATTTACCATCCGTTTACTGTTGTGAAGTAGTTACAAAATAAAAGTTGCTTTGTTCCACCAACAGTTTGCATTAGTTTATTGCTGTCAGCTTTAACTTGAAAGCATGATTCAGTTTGATCAAATAGATGGGCCTATACAGATATCATCTGACTCTTTAGCATGTGATTGGTCAGGTAAGTTGATGGCATAAAACGTGAGCCCTGAGCAGCACTATATGCCACCACCCAAGGCTTGAGCTGCTCTGCCGTTACTATAGTGACCAAGTGGGAGAGATCCAGGTGGCATTCCTAGAACACTTCCCATGGCAGCTTGCCGTGTCACAATTCCCAGAACACTACACCATTTTTATCAGGAACTTCAGGGATGAAGTTGTATTTACGTAACAGTGAAAATACGGTTTATATGAGAACAGCACTGAGTTTACACTAGAGTTCCACATACACATGTGAAGCACAAGAACTCAGGTGAGATTATTACATTCTGTAGGTGACAATTACGTAGCCATTCTAAAATACCTTGTAATGAAAATATCTCGGACTATCCTGTGTTTGGTTAAGCAGTGAAGATGAGAGTCGTGGTTATATCTTTCCTCCTTCTGATGCGTTCTATTTGCGGTATGTGAGTGAATAGAATGTTCTGGAAATAACTTCAAAACAACATTGAAACTCTTCCACTCTGTGTTCATGACAATAACATGCTGTATAGTGTTTGTGAACTGTATTAACAACCTAATTGATTCAGTGAATATACAATATACTGATATATAAGAACACAATATTAAAGTTTTACAAAAAAATATTTTAAAACTGAGTTTGTGGTACTGTCTAGGTGTAGGAGAGTGTTACCGGTGTCGCTCAGACACTCCTAATGAGTGGAGACGTCTCATTTATCACTTGGTTATTGGAATGAATTATTTCAGATCAAATGTGAGAAAGCCACAAATCAAGGTTCCACTCACTCTAATTTCTCCTCTTCCCCAATATCTCATCATCTACTACATTAAGATCAGTGAAATCTTGTTTTTACATTGTTTGTGTATGTTTGTTGATGTTGTGATTGCATTCCTTTTGTGTCCCACGGTCCACCTCTCTCTCCTTGTAATGGTGTCATGTTTCCGAGGATTCATCAGCAGCAAGGAGTGTGAACATCTCCAGGGCATCGAGGGAGGACTCCTCCACAGCTACTGCTGCAAATATGACCTCTGTAACCACTAAAGGGACAGTGCATTTAAAATGTCTTCTCTAGTCTTCCATTTGTTATATAGCCTAAAAATAAAATTAATAAATATCTGCATGTTTACATAATTTGTGGATCTTTTTTAGGTTATAGTCTTAGATTACAGATCTTTTTTAGGTTATAGTCTTAGGTTACAGTTCTTTTTTAGGTTATAATATTAGGTTACAGATCTTTTTTAGGTTATAGTCTTAGGTTACAGATCTTTTTAGGTTATAGTATTAGGTTACAGATCTTTTTTAGGTTATAGTCTTAGGTTACAGATCTTTTTTAGGTTATAATATTAGGTTACAAATCTTTTTTAGGTTATAGTCTTAGGTTACAGATCTTTTTAGGTTATAGTCTTAGGTTACAGATCTTTTTAGGTTATAGTATTAGGTTACAGATCTTTTTTAGGTTATAGTCTTAGGTTACAGATCTTTTTAGGTTATAGTATTAGGTTACAGATCTTTTTTATGTTGCAGTTTCACACTTCAACTTCAAATATTACAACATAATTACAACATGATTTCAGGGCTGTATGTCAGCAATGAATAGAAACTGATACATAATTCCTCCACTAGATGTCAACAGAGCTCCTACTTACAGCATAGTCCAATACAAATAGTTTATGGTTTAGCTGGGCACAGCATGACACTCCATAGTGACAGACATGCATTATTAATACGCTGAATGAAACTACATTTATCAGTTCCCTACAATACATCATGATCATGCATTTGACACGAATAAAACCAAAATGTATTAATAATTCAAACTCTATACAGATAATGATTATTTTGCTGTGTCCCAAATGGCACCCTATTCCCTAATATAGTGCGTTCAATTTGACCAGGGCCCATAGGGCTCGTGCACTACTCTGACCAGGGCCCATAAGGTGAAACGTATTGCACTATGTAGGGAATAGGGTTCCATTTGGGATTCACTCTAGTGTCAAGAGACTCTGTGTAGTAGTGTATTGACTGACACACTCATGCTGAGAGACAAGCTCCGTCTGTGTCAATAGTTAATTATTTAATTCATTACACTCCGATAACCGATCGTTACACCTCCTAGGGAATTGTATGCTCATGCTCCACATGTGATTGTTCTTTTCTAAAGGCTAACACAGTCGAGTAAACACACACACAATCACACACACACACACAAACACACACACATGCAAACGTTGATGGCTGAAGTAGGCAACTCGTATCACGTCCAATCCTCCCTTCCCACGTAGACACAGGGCTACCCTGACTCTGGTTTTATGACCCATACTGTAGGGGACACCCCATTGGCAGAGGCTTCCCCCAGTCAGGGGGGAAGGAAACCACCAGGGTTGTGGAAAATACCATTCAGCAGCCTGCAGGAGACTACAAGACCCCACACCAACTACCTACTTCCTCCACCACATGCTTCCAAGGATCCCCCTCTGCACACACGCATGCATATAACTACATATTCTTTTACCATTTTTTAAAAGGAGCAGGGGGTATTCCTCCTCTTGAAAGTTGCAGTGTGGTTGGACCACCAGGTGAATAAAATGTACATGTGTAATTTATTGAGTAACTATGGCATTTCCTGAGATATAGCCTTAGAGCTTAAAGGTGTAATCCGTAATTGAAACAATAACAAAGTGGCTACCCTGCCACTGTGTTGGTAAAAATGCAGAGCTCTTGATGCAAGGAATGAAAAAATATAGTTTGAAGTTCATTTGGAGGCTATATAGTGTTTGTTTACATTTACAATGTTTGCACACATTGAAGTAAAACAAGCTTTGGTTCTGAGGCATTATAAATGAGGCATTTATAAGTTATAGTCTTCTTATTTTATAAGCCCAAAAATGGATGTAGCATCTGTGGATTGCCCCTTTAAGATATGATCACACACTGTGACTCAGCGTTGCATGACCAAGGACACGTCGGTAGCCATGAAGTGCTTGAAAGGCTGGTCATGGCTCCCAACAACAGCATCCTCCCGGACACTCTAGACCTACTCCAATTCGCATATCGCCCCAACAGATCCACAGATGACACGATCTCAATCGCACTCCACACCGCCCTTTCTCACCTGGACAAAAGGAACACCTATGTGAGAATGCTGTTCATCGACTACAGCTCAGCGTTCAACACCATAGTGCCCACGAAGCTCATCACTAAGCTAAGGACTCTGGGACTTAACACCTCCCTCTGCAACTGGATCCTGGACTTCCTGACGGGCCGCCCCCAGGTGGTAAGAGAAGGCAACAACGAGTCTGCCACGCTGATCCTTAACACTGGGGCCCTTCACGGGTGTGTACTTAGTCCCCTTCCCTGTTCACCCACGACTGAGTGGCCAAACACGACTCCAACACCATCATTACATTTGCTGATGACACGACAGTGATAGGCCTGATCACCGACAACAATGAGACGGCCTATAGGGAGGAGGTCAGAGATCTGGCAGTGTGGTGCCAGGACAACAACCTCTCCCTCAATGTGAGCAAGACAAAGGAGCTGATCGTGGACTACAGGAAAAGGCGGGCCGAAACGGGCCCCAATTAACATCGACGGGGCTGTAGTGGAGCGGGTGGAGAGTTTCAAGTTCCTTGGTGTCCACATCACCAACAAACTATCATGGTCCAAACATACCAAGACAGTCGTGAAGAGGGCACGACAAAACCTTTTCCCCCTCAAGAGAGTGAAAAGATTTGGCATGGGCCCCCAGATCCCCAAAAGTTTCTACAGCTGCACCATCGAGAGCATCCTGACCGGTTGCATCACCACCTGGTATGGCAACTGCTCTGCATCTGACTGTAAGACGCTACAGAGGGTAGTGCGAACGGCCCAGTACATCACTGGGGCCAAGCTTCCTGCCATCCAGGACCTATATAATAGGCAGTGTCAGAGGAAAGCCCAAAATTGTCAGAGACTCCAGTCACCCAAGTTCTAGACTGTTTTCTCTGCTACCGCACGGCAAGCAGTACTGGAGCGCCAAGTCTAGGACCAAAAGGCTCCTCAACAGCTTCTACCACCAATCCATTAGACTGCTGAACAATTCATAAAAATCGCCACCGGACAATTTACATTGACACCCCCCCCCTCTTGTACACTGCTGCTACTCGCTGTTTGTTTGTTACCTATGCATAGTCACTTCGCCCCCACCTACATGTACAGATTACCTCAACTAGCCTGTACCCCCGCACACTGACTCGGTACCGGTGCCCCCTGTATTTAGCCTCGTTAATGTTATTCTTATTGTGTTACTTTTTATTATAACTTTTTATTTTAGCCTACTAGGTGAATATTTTCTTCTTCTTGAACTGCACTGTTGGTTAAGGGCTTGTAAGTAAGCATTTCACGGTAAAGTCTACACTTGCTGTTTTCGGCGTATGTGGTAAATAAAGTTTGATTTGATTTGACTTGAGAGGGGCCCCATGCCATTTCTACTAAATACGTGATTGCATTTAAACATGATATTGTGGTCCAAATGACAAAAGACAGAGACTGACTTACCCTACCCTTCATCATTCACTCTCCGCAATCTCACTCTGTGTAAACTAAAGCTACTGTAAATGAACAGATTGAACCTGACTCTGGTTCTGAACTGCAGCCAGTGTTGGAAACGCTCCTCACCTGTAGACTAATTATGACACTGTAGTTAGTAGACAGCACAGCTGCTGTGATTCCACACAGCTCAGCACAGCACCACTCTATTAAACCTAACATAGAAGAGGTATGGGCCAGTCATTATCACCACAGGAGGCTAATGCTCCAAGCAGAGACTATTTTTCAATGAGCATGACCAAAAAAGACCAACTACGGGAGGATTTCTTCAATATTTCCAACACGTCATATTCTCTCCTTTCCGTGGGCAAGAAAACGGTGCCAAAACGTGGAGAGATACTTTGTGAGATATGGTAGTGGTTAGTTTTTATAGTTTTGCCCATTAAAATGTTGTTTTCTGCTACCGGTGAAAATGATGGGGTTCCCTGGAAGCTGTGTAACTTCCCGCCCCCCAGATAGGTTTCCATGAGGCAACAAACTGATTATACTAGAGAACTACTACACTATACTAACTATTGTTAGTCAGGTAAGTTTCAATGGATGAATGAATGAATGGACGAATGGATGAATTACTTAATGAATGAATGAATGAAAACGAAGGGATGAATCCCAAATAAGACACAATGAATATGTAGAAAATTAGTTTTTCAGTACAGTCAAGGATAACATTTAAGAGATTATGAAGTGATTGTTGCAGTTCTATGGGTTTTTTTTGTCCCCAGAAAATTGGGAAAGACCATAAACAGGTGTAGTGAGTGGCAGGTGAACAGGAGCGCTGAGGGGTGGATTCTGTCGATTTTTTGTTCATGTGTTATTACCCTTTATCAAAATGCCTTCCTCATTTGGAGCAGGACATTATCATTAAAGATATTACTCGACCTGGTTTTATCACGTGAGGTAGATTAGCCCTTACATTTAGATTGTAATTTTGGAGGCTATTTGCAAATTATAATTTAAAATATGTCAGCAATTAAACAATTAGATGGCAACAGTCCAAACTCATCACACACATCATGCCTGAGATCATTGATGTCTTCCAATGGCAGGCTGAGCTCAGTTCCTGACTCCTCCCTTCGACATAGAAGTTTCATCAGTTTCCCGGGCTGCATCCACAAACTGTCACAAACTCGTCCCGTCGCTACGAGGGGAAACACGCAGGAGAAAAGGCCTAGACAATGTCATTATTTAAAAGTCGAGGTGTATTTGCGAGTCTTTGTTGGTGGAGTATCTTGTTCTTGAGTGTCAATGCGAAGACGAAGAGGAAAGACGAGACCCAGTCGATGAACGACGTCTACCGAGGGAGATGTGCGTCTAGGTGCCTCAGCTTGCACAGCACTCGCATAGCGACGCTTTCCAAACAATCTCAGGTGGAGGTAAGGCCAAAACAAGCGGGCGAGCATGCTGCTGTCTTCATGGAATAAAGTCAAAGTTGGATCAAACGCAGGCAATCCGATTTGTTTCTACTGCATCATATAATATTCCCTTTGCTTTTTATGCGCAAATGAATTAATAAACAAGAATGTGCTTGAAATAGATTTTATTTGTATTTATTTATTTAGTTGATTATTAACCGATAACTGAAGTTTTGATTTTGGCCTCACAATAACTGCTTTAGATTTGGTAAGTTTGCAAGCAAACTAGACACAATATATGGAGACAGTTCAGTATCATGTTCTGACAGAGGAAACTGTCTATACACTGTACTTCTCATTAGAAAGTTCTCTTTACCATGTCCCATTTTTAAATCTGATTCTGCATTGAGAAGTGGAGCAACCTACTGGCTGATGGAGAGAGAGAGAGAGAAGCTTGTTATCCAAATTATGTCCATATCAAGCCCTTCACTACCCCTCCAGTCCCAAGCCTATGACACTGTGACTGAGCCACCCAGGTCACATGATCAAGTTCATGTTCTCCTTTGATTTACAGATGACATCTGTAAATAGCCCATCCAACTACCTCATCCCCATATTGTTATTTCTTGTTTTGCTCCTTTGCACCCCAGTATCTCTACTTGCACGTTCATCTTCTGCACATCTATCACTCCAGTGTTTAATTGCTCAATTGTAATTACTTCGCCACTACGGCCTATTCATTGCCTTACCTCCCTAATCTTACCTCAAGTGCACACACTGTATATAGATTTTTTTTCTACTGTGTTATTGACTGTATGTTTGTTTATTCCATGTATAACTCTGTGTTGTTGTTTGTGTCGCACTGCTTTGCTTTATCTTGGCCAGGTTGCAGTTGTAAATGAGAACTTGTTCTCAACTAGCCTACCTGGTTAAATAAAGGTGAAATAAATCAAATAAAACATACAGGGTATGGAGATAACTAAGCCTTAGCAGTGAACATGCCCAGTTACTCACTATTCAGCCTGAGGATTCAGAAGGATGGTCCTGTGAGAATACCCACTAGTATACTCCCATATAGTAGGCCTATATAGTTTACTGAATGAATTGCTCCATAGGGAATATGGAATGGGGAACTAGTGAGACACATGGCTATTAGCTATGGTTTATTATCATAGGACGGGAACTGCACTGACATCACATCATTAGCCACACTGTTAAGCACGTGTGACCTCTCTAAGGGTCAGGATATGACCTTTGACCTGTTTAATCACTACTTCCCACGGATCATGTAGCAGGGTCAATGTTAGATTGCAAGGGCAGCCCATCTATTCCCTCTGTGATGGAATTTCTGTCATAGATCGTAGATCAAGTCTACCCATTGTAGGAGTGGATAGGATACTATGTCATGTCAGCCTATAAAATGGCTAATTCTTATTGCCAGACTTGGGTTTAGCTACAGTAAGCTTCAGCTATACTTTTTCATCAATTCGACACATAGTAATGGACAGGTGAACGTGACTAAAATGAAGCATATTGGTTGAAAGGTCTCTGTTGGCAATGTGCTGGAAGCAGCCATGGAAATACGTCTTGGTACAGATTGTTGAATCTATCGTAAGCTTTCCATATTGAAAAGTCCCTTTCTGAGATTTTGTAACATGACATAATTTACGTCAGTCAGTGAATTCAAATCATGTTAATGCCACCATCAATCTGGATTATAGTTGTTGGACAGGACCATTAGAGTCTGCTTTGAGGTGGTTCAAACTTAGGCTTGCATCCCAAATGACACACATTCCCTATGTAGTGCACTACTTTTTACCAGGGCCCGCAGGGATCTGGTGAAAAGTAGTGCACTATATAAGGAATAGGGTGCCATTTAGGGTGTAGCCTTACCCTTGATTTCCAGTCTTTCATGTGTAATATTTCGGAAACAATTGTCTGACTTGTGAGACTAGTTCTGATTTGCGTCAGAGGTCATATTGTGCTCCACTCATTTAGTCAAAGTGACATAACAAAATGCCCTCATCTTTTTAAAATGTGTTTTATTTCACCTTTATCTGTTCTGACTTTCATGTCCCTTGGGCTGCCATAGTAGCCTTCATAACATGGGTATGATGAATTGGGTGAGTCTCAAATGGTACCCTATTCCCTTCCTAGTGCACTACTTTTGACCACAGCCCTATAGGCCCTGTTCAAAAGTAGTGCACTATAATGGACATATGGTGCCATTTGGGATGCAGCCATTCATTGACCTGATAATGACAGAGAGGTCAGATGACTATCTGTCTTTAGCCTTGCCTGTACTGTACACATCTGCGTGAACGTGCCTTAGGCATGCTGCAAGGAGGCATAAGGACTGCAGATGTGGCCAGGGCAATAAATTGCAATGTCCGTACTGTGAGACGCCTAAGACAGCGCTACAGGGAGACAAGACGGACAGCTGATCGTCCTCGCAGAGGCAGACCACGTGTAACAACACTTGCACAGGATCGGTACATCCGAACATCACACCTGCAGGACAGGTACAGGATGGCACAAGGAACGCACAATCCCTCCATCAGTGCTCAGACTGTCCGCAATAGGCTGAGAGAGGCTGGACTGAGGGCTTGTAGGCCTGTTGTAAGGCAGGTCCTCACCAGACATCACCAGCAACAACGTCGCCTATGGGCACAAACCCACAGTCGCTGGACCAGACAGGACTGGCAAAAAGTGTTCTTCACTGACGAGTCGCAGTTTTGTCTCACCAGGTGTGATGGTCAGATTCGCGTTTTTCGTCGAAGGAATGAGCGTTACACCAAGGCCTATACTCTGGAGCGGGATCGATTTGAAGGTGGAGGGTCCGTCATGGTCTGGGGCGGTGTGTCACAGCATCATCGGACTGAGCTTGTTGTCATTGCAGGCAATCTCAACACTGTGCTTTACAGGGAAGACATCCTCCTCCCTCATGTGGTACCCTTCCTGCAGGCTCATCCTGACATGACTCTCCAGCATGACAATGCCACCAGTCATACTGCTCGTTATGTGCGTGATTTCCTGTAAGACAGGAATGTCAGTGTTCTGCCATGGCCAGTGAAGAGCCCGGATCTCAATCCCATTGAGCACGTCTGGGACCTGTTGGATTGGAGGGTGAGGGCTAGGGCCATTTCCCCCAGAAATGTCCGGGAACTTGCAGGTGCCTTGGTGGAAGAGTGGGGTAACATCTCACAGCAAGAACTGGCAAATCTGGTGCAGTCCATGATGAGGAGATGCACTGCAGTACTTAATGCAGCTGGTGGCCACACCAGATACTGACTGTTACTTTTGATTTTGACCCCCCCCTTTGTTCAGGGACATATTATTCCATTTCTGTTAGTCACATGTCTGTGGAAAATGTTCAGTTTATGTCTCAGTTGTTGAATCTTATGTTCATACAAATATTTAGACATGTTAAGTTTGATGAAAATAAACGCAGTTGACACTGAGGACATTTTTCTTTTGCCAAGTTTACTACTGACTGTCCTCTACTCTCTTCTCTCCCTAGTAATTATACTACTGACTGTTCTCTACTCTCTTCTCTCCCTAGTAATTATACTACTGACTGTCCTCTACTCTCTTCTCTCCCTAGTAATTATACTACTGACTGTCCTCTACTCTCTTCTCTCCCTAGTAATTACACTACTGACTGTCCTCTACTCTCTTCTCTCCCTAGTAATTATACTACTGACTGTCCTCTACTCTCTTCTCTCCCTAGTAATTATACTACTGACTGTTCTCTACTCTCTTCTCTCCCTAGTAATTATACTACTGACTGTTCTCTACTCTCTTCTCTCCCTAGTAATTATACTACTGACTGTCCTCTACTCTCTTCTCTCCCTAGTAATTATACTACTGACTGTCCTCTACTCTCTTCTCTCCCTAGTAATTATACTACTGACTGTCCTCTACTCTCTTCTCTCCCTAGTAATTATACTACTGACTGTCCTCTACTCTCTTCTCTCCCTAGTAATTATACTACTGACTGTCCTCTACTCTCTTCTCTCCCTAGTAATTATACTACTGACTGTCCTCTACTCTCTTCTCTCCCTAGTAATTATACTACTGACTGTTCTCTACTCTCTTCTCTCCCTAGTAATTATACTACTGACTGTCCTCTACTCTCTGCTCTCCCTAGTAATTACACTACTGACTGTCCTCTACTCTCTTCTCTCCCTAGTAATTATACTACTGACTGTCCTCTACTCTCTTCTCTCCCTAGTAATTATACTACTGACTGTCCTCTACTCTCTTCTCTCCCTAGTAATTACACTACTGACTGTCCTCTACTCTCTTCTCTCCCTAGTAATTATACTTCTGACTGTCCTCTACTCTCTTCTCTCCCTAGTTATTATACTTCTGACTGTCCTCTACTCTCTTCTCTCCCTAGTAATTATACTACTGACTGTCCTCTACTCTCTTCTCTCCCTAGTAATTATACTACTGACTGTCCTCTACTCTCTTCTCTCCCTAGTAATTATACTACTGACTGTCCTCTACTCTCTTCTCTCCCTAGTAATTATACTACTGACTGTCCTCTACTCTCTTCTCTCCCTAGTAATTATACTACTGACTGTCCTCTACTCTCTTCTCTCCCTAGTAATTATACTACTGACTGTCCTCTACTCTCTTCTCTCCCTAGTAATTATACTACTGACTGTCCTCTACTCTCTTCTCTCCCTAGTAATTACACTACTGACTGTCCTCTACTCTCTTCTCTCCCTAGTAATTACACTACTGACTGTCCTCTACTCTCTTCTCTCCCTAGTAAATATACTACTGACTGTCCTCTACTCTCTTCTCTCCCTAGTAATTATACTACTGACTGTCCTCTACTCTCTTCTCTCCCTAGTAATTATACTACTGACTGTCCTCTACTCTCTTCTCTCCCTAGTAATTATACTACTGACTGTCCTCTACTCTCTTCTCTCCCTAGTAATTATACTACTGACTGTCCTCTACTCTCTTCTCTCCCTAGTAATTATACTACTGACTGTCCTCTACTCTCTTCTCTCCCTAGTAATTATACTACTGACTGTCCTCTACTCTCTTCTCTCCCTAGTAATTATACTACTGACTGTCCTCTACTCTCTTCTCTCCCTAGTAATTATACTACTGACTGTCCTCTACTCTCTTCTCTCCCTAGTAATTATACTACTGACTGTCCTCTACTCTCTTCTCTCCCTAGTAATTACACTACTGACTGTCTTCTACTTTCTTCTCTCCTTTCAGAACAATGGAGCCCTGGGCTGGTGTCAAAATCATAGACAGTGTGCCAAGGTAACATACTGATGTTTACATGCATACCATACCTAACATGACGGAAATCGCACAAAACTTGAATGATCTATTTCCAGAGAGGAAAAGCTCTCAGGGAAAGTCAGCAGCTGAACAAATAGCATGATACATCATTGTCATAGTGGTTCTTACACACTACTCTATGTACCATGCAATACCATACATCACTGTCAGCCAATATACTGCAGCTAGCTATGTACTGTTCCCCTGTAGATCATAGAGCCTACAAAATATATGATTTTAACGTATAGGGACAGGTGCTTTAGATGGATGCTTGGCTGTTAAGCTCTTAGTCTCTCCACTTTGTATTTTCATCAAACACATTTCTGCATATCCCTCTCTGGAAGTCATAATTGTCTTTGGGTAAAGAGGTCCACTCATCTTTGGTAATGAGGACAGTAACGTTCTCTAACAGCCCTTCAGTATACTAGCCCCACAGTGTACAGAAGTGAAGCTGACATGTTGCCTTTGTGCTTATTCCACAGGCTTCAGTATACTGTAGTATACGACAATAGAATGGTTGCACAGTTGTCATATCTCAGAACGCAAATAGCAGGCAAATACCATTATGAACAATATTATCTCACATGTTTTTGTTAAATTGAATAATGTTTTTTTTCCCGATAACACGTTCACACTCGCAGCTATTTACTCTGAAGCCACGTTCCTAATTAGTTTCGAGTTGTCTTTGTGATTGTTTTGTTGCTTTGTTTACTACCGTGTAATACTCTGGTTAGTTGTGTGTTTGTGTCACCGTATGGTAGAGAAGCACAACAACACACGTCTCTGTCTGTGACAGACAGACTCAACCCAGGGTAGGCTCACAGCAGAAACGCAGTCCGCACGCCGCTGACCTCTCTTGGTGGGTCCATGAAAACATTTAACCAAGTGCTCAGCAGATTTCTCCAGAACTCCAGAGAGAGTTTTCACTCAAACTTTAAACCAAGTCAATCCCTGTAGCGTGATGGCATCCTCCACACCAGGTCCAAACCAATGTGCTGTTTTTTTGCTCTGTTTTTTAATGGTGAAACTGAGCATATAATAAAATTATACATTTCAGCGCTCTCCTTGTTTTCTTGAAGAGCGATGCTATTTTATTCTCGTTAAGAAAGTAATAATGATATTCTATTCTCGTTAAGAAAGAACACAGCCAATTAGAATCCTCTTCCTCGTGGAATGTTCATTACACGGCAGCTAATTGCCAAATTAGAGGCTCTGAAGTGGAGATGAAGAATCAATTTATTCTCACTAAAGAGATCTTAATGTCTCTGCGGTCTCACTTTAGAAGTAATCTTGCTTTGCTTTCAGTTCAGTTATGTATCACCAATGGTTCAGTATATCACTCTAACTCAACATTAGATTTGATTGGCTGCTCAAGGATTTCAGTCTGATTTTAAGGTCTTCCTGAAATGCCACTGCCTACTATGTAATCTGTAGTTCCAGCTCAACCACAAAATTGGAAGTCAGACCCTCATGTTTCGCAGTGTTTGATTACAGGCGATGATTTGTTTCGCTGCGTAAGCCATCGCATGTCTGCATTTGGTGATTGCTTGCAGCAGTGCTTACTGCTACACTAAAAGTCCACCCACAACTTATCGGAGACAACAACAGTGCTGCCATTTTTTTTTAAACCCTCAGTGATTACATCCAGTAGAGCTATGATAATGTTTGGTCACAATAGTCAGATCATCCTGTACTTTGCCCATTCACACTCAGCATCACGTTGTCTCTATGGACCTCCCTGGTAACGATGAGTGACTGTTAATCTGCCTGTCACTATCTCGTCGAGGCAGGCAGTCAATTAAGGCTACTATAGATGATTACCATAGCCTGACACAATAGAGTCCGGTCACATCTTCATTTAAAGGCTTAGCGGGGGATGACAGGATCGCTTCAGTGCCTCATTTAGGAGAGCCGTGGACGGTCATAATTGCCATGCCATTACACCGGGCAGTCTGTCAGCCTCTCAGTTCTGCAGATATGAATGCTTAGTTGAAGTCATTATTTTTTTATCACCTCACGACAAGCCAAGGCTCCTTCAGATTGGCGTTTAGGCAGCACTTGGGAGTCATTAGTGTACCAACTAACACTTACTGGTCTAGCAGTTGGGATGATGTGGCCCTAAGGACTAAAAACAAGGCTGAAATGGCACCCTATTCCATATATAGTGCACTACTTTTGACCAGAGCCCTATGCAGGCAATAGGGTGCCATTTCTAACACACCACATCTTCTTCCCTACACCACAGACATGACCATGTGAAATAATGAACAGTGTTAGCACTACAGAGAGCTGGCACAGCCTCTTGTGAAAGACTCTGGAACCCCCCCAAAGCCTGTTCAATTTGTAGAAACAGGAAGGGAGAGACAAAAGGCAGGGTCTTTTTTCTCCAGGGAGGGTGTCATCTGGGCACGGTATCAAACACTGTTGTGTGCTACAGTACAGCCAGTGCGCATCCCAAATGGCACCCTTTTCTCTATTTAGTGCATTTATTTTGACCAGGGCCCATATGGCGCTGGTCAAAGGGAGAGCACTATATAGAGAACAGGGTACCATTTGAGAAGCAGGCTCAGTCTACACCACCCAAACAGAACAGCAGCGTTATGCACGGTCAGAAGTCACTGAGGCCATTATCTACTGTCGTTCAGAGAGGAAACGGTTCACTCTTGTCCTACTGCATACTGAAATGGCCATGTGCACCCTGCTGGTGCTTTTCCTGTTTTCCCTGGTTCCTTTGTAAAACAGAGCATTATTGACTTCCAAATGTCTATCAAACTTCTGCCATCAAGGGGTAATACTCCTTTGTCTTTTGCCATCAGTGGAAGAGAGTCCTTAGGTGTTGTGTAAATTCCTAGACATTCTATCAGAGTCCTAGAACTCTGCTTTATTTGCGGTCGGTCGCTGGTGGAAAGGAATGCTTGGTTTGAGTTTGAAATGGGGCGGAAAACGAAGCGTAGCCGAGAGGCACAAAAAGAACGAGGAGACGAGAGAGCCTGAGCGTCAGTTGGGATTAGAGGAAGAATCTCAAGTTGGAGACCAGAGAAGGGAGATAAGAGATGACAGGACAGGGACACTCATAGTACGGCATGGCACTAGGCGATGGCGGGCAGCCGAGGATCTAGACACAATGGGAGAGCTTTAGACATGCAGTACACTGTAGTATGGAGGGACTGTAGGAGAGATAAAGCGAGGACAGGGTACTACAGGAGAGTAGAGGGGTAAGAGAGAGCTAGTTGAATGTATGAGCAATGTATGAGCATGTGTTACTGAATGGGAAAGGGTACAGCGTAAGGCTTTAGCAGTTTCAGGATGTTCCTTCCATACAAGTAGCAGTGGGGCCTGTGGCGAGCTCGGCAGGGTCTCCGCATTTCCCCCACCATAAAGTGGGCACCTCAGCTGCATTTCAACGTGTGCCTCCTTCCTTCACATTATTCAGAGTTTCCGACAACTACCAACACTCTCCACCCCATTCCACCCCTCACACACTTTTACTCACACACACACACACACACACACGCTCACACACACACACACACACACACTTTCTCATGTTTTCCCAGCAACTGAAGATAAATGTGTTTCCCACTCTCATTCCGACCAAAACGTTGCCCCAGGATAACTCCAATCTTCACGCCTTGAAAACCTTCAACAACGCATTACATGGTTGAGGTTTTCTCTAGAAGGTTGTAGGAGTGTATTGGACATGCTGTTATACTTGTGTCAAGGCATAAGTAAGTAAGAAATAATAACCATAAGCATACCGAGTTTATATACTGAACACAAATATAAACGCATGTAAAGTGTGTAAAGTGTTGGTCCCATGTTTTATGAGCTGAAAAAGATCCCAGAGATTGCCAAGACAATCCATCCACCTGACAGGTGTGGTATATCAAGAAGCTGATTAAACAGCATGATAATTACAAAGGTACACCTCGTGCTGTGGACAATGAAAGGCCACTCTAAAATGTGCAGTTTTGTCACACAATACAATGCCACAGATGTCTCAAGTTTTGAGGGAGTGTGCAATTGGCATGCTGACTGCAGGAATGTCCAACAGAGCTGTTTCCAGATAATTGAATGTTAATTTCTCTACCATAAGCTGCACCCAACGTCTTTTTAGAAAATTTGCCGGTACGTCCAACCGGCCTCACAACCACAGACCACGTGTAACAACGCCAGCCCAGGACCTCCACATCCGGCTTCTTCACCTGCGGGATCGTCTGAGACCGGCCCCTCGGACAGCTGATGAAACTGAGGAGTATTTCTGTCTGCAATAAAGCCCTTTTTGTGGGGAAAAACTTGTTCTGATTGGCTAGGCCTGGCTCCCAAGTGGGTGGGCCTATGCCCTACCAGGCCCACCCATGGCTGCGCCCCTGCTCAGTCATGTGAAATCTATAGATTAGGGCCTAATTTATTTATTTAAATTGACTGATTGCCTTATATGAAATGTAACTCAGTAAAATCATTGAAATTGTTGCATGTTGCGTTTATATTTTTGTTCAGCATAGTTAAACCTGGATATCAAATGGATGTTGTTATTGTAATATGGTAACTTTCAAATTACCCCTAGAGCCACCAGCCTTACTATACATTGTGATGCAACATTCCCCACTGCCTTCCTCCATGGCTACCAACCACGGTGTTTCATTGCAGCATGAAATTGGAAATGGGAATATTCCCCTGGGCAGTCTAGCCTGAGTTACTCATGCAGGAAGAGTGTCTCTCAGGGGACAAGGACAGCAGTACAGATCTACAAGCCGCTACAGGAAGCACATAGTTAATAACAAACACACTGTGGAAGAGTGGTGTTCTTTGATTTTCAAACATCCTATTTATTTCCCTTAAACTGATGTTCGCCAAATTAAATGTGGGTCCAGCAACCAACTGTCAAGTTCTTTAGCTATTCTTTCCTCAAGAGAGTCAGGAACACCGACAAGGCCACAGATGTCAGATGCATACAAAGATTCCTCCCAATAAACCTCAAGCTGCTAAAGTTTGTGGTAACACTTTTTGCTGTTATATTGAGGGAGCTTGAGGGCAGAAGAAGTATTCAAGTATTTTTTTTGAATACCGTGGTGGCACGTTTTTCATTTATTAAGCTGCTTCAGATATCTCCTGTGGTGGCATGGAAGGTGTAACAAGCCCTCACCTCCATCTCTGTTTCTCTCACCTTCAAAGTGCCTGGAACCCTGCAAGGCCTCCTGGGACCTGAAGAGCCAGTGTCGGGAGCTTTGTGAGGTATGATGACTTTTGATAGCCTCCCACTTCGTTAAGTTAGGGGGGAGGAACACCCTGAGGAGAGGCTTCATGTTGAGAGGCTAAATTAGTAGAGTTCAGTTCAGATTCTCCTCCATAGACATTTTCTTGGCAAAAGTAATCTGACACAGGCAAATGTTACCTCAGTGCTTCTTCAATTTCCTTACTCAGTAAGTAATCCGAAACTGATCTTCTTCTTACAGTGTCTGCACAGTTTTTCTGCATGTTATTTTAGTAGTAAAGCATCTGTGCTTTCTCTGTCTGTCTGTCCCCCAATCCTCCACCCCAGCGCTCAATTCCCAAGAAGCACTGGGAGTGTGTGACGAGTTGTGAGTTCCTGCGCTCGGTGGTGGCAGTGAAGCAGGGTGACTGCCCCGCCCCTGAGAAGGCCAGCGGATTTGCGGCGGCGTGTGTGGAGGGATGCATGGAGGACAGAGAGTGCAATGCCCAGACGAAGTGCTGTTCCAACGGCTGTGGGCACACCTGCCAACCTCCCAAGAACCTTAACAAAGGTACAGCAACCTCCACTACACACAGTATGTTCAGTAAAATAGACAGGAAACTTCAGTATGTACATTTTTTGTTGGTTGGTTACAACCAATATATTATCTGCAACCAATTTGTGGGTCAATTCAAAGATGAGATAAAAAAACTAACTTTCGCTTAGATAATTCACTGATGTCAGTGGAAGGTTCGATTCCCTGAGCTAACTATGTAAAAAATCTGCCGGTGTGCCCTTGAGCAAGGCACTTAACCCTAATTGCTCTGGATAAGAACGTCTGCTAAATGACTAAAATCAAATGATCACATGACCTTGAACCGACCCACTTCACCCTTCCAGGAGCCCCTCTGAAGCCCAGGAAGGAGCTGAGTTTTGAGGAGCTGAGGTCTGGCCAGATGGAGGTGAGCTGGTCCTCCCGATTCAACGTGTCGGCCGAGCCGGTCATCTACGTGGTCCAGAGGAGGTGGAACTACGGGATACAACCCAGTGAGGACGCTGCTACACAGTGGGAGGTGGTAGCACAGGTTAGTCAGCCTTTTTTGGGGATGCTTAGTTATTAATACTGGATTTAGTTGATTATAAGGGGACAAATGAATGTAATCTACTTAGAGTTCAATGTGTGGCAATGTATTGATTGTTCATGAAGTTAAACAACTCTCTCTCTCTCGCTCTCTCTCTCTCTCTCTCTCTCTCTTTCTCTCTCTCCCTCTCTCGCTCTCTCTAGACCACGGAGGAGAAAGCGCGGCTGGCTGATATCCGGGCAGGCCGGTGGTACCAGTTCAGAGTGGCAGCAGTGAACGTCCATGGGACCAGAGGGTTCACCACTCCCAGTCGCCACATCCACACCAAGAAAGGTGTGCGTGTGTGTTTGTTTGTGTGTCTGCTTGTGTATGTGTGTGTGTGTGTGTGTGTGAGGCTGGCTTAAACAACCTGGGGTGATATTGCACTGACTGTAATGAAGATGAATACAGACTAATTACATTGGCTTTTGGCCATTTCTGAAGTGCTGTATTGTGCTTAAGCCCCCTAGAGCTGTAATACCTTCCAGTCAATGTATGAATAGCTTTCATAGACAGTTACTAAAGCTTAATGTATTTGGCAGCTGTAATGTGCGGTGTGGGTTAGCTGTGCTGCATTTGTCAGCGAGAATGCCTCCATGATTGATTGACCTTTTTACTGCAGTGGGTTAAATCAGGGTCACACAGACTGATTTTTGGTCCAAATCTACTTTGAAACAGAAGTATACACCTCACACACATGGTTATGGGCTTTAAAAAAAGAAGACAACTGTACCATGTCAGATATAGAGTTGAAATGTGTTACATTTTGAGTTTGCATCCCAATATTACACTTTATATACATCACAGAAAACTGAAATATAACAAAACGGTTTGACCTAGAAACACCAGAAACACTACTGATGTCTACTTCAGACCAATGACACCTGATGTCGTCCCCAGACCCCTCCGGCCCCCCTGCCCCATCTGAGCTGAGGGTGTCCAACGTGACCTTTGGCCCCGGCGGCAGGGCGGTGTCGGTCCGGCTGCGCTGGTCCATCCCCTCAGACCTGGATGTCCCTGTACACCACTACAAGGTGTCCTGGAGCTGGGCCACAGGCAGCACTGGGGCCACAGCACCACCTAAGACCAAGAGGAGGAAGATGGTCAATGGGGTAAGTCGTAGAGTAAGGCCCCTACCTTGACATGTTGGTCCCATGTGGTAGGTCAGTCATACCAATAGAAATGGAATGACGTGGCCTGAGGGGCTTTGGCGGTCTCGTCATACTATTTCTAGAAACTTAAATGGTTCTTCGGCTGTCCCCATAGGAGAACCATTTTGGAACCCTTTTTCTACCCTGACATGTAGACACTCATTAACATGGGACATTCCCTGGGACAATGTAGAGTGGAAGCCTGTTCTTTCTTTCCTCAAGCCACAACAAATGTAATGGAAGGATAAACAATGGCAGTGTGTGTGGCTGTGATGGCATAAACCCTCCAATCGCATGGTGCTTAGTGCTTACACACCAAACCAAGCAATTGTATAGTTGTCACGTTTGGCAAATGAATCGCAAATTGATGCTATTAAATCTGCATTAGCTCGTGTCTGTTTTGGAAAATGAAAATTTCCCGGCAATTTATTGCTGTGGTTATTGGACCTACTTTGTACCTTTTGTTGTGTGGATGCAGAGGACACAGCACGGTCTTCCTGACCCTATAACCTCTCTGTCCTGTGTGTGTGTATCCAGGGGCAGAGCTATGTGGAGCTGGAGAGTCTGCGAGCTAACAGGAGTTACAGTGTGGAGCTACAGGCCGTGTCTTACTGGGGACAGACCCCACTGAAAAGTCCCAAAGCCACCCTGCACTTCAACACACGACACAGTACGTCAACAACAGTCAAAGCTTATCAGCTGTCATTTGCTAAGGAAAATATTTGATAATTAGGCTCCCCAAATTCTGGGAACATTCTCAAAGTTCCCTGGTTTTTCCAGGAATCCCAGTTGGAGGATTTACAGAATTTTGCAACTCTATTAAATATTTACCCAGTATATTGAGGTTGGAAGAGTGATATACTACATGACGAGTCATGACTGCAGTCAAATACCGTTTATTACGGTAATTAGGCTTCTCCAAGCTCTGATGCTGCTGATGGTCATTATTAGCCTGCCAAACTTGCAAACTGCCTGGTACTCAGCATCAATGCAATTGTAATCGAAAATCTAATCAAATACGTCATGAGAGCCAATGAGCTCATATTGCGCAACATTTCTATAGGCTATGCAATTGCGTGAGAAAACAGAGTGATGGCCTCTATTAAAAAGAGGAGGATCCCATCAGCTTTCTAAGGCTAGGCCTACTATATTTATTTCTCAACTTTCCTAATATTAAGCACATTGTTTATCTTTACAACAGGGGTATAGCCTTCCTGGCTGACGTGAAAATGAACCACGGGAAAAGCGTCCTCCATTTGCTGTTTAAGTGCATAGATGGCATGTATTTGTTCCACTGCCCATGTTTCGAGACAGGTGCATGATAATGGTCCATTTTAAATAAAAATAAATTTCACACATATATAATTTAGTATATGTAAAGACAAGATTAAATTAAGAATAGTCTGATGGGTGACAATATTAGCCTATCACTTGTGAATTCTATATTATCACTTGTGAATGATGCCCAGCATAAGAAACAATGCCTTTTTTTGCGACTTTTTCTAATCATAGTCGCACACATAACCCATAGGCCTGTTTTGATAAGGTTTGTATTACAACTAAAGTGGCCAAATAACTTCTTAAAATTAAGCACATTAATCTGCTTTACAAGGGGTGTCGAGCCTAACTGGCATCCATAAAGCAGCGCGTGAGTTTCAGGTTTGGGGAAGATCATTTTCACCATAAAAATGGCAACTTTATAGTAAAAGCATTACATGCATAATTACATTTGGGGTCATGGCAGCAAAAGGCCTGGATTTATTTAGGGGGCATTACGGGGATGCCGCCAGGGAATTCTTCATACTATTATTCTTTATACTATTAAATAATATTAAATAATGCCACTGAATTCTAAACAAATCCTGTCTGCTAAATGAACTAGTGTAGCCCACAGCCATATACAGTAGCATAGCCAGATCAGGGCCTAACATCAGGACAACTCAGAGTATGCTATTCTGTTCTTCTGAAATAGACTACTTTTCCTTAATATCATGTTTCTTTAGACCTGTCTAAAATAAATAATGGATTTATTGTGATGGTGTAGGCTATATTACATGGATTTATTAGACTTTTTAAAATGTAGATGTTCCAAAGGTCTGAATCAGTGGCTTGTAGGCTATGCGTGGAAGCCAGAATTTGCTAAATGTGTTTATGTTAATTAACGGTCAATTACTGTGAGGCCAGCAGTTATTTGCTTGACAATCACCGGCTGACAGAACTTCATGACTGCCACAGTTGAGAAATAAATTGTTGGTCCATCTTTTGCTGCTATAACACTCTTCTGGGAAGGCTTTCCACTAGATGTTGGAACATTGCTGCGGGGAATTTCTTCCATTCAGCCGCAAGAGCATTAGTGAGGTCGGGCACGGATGTCGCAGTCGGCGTTCCAATTCATCCCAAAGGTGTTCGATGGAGTTGAGGTCAAGGCTCTGTGCAGGCCAGTCAAGTTCTTTCACACCAATCTTGACAAACCATTTCTGTATGGACCTCGCTTTGTGCACGGGGGCATTATCATGCTGAAACAGGAAAGGGTCTTCCCCAAACTGTTGCCACAAAGTTGGACACACATAATCATCTAGAATGTCATTGTATGCTGTAGCGTTAAGATTTCCCTTCACTGGAACTGAGGGGCCTAGCCCGAACCATGAAAAACAGTCACAGACCATTATTCCTCGTCCACCAAACTTTACAGTTGGCACTATGCATTGGGGCAGGTAGCATTCTCCTGGCATTCGCCAAACCCCAAGTTCGTCTGCCAGATGGTGAAGCGTGATTTATCACTCCAGAGAACGCATTTCCAATGCTCCTGGGTCCAATGGCGGTGAACTTTACACCACTCCAGCTGACGCTTGGCATTGTGCATGTTGATCTTAAAAAATAATAATAATTGAATTGTAATCTGATTTTAGACATGATCATGTCTTCAGAGGAAAAAACAAACAAAAGTAAGCCTATTTTTTATTAAGATTTCATATAAGCAATATGATTTAATGTGACATAAAACAACAGTCAAACATCAGTCAGAACACAGCCTGTCTATTCTGTCATGTGATTTCAGGTCCTCTGCCTGAGAAAATGTCTTGTGTGTGGCTGCTCGGCCATGGAAACCCATTTCATGGAGCTCCAGACTAACAGTTCTTGTGCTGACGTTGCTTCCAGAAGCAGTTTGGAACTTGGTAGTCAGTGTTGCAACCAAGGACAGGCGATTTTTACACGCTTCAGCACTCGGTGGTACCGTTCTATGAGCTTGTGTGAACCTACCACTTCGCGGCTGAGCCGTTGTTGCTCCTAGACGTTTCCACTTCACAATAACAGCACTTACAGTTGGGCAGAAATTTGACAAACTGACTTATTGAAAAGGTGGCATCTTATGATGGTGCCACGTTGAAAGTCACTGAGCTCTTCAGTAATGCCATTCTACTGCCAATGTTTGTCTATGGAGATTGCATGGCTGTGTGCTCGATTTTATACATCTGTCAGCAACGGGTGGGGCTGAAATAGCCGAATCCACTAATTTGAATGGGGTGTCCACATACTTTTGTATATACTGTATTGTGTATGTACATTGGATGGTGCCCTCATTGATCATGTCCCCGCTTAAAATTTTCTGGGTATCTGGATTGACGGAAAAGGCTAATTGAGGATCTTTTTACTGAAGAGTGTGTTTGTTTCCTATGAATGTGTTTTGCATTTTGTGTATATGTGAATGTGAATATTGATGTGTATACAGGGCTGATCGTTGAAAGAGACCTTGGTCTCAGCATGACTCCCTGTCAAAATGAGGGTAAAAAGGGAAAGCTATAGTGTTTTGGCATGTAGTGTATGTTTGCATCTGATCTAACATCGCTTTGTTCCCATTTTCATTGTTCCACGATCAGGGGAGGAGCAGAGGTCTGGCGCCCACCCGGTCCCCGTCTCCGAGGGCCTTATCCCTGATGTGTTGGATGTGGGCACCCCCTTTTACCAGGATGGCCAGCTGCAGGTCCGGGTCTACTGGCAGAGGAGCACAGGTATGCAGGGAGAAACCTAGACACAGCCACACACGCATGAATGAACGCACGCATAGGCGCACACACACACACACACACACACACACACACACACACACACACACACACACACACACATATGATTTGGCCTTTGATAAGAACAGCAGTGCTGCTGAGGAAATAATCCTCTAACCACCACCTCCCTATCGTGATGTAAACAGAGAGATTATCGTAAATGTACAGGCTGCTTGTGGGTAATTAAACAAACAAAAGGATGAAACAAAAGGCTGCTTTCTTACAAGCTGATAAGACGCACAGAAGTACATCCTGAATCCTGTTCATGCAGGAACATGAGCACAGTAAGCTAGCATCGCTGACTCACTGGGCTACCCAGAGCACACTCACTGGGCTACCCAGAACGCACACACACTGGGCTACCCAGAACGCACACACACTGGGCTACCCAGAATGCACACACACTGGGCTACCCAGAATGCACACACACTGGGCTACCCAGAATGCACACACACTGGGCTACCCAGAATGCACACACACTGGGCTACCCAGAATGCACACACACTGGGCTACCCAGAATGCACACACACTGGGCTACCCAGAGCACACACACTGGGCTACCCAGAGCACACACACTGGGCTACCCAGAACACACACACTGGGCTAACCAGAGCACACACACTGGGCTACACAAAGAGCCAACTGAGGAACGGCTTCTCTTACATTTTGCATCAAATAATCTGTTCTGTTTGAACAAGTTGAGCTTTATAAGTGAACTATTGACTCTTATTTTGAAAGGACAATGTGTGCTTTGTCACCAGTGTTATGCGACAAATCGGCAGTTGATTGATAATGAATGATTATTGATTGATACTACTTTCCATTTCTCTCAGATCCCACCGTAGTTCGGTATCGTGTCCAGTGGGTACCAGAGTACTGTGGACACAACCAGACCAAAGGAGCGGACAAGATCATCACACAGGTAACCAGTTTCATTCAGCCATACAACCGATTTATGGTGAAACAAGTTATGGTGAAACTACGACAAAGGGTATATATCTCTATTGGAGTTACAGTAGAGGCTGCTCTCATCATATCTGTGTCCGCTGTCTTTAACCTCTTACAGGAGGGCTTTGCCAGCCTCCCCGGCCTGCTCTTCTCCTGTAAGTACAGAGTGAACCTCCAGCCACTGGGTACTAAGGGACGTGCCCAGGCAGAAACCACCTTCTTCTTTACCCCCTCCTGTGCCAGCATCAGGGCCAAGAGCCCCAAACACATAGCCTGTCCCGGCCAGGAAGGTGAGACACCACTGACCACCCAAAGACCACTTTGGTCACTTTGTCATTGACCTAGTGACCCTTCAATTCACATGTCCATTGGTGTACCCCTTTATGTTTGAGATCAACTACATTGAAGTCGGACTGAATCACTGATCTACATAGCACCTTGCATCCTAAATAACTAGTCATTATGTGATCAAGATTTGCAATTCTGCGCATTACTTTGCTCAAACTGGTCCCCGCAAACACTCTGTATGTTTGTCCCATAGGAACTCCTCCTCCGAAGGTGCTGTCCAAGGCAGAGAACCTGACCGCCTCCTTCATGGCCCACAAGGGTAACGTCACAGCTGTGTTTACATGGGAGGTGTCTGCGCCACTCCCACCCCGAGAGCTCCACGGGTTCCAGGTCACATGGGCGGAAGTGACCTCAGCCAGTCGCCATAACAACCTTCCCAACAGCCTAATCTCACAGTCACAGATACTACCACCAGTAAGTCCATCAGTATAAACCCAAATAGTGCTGTCCCACTGGGCACAGACGTCATTTCAGCCTCTTTTCCACGTTGAAATGACGTGGAAACAACGTCCATTCAACCAGCGTCTCCCCAGTGGGGTGCCACTATAACTGGAATCCCATATCAACTAAATGAATTAGCCCACCTTTATGCAACAAATCTGACCATTTGTCTCAGGAAATCAAAATTCCCATAAATAACCAACAAATGTCCAAGTAATCAATTTTCACAAGTTCCCATGATTTGTTGCGGTTTAAATAAGTAGTTTCACGGCAAAGGGGGGGGATGTGTAGTAGAGTAAGGTGACCAAAGCCCCTGTATTGCTGACCAAAACATCCATATAGGAAAAAGCCAACCAGCTCCCCCTTTTCACAGTTAATGAGCCCCTGTATTGCTGTCTTCCCTCTTCTCTCAGGAGCGTACTGTCCTGGTAGTGTCAGGTCTGCAGCTAGCCACCCTCTACAGGCTGGAGATCCAGGTGATTGGAGCAGGAGGAGAGGGTCCTGCCACCACCAAGACTTTTTGCACTCCCGACATCTCACCAGTCCTGCAGCACAGTAAGATCATTGATTGTATTATCTTGCTCTTTTCCAAATGCTAAAAGAGATTTACAATGAGAATACGCACATGCATAACCACTGATAACTGATGTTCTGTTAAACATGGCCAGTTTGAGAGGTGTTAGAAAATGTAATGTAAAAAATGGGTGATGTTGCAGTCTGACTAGGGTTGCAAAGGGAGAGTATATTACTGGAAACTTTCGAAGTCTTCCAGTAAACTGCCATAATTTTGTAACTTTCAAGGAATGTATGGAATTTTACCAGATGACAACTAGTGGCCTTTTGGGGTACTGCCGACTATCTCTGGCCCTCTGTGTGGTCTCATGTAAAATATATTACAAAAAATCCAATAAGATGATTTTAAAATAAATAAATGAATGTCAAAGCTATAAACTATAAACTCTAAATATAAACCAACTTAGTAAATGTGTTTAATATGAGGATTTCCGCATGAACTATCCTTTATGTTTTTTACTCACGTATTTGACTATATCAATATGTTTTTGCTGTAAATGTTTTGGGTACAAAATGGTTGTAGTTGTGAAAAAATACAATAGTTGGAGGAGTTGCAGAGTTCATTACAAATAATGCCATTGTTGATTAGATGCTTTTTTCATTAATTACGCTATTTTCTCTTGAACCATATGGTCTATCCACTAGAAACTCATGGACAATATGGACACAGATATAATAAATGTATACTTTATATATGAATAAATATATGTTTTGGTTTTTCAAGTATAAATCACTATAGTTTCCATAGATTATCTGTTAATTGCCATTATTACTGAAGAATCTAGTAACTTTCGTAAATGACCGGTAGCTTTGCAACCCTAACTCTGACCATATCGTTGACTTGTTTGTCCTATCTCAGGACCTAGACTCAGGAATCATCACCAGCACCAGCCCAACATAGAGGCACTGGGAGATCAGCTGACCAGAGCTGACCAGACTGCACAGAACTAACCTCCCAGACTCAGGACACTGGAGAACAGCCACCAACAGAAGGGAGAAGGGTCCTCTTTCAGACACTACTTAGTCATGCCTCTACTGTTGTATGTACGCCCTACCAATCAAAGAAATTGCTAACAAGTAGCCCACCAATAAACAGTTCACCCAACCCTTCAATGAGGAAATGCTTCTGAATGTTGCATGTGGATATGAGTCGTTATACAGTAGATTAAGATTCCTTAGAGACCTTGGCTTTGCATGTAAAATCCTAGTGTTTCTGGCATGAAATGGTTTGTATTACAACCTCCCTCTCTCCGACAAATAGACAACGACTTGTCACTGTTAATTAATAAAAAACGTTAATATAAAAGTTATCATTTTACGTTTTAATAGGCTGAAGATGTCATATTGTGTCCCAACTCTCATGTACTGTAAATGGTGTACATACAGTTTGTCTATAATTTATTTATGTCTACAATGGTTTCTTTGTATGTATTACTGTACACAGTTGTCTTTGTGTTACTTTTGACTGTTTATGTTCTTTCTAGTTCACCCTTTTGTAAACTGACATACCCTGTATAGAGATGTTTTAAGTAAAAGTACATTCCATGTCAAAAAGCGTTGTGTCTGTGCATATTTTATACTGTATGGTTCAAAAGTCCATAGTTATAAACCAGAGAAAATGGACGATCATTGTGTTTCTATTGACATTATATATTTGTTGGTGTGCAAACAAAAGGTTAGCTGGGGACGTGTGGAAACAAACACACACACCACCAGGCAACACAGTCTGTCAGCGTTCTATACCCATGGTGCATGGCTTCACACTTGTTCCCATTCAACCCTTCCAACTGGGTCTCTGTGTTTCTGCCTGTCTAACTACACTATGTGTGCACATGCATCTGAATATGACTCTGCTGTGGTCTCTCTCTCTCTCTATACCTCTCTATTTTACATCTTTGGGGTCCTTTACCTTTTTATTTTTTATCTTATGAGGGAGTTGTTGGTTCAAGCGTCGAAGCCATCCTTACTGATATGTTAATGCTGATTTAATTTGCTGTCAAACACTTTTCCATCCACAGATTTAATGCGAGTAAAGTCTAACTATATAAAAAAAATTATGACACCTGTGGTGGATGCAGGTATTTTCGGTAAAATTGTATAAATGCCGACAGATCATTTGTTCGTTCGACATGGTGGGATGTTTTTGTTTCGGGTAAAATGTATTATACGACAAATGGTGGTGGACACGCCTTTAATGCTCAATGATACAATAGCCATCATATGAAAGTAAACTTGTGGTCCTGCCACTACAATTCGGGAAACCTGGCAGTTTAAATTAGGCTAAAGATTAAATGAATAATACCGAGGTAAAGACAGATTCAGGTTGGATATTCGATGGATATTCACCTGTAGTTTTCCATACGTCCACCAACAGCAGTTAGGGACCATCAACATAGTGCCAAATCAAATTTCAAATTTCAATAGCTCTTTAACCAGTACTCCTAAAACTTTCAAAACTGGTTGTAGTTAACCCGATGGCATAGACACACATTGCACACACTTTTTTATTGAATTACATCTCGCACTATTTTAAATTATTTATTTACATTTTTGAATTGCAATAGCTCTTTGGTCATATAACCTGACTTCAAACAAGGTTCAGAATGTACACTCAGTGGCCCTACACAGTGCACACCCTTTAGTTTGTCAATTTTCATCTCACACATTTTTACATAAATTTTTCAAACTTTCAAATTTCAATAGTTCCTTGGTCATGTGACCTACCGACTTCAAACAAGGTTCAGGATGTACACTCAGCGGGCTTACACATTGCACACCCTTTAGTTTGTCAATTTTCATCTCACATGATTTTTTCAAACTTTACAATTTCAATAGCTCCTTGGTCATGTGACCTACTGGACTCAAACAAACGTCAGAATATCCACGGACTACCCTTATATATTGCACACCCTTTAGTTTGCCCATTTTCATCTCACACAATTTTACATGAATGTTCAATGATTCTAATTTCAATAGCTCCTTGGTCATGTGACCTACTGACCGCAAACAGGGTTCAGAATGTCCACTGACTACCCTTAAATAGTCAGTGGACTATAGTTATTCCATTGTACTGGATATAATACATATTAGCATTTTACATGCATTCATAAGTGTAATCATTTTTTATGACATACTGTGAAAAACTCTCTTGGCTCAGTCACTTTCAGACATGCGCAGAGCAGACTGAGAGGGGAAGGGTAGCTCTTGACTTGAACAACAGGGGTTCTCTGTAAAGAGAGAGTAATCCAAAAGGCACAGACACACCCCTTGACTTTCAATTGGCACCCTTGACTTGTATGTATTCTCTCCTGATTGGTCTCTGTGGTGCTTAGTCAATGGGAACTCCGTTGCCGGCCCCATTATAAAGTTTTTACACAGTCTGGCAGTCTGACTAAAGTGCCAAAGGTATGAGGAGAGACATCCTCCTTTGTATTTATGGGAACATATATTTCCTAACACTTTGGATCCTATTCTTGGACAGTTACGAGACACAATCCGTCAATGCAAAAAAATAAAAAATACTAATTACTGTCCATGAGTAACCTCAACCTTGTGGGTCTGTGGGTTTTTGGGCCAATAAAGTGTTAACTCAATTCTACCAGTGACGATTCTCTCATGCCCCTATGAATGGTGCCACAGGGCAATAGTTTCTAATCTAAACCAGCCCTTTTTTACCGGAGTTCACTAACCCCTAATTGGGGCTCTTTTCTTGACACACTTTAATACACTGGTGCTTACAATTAATTCTCTATTGTTATAGACTTGGTGGGCACTGTCATCTGTGATCTTTGTGATATGACTTTCTTTAAGCACGTACTGATGAAACTGTCATTTAATATTTTTTTCTTAAAGTCTAGAAACGCTCTACATTTATTCACTCTGTGATAGGGTTGGATCCTATATGCTACTTGTATTATTCTCCTGTAAATGGTGCCTATAATGGTGCCTATAATTTAGGCTGTGTGTACAATGGGGCATAAAGGAAATGACCTCTACTAGATTATAGTGAAAAGGAAATCAGCATACGGTTTTGGCCTGTGTAATCATTTGCCAATAACTAATCAGAATCCCATTATGTTTACATAAAAAAGAGAATACTTCAAAATGAGAAGATCCTGCCATGGAAAAGACGACTGGGTGGAAATAAAGTGGACATGAGGGGAAATAACTCACACCATGCAGCAGGACACCTTCAGCTGTGGGGTCTTTGTAATGCAGGTTTGATAGTTATATTTTCAATAATGAATGGTTAGCTGATATATGACAATTAGGTCAAAAACTCTATTTTATTTTTTGGTGTAGATGGTCAAGGAAGTTGGACAGAACTTCCCCAACATCCCCTCCCAAATTGATATGGAACCTTCAAAAACACATAGCAACTGCGAAAAGAAATGGCTGAGGGTATATAAAAAATGTCTGGTATGTAATGACATTTAATTCAAAGTAAATGTAAATTCTTTATTTTTATTTAGTTGTGTGGAACAGCCATATGTTCAGTTCATGCCTATGATTTCAGAGTTCAACAAAGACAACAACTGCTTCATGTGTGCCACTGATAAAGAACCTGGATGTGGCCCAAAGACTGACTGGGTTAGTAACTTTATTTAACATGTTTATAATCTTTTGACAACAGTGACGGCATGTAAGACAATTTATGATATAACACAATGGATGGCTAATTCATCATACCGCATTAATATTTGATATTATTTATAACGTGTTACGCCTTGTTTTGTTTTAGATTGAATGTTTTGCATGCCAACGGTGGTTCCATGTGCTGTGCCTAGGAACGCAGACAAACGAGTTCAACAGAGTGAAGAACACAAACTGGAAGTGTATTCTTTGTTGTTGAAAATGTATGCTATACCCCATCCACACTGAAGAGGCTCTGACATGTACATCAACCAGAGATAAAAAGAAACTACTTAATTGAAGTTAAGTGTCTGTTGACATGTTGGAAAAGATTAAAGGTCTACAATTTCTGTTTAATTTGTCAATATTACATTTTTATTCATTGATTTTCTGGCCACCATTACTGTGGTTACATGTTCAGTATATGTATTGACCAGCAAACCCACTGCAGCCTACCTCACTAGCTCACTCTCCATCCCTGCTTTGGGAAATTAATAGCATGACTCTCATACTTTTCCCTTTCCTTTATGGTTGATATTAACGACGAAAGGAGATATTATCTGTCTCTCTCCTATTGTGTACCGTCGTTAAATACTGTGGAAATATAAAAAACAGCGAAAATAAGTACTTTGAACTACCAATTACTTCAGATAAATATTTAAGAAAAGGGTTAACACAACACTGGACTGAACCCCCTAATTGTCAAACTAATATGAATGTGCAACAATATAGAAGACACATGACTAGAGGTTATGCAATATGGGTGTATATCCACTGCATGCTTCTTAGGTGTGTAATTGACATGACCAAGGAGCTATTGAAATGTAAAACTATGAAAAATGTACATTACACTGCGTGATTTTACAGTACACAAACATGAGTGTGCAATATATTAGGTTAGTCCGTGGACATTCTGAAGTTTGTTTGAGTCCAGTAGGTCACATGACCAAGGAGCTAAGTTAGAAAAATTTATGTAAAATCTTGTGAGATGAAAATGGACAAACTAAAGGGTGTGCAATGTGTAGGTGCGCTGAGTGTACATTCTGAACCTTGTTTGAAGTCAGTAGATCACATGACCAAGGAGCTATTGAAATTTTACATTTTGAAAAATGTATGTAAAAACGTGTGAGATGAAAATGGACAAACCAAAGGGTGCGCAGTATAGAAGGGTAGTCAGTGGACATTCTGAACCTTGTTTGAGTCAAGTAGGTCACATGACCAAAGAGCTAAAGTTTGTACTTTGTTTACGCTCCCTAACTAATTCAACTAGGAATACAAAATGCAGCTCACATTTCCACATGTTTATTAGCTTTGGAAAGCGAATTAATGTCCAAATCGTGAAAATAAGAACTGTGCAATGTTGTGCGCAATTTTTCCAACATCATGACACTTATTTGGAGTATCTGGCTCAAGTAGTTTGAAAGCGTGATTGTTAATTAAAAAATAACAGTAAGTTTGAAAAAGCGAATATCCGTCGAATATCCAACTTGAAACTGTCTTTACCTCGGTATAAATAATGTAATGAAACAAGCAGGGAGCACCCTCGACCTTCTAGCCCGAGGTCCAGCGCGTTATCGACTGTGCCGCAAAAGCATGCTCTAGCGGCAGAGTCGATTTCCGCGCTTATAAACCAAAGGTCGTTACAATAATAATGAACTTCACAGGGTGGTGAAAGTGCATTGTATAAGCTTGATGTTCCTTTCCAATAAATGTCGAGGGTCTTATTCTGGTGACATGACGATCGACGCTTGATAACCGTTTTGTCAAATAAAAACATTCTCGCTCTTATCCATAATCTCTTCGTGTAGACTAGCCTACCTGCAGCGCCTACCCGCACTGTATCTGCGAGCTGTTGGCTACATCGCAGGTGCCAAGATCAGAGTAGGCACATTTGCTATTTAACGCAACAATGTCAGTGACAAAACTATCGGTAGAGTTGAACTGCGATGGAAACACATTGAACACAATATTTCTATTTGGTACATGAAAACTAAAGCTAGAGTACATTTTGTGTGCACTATGTCATCACGCACTGTTTTTTCTATCTGCAACAAGTCAGTTTGATGGAAACAACCGGTGGGAAAATGCTATATTTTCTTCATGCAGATGTGAGAATATTCCCATGAAAACCTGTCTCCAATTGAATGGAAACCTAGTTTATGGCAGGCAGTGGCGGCTCCTCAGAGGAGGAAGGGGAGGACCATCCTCAGTGAATTTCATAAATATAAAAATGCAAAAACATTGAAAAAGTTATAATTTTTCGATAAAACTATACTAAATATATTAAGGTCGCCAAATAATTGATTAAAACATACTGTTTTGCAATGAAGGTCTACAGTAGCCTAAACAGCACTCTGTAGGGTAGCACCATTGTGTAGCCAGAGGAAAGTTAGCTTCCGTCCTCCTCTTGATACATTGACTTCAATACAAAACCTAGGAGCCTCATGGTCCTCACCCCCTTCCATAGCCTTACACAGTAATTATGACAACTTCCGGAGGATGTCCTCCAACCCATCAGAGCTCTTGGAGCATGAACTGACATGTTGTCCACCCAATCAAATGATCAGATAATTAATCTAGTAGTGAAAGCATAAGCTACAGCTAGCTAGCACTGCAGTGCATAACATGTGGTGACTAGTTGACTCAAAGAGAGAGAAAGACAATATATTAACAGTTTTCATCAAATGAATTACAGGAGAAGCAAGAGGGAGAGAGATTTAGGATTTTTTTTTCACTTTCAGCTTCACTTAGCTAACAAATGCACCTGGCTAGTTTAGGCTACTAAAACACTGAGAGGGATACAGAGGGATACTATGTTAGCTAGCTGGCTATGACTATCCAACACAACACTGGAACTCTTCCAAGTCAAGGTAAGATTTTGGTTTTATTAATTTATTGCCACAGGGGCCCGCTGGTGTAACTGCTAAACTGTTTACTGACTACACTGTAATGTTACTGTATGATTGTAGCGGGTTTACTAACGCATTAGTTCTATTAGCTATGTTGACTAGGACGTTACTTTAGCTAATATGGGGACAAAGATATATGATTTGGTTGGAAATGTTTTTTCACATGGTCACATACAGCTGATGTGTTCTGCATTGAAGTCCACAAATGAAGGGAAAAGGTGAGAGGAAGTGAGTGCATTGATGTGAGAAGGAATACAAGTGGCTGCTATGAAAGTGAACTGTGTTTACGGGTGATCAGGGTTGTATTCATTCCACTGATTCTGTTGAAAAACATTTCTTAAACGGAAGCAAACGAAACGGGGATAAAAATACCTGAATTTTTCCAATATAAACTCTTGTTTGCAACTGTTTCGACTAATGATTACACCCTAGATAAGCTAGATGCAGGCAAGAGTGTGCAAGGCGGTATTGCATGTGTCACTGTCCATGTGTCACTGTCTGTCACCTTTTCTCTCGACCTGTGTGCACCTACGTTGTAAACTTTCATTCATAGGCTAGGTCATAGCAACCTCATGATGGGTATAGGGAAAATGTTTGTATCATGTAGTAGCCTAAACCTGTCGATGTTACATTGAACTGGGTGAATGGAATATGAATGACAGTCATCCAATATGCTGTAATAGAAACAAGGCCATGCTCATGAAAAAGAAAATTGTCCTCCATCATCGTAAGCGGCACTGACCGCTACTGATGGCAGATAGTGGTGTAAAACACTTGTATGAACAGTAAACGGCTGAAGGCTCTAGTATACACTGTACTGGGAGCCCTGAATGGCCTTGCTGCGAACATAACCACATCTATCCAGCTCCATCCTGGTTCAGGATTCATGACTGTTTCAAGAGTATGTTCTCTCATGTTTATGACCTTCCCTGGAGGGGGGGGGAGGTAGACAAATAGAGGGAGAGACGGAGGATGGAGGAAAAAGGGAAAACATATGGGACTTCTATCAAAACAGTTTAGAAGGCATGGTTAAAATGTACAAATATATTTCACATATTTATTTGAATGTTTTAGCAACAGATGTCAATATCCTAGCAACGAACTAACTTCAAAATATACAGTACCAGTCAAACGTTTGGACACACCTACTCATTCAAGGGTTTTTCTATATTTTTTACTATTTTCTACATTGTAGAATAATAGTGAAAACATCAAAAGTATGAAATAATACATATGGAATCATGTAGTAACCAAAAAAGTTGGAGGTGTGTTTTGGGTCATTGTCCTGTTGAAAATCAAATGATAGTCCCACTAAGCGTAAACCAGATGGGATGGCCATATCGCTGCAGAATGCTGTGTTAGCCATGCTGGTTAAGTGTGCCTTGAATTCAAAATAAATAACAGACAGTGTCACCACCAAAGCAACCCCACACCATCACACCTCCTCCTCCATGCTTCATGGTGGGAACCACACATGCAGAGATCATCCGCTCACCTACTCTGTATCTTACAAAGACACGGCGGATGGAACCAAAATTCTCCAATTTGGACTCATCAGACCAAAGGACAGATTTCCACCGGTCTAATGTCTGTTGCTCGTGTTTCTTGGCCCAAGCAAGTATCTTCTTCTTCTTAGTGTCCTTTAGTAGTGGTTTCTTTGCAGCAATTCGACCATGAAGGCCTGATTCACGCAGTCTCCTCTAAACAGTTGATGTTCAGATGTGTCTGTTACTTGAACTCTGCGAAGCATTTATTTGGACTGCAATCTGAGGTGCAGTTAACTCTAATGAATGTTTCCTTTGCAGCAGAGTTTAAAACATTTTTTTTTTTACTAGGCAAGTCAGTTAAGAACAAAATCTTATAAACAATGACGGCCTACCCTGGCCAAACCCTAATCCGGACGACGCTGGGCCAATTGTGCACCGCCCTATAGGACTCCCAATCACGGCCGGTTGTGATGCAGCCTGGAATCCAACCAGGGTCTGTAGTGACGCCTCAAGCACTGAGATGCAGTGCATTAGACCGCTGCGCCACTCAGGAGCCCAAGAGGTAACTCTGGGTCGTTCTTTCCTGTAGCGGTCCTCATGAGAGCCAGTTTCATCATAGCGCTTGATTGTTTTTGCGACTGCACATTTTCTGGATTGACTGACCTTCATGTCTTAAAGTATTGATGGACTGTCGTTTCTCTTTGCTTATTTGAGCTGTTCTTGCCGTAATATGGACTTGGTCTTTTATCAAATAGTGTTATCTTCTGTATACCACCCCTACCTTGTCACAACACAACTGACTGGCTCAATTGCATTAAGAAGGAAAGATATTCCACAAATTAACTTTTAATAAGGCACACCTGTTAATTGAAATGCATTCCAGGTGACTACCTCATGAAGCTTGTTGAGAGAATACCAAGAGTGTGCAAAGCTGTCATCAAGGCTACTTTGAAGAATCTCAAAAATGTTTAACACTTGTTCAACACTTTTTTGGTTCCTACACGATTCCTTGTGTGTTATTTCATAGTTTTGATGTCTCCACTATTATTCTACAAGGTAGAAAATAGTTAAAATAAAGAAAAACCCTGGAATGAGTAGGTGTGTCCAAACTTTTGACTGTTACTGTACATTTTACGGACACAATCTATTTTACAATAGTTACTAGTTACATTTTGTTTGTTTTTAGGCCTGTCCTGGCCTTCCGCTACCCTAAACCCCTCCCATCTATCTCTTAACACCATCCATATTGGATTTCTATTTGCCATATATTTTTTAAAGGTGCTGTGATGGGACGGTTGTATCCCCCACATACAGTGACTTAAGAAAGTATTCAGACCCCTTGACTTTTTCCACATTTTGTTATGTTACAGCCTTATTCTAAAATGTCTTAAATAGTTTTTCCCCCTCATCAATCTACACACAATACCCCATAATGACAATTCAAAAACATAAACTTTTTTTTGTGCTAATTTATTGAGAAAAAAAACTGAAATATCACATTTACATAAGTATTCAGACCCTTTATTCAGTATTTTGTTGAATCACCTTTGGCAGCAATTACAGCCCTGAGTCTTCTTGGTTATGACACTACAAGCTTGGCACACCTGTATTTGGGTAGTTTCTCCCGTTCTTCTCTGCAGATCCTCTCAAGCTCTGTCAGGTTGGATGGGAGTGTTGCTGCACAGCTATTTTCAGGTCTCTCCAGAGATGTTCGATTGGGTTCAAATCCAAGCTCTGGCTGGGCTTCTCAAGGACATTCAGAGACTGTCCCGAAGCCACTCCTGAATTGTCTTGGCTGTGTGCTTAGGGTCGTTGTCCTGTTGGAAGGTGAACCTTCACCCCAGTCTGAGGTCCTGAGTGCTCTGGAGCAGGTTTTCATCAAGGATCTATTGGTACTTTGCTCCATTCATCTTTGCCTCGATCCTGACTAGTCTCCCAGTCCCTTCTGCTGAAAAACACCCCCACAGCATGATGCTGCCACCACCATGCTTCACCGTAGGGATGGTGCCAGGTTTTCTCCAGACGTGATGCTTGGCATTCAGGCCAAAGAGTTCAATCTTGGTTTCATCAGACCAGAGAATCTTGTTTCTCATGTTCTGAGAGTCTTTTGGTGCCATTTGGCAAACTCTAAGTGGGCTGTCATGTGCCTTTTACTGAGGTATGGCTTCCGTCTGGCCACTCTACCATAAAGGCCTGATTGGTGGAGTGCTGCAGAGATGGTTGTCCGTCTGAGATGGTTGTCCCATCTCCACAGAGGAACTCTGGAGCTCTGTCAGAGTGACCATCTGGTTCTTGGTGACCTCCCTGACCAAAGCCCTTCTCCCCCAATTGCTCAGTTTGGCCGGGCGGCCAGCTCTGGGAAGAATCTTAGTGGTTCCAAACTTCTTCAATTTAAGAATGATGGAGGCCACTGTGCTCTTGAGGACCTTCAATGTTGCAGACATTTTTTGCTACCCTTCCCCAGATCTGTGCCTCGACACAATCCTGTCTCGGAGCACTACGGGCAATTCCTTCGACCTCATGGATTTTTTTCTCTGACATGCACTGTCAACTGTGGGACCTTATATAGACAGTTGTGTGCCTTTCATGTCCAATCAATTGAATATTCCACAGGTGGACTCCAATTAAGTTGTAGAAACATCTCAAGGATGAATAATGGAAACAGGATGCACCTGAGCTCAAGTTCGAGTCTCATAGCAAAGGATCTTATTACTTATGTAAATTAAATATATTAAAAAAACAGTTTAAGCTTTGTCATTATGGAGTATTGTGTGTAGATTGCTGATTAGAATAAGGCTGTAATGTAAGAAAATGTGGAAAAAGTCAAGGGGTCTGAATATTTTCCGAAGGCACTGTTTATAACATTCTAAAGAGTCGCAAAGATTTTGCATAAGAATTTAAATAGGAAAATTCTACGTTTTGAATCTGGTGTCGTTTTGCGTATCAGTTCACAAACCATGTGCCATGAAATCGGTACATCGAAAATCTCCTCCTAACTACTTTGCAATCTATATGGCACAGCTGTCATTTTTTTGGTTCTTTAAATGAAACTGGTATATATTTTTATTTATCACAATTTTCTTTAACCAATTTTGGTCTTTAATACAGGGCTGACAGACAAGTTCCTTACTTTTTCCCCTTCCACTTGCCTCTTCCATTTTTGCGGTAATGCTGCAATTAGTTGGTTGTAATTTTGGGTAGAGCAGACATTTCCATATATTTTTGTTAGCTGCATGTGTGACATAACTCCAACAGTACTATTTATGATACAAAGAAAAGTATAACCTTTTAAATGATATCGAAAAATAATGTTTTTTTATTATCAATTAGTATATTTGAGTTTAACCTCAATATTTGTTGTATTATATGTTCTGTCTTTTCTGGTGGATTAAACTGAAAAAAAGTGATATTTTGGAGATTATTTTGTTTTCAAATAACTGAAAGTGAGAGGTTGTAATCTGATTAAAGGGAAAAAGTCTATTCTTGAACATGGGATGAGACATTTTTACTAATTGGCTAGGGAACCAGTTTGGATTTAAGTATAACTTTTGTTTGACTGATGCCTTTAGTGAGATATCTAATGGTTTAATATTCAATCATTTCTGCCCTCTGAATTCATATTCATTATATAAATAGGCCCTTTTAATTTTGTCAGACCATTTTATTGGTAAACTATTTGGTAATGTAAAAGTAGTATTTTTTTGTGATCCAATACTTAATATAGTACATTATTGTAACGGTTTTCCTCTTCCTCTTCATCCTGAGAGGAGGAGCAAGGATTCGACCAAAATGCAGCGAGGTGTGATGACATATTGAATTTATTTAAAGACGAAGACGAACACGAAAAAAACACTTGGAAAATTACAAAATAACAAAACGACGTAGACAGACCTGAACATGGAACTTACATAACTACACGAAGAACTCACGAACAGGAACAGACTACATCAAACGAACGAACAAACGAAACAGTCCCGTGTGGTGCGCAGACACAGACACGGAAGACAATCACCCACAAACAAACAGTGTGAACAGCCAACCTATATATGGTTCTCAATCAGAGGAAAACGTCAAACACCTGTCTCTGATTGAGAACCATATAAGGCTAATTACAAGTGACCTAAACATAGAAACACAAAACATAGAATGCCCACCCCAACTCATGCCCTGACCAACTAAACACATACAAAATAAACATAAAACAGGTCAGGAACGTGACAGAACCCCCCCCTCAAGGTGAGAACTCCGGACGCGCCACCAAAAGTCTAGGGGAGGGTCTGGGTGGGCATCTGTCCACGGTGGTGGCTCAGGCTCTGGGCGTGGTTCCCTTCCCACCATAATACATCCCCGCTTCTTTATCCCCCTCACAATGCCCACCCTCCAACTAACCCCACCTAAATTAAGGGGCAGCACCGGAATGAGGGGCAGCACCGGAATGAGGGGCAGCACCGGAATGAGGGGCAGCACCGGAATGAGGGGCAACACCGGAATGAGGGGCGGATCCTGGCTGGCTGGCGGATCCTGGCTGGCTGGCTCTGGCGGATCCTGGCTGGCTGGCTCTGGCGGATCCTGGCTGGCTGGCTCTGGCGGATCCTGGCTGGATGACGGCTCTGGCGGATCCTGGCTGGATGACGGCTCTGGCGGATCCTGGCTGGATGACGGCTCTGGCAGATCCTGGCTCGCTGACGGCTCTGGCAGATCCTGGCTCGCTGACGGCTCTGGCAGATCCTGGCTCGCTGACGGCTCTGGCTGCTCATGGCTCGCTGACGGCTCTGGCTGCTCATGGCTCGCTGACGGCTCTGGCTGCTCATGTCTGGTTGGCGGCTCTGGCAGATCCTGTCTGGTTGGCGGCTCTGGCAGATCCTGTCTGGTTGGCGGCTCTGGCAGATCCTGTCTGGTTGGCGGCTCTGGCAGATCCTGTCTGGTTGGCGGCTCTGGCAGATCCTGTCTGGTTGGCGGCTCTGGCAGATCCTGACTGACGAATGGCTCTAGCGGCTCCTGACTGACGAACGGCTCTGACGGCTCGGGACAGACGGGCGGCTCTAATGGCTCGGGACAGACGGATGGCTCAGACGGCACTGGGCAGACGGATGGCTCAGATGGCGCTGGGGAGACGGATGGCTCAGATGGCGCTGGGGAGACGGATGGCTCAGATGGCGCTGGGGAATTGGATGGCTCAGATGGCGCTGGGGAGACGGATGGCTCAGATGGCGCTGGGGAGACGGATGGCTCAGACGGCGTTGGGCAGACTACAGACTCTAGCCGACTGAGGCGCACTGTAGGCCTGGTGCGTGGTGACGGAACTGGAGGCACTGAGCTGGAGACACGCACCATAGGCAGAGTGCGTGGAGGAAGAACAGGGCTCTGGAAACGCACTGGAAGCCTGGTGCGTGGTGTAGGCACTGGTGGTACTGGGCTGGGGCGGGAAGGTGGCGCCGGAAATACCGGACCGTGCAGGCGTACTGGCTCCCTTGAGCATTGAGCCTGCCCAACCTTATCTGGCTGAATGCTCCCCATCGCCCGACCAGTGCGGGGAGGTGGAATAACCCGCACCGGGCTATGTAGGCGAACCGGGGACACCATGCGTAAGGCTGGTGCCATGTATGCCGGCCCGAGGAGACGCACTGGAGACCAGACGCGTTGAGCCGGCTTCATGACACCTGGCTCAATGCCCAATCTAGCCCTACCAGTGCGGGAAGGTGGAATAACCCGCACCGGGCTATGCACACGTACAGGAGACACCGTGCGCTCTACTGCGTAACACGTGTCTGCCCGTACTCTCGCTCTCCACGGTAAGTACAGGGAGTGGGCGCAGGTCTCCTACCTGACTTCGCCACTCTCCCTTCTAGCCCCCCCCCAAGAAATCTTTGGGGTTTACTCACAGGCTTTTCGGGCTTCCAGCCACGTCTCCTAGCTGCCTCCTCAAACCACCGCTCCTGGGCTTTAGCTGCCTCCCTCTCTTCCTGAGAGCGGCGATTCTCTCCTGCCTTAGCCCAGGGTCCTTCTCCATTCAATATCTGCTCCCAAGTCCACGAGTCCTGGTTTCGCTGTTGAGCTCTCCCCCGCCGCTTGGTCCTAGGTTGGTGGGTGATTCTGTAACGGTTTTCCTCTTCCTCTTCATCCTGAGAGGAGGAGCAAGGATTCGACCAAAATGCAGCGAGGTGTGATGACATATTGAATTTATTTAAAGACGAAGACGAACACGAAAAAAACACTTGGAAAATTACAAAATAACAAAACGACGTAGACAGACCTGAACATGGAACTTACATAACTACACGAAGAACTCACGAACAGGAACAGACTACATCAAACGAACGAACAAACGAAACAGTCCTGTGTGGTACACAGACACAGACACGGAAGACAATCACCCACAAACAAACAGTGTGAACAGCCAACCTATATATGGTTCTCAATCAGAGGAAAACGTCAAACACCTGTCTCTGATTGAGAACCATATAAGGCTAATTACAAGTGACCTAAACATAGAAACACAAAACATAGAATGCCCACCCCAACTCACGCCCTGACCAACTAAACACATACAAAATAAACATAAAACAGGTCAGGAACGTGACAATTATCATAATTTGGTTGTAATCCAGAGAGGTTAGAAAAAGTATCTAGATCCACCCTCATCTTAAATGGCACTGACCTCCACTGATTGGTGTTTAAAATGAAGGTTTCAGCATGAAATATCCGTTCTATATTTTTTTTTTACACACTTTAATTTATTTTAATATGTCAATATGGCTATATTGTAAATGTTTTGCCGCCAAACTGGTGGCTGTAGTGAAAAAGTCATTAGTTGGAAGAGTAACAGAGTTAATTGAAAATAATGCCATTATTGATTAGATCCTTTTATCATTAATTAGGCTATTTTCTCTTGAACTATACGATCTATCTACTAGAAACTCATGGACAATATGGACACAGATATAAATAAAAAAATACTTTATATATGAATACTTTTTTTAAAGTATAAATGACCAAAGTTACAATACATTGCCATAGATTACCTGTTAATTACCATTATTACCTAAGATGCTGTAATTTTGGCATATTACCAGTAAGTTTGCAATCCTAACCCTGACCTTATTGTTGACTTGTTTGGCCTATCTCAATGTGACCATTCAGGACCTAGACTCAGGAATCTCACCAGCACCAGTTTAACATAGAGGCACTGAGAGATCAGCTGACCAGAGCTGACCAGACTGCACAGAACTAACCTCCCAGACTCAGGACACTGGAGAACAGCCACCAACAGAAGGGAGAAGGGTCCTCTTTCAGACACTACTTAGTCATGCCTCTACTGTTGTATGTACGCCCTACCAATCAAAGAAATTGCTAACAAGTAGCCCACCAATAAACAGTTGACCCAACCCTTCAAAGAGGAAATGCTTCTGAATGTTGCATGTGGATATGAGTCGTTATACAGTAGATTAAGATTCCTTAGAGACCTTGGCTTTGCATGTAAAATCCTAGTGTTTCTGGCATAAAATGGTTTGTATTACAACCTCCCTCTCTTCGACAAATAGACAACGACTTGTCACTGTTAATTAAATAAAAACGTCAATATAAAAGTTATATCATTTTACGTTTTAATAGGCTGAAGATGTCATATTGTGTCCCAACTCTCATGTACTGTAAATGGTGTACATACATTTAGTCAATAATTTATTTATGTCACAGTGGTTTATTTGCATGTATGACCTTGTTTATGCTTTCCAATTCACCCTTTTGTAAACTGACATACCCTGTATAGAGATGTTTTAAGTAAAAGTACATTCCATGTCAAAAAGCATTGTGTCTGTGCATATTTTATACTGTATGGTTCAAAAGTCCATAGTTATAAACCACAGAAAATGGACGATCATTGTGTTTCTATTGACATTATATATTTGTTGGTGTGCAAACAAAAGGTTAGCTGGGGACGAGTGGAAACAAACACACACACCACCAGGCAACACAGTCTGTCAGTGTTCTATACCCATGGTGCATGGCTTCACACTTGTTCCCATTCAACCCTTCCAACTGGGTCTCTGTGTTTCTGCCTGTCTAACTACACTATGTGTGCACATGCATCTGAATATGACTCTGCTGTGGTCTCTCTCTCGCTCTATACCTCTCTATTTTACGTCTTTGGGGTCCTTTACCTGTTTATTTTTATCCTATGAGGGAGTTGTTGGTTCACACATTGAAGAAAGCCCTCCTTGCTGCTCTTTATGCTAATGCAGATATCATTTGCTGTCTATGGCATGTAATGGTGTAAAACACTTGTATGAACAGCTGAATGCTCTTGTAAACACTGTACTGGAAGTCTATTTAGTATAAGGAAAGAATGGCCTTGCTGTGAACATAATCAACTCTATCCAGCTCCATCCTGGTTCAGGATTAATGACTGTGTTTTAAGACCGTGATCCCTCTATGCCCAAACACGTTTAGGACCTTCCCTAGAGAGGTCATAAGAGAGATCAAAAGAGAGGAAGGAAGGAAGGAAGGAAGGCAGGAAGGAAGGAAGGAAGGAAGGAAGGAAGGAAGGAAGGAAGGAAGGAAGGAAGGAAGGAAGGAAGGAAGGAAGGAAGGAAGGAAGGAAGGAAGGAAGGAAGGAAGGAAGGAAGGAAGGAAGGAAGGAAGGAAGGAAGGAAGGAAGGAAGGAAGGAAGGAAGGAAGGAAGGAAGGAAGGAAGGAAGGAAGGAAGGAAGGAAAAGGGACAACATATGGGATGTATATGAAAGTTTAGACGGTATGGTTAAAAAATAAAAATATATTTCTCATATTTCTTTAACTTTTAGCATCTAGCAACTAACTTCAAAATGATAACCTAGCAACCAACTAACTTCAAAATATATATTTTTTAACGATAGCCTTATCCTTCACCTGATACCTCCACCTTTGTCCTCTGTTTTTGCCACCATGACACAAACCTGTATCCTCATTGCGGGGAAAAAAATATTCTTTATCATTCTACAAGGTCATCTTTGTGACTGAGGAAATATCCAATGTTGATATGTCAAGCTTATGTTGCTGTATATATTAATGTTATACTGGTAACTGCCAAAATAATGGAAACATGTGAGTAAATGAGGGATACAAATCCTATTGAAAGCAGGTGCTTCCACAAAGGTGTAGTCCCTGAGTTAATTAAGCAATTAACATGTCATTATGCTTAGGGTCATGTATAAAAATGCTGGGCAATGCCACCATCCACAGGGCATGCGTGGTCACTAAATGTTTTGATGAGCATGTAAATGATGCAAACCATATGGCATGGCTGTCTAAGTCACCAGATCTCAACCCAATTGAACACTTGTGGGAGATTCTGGAGAGGCACCTTAGACAGCGTTTGGAATTTGGAATTTTGGAATTTCGCGTGGAAGAATGGTGTCGCATCCCTCATAGAGTTCCAGACAATTGTAGAATCTATACCAAGGTGCAGTGAAGCTATACTGGCTTGTGGTGGCCCAACGCCCTATTAAGACACTTTATGTTGGTGTTTCCTTTATTTTGGAAGTTACCTGTATATTAACGTGTTAACGGAGGCTGTTTTCCCAAACACAAAATCTTGTGTGGTTTAGATGAATTTATTCAAACCAACTCCTCAGAGTCAACTTCAAAGCAGCTATTGCATGTTTTTTTTTAAATGGCCAATGTGAAATGTATGTTTAAATGAGTACATTTTTAGGGCCTTTCTCTGACACCGCCTAGAATGGGGGCGTGCTCGGCCCTCCTTTTCTTGTACGATCATCTCCTTTGTCTTGATCACGTTGAGAGAGAGGTTGTTATCCTGGCACCACACTGCCAGGTCTCTGACCTCCTACCTATAGGCTGTCCCATCGTTGTCGGTGATCAGGCCTACCACTGTTGTGGGCAGGGTCAGAGCTCCAATTAGCAATGGGGCCGACCAATCAGCTGCTTTGGAATCCAGGAAGCCATTTCCTGAAATACACACATATACGTATATACACAAACAAACCCAACACTACCCAGAAACTGGGGAACGTAACAAGGCCTACCACTGTTGTGTCATCGGAAAACTTAATGATGGTGTTGGAGTTGTGCTTGGCCATGCAGTCATGGGCGAACAGGGAGTACAAGAGGGGACTGTCATGCCAAATAATGTCCCCCGGCCAAATAGTGTCCCCCTCTACGTCACAATGGGATTCGATGAGATATAACTTCTGTTGCTAGGGCTGTTGCTAGAACTTGCAACATTCTGACCGGATTACATAATGAACCAAAGCGTCCGATGCTATGCTGGTTGCCTGGTTACCTCATAGTGGTCGCGAAGGAAGGACGCTGGCAGTTCTAGTTTTATTTCACCTCAGAAGCGCTCGTTCAGTCCGTGCAAAATGATTACCTCAGAATTGCTCTCCAAGGACGTTGTTTTTGACATGACTACCTGCTGCTTCAGAAGACCAAAAAGACTGGAAAGAGAACATTATTTTATCACCATATATTTGTCTTTATATAATAAAATATTGTTAAATAGGAATAAATAATTGAATCTGTTTTTATATTGATTTCATATTGACATTGCTAGCTACTTAATTACCTCAGCAACACAGTTTTATTTAGCTAACGTTATCTAAATTAGCTAGCTAACTGTTATTGTAGGTGCTTTCTGTTTATCTAGCTAGCTAACTGTTATTGTAGCTGCTTTCTGTTTCTATGTAGCTTGCACTTTAATGGCATCCCTCGAGGAGATTTTCTTTTATCTTTCCAACCAGGCGAAGTACTATGAAGGCAGCACTGATCTCGACTAGAGGCGTAACATTCGTAGGGGGCAGAGAAATTCACAATTCAAGGTAACTTTAACGTTAAGCAGTTAATTGATATTACTGTTACTGTTATATAACTGGAAGGATTTATGTACAACCATTTTTCATCTAGCTGACGTTATTCGATGGCACTGGAGGGGAAGGCTGCCATCTTATCGGCTCTTAACCAACCACGCTATTTTTTATTTTTTTTGCATTGTTCATAACTTGTTTAGTACATAATGTTGATGCTACCTTCTCTTATGACCGAAAGAGCTTCTGGATATCCGAACTGCGATTACTCACCTCAAACTGGACGAAGAGTTCTTCTTCAATGAGTCAGACGGGAGGGATATACTACTACAAACACCCGACCAGGCTCAGATCCCCGTGATTCGCTGGAGAAGGAAACTGAGATTTAGTGGGAAAAGATCAGGGTGCCTTGCGAGGATCAGGCGACGAGTTGCTAATCTGTCCTTGCGATCCGTATTGCTAGCTAATGTTCAATCGCTGGAAAATAAATGTGACGAGCTGAAAGCACGTATATCCTACCAACGGGACATTCAAAACTGTAATATCTTATGTTTCACCAAGTCGTGGCTGAACGATGACATTAAGAACATACAGCTGGCGGGTTATACACTCCATCGGCAGGACAGAACAGCAACCTCTGGTAAGACACGGGGCGGGGGCCTATGCATATATGTGAACAACAGCTGGTGCATGATATCTAAAGAAGTCTTGAGGTTTTGCTAACCTGAGGTAGAGTATCTCATGATAAGCTGTAGACCACACTATCTACCTAGAGAGTTTTCAACTGTATTTTTCGTAGCTGTCTACATACCACCACAGACCGATGCTGGCATTACAGTTGGAAGTGTCCAACTGCTCCAACTGGAGAAGATAGTTGGCTTCCACCGAGGTAACCCTTATGAAGACATAAAGAGAAAAATGTTAGGAAAACTAAAACTAGCTTCAGGTTATTTTGTGTGCAAATTCAAATAGTTATATGAGATTTTTTATATTTCATCAACCCAAACGGATGATGACCCCAGCTAGGAGCGAAAGAGCAGCAAGGTTTCCCAGGTCTCGCCTTCCTTTCGTCCTTCTTCCAAACCAAGTCATTCGCCCGGATGTCGAAGCACTTGGTCACCTTGATTCTCCTCCGGTAGCTCTCCTTCTGCTTATCCTGCGCCTTGTTGATGTTCAGTCTCACCTTGATTGATAACAGAAATAAATGCAAATATATTTCATAATAAAATGTCCAACATGCATCTCTGTCAGCACGGCCTCCTTCTCCTCCTTAGTGAAAATCACCCTCCTGTGTGGCTGGCCATCCTTCCCCCGTAGGTACATGTGATAGACTTGTCTTCCAACTCGTTAGGCAAAGTAAATTTGCACTGCTGTTTCTCTTTCTCCATCTCTCTCTTCCCACCACTCTCTCCCCCTCTGTCACTTTCTTCCTCTACCTCTTTCTGTATGGGTCTCTCTGTCACCTAGTGACACCTAGTTAACCCCTTCTCCCTAACCATTAATCTCTCCTTAACCAAATCCAATTTTAGACCAGGTTTGGTATGGAATTGAACATTGGTTTCTAGTTAGTGTTTGCATATCTGGATGTTCTAGATTTGTGTATGTAATATGGCAGAAGTAAACCAGAGTCCAATACACAGCAGGGTTGAGTCATCACCATATTGCGACACCTATCCAAGCCCCATCAGGTCAAACACTACAAAGATAGAGTAGGGGGTTAAAGGCCTTAATTAAAAACAAAATCCTTCTCTTGGCCTGTACCTTGACATGGTGAGAGGGCTTCCAAATTAACCAGGCCCATGTTATTGAACCCCTGACTGAGTCCGGCTGCCTGTCGAGGACAAGTGACTAGAAGAACTAGCTGCAGCAGTTGATCGAGCATCTCTTGATTCTGTCTGTTTCCTCTCTCATCATTTAACTCTTTCTCTTCTCTCCCTCCAGACGAAATTCTGCATGTAGTGACGTCTGATTGCCGAACAATCTGCCCACTCATCCCATCCCCTCCTCCATCTCATTACATCATCTAAAACTACTGTTATTGTCATTATCTGCTAATAAAGTTTGCTAGCCATATCATACTGGGCATATAATATGTGAGATACATAGATGAACTAAAAATCACTAGCACTCAGAACAAAGAGAGCTTCAATGCCTGGACTTCGCAGTCTCCCTCTTCAAATCCCCCTTCTGAGACTGCCTGTTGAGAACAAGTGACAGGGAGAACCTCCCAACCACACAGCACCCACCTCTTTATTCCACACACCAGAATGAAGTATTTCAGTCTGATTGCCATGTGAGTGTACACAAAAATACCTGTGAAAATAAATGAAATGACACAACTGTTTCAAAAAACGATCAAAGTTTATGTATTCAAATCTTAAATATTGCCAGGATGGTTTTCACAGCTGTTTCACAAGGTGTTCATTATTGTAAGTTGTAAGGTATTTATTTATATTTCCACATTATTCATTGTTGTATCCTAGGACCTACAATAGATACATATATATTCAACCACAAGGGTGTACTAATGAGCTATGCGAGATAGAAGAAAAAAATCATAATAGAGGACTACTGAAATTAGATTATTTCAGTGTAGGGAAGGGCAGGTTACAGTAAAAACATGACAGCCAGACAAGCCAGGGTATGAATAAAACATATTTGCATATGAATGGAGTGGAAATTAGCTGACTTCGTGATCTGTAAGGTAAGTAACTTTAATGTGTCAAGCAGATTACACGTTTTCTTTGCCATTGTTTGCATAACGATGATGAAAAGAACGTCATTTAGGCTGTAATGATCTCCAAAATTCTAATAATTAGGTCATCACACCGTTGATATAGCAACGGATGCTAATAGTTTATCGAATCCCATTGTGACGTAGAGGGGGACACTATTTGGCCGGGGGACATTATTTGGCACGACAGGTCCCCATGTTGAGGATCAGCATGGCAGATGTGTTGTTACCTACCCTTACCACCTGGGGACAGTCTGTCAGGAAGTCCTGGATCCAGTTGCAAAGGGAGGTGTTTAGTCCCAGGGTCCTTTAGCTTAGTGATAAGCTATAAGCCTGTCCCAGACCTGCTGTTTTCAACTCTCTAGACACAGCAGGAGCGGTAGAGATACTCTCAATGATTGGCTATGAAAAGCCAACTGACATTTACTCCTGAGGTGCTGACTTGTAGCACCCTCGACAACTACTGTGATTATTATTATTTGACCATGCTGGTCATTTATGAACATTTGAACAGCTTGGCCATGTTCTGTTATAATCTCCACCCGGCACAGCCAGAAGAGGTCTGGCCACCCCTCATAGCCTTTTTCCTCTCTAGGTTTCTTCCTAGGTTTTGGCCTTTCTAGGGAGTTTTTCCTAGCCACCGTGCTTCTACACCTGCATTGCTTGCTGTTTGGGGTTTTAGGCTGGGTTTCTGTATAGCACTTTGATATATCAGCTGATGTAAGAAGGGCTATATAAATACATTTGATTTGATTTGATTTAAGGGCACTATGGTGTTGAACGTTGAGCTGTAGTTAATGAATAGCATTCTCACGTAGGTGTTCCTTTTGTCCAGGTGGGTAAGGGCAGTGTGGAGTGCAATAGAGATTGTGTCATCTGTGGATCTGTTGTGGTGGTATGCAAATTGGAGTGGATCTAGGGTTTCTGGGATAATGGTGTTGATGTGAGCCCTGACCAGCCTTTCAAAGCACTTCATGACTACCGACGTGAGTGCTACGGGTCTGTAGTCATTTAGGCAGGTTACCTTAGTGTTCTTGGGCACAGGGACTATGGTGGTCTGCTTGAAACATGTTGGTATTGCAGACTCAGACAGGGAGAGGTTGAAAATGTCAGTGAAGACACTTACCAGTTGGTCAGCACATGCTCGGGGTACACGTCCTGGTAATTCATCTGGCCCTGCGGCCTTGTGAATGTTGACCTGTTTAAAGATCTTACTCACATCGGCTACGGAGAGCGTGATCACACAGTCGTTCTGAACAGCTGGTGCTCTCATGCATGCTTCAGTGTTGCTTGCCTCGCAGCGAGCTTAGAAGTCATTTAGTTCGTCTGGTAGGCTTGTGTCACTGGGCAGCTTGCAGCTGTGCTTCCATTTGTAGTCCGTAATAGTTTGCAAGCCCTGCCGCATCCGACGAGCATCGGAGCTGGTGTAGTAGGATTCAAACTTAGTCCTGTATTGAAGCTTTGCCTGTTTGATGGGTCGTCGTATTTCTTATAAGCGCCGGGGTTAGAGTGAGTGGCGCAGTGGTCTAAGGCACTGCATCTCAGTGCTAGAGGCATCACTACAGACCCTGGTTCGATTCCAGGCTGTATCACAACCGACCGTGATTGTGAGCCCCAAAAGGCGGCGCACAATTGGTCCGGGTCAGTGTTTGGCCGGGGTAGGCCGTCATTGTAAATAAGAATTTGTTCTTAAATTAGGAACGTTCCTGTTTATTCTTATGAATAAAAAGTCCTTGAAATGGAAGTGTGATTTCCAATGTAATCTAATATGATGTGTTCTGGATTGTAAAGAGGGACCTCTCTCTCTCTCTCTCCCTTTCTCTCTCTGTTTCTCTCCCCCCTCTCTCTTCACCCCCCTTCTCTCTCTCTCTCCTCTTTCTTGCCCTCTCCCTCTCTATTAGGGGACATGCATGATCTGTTGTGATGTGTGCTCAATATTGAGATGCTGGAAATTCTAATCCAGAGACACAGCCTGTCAGTAAGGGGGATAGTCCAAGGTCCAGACAGACCCACCATATCCCTCTCATAAAAGCAGAGATGATGCTGTGGGTTATCTCAGGGAGGTGGTTATGGATGAGAAATGCATTGTGTGTAATTTATGGCATGGTTTCTAGCTCATTGTTTTTAAACTCAGCAATAGGGCAACAATGATTTATTGTACATGCAGCTCTTTTTTTTATAGTACTGGTGTGCACTCATGCATAACGTATAGGGTTTAAACCATTTTCTATGATCACATTTTTACAAGCTCAGCACGGTAACTGCATTTATTACCTGTAGAATGAATAGTAGCTTGAAGAAGTGTATGTACCGTGTTGTTATGGAATATGTATGCGGTTAGGAACTACAGGGCAATGGCAACACCCTGTATAACAGTTGTTGGTGTTGGAGATGCTGTGTTGTCTGTACACCCTGGCTGTGTAGATTAAGTGGGCTGGGAGTAAAATACTTCACCGTCACTCTTCATTGGACCTGCAAAACAATGAAACAGCAGACTTCACCTCGAGGCGTTCTCTGTCTCCCATTGTTTTGAAACGCTGTGTTGAAGGTCGTCAACTCACTCAACTCAGCTGTGTTGTATCTTCCATCCTGACGGGGGTTTCTTCTTTTCAAACAATGTACACTGTGATCAGCCAACAGAGAGAGAAAGAGAGAGATGAATTACCTCAGAAAGAAAGAGATGTAAAAAGAGAGAGATGGAGAGAGAGGGATACAGAGAGAGAGAGAGAGAGAGAGAGAGAGAGAGAGAGAGAGAGAGAGAGAGAGAGAGAGAGAGAGAGATGGCTAGAGAAAGAGAGATTGAGAGAGAGAGATAGAAAGCGAGAGAGAAAGAGACAGAGAGGATAAGAAAGAGAGAGAGAGAGAGAGAGAGAGAGAGAGAGAGAGAGAGAGAGAGAGAGAGAGATGAATAGAGAGAAATGGATAGAGAAAGAGAGATTGAGAGAGAGAGAGAGACAGAGAGGGAGAGAGGGGGGAGATGATGGCAGCTCTGATAGGCTGATAAAGCATGCATTGACACTCAATCTAAACCAGAGGGGCCGGCAGCAGCAGTTAGAAGTGATGAGGGATCAAGGTAATACATTACAAATGGACGTTCTTCCAAAGCTGTTATGCCAAAAGCAGGGTTTAACACAGGTCTGTAAGAGACGGAAAAATGTAGGCAAAAATAGAGAAAAGTACATTGGAACAATAGATCAATATCACATAGGGATGGTTCAATTTACAATGCAAGACGCCAAACAACGAAATAATAAAATCTGTATGTAGAAGTATGTACTGTATACTCTGCACGATTAAACTTAGCCTTGATTCCCAGGCTTCATCAACAATGAGACTTGGAAGGATGGCATCGCGAGACTAGCTTAAACCAAATGTCCTCATTCTCTTTGGTCTGCTATGTGTATTAGGCCAGTCATGAATGTCCTTGTGGCGGTGACAGTGAGAGCTAGGTCACCACTACAGAAGTCTACAGTGTTGGCGTCCAACCACACAACCTTGGTCGCATTGATCTGCATTCCTATTCCCTTAGCAACAAGCCAACAACGCTGCACGTCAATGTTGTATCTGACCAACTCATGAAATAAACATGGATATTGGTTGATATTGCACATAAGGGGTATCTGAGCTCCAATTGTCATGTTTATGTCTTTGAGTAAGTATCAGCACAGTATGTGTAAAGCATACTCACTGTGACTGTAGAATTAGAAAATAGACCATAGAAATTAGAATAATTCTGTGGCTGTGAGCCTGTGACAGCAATTCTGAAGAGAAATGAGAGAGATGAAGAGAGATGAGTTTTGATGTGGAAAACTAATACTTGAGAATGAAAGTGTGACCTGACTTAGGGTTTCCATCAACACAGACCCTGTGACTGTATCCTAACCAAGGACAAGATGAATCAATGAGCATGACATTCTATACCGTATTTTCCACCTTCCTCATTAGTGAACTATTAAAAGTGATATAGGAGTAGGACTGAGAAAACATCAGCTTGAGTGTTGAAGTGATATCGAAGTTCAGACACACTTGCATGCATACAGGCTCTCTCACACACACACACACACACACACACACACACACACACACACACACACACACACACACACACACACACACACACACACACACACACACACACACACACACACACACACACACACACACACACACACACACACACACACACACACACACACACACACACACTAACGTGCGACAATTCCCCTCAAAACATCCGCAGCCTATTTGAAAAGAGAATGTGGCGGTTTCATAGTTCTGATTTGTGCTTCATGGCATATCTACTGAATGTGATCTTCAGGGATCTATAACTTGGACGCTTCCAACAGTAAGGAGGCCTAGCAGAGGATATTCCCATTGGAAGAGCTGCTTCTAACGCTGATAGATTCAGGCTGCCTCCCAAATGGCACTCCTGGTTAAAAGTACTGCACTCTATAGGGAATAGGGTGGCATTTGGGATGGAGTCTCAGAAGAGTAGGTTTTCAAAGAGTAGGCAGCCTAACCCACAGATATTGATAAACTTTAATATCACATAGTATTGCATGATCTCTGGCCTTTCCTCTACATTTCCATTATGCCGATCAAATTTTAGGTGATCATAATATGGTAGGTATTGAACCAAAATTGGCAGAGACAATCACTGAATTAGTTGCAGATTGTTATGAATTATGAATCCAACTCTCTCTGCCTCCTATCTGATGGCATCTTCGGAGAATCACTCATTAGTTCATACAAACAAACCCGGACCTGTTACGGTATTGACAATATGAAGACAAACGTGAGTCTCTGCCCCGTGCCTCAATGGCCTTTGTTTACGTGCCACAACCAGCGTTTCACATCAATAAGGAAACAAATGGAGTTCTTTGCAAGCGTAGTGGAATAGAGTCAGAGCTGTTCTCAGAAGAGATGAATGATGAAACAGCTGGGTACCTGGTTTCTCTCTCCTCTTCTTCCTATAACGCTAATGATGTGGTTATACAGATCAGGTTTGTACAAGGCTTGTGATCCACTGCCTCATTAAACACTAGGCTACTTTACTCTACATCAGGTATTCCCAAACTGGGGTACGCGCAATGCCGTCGGGGGTACGCCAAATAAAAATGTGATTCACAAAAAAAAGTAAATTTATATTTTCCAACGGGGCTATACATTTGGATGAGGTTTTTTTCTCGCCTGAGTAGCCTCATTTCACTGCCCAAAATAAAATTAAACCATCTAGTGTTCAGCGAAATAACAACACAATGTCAAATACAGGTAGCCTAGTTAAATAATTAACATCCAATCACATGATGTCACAATCATCTGAATGAATGGACCAAGGCGCAGCGTACTTAGAGTTCCACATGTTTAATAAATATGAAACTCACCAAAACAAAACAGAAGATAACGAAACGTGACATTCTGGGCTGCTCACAGGCAGCTACACAAAAACAAGATCTCACAAACACCAGGTGGGAAAAGGCTGCCTAAATATGATCCCCAATCAGAGACAACGATAGCTGTCTCTGATTAGGAACCATACCAGGCCAACAAAGAAATAGAAAACATAGATTGCCCACCCTAGTCACACCCTGACCTAACCAAATAGAGAATTAAAAGGATCTCCACGGTCAGGGCGTGACACATGAAGCATTACTCTCTCGTGGGAATTCCACTAACGGTCCGTATGTAGCCAAACGTAGCAGCTGCTCATGTTGGAGTGGTAACGCGCATGCAAGCAGTTGCTCACGACGCCACTTGGGTACACTGCAGCATTCACCGAGAGGCTCTTGGTGCCAAGGGAATGCCTGACAGCTTGAAACACGTTTTGGACACTATAGTGAAAATGGTTAACTTTGTTAAAGCAAGGCCCCTGAACTCTCGTGTATTTTCTGCACTATGCAATTGTAACAGTATAACTTTATACCGTCCCCATGATATGGGCAGCGACCATGTAACGCTTTTACAACATACAGAAGTACGCTGGTTATCAAGGGGCAAATTATTGACACGTTTTTTTAAATTGAGAGACGAGCTTAAAGTTTTCTTTACTGACCATAATTTTCACTTGTCTGTCCGCTTGCATGATGATGAGTTTCTCACACGACTGGCCTATCTGGGTGATGCTTTTTCTCGCCTGAATGATCTGAATCTAGGATTACAGGGACTCTCTGCAACTATATTCAATGTGCGGGACAAAATTGAGGCTATGATCTGTCTGCATTAACAAGGACAACACACAGGTCTTTCCATCATTGTGTGATTTTTTTGTGTGCAAATGAACTCAAGCTTACGGACAATGTCAAACGTGATATAGCGAAGCACCTGAGTGAGTTGGGTGCGCAATTACACAGGTACTTTCCAGAAACAGATGACACAAACAACTGGATTCGTTATCCCTTTCATGCCCTGCCTCCAGTCCACTTACTGATATCTGAACAAGAGAGCCTCATCGAAATTGCAATAAGCAGTTCTGTGAAAATTGTATTTATTCAGAAGCCACTGCCAGATTTCTGGATTGGGCTGCGCTCAGAGTATCCTGCCTTGGCAAATCGCACTGTTAAGTCACTGATGCCCTTTGCAACCACATACCTATGTGAGAGTGGATTCTCGGCCCTCACAAGCATGAAAACTAAATACAGGCACAGACTGTGTGTGGAAAATGACTGAAGACTGAGACTCTCTCCAATATAACCCAACATTGTAGTTATGTGCATCCTTTCAAGCACACCCGTCTCATTAACCTGAGTTATTCACAATTTTCGATTAACAAATAAGGTTTTATATGTAAGATGGCTAAATAAAGAGCAAAATTATTGATTATTATTATATTATTATTTGTGCCCTGGTCCTATTAGAGCTCTTTGTCACTTCCCACGAGCCGGGATGTGACAAAAACCTCACACTCATTCTTATGTTTAATAGATGTATTGTTTAGTGTGTGTGTGTGGCAGGCTTACAATGATGGCAAAAAACAACATTTGAGAGTGCGCTGACCCTGGTGCTAAAGGGGGCATGCAGCTGGAGGTTGAATGTTTGAAGGGGTACGGGACTATAAAAAGTTTGGGAACCACTGCTCTAGATTTATACTTTTCATTAAAACCACTACTATGTAGCCTACATCCGCTACACCCCTACACCCGCTACACCCCTACACTGCTATACATGCCGAGAACTACTGTGAAGTTACAGTTGAAGTCGGATTTTTACATACACCTTAGCCAAATAAATTTAAACTACATCCACAGGTACCTCCAATTCACAATTCCTGACTTTTAATCCTAGTAAAAATTCCCTGTCTTAGGTCAGTTAGGATCACCACTTTCTTTTAAGAATGTGAAATGTCAGAATAATAGTAGAGATAATTATTTATTTCAGCTTTTATTTCCTTCATCACATTCCCAGTGGGTCAGAAGTTTACATACACTCAATTAGTATTTGGTAGCATTGCCTTTAAATTGTTTAACTTGGGTCAAATGTTTCGGGTAGCCTTCCACATGCTTCCCACAAAAAGTTGGGTGAATTTTGACCCATTCCTCCTGACAGAGCTGGTGTAACTGAGTCAGGTTTGTAGGCCTCCTTGTTCACACACGCTTTTTCAGTTCTGCCCACACATTTTCTATAGGATTGAGGTCAGGGCTTTGTGATGACCACTCCATTGACTTTATTGTCCTTAAGCCATTTTGCTTGGGGTCATTGTCCATTTGGAAGACCCATTTGCGACCAAGCTTTAACTTCCTGACTGAGATGTTGAGATGTTGCTTCAATATATCCACATAATATTCGTTCCTCATGATGCCATCTATTTTGTGAAGTGCACCAGTCCCTCCTGCAGCAAAGCACCCCCACATGATGCTGCCACCCCCGTGCTTCACAGTTGGGATGGTGTTCTTCAGATTGCAAGCGTCCCCCTTTTTCCTCCAAACATAATGATGGTCATTATGGCCAAACAGTTCTATTTTTGTTTCATCAGACCAGAGGATATTTCTCCAAAAAGCATGATCTTTGTCCCCATGTGCAGTTACAAACCGTAGTCTGGCTTTTTTATGGCAGTTTTGGAGCAGTGGCTTCTTCCTTGCTGAGCGGCCTTTTAGGTTATGTCGATATAGGACTCGTTTTACTGTGGATATAGATACTTTTGTACCTGTTTCCTCCAGCATCTTCACAAGGTCCTTTGCTCTTGTTCTGGGATTGACTTGCACTTTTTGCACCAAAGTACATTCATCTCTAGGAGACAGAACGTGTCTCCTTCCTGAGCGGTATGACAGCTGCGTGGTCCCATGGTGTTTATACTTGCGTACTATTGTTTGTACAGATTAACGTGGTACATTCAGGCGTTTGGAAATTACTCCCAAGGATGAACCAGAGTTGTGGAGGTCTACAATTCTTTTTGGAGGTCTTGGCTGATTTCTTTTGATTTTCCATGATGTCAAGCAAAGAGGCAATGAGTTTGAAGGTAGGCCTTGAAATACATCCACAGGTACCTCCAATTAACTTAAATTATGTCAATTAGCCTATCAAAAGCTTCTAAAGCCATGACATCATTTTCTGGAATTTTCCAAGGTGTTTAAAGGCACAGTCATCTTAGTGTATGTAAACTTCTGACCCACTGGAATTGTGATACAGTGAATTATAAGTGAAATAATCTGTCTGTAAACAATTGTTGGACAAATTACTTGTGTCATGCACAAAGTAGATGTCCTAACCGACTAGCAAAAACTATAGTTTGTCAACAAGAAATCTGTGGATGGTTGAAAACGAGTTTTAATGATTCCAACCTAAGTGTATGTAAACTTCTGACTTTAACTGTACATGTTAGCTAGATTGTCTATTTTTATAATTGTTCACTTTGTCATTGCTCAAAAGCTTTGTTTTACAGTAATAATGTCGCTGTTGTTAGACAGTCCTAAAGACAGTTAATTATGAGTTATTGGTAGATATGTCAAGCACCACTGGATATACGTCAACAGGCGTGTGTGTTCATCGAATTTCTACATGATGTGCTGTCAGGGATCTGAAGCCTGGCCAGCTCAGCAAAGAACGAATGGAACACAAAGTCATAGTTAGTCACAGTTATAATGAATTATTAACCTACTAACAGTAGAGTGCTGCTGTTAGTTTTCGTTCAGTATGCAGTGGTCTAGAAAAACATTTATATCGGTTAATCTAGGAAAGTGGGCCGCCCACAGGGCCTTTCAGACAAAGGGGGTGCATTTTGAGAATATACTATAACATGGGAACACTTTCAGGATTCCACAGTGTGACTAGCTGTGTCAAACAGATTGTTCTAGTTGGAGAGGAAGAACAGAAATGTGTCTGCCTGCTGTCTTAGTAAAGTCCTGCATTTGTGTGAGATTTAAGTAGTGGGACTGTGGACCACACTGTAAAAACAAATCTAGTTGTTTCAACTAAATATTATTAAGTAACTGGTTCTACAGCCTTTTTTTGTTTACTCAACTTTTCAGTCAAAGTGTTACCTGAACGTAACATTTTTAGTTGGCCCAAACTTAGCTCCAACATGGGAAAACAAACAATTCAGTAATGTTATATGTTCATTCAACTACAAGATATTATTTACTAGAAAAAAGGCTGTGGAATTAGTTGCACACACACACAGTGGTATTAACAATGTTTCCAACTTACATATTTGACACACATGATTAGAAGGGCAACGTTCATTTCGATTAATTTATATTCAACATGTCCTCAACTGGGATTTTAACTCACACCACTTGGTTTATAGCACATCACGCTTCTTGCTATGCCATCATGTCTGTGTCAATAGCTGACTTCACCTGTATTGCTGCACTTTATCTTCAAAGTAAATATCAGTTCTGCTAAATTACACTGCAGAAAAACTATTTTATTCATCATAGTGATTCAGGAGTAAAGTTTAAACAGAGTAATATTCCCCTCCAGACAACTATATGATAACAAGGAGGAGAGAAGAGTCAGACTAACTGATCGTTTACACACACGGTGGAGTAGCAGGGAGATTGGAATTCCATTAACCAAGAGGTTATGAGTTCAAATCCCAGGTGAGAACGTGTTAAATAATCAATAGTGTTTAAATGAACATGCACACTATAATAACGTTGAACGTGTGTGGAACCAGTTCCACAGCCGTTCGTAGTTCAGATACCCAAATAATAATTTCTAGTTGAATGAACATATGAGACAAATTGATCAAACACATCATTTTTTTTTGCTGAAGTTTTCTCAAGTTGGAGCTACAGTGCTTTCAGAAAGTATTCACACCACTTGGATATTTCCACATTGTGTTGTGTTACAACGTTTACATTTTGTGGCAGTGATCGGCACACAATACCCCAGGTAGCCTACTGGTTAAGAACATTGGGCCAGTAACTGAAAGATTGCTGGTTCAAATCCCTGAAAAACCTGCTATTATGTCCTTGAGCAAGGCTGTTAACATTCAATAACTTCTCCCCGGGTGCCGATGACATTGATTAAGGCAGCCCCCCGCACCTGTAATAATCAAAGGGGTTGGTTTAAATGCAGAAGACACATTTTTTAATTTATCTAGGCAAGTCAGTTAAGAACAAATTCTTATTACAATGACAGCCTAGGAACAGTGGGTTATGCCTTGTTCAGGGGCAGAACGACAGATCTTTACCTTGTCAGCTCAGGGATTTGATCTAGCAACCTGTCGGTTACTAGTCCAATGCTCTAACCACTAGGCTGCCTGCCGCCCACTAGGCTACCTGCCGTCAGTTATTCAACTGACAAGGCATCCCATTTCCGCATAATGTGAAAGTACAATTATGTTTTTAGACATTTTTACAAATTAATATAAAATGAAAAGCTGAAATGTCTTTAGTCAATTAGTATTCAACTCCTTTGTTATGGCAAGCCTAAATAACAAGTCAGTGTCATGACGTTGCCCTCTTTGGTAGCGAGTACCATCCCTCTCTCTCTGCACCCCCCCCCCACCCCCCTCTCTCACCCCCTACCAACAGGCTCTGTTAGACAGGTCATACATTCCTTGAGGAGTTCTCTCCTCATGGCCAGAGTATAAGAGAGAGTGACTTTTCATAGAGAGAACAAAGGAACTTCTTCCACATCACAGAACATGAGAACTGAACAATATTCATGTTCTGGAGAAGGTATAAACGGTCGGTGAAGTAGCCAGCTACGAACTGGTCCGTTTTGTACAATTTTGTGAAACTCATGAGAGACACTACAGCCACATTACCATAACTCTGTTTATACAAGAGTCTCAGTTGTGAGGCTTGCATCTAATTGTTGTATAAAATGAATGAGTAAAGATGAAACTATTTGTGAAATTCTGTAATGTGATTTTAAACTGTTTAATGAAGGAAACTCCAATTCCCTTTGGAGTTTAAATAAATCATTGGCCCGCCCCACGAGCACAGACATTGATCTGGCGTCATGGGACAGCCCCTTTCTGCTGTTACGAATATAACCTCCACCTATGAAAATCCTCTTCAGACCAAGCTTACCTCAATTACGAGAGGGCTAAGGTTTGAGTAGAGACCAGTACCTCATCACAGAGGGAATTAAGGTTTGAGTAGATTGCTGAATCTTTTAACCATACCACATGGTTAAACTGAGACTATCGATACCGACAGAATAAGAACAAATATTTGATACTAATTACTAGTCTGCAGCTAGGAATTCTGTACCATTGAACGCGAAGACCGACAACCGCCGAAACATCTATTCTACAAGAACATTTCTGAAATGGGACTCTGAAGTATCCATTCCAACCATGAAGACTGGGTTTATGCAGATAACCAACAACTTACGACGTTTGGAATGAGACTAACGTGAGGTAAAGAATAATTCATTAATTAGAAGACTAATTGATCAGATATTAAAATATCTGAAAGTTATATTAGGAAAATTATAACTTTGTAATCTGAATATTTTCCTTGGTTCCCCGACTTCCTAGTTAATTACATTTACATGATTAAGTTAGTTTAATCACGTAATAATAATTACAGAGAATTTATTTGATAAGAATAAGTCTTCAGTTTATTGATGCCAAAGAAACGACATCAGATAATAAGATGCATGGAATCACTCTGTGTGCAATAATGGTGTTTAACATGATTTTTAAATGACTACCCCATCTCTGTACCCCACACATACAATTATCTGTAAGGTCCCTCAGTCAAGCAGTGAATTTCAAGTATAGATTCAACAACAAAGACCAGGGAGGTTTTCCAACGCCTCGCCAATAAGGGCACCTATTAGTAGATGGTTAATTTTTTTTTAAAGCATACAGTACATTGAATATCCCTTAGTCACTTCAAGGTTACAGGTGTCCTTTCTAACTCATTTGAGAGAGAGGAAGGAAACTGCTCAGGGTTTCAGCATGAGGCCAATGGTGATTTTCAACCAGTTAGAGAGTTAACTTCTCTGCGCTACGGATCCCTTTAGTTTCCTAAACAACCGCTGAATTGCAGGGCGCAAAATATTACTAACAATATTTATAATCATGCAATCACAAGTGAAATATACCAAAACACAGCTTAGCTTGTTGTTAATCCACCTATCGTGTCAGATTTTGAAAATATGCTTTGCAGCGAAAGCAATCCAAGCTTTTGTGAGTGTATCAATCAATGCTACAACAGCTAGCCCCAAATTAGCAAGGTCACGAATGTCAGAAAAGCAATAAAATGAATCGCTTACCTTTGATAATCTTCAGATGTTTGCACTCACGAGACTCCCAGTTACACAATAAATGTTATTTTTGTTCAATAAATATTACTTTTATAACAAAAAAACGCCATTTGGGTTGCGCGTTATGTTCAGAAAACCAAAGCCTCGTTCCGTGAGACGAAAATTCCAAAAAGTATCCGTAATGTTCGTAGAAACATGTCAAATGTTTTTTATAATCAATCCTCAGGTTGTTTTTAACAAACATAATTGATAATATTTCAACCGGACCGTAACCTATTCAATAAAAGAGAGAAAGAAAATGGAGAGCTACCCCTCTCGCACGCAGGAACTAATCAGAGGACACCTGACTAGTTTTGAAAAATCTTGCTAATTTTTCAAAATAAAAGCCTGAAACTATGTCTAAAGCCTGGTCACAGCCTGAGGAAGCCATTGGAAAAGGAATCTGGTTGATACCCCTTTAAATGGAAGAAAGACGGGCCAGGAAACACAGATAAAAAATAAAAAAAATCACTTCCGGGTTAGATTTCCTCAGGTTTTCGCCTGCAGAATCAGTTTTGAACACAGTTTTGTTATACTCACAGACAATATTTTGACAGTTTTGGAAACTTTGGAGTGTTTTCTATCCTTTTCTATCTGTAAATTATATGCATATTCTACGATCTGGACCTGAGAAATAGTCAGTTTACCTTGGGAACGTTATTTTAAAAATAAAAATAAATCTGACCCCTAGCGTCAAGAGGTTAAATGTCTGTGATAGGAGAAAACTAAGGATGGATCAACAACATTGTAGTTACTCCACAATACTAACCTAAATGACAGAGTGAAAAGGAGGAAACCTGTACATTTCTTTTTTTAAATACTCCAAAACATGCATCCTGACTGCAACAAGGCACTAAAGTAAAACTGCAAAACATTTGGCAAAGAAATCCTCAATACAAAGCATTATGTTTGGGGAAAATCCAACACAACACATCACTGAGTACCACTCTTCATATTTTCAAGCATGGTGGTGGCTGCATCATGTTATGGGTATGCTTGTCATCGGAAAGGACTAGGGAGTTTTTTGGGATAAAAATACATGAAATAGAGCTAAGCACAGGCAAAGTCCTAGAGGAAAACCTGGCTCATTCTCATTCTGAATTTTTCTTCAACTTTGACATTACAGAGTATTTTATGTAGATCGTTGACCAAAAAATAACAATTAAATCCATTTTCAATCCCACTTTGTAACACAATTTTTTTTGGGAAAAAGGGGTGTGAATACTTTCTGAAGGTACTATAAGTTTGGGTAACACTCAGGTAACATTTGGACTGAAAAGATGAGTAAACAAAAAAAAGGCTTTGGAACCAGTTACTTAATAATACTTAGTTGAAACAATTAGATGCAGGCTGCTGAGGTATTGGAGATGGAAATCAAACTACTTGTTTTCAAATGGAAGTAAGAGTGGGAAATCAGTCCTCACGTTCAGTGGTTAGTTCAGGCTCTGTGTGCCAAAGGTCAAATAGGGGGTGCTTATATTTGTCCTGCTTCACTGCATGTACAAGTGGGTAACCAGTACGTGTGTGAGGTGTGAAATGGAAATGTGTTTTTTTGCATATCCCAACTCCCCCTGAGACACCCTCGGAGAGTGGGGTCATGGTCAGGGATCAGCCATTATTGACCATGACCCTGGGGCCAAGTGCCTTGCTTAAGGGCAGAACGACCAATTTTTTACAACTTGTAATTTCGGAGATTCAAAATAGAAACCTTTTGGTTACTGGCCCAACAGTCCAACGCTCTAACTTCTGCCAATCAATGGAGTATTTTGTTAACTTTGATGTTGATGTTCTTAATGTTAAACCACCAAGCTGTTACAATGTTCAATATTTAACAGTTGTGCATGCATTGTGTGTGTGTGTGTGTGCAGTACTGCTGTGATCCTCATGCACAAGCCTGGTCTGTGCTTCAGTGCTCATTTTGTTGACAGTCTATCACACACACAGCTCTGACAAACAGCTTAAGGCCTTGTGTGTCTTTCACAGCTTCGATCTAAACCCTGCTTGTGAGCGATGAGGTTTAGCCACCCCACTGTGAAAACCACAAAACACCCTCAGATATTTGACTGGACAGCACATAACACAACTCTCCAAAATAAATGGCTTCAAATGACACATCGATAGTTGCTGTCCACATATCTGGCATTTTTTATCTGCCCACACCCAATCATGCTTATTTTTTTTTTTTTATGCTTTTGTTCTTTATGGGGATGTAAGTACTCATAATTACAATTAGATTTCATAGAGGTTGTTTGATTCCAGTTCAAATATGGCATAACTGTGAACTAAATCAAACACTCTAACCATCTGTTGTGGTTGCGGCATGACCGGAGGGCTGCAGACAAATGAATGCATCAAGCCGAAAGCTTTTCGCTGGCTTGAACATCAAGTGACACAGACCCTTTTGACTGCACTGTGAAACCACTTGAACAGTTTGTCCCCGACTTTTATTCTGATAGTCATGTACATGTAAACAGGAAGACAATTGTTTTTCAGTTGCAATCCATTTTGGAAAATGTATGATAAACCCTCAAAAACATTATAGTCTCTTCAGGGTCAACCAAAGGCAGAGAAACTTAAGAGCATCGGATACCCAATATATTGTGAAAGCTCAAGTATGAATGCCCCAGTATGCCACAGAAGTATGGAAATGACTGTCAGTGGAACAGTATAGTCAGTGGAATTGCAAGCAACATAAATGAAGGATCATTATAGAAATAGAATCAGATATAAATCAAATAATTTTGTTTTTAGAAATTACTTCACCCTATTAGTTATTTTTCCTCTCCTGACACAAGGGACAATTTGAAAGAGATCTCTGCATATTGCTCCTGCTTCCTCTATTTGTGATCAAAGAGAGAGCATGAATGACAAGATCGTATGTTTTCAATATGGCAACATGTGAGGATGCCAACAACGAGGATTCCTGCAAATGTTTCTGAGTCATGGAGGTGTACCGTAAGACATAACCACAAACACTCTACCTCACCTCTCGGTCTGTCACCACCACGAGTGAGGGATGCCTGAGCTGTCCCTATCCAGGTGTGCTTTCAATGACCAGTATGATAAGATCTCGATGGGGGTAGAGAGAGAGAGAGACCGAGAGAGACCGAGAGAGACAACAGAAAGAAAGAGAGACAACAGAGAAAGAGACAGAGAAAGACACAGAGAGAAAGACACAGAGAAAACGAAAACAAGAGAGAGATGCACAACCCTAACCATACCCGGAGTCTGTTATCACCCTGGGTGGGCAGGAAGGACCCCAGAGCCAGTAGGAGGAGAGGCCCTCAGGGGCTATAGACACTCTTACAGGTCATCTGTTGTCACTGAGACCCAGTCATGAACTATTCACATATCACATATCAAACGAAACCTGGCCCAGGCTGATAGGGGGAGGCCTGGGGAAGCCCTGGACCTCACAGGGTGATGAGTGAATGAGTCCCAGACCCAAAGAAATAGAGCTGCATATTGGGGTCATCTTGGTGGGAGGGGCATGTCTGCAAGCCACATTATGAAGAGTTTGTCTTTCAATCAATCACATTTATTTATAAAGCCCTTTTTCAGTCACAAAGTGCTATACAGAAACCCAGCCTAAAACCCCAAACAGCAAGCAATGCAGATGTAGAAGCACGTAGAGGAGAGTTTGTCTTTGAAAGAGGCCGGTGAAGCCGACAGAGCTCCATCAGAAGAGGAAGACATAATCTGACTCAATGGCAAACACAAAATAAATCACTGCATACTGTGGGGAAGTTGTTTTTACACAGATGTCTTGAACTGGAAGATCTGCTGTGCAATGCTGCTCCCTGCTGGAGACATGTCCATACCACGTTGAATATCAAAATAGAAGACGGCGACGCAAAGTGCACAATGTGCATTTTTTAATAGGCAACATTTTTTTCTAATGTCAGCAACATTACCGTTGCTTATACACAAACTCAATAAGAACCAATACAAATGCTCCAATCACTAATTAACACAGCATCAAAGTGATGATTTAGTGAATGTGGAATGACTGTTCAGGTTCATCACTCTCCTGATTTACTGTGTTGTCAGACAGCTAGTGCATAATCAGCCTAATTACAGACACTTTTTCTGGGCTGGAACTCGATTCCCCGTGGTGCTGTCGTGTCACCATCAGGCCTGTGATTCTGTGAATTATAGTACAATGGATACACCATAGATAGAACTGGTTTCATCTCTATGGGATGCACATTATGTGAACAACGTACAATGGACACACATTCAGAAGAGACACTCTCTCTCTCTCTCTATTTCTGTAGATGAGTGTACTATGAATTCATGAGTGGCCGCCACCAAAGGTGTGTGTGGATGCATGAAGAACAGAGATGATCACAGAATCCGAGGAGCTCAAACCTGGGCTCACATACAGCTATGCTTACATCTGACAATATCGCACAGTATTGGACTTGTACTGTATGTAGGTGCTTTACATCAGCTTGAATTGGAATACCTTTCATAACCCATGGTGTGTCTTTTTGTAATGGGAGTGGACATGATCCTAGCAGTAATTGCTACAGTCTCATTGTACTGTACATGCTGGGGCCAGAGAGAACGCCACTGTTAAAAAGAGGTCTGACAGTGATTGTGTCTTTGAAGAGGCCTTGGACAGGAAGAACAGACATTAATGCTTTGATACTGGCTGCTTGCCGTGTGTTATGCTGCTTGGACTGCGGGGGCCAGACAGCCAATAGGATGTCCCCTGAATGCTCAATAACACAGCTAATGGTGTGAGTCCTAAGGCAGACAATATACAGAGAGACAAACCTGTCAAGGCCTAGTTCACGTATGCATGGCATACAGAGTGATTTATGACACACCACACACGCCTTGCAATTTATACATCTAACATTGGTGGAAATGCGTTGCACTTGGGTACTTATAGGAAAAGTAGTTGAAGATGGTACAACCTTCACAGAAGTTTGACTGTATGGACTAAAGAACATATCTGTTGCTGTTCAATATCTAAGTGGGCAGGAAAATGTAGAGTTTTACTGGGTAATGGGTAGGACAGGCCTATTAAATGATCAGTTAACAGTTTCAAACATCTCCTAGTGTAAACATGCCTATCATGCATGTAGAGCCCAACTCAGCCCCCTGTTCTGCAATATATGGCTTAGACAACAGATGACAGTATTTATCCATATGAGACCAGACCTGGGAGAGAGGCGACACAGAGACAGTTCTCTCCTAGGAATAGGTTGCAGAACTACAGAAAAAATGTACGGATAAATGGAAAATCCCTTAACAGATTTGTATTACAAACGGCTGTAAAAAAAATGAAAAGCGGTGTAACAAACAAACAAACACCCCCACCATCCCCATCATCTAAATCTAAGCTAGCTTTTCATAAGGGTATATATTACCATTTCCTCAATTGCCAATTTCACATGGTTGCAATATTTCCATGAAAAGCAATTGATGTGTTTGTAGGATTTCACCCCTCTCTTCTTTTCACTCAGTCATGTGCTTCTCCTGTGGAATGCAGCTCAACATCAAAAGACTAATCAGCTTGCAAGCATCAATACAAAAATCTCAGCCGAAAGCTCTACATTCTGTAATGAGTATTTAGACTTCAGGGACACTCATCTGCAACCATGCATACTAGTTAATCACTTTGCTGAGGGATTTACAGTGGGAATAATTAATATTTGATAGACCAAAAACAGCACAAGTGTGAATATTCAATATTACTCATATCACAGTGTGATCAGAGTCTGTTATGAGAGTCAACCGTGGATAATTTGAATGTGAAGTCATCCCAGAAGTAATAGAATTTAGAAGTCATTATAATTCTATGGTCAATCCTCTGACCAGTGTGTAAACCAGACTTTACCTACCATCACAGTTTCCTCTTTCAACAGTATCTAAAAGATAACTGGTCAATGCCTGTAGACCAGTTCAGTTCATCCAACCACAGACGATGATCACATCATTTGGTTCTACAGCACATCTAGGGCATTCCTATTCTGTGCCTCCTATTTATGTATGAAACAGTCATGTCCCATTCTGCTAGAGGGGTAGAGAGGAGCATCAAGAACATACACTGGGAACTTTGTCTTCAAGGCAGGGGCAACAGCATTGGACAGAAACTGAAAAGTGAATATTGTGAATGTAGGCCTACTCATAGAGCCACGATGGAACCCCTGGTTGCAGTGTTCTACTGTAGGCCTATGCCAGAGTAAATTACATTTACTAAAACATGAATTGTAAAGGTGTAATCTGTAATATACCAGCGTGTGAATTTGTTATTTTAACTGGTGAAATACAACTATAGATTTTTTGAAGAATATTGTCTCACTTTATTAGTATGATCCACTAGCGTGGGTTTCCTGACCTTATGTTCCTGACACAAGGGGTATCTAAACATGTTAAATAAATATTGGCAGGGATTAAGACTGCACATTGGATTGTAGGATTGCACCATAGAGGGTTGAAATCTACAGTATTTTAGTCTTGATTGCACTACATTTAGGCAGCTCACAGGTCACATAAAATATTTGGATTAACCATAATCCAATGAGACTGCGTCATTCCTAGTCACATGACAGGTGACAAAAAACGTACTTCCTGTTTCTAGTAAAACATTTCGAGACATGCATATCCACGAAGGTATGATTTGAACGACTTGCCAACAACAAAGTATTATGTCTATTCAACAGATATCTTTATGTTGGTATTTTGAGAAATTGTTGAACGCGTATTGCTTGTAGGAGCGTTCCTATTGAACTTGCAGGATAGTTGTAGTAGGCTGTAGCCACACTAGGTACTCCCAGTCAATACTGGATGCCAAAACCTTGTCTTCTGAGTTGGACTGGCCTATGCTTTCTGTTACCGGTTGGTAGCCAGCTAATAATCAGGAACCAGCATTTGACTTTTGAACAAACACATTAATGCTTAGCCAATAACCACTTTAGTTATTCTGCTCAGCAATTGCCCCTCTGGCTTTCTCGCTCTCTCTATTTATAGTCTAGTTTGGCGATATAGTATTGATCGCTACGTAAGAGTATATGTAGACAGCAGGCATGTACTGTCTGTATGCCTATTTGGCTTTGTAGCTTAGACACATCATGTTATTGGTTTCTGAGCAAGGTGGTGAGCAAGTTCAGACAAGGTGAAGAAACAGATTCAGTAAACAGGGATGCTGTTATATCATCCTTTATTGGTTAAGGCACAGAAGGGCATGGCCTTTACCAGGGATCATCAACTAGCTTCAGCCGCGGGACGATTTTCTTTCTTGCGCTGATGGTCAGGTTGCCAGAACATAATTACAAATAATTTGTATACTGCAGATTGATAGCAAGAAGCACATATAATATTTGCCTAAAACATAATCATATCAAACCTTGCTTACAACTGTATACGATCAGATAAATATCTCTGTTATGGATGGGAATACTTCGGAGCAGATTTCCAATTTTATTTTTTATTTTTTACAGTCTTTTATGTCCAAATAAAACCACCCGCAGGCCAGCCAGTTGGGGAACCCTGGCCTAAACTGTAGCTATCTATGGTTCCTAGGGCTCTAAAATGGCTATTTGCCCTGTTCAAAAGTAGTACACTATATATGGTATATGGTGCCATTTGGGATGTCGCATTAGTAACATTTGCTCTAGCTTTCTTCAAATCAAAGTTTATTGGTCGCGCACACAGATTAGCGGGTGCAGCGAAATTCTTATATTACTTGCTGTTAAAAATGCAGTAAAATGTCAAACAATTAAAATGTAAGGAGAGAAAAAAGACAACGGTGGGGCAAATCTGATTAGCAAGCCAAATAGCCCTGTAGCAGTAATCAAATGCAATCTATACGCATGTACACATTATTTACACAAGATCAACTAAGAATTATATGTACAGCAGTATACATACAGTGCATTCGGAAAGTATTCAGACCCCTTGACTTTTTCCAGTGTTATGTTACAGCCGTCTTCTAAAATTGATTAAATTAATTATTTTCCTCATCAATCTACACACAATACCCCATAATGACAATGCAAAAACATAAAAATAAAAACAGAAATACCTTACTTACATAAGTATTCAGATCCTTTGCTATGCGACTTGAAATTGAGCTCAAGTGCATCCTGTTTCCATTGATCATCTTTGAGATGTTTCTACAACTTGATTGGAATCCACCTTTGGAAAATGTAATTGATTGGACATGATTTGGAAAAGCACACACCTGTAAGGTCCCACAGTTGACAGTGCATATCAGAGCAAAAATCAAGCCATGAGGTCAAAGGAATTGTCCATAGAGCTCTGAGACAGGATTGTGTCGAGGCACAATTCTGGGGAAGGGTAGCAAAACATTTCTGCAGCATTGAAGGTCTCCAAGAACACAGTGGCCTCCATCATTCTTAAATGGAAGAAGTTTGGAACTACCAAGACTCTTCCTAGATTTGGCAACCCGGCCAAACTGAGCAATCGGGGGAGAAGGGCCTTGGTCAGGGAGGTGACCAAGAACCTGATGGTCACTTTGACAGAGCTCTAGAGTTCCTCTGTGGAGATGGTAGAATCTTCCAGAAGGACAACCATTTCTGCAGCACTCCACCAATCAGGCCTTTACGGTAGAGTGAACAGATGGAAGCCACTCCTCAGTAAAAGGCACATGACAGCCCGCTTGGAGTTTGTCAAATGCCACCTAAAGACTCTCAGACCATGAGAAACAAAGTTCTCTGGTCTGATGAAACTAATATTGAACTCTTTGGCCTGAATGCCAAGTGTCACATCTGGAGGAAACCTGGCACCATTCCTACGGTGAAGCATGGTGGTGGCAGCATCATGCTGTGGGGATGTTCTTCAGCGGCAGGGACTGCGACTAGTCAGGATCGAGGGAAAGATGAGTGGAGCAAAGTACAGAGGTGAAGGTTCACCTTCCAACAGGACAGCGACCCTAAGCACATAGCCTAGACAATGCAGGAGTGGCTTCGGAACAAGTCTCTGAATGTCCTTGAGTGGCCTGGCCAGAGCCCGGATTTGAACCAGATCGAACATCTCTGGAGAGACCTGAAAATAGCTGTGCAGTGACACTCCCGATCCAACTTGACAGAGGTTGAGAGGATCTGCATAGAATAATGGGAGAAACTCCTTAAATACAGGCATGCCAAGCTTGTAGCGTCATACCCAAGAAGACTCGAGGCTGTAGTCGCTGGCAAAGGTGTTTCAACAAAGTACTGAGTAAAGGGTCTGAATACTTATGTAAATTTGAAATAATAATTAATAATAATAATAATTAATAGCAAAAATTTCTAAAAACCTTTTTTTGCTTTGTCATTATGGGGTATTGTGTTTAGATTGATGAGAAAAAAAATATTGAATACATTTCAGAATAAGGCTGTAACCTAACAAAATGTGGAAAAAGTCAAGGGGTCTGAATACTTTCTGAAAGCACTGTGTGTGTATATATATATATGAGTAAGCTATGTCAAGAATCCAGTGTATAAATACATATGTCCTGTGTATAAACAGTATAACTAAAATACAGTAGGATAAATAAATATTATGATGTGCTACGTCGGGGATAAAGTATTTAAATAGACAGTGTGAAATGGGAGGTGACCAGTGGTTCAATGTGTGTGTGTGTGTGTGTATGTGCATTTGTTTGTGAGTATGAGGTGTGTGTGTGTATGTGCATTTGTTTGTGAGTATGAGGTGTGTGTTTGTGTATCACCTGGTAGATGGCTAGTGATAGCTGTTCAACAGTCTGATGGCCTGGTAAATAGAAGCAGATTCAGTCTCTCTGTCTTAGCTTTGATGCACCTGTACTGTCTCTGTCTGTCGGACGGTAGCCGAGTGAACAGGTGGATGAGGTCCTTAATGATCTTCTTGGCCTTTACTTTGACTTCGGGTGCCTTAGATGTCCTGGAGGGCAGGCAGCGTGCCCCCGGTAATGCGCTAGACTGCCCGCACTACTCTCTGTAGAGCCATGATGCAGTTGAGGGCGGAGCAGTTGCCCTACCAGGTGGTGATGCGGCCCAACAGAATGCTCTCAATGGTGCATCTGTAGAAGTCTTTGAGAGTCTTTGGGGGCCATGCCGAATTTCTTCAGCCACCACGATGTCGGTGTGCCGAGACCATTTCAGGTCCTCAGTGATGTGCACGCCGAGGAACTTGAAGCGTTTGAGCCTATCCAATCTTCTCGTATTGCCTCTGTCTTTGCTTCTCCAGTGTTCATATGAAAAATGAAGTCCCCATGGATCCCATGCTGCCTAGGTCTACTGTTGTTGTTTGACGTGTGCAATGCCTTGAATGGTGACAAAAGGCCGAATTTTGTCCTGATGATGGTCGATGACTTGGGGATTGGAGACTTGGGCTGCTATAGGAACACTACCTTGCGGTAAGTTACAGTGATATAAACTGCAACAGGCCTTTTTTATGTTCTTTCCCATGTTTCTAAGCATGTCTTTCCTGCATTACATATACTTCTCATTCGTAGTTGTGATTCCAAACAAAAATGTACATCCTCGGAAGACAACGATTCTATTATATTCCTTTTATTCTGACTTCTAATTCTCGCTGTGCTCTGTGCTCACCTTTTTAAAACACGACTAAAACGCCTCCTTCCAGATGATGAGCCCAGCTGGGTGGTAATGTGCTGTGTCGTTGTGTCTGCAGGACCCCCAACATCGACATGCTGGCTCAGGAGGGGGTGAGGCTGACGCAGCACATCGCTGCTGCCCCCCTCTGTACGCCCAGCAGGGCAGCCTTCCTGACGGGCCGATACCCAATACGATCTGGTGAGGCGAGTCGTAAACAACAAATCAAATGTTATATGTCACATGCGGCGAACGGGTGTAGACTTTACTGTGAAATAGTAAAAATAGTAACACAATAGTGATAAAATATACTACTACAACAACAGCAAGAGCTCAACGTGTAGCCTATCCTCCTGGGGTTTGACACAAAGCTTTGCCTAGTACTATAATTTGATCACTCAACAGATCACTAGCTAGTATTGATAGGCCTAACTAGTATTATGTGGTGTTAGGGATGCATTAGTTAGGCTAAGTGGAGAGAACAGTTCATAGAACAGGATAAATAGCATGTTCACCACAATGCAGCAGGGTGAATACTACATCATCATTCCACTGTATAATTTTATACTTTGTTACTCTGTCCGCTTTGTGATTGGATATCCGTTTTTGTACAGGTATGGCCGGCCTTGGACGGTTAGGGGTTTATATCATCTCTGCTGCATCTGGCGGTCTTCCCAGTGAAGAAGTCACCTTTGCCAAGGTGGCCAAACAACAGGGCTATGAGACTGCTCTCATAGGTGAGCCAAAGTCCTCTCCTTTGTTACTATGTAAAGCGTCTTTAGGTCCATGAAAAACTCTACCTATAACCCATTTATTATCGTCCATGAGTATGTATCAATACTTCTCAATTTGGGAATAGGGAACACGCAGAAGCAGTGACAGTTCATTTGATTGGTTGCAGCAATGTGTCTGTTTTGTTTGAATGTCTTTAAAATTCTGACTGTATAGCAATAGCTACATGATTGATTTGATTTGAACAGTATAATAGGTTTCATACTCGTATTGGCTTCTCAATGGTTGCCCAGACAACAGCCTACAGCACATTTACATGTGAGTTGACATTTCAAGGTCTTGTTCTTTGATGTGCAATATGCCTCACGGGCTTTTCAGTAACCCAAGTTGACATATTATTAAATGTAATAATTGGCTTCATCTGGCTTTTTTTCTCCACTGTTGAAAACACTTTATGTGTTGTCTTCCAAGGTCGTTGTTCTTTGAAGACGCCTTAAGTTGCCAGTCTATATGGTCCGTCACCTGGCCCCTTCTCTCCACTGTAGGAAAATGGCACCTTGGTCTTAACTGTGAGAGGAACGACGACTTCTGTCACCACCCCAGTGCGCACGGCTTCGACCACTTCTACGGTATAACCCTGACCAACCTACGTGACTGTCAGCCCGGCCACGGCTCCGTCTTTACCAATGTCCAAGCACACATACCCTTCAAGGTGATGTACAGTGTACAATACATGTTTATGACGTACACTATTTTGGTTTAACCTTTTAAATTGTTGGGTGCGTGTATAGAGAATCTTTCTGCTCCATCCTGAATTGCTTGCTGTTTGGGGTTTTAAGCTAGATTTCTGTAATAGCACTTTGTGACATCTGCTGATGTAAAAAGGGCTTTCTAATTACATTAGATTTGTCTACAGTTTACTACAGTTTACAATAGTCAGCACCTCTACAGCCATTTTGGGGTGTGCTTCAGCTCGTGCTTTTTACTACAGTGTTGCGTTGAGTATTTAAACTTTTATTTATGTGTCCTGGTGTAGCATGCGGTCCCGGATCTGTTTATGCTCTTGCCAACTCCATTGCTGTCATTGTCAAGCCAAACAAAGTGATAAGGAGTTGGCATGATGGCATAAACGGACTGGTAATCAGACTAGTTTTAATGTTTGTTGTGTGTAGTTTGTTTGGCCTTTTAGCTATAAAGAAACTTGTCCCTCGGGGATATAGGATAGTAAAGATTCTCAACTCTACCCTATAAGACCCTGGGAGTGGGTGTGGCTACCGTGACCCTCCTGCATGCGAGGGGTGTGGTCACCGTGCGGAGGAAGTTGGTGCTGAGCGTGGTGGCGTTGGTGGGCGCGGCGGCGGCCATCTTTGGCACATTCGTCGCCACGTTCCCCTACTTCAACTGCTTCTTGATGAGGAACCGGGAAGTGGTGGAGCAGCCGTATGTCTCGGAGAACCTGACCCAGAGAATGACAGATGAAGCGGTGGACTTTTTAGAAAGGTGTGTGTTGCGTTTTTTCTCGTTATATTTCCCCTACTACGTGATAGATTGAGACAGAATAGAAGCCAAATCAAGTGTTTGTGTGTGTTTGATTATTGATGTTAGTTTGTGTCTTGCGTGTGGGAAGAAACTCTGAAGGGCATGTAAGGAAAGTGTGTGTAAAGGGTTGGTGACCTAGGTGACTGTCTGTCTGTCTGTTTGCATTGTTGTCGTACAATAATTTTCTTCCATTTACACTGTGTGTGTTGACTATTTTGACAGGAACTCTGCACTACCCTTCCTGTTGTTCTTCTCCTTCATCCAAGTGCACACGGCCATGTTTGCATCGCCAGCCTTCCGGGGGACCAGTCAGCACGGTATCTATGGAGACGCCGTCCACGAAGTAGACTGGAGTGTGGGTAAGACTTAATATTTACTTTATATTGCTGTATGGCCTTCTTTTTTTATGTCCAATAAGTTATACGGTTGGAAGATTTGAAATGTGCACACTAATTATATTTGAAAGGTTGGAAGATTTGATTGACTTTTACCTAAACTAAAGAAACATCCTCTCACTGTCAACTGTGTTTATTTGCAGCAAACTTAACGTGTGAATATTTGTATGACCATAACAAGATTCAACAACTGAGACATGAACTCAACAAGTTCCACAGACATGTGACTAACAGAAATTGAATAATATGTCCCTGAACAAAGGGGGGGGGGGTCAAAATCAAAAGTAACAGTCAGTATCTGGTTTGGCCACCAGCTGCATCAAGTACTGCAGTGCATCTCCTCCTCATGGACTGCACCAGATTTGCCAGTTCTTGCTGTGAGATGTTACCCCACTCTTCTATCAAGGCACCTGCAAGTTCCGGGACATTTCTGGGGGGGGGGGATGGCCCTAGCCCTCACCCTCCGATCCAACAGGTCCCAGACGTGCTCAATGGGATTGAGATCCGGGCTCTTCACTGGCCATGGCAGAACACTGACATTCCTGTCTTGCAGGAAATCACGCACAGAACAAGCAGTATGGCTGGTGGCATTGTCATGCTGGAGGGTCATGTCAGGATGAAACTGTAGTGAAGGGTACCACATGAGGGAGGAGGATGTCTTCCCTGTAACGCACAGCGTTGAGATTACCTGTGGGGGGGGGGGGGGGGGGGGGGGGGGTGGCCCTAGCCCTCACCCTCCGATCCAACAGGTCCCAGACGTGCTCAATGGGATTGAGATCCGGGCTCTTCACTGGCCATGGCAGAACACTGACATTCCTGTCTTGCAGGAAATCACGCACAGAACAAGCAGTATGGCTGGTGGCATTGTCATGCTGGAGGGTCATGTCAGGATGAAACTGTAGTGAAGGGTACCACATGAGGGAGGAGGATGTCTTCCCTGTAACGCACAGCGTTGAGATTACCTGCAATGACAACAAGCTCAGTCCGATGATGCTGTGACACACCGCCCCTGACCACAACGGACCCTCCACCTCCAAATCGATCCCGCTCCAGAGTACAGGCCTCGGTACGCGAATCCGACCATCACCCCTGGTGAGACAAAACCGTGACTCGTCAGTGAAGAGCACTTTTTGCCAGTCCTGTCTGGTCCAGCGATGGTGGGTTTGTGCCCATAGGCGACGTTGCTACTGGTGATGTGTGGTGAGGACCTGCCTTACAACAGGCCTACAAGCCCTCGATCCAGCCTCTCTCAGCCTATTGCGGACATTCTGAGCACTGATGGAGGGATTGTGCGTTCCCGGTGTAACTCGGGCAGTTGTTGTTGCCATCCTGTACCTGTCCCCCAGGTGTGATGTTCAGCTGTACCGATCCTGTGCAGGTGTTGTTACACGTGGTCTGCTACTGCGAGAACTATCAACTGTCCGTCCTGTCTCCCTGTAGCGCTGTCTTAGGCGTCTCACAGTACGGACATTGCAATTTATTGCCCTGGCCTCATCTGCAGTCCTCATGCCTCCTTGCAGCATGCCTAAGGCATGTTCACGCAGATGAGCAGGGACCCTGGGCATCTTTCTTTTGGTGATTTCAGAGTCAGTAGAAAGGCATCTTTAGTGTCCTAAGTTTTCATAACTGTGACCTTAATTGCCTACCGTCTGTAAGCTGTTCGTGTCTTAACGACCGTTCCACAGGTGCATGTTCATTAATTGTTTATGGTTCATTGAACAAGCATGGGAAATAGGGTTTAAACCCTTTATAATGAAGATCTGTGAAGTTATTTGGATTTTTACTAATTATCTTTGAAAGACAGGGTCCTGAAAAAGGTACGTTTCTTTTTTTGCTGAGTTTATTATGTCCTGTTTCATAACATCTGTTCGTAGGTCAGCTCATGCAGACTCTGGACCGGTTGAACCTGAGGGAGAACACACTGGTTTACCTGACCTCAGACCAGGGGGCGCACCTTGAGGAGATCTCAGTCCGGGGGGAGGTTCACAGAGGCTGGAACGGGATATACAAAGGTACGGTCTGTTACAGCTTCAGAAGAACAGGTCAACAGAGGCCGAACAGCCAGATGTCGAGCACTTTTTTTTTGTTAATTGGTTACATTTTTTTTTTAATAGGAGTAAAAATACTCAACCTAGAAGTGCATGTGCAGAGAGGGTTTAGCTTGCATCTGCAGTGGTTTAGTAGGGTATATTAACAGGAACGTAAATGGGAGGTCAGAGCCAGTCAATGTATAGAATAAAATAATAGATCACTAGATAAATAGCTCAGATTATCTAAATGCATTAGAGACGAGACGTTTCCATGAAAGGTTCTGGTAAGCCTTATATTTCGGGTCGAGTGATAAAGGACTTCCCCCTATTCTCAGTCCTCACAAAGTGCTTCGATCTGTCTCTGAGCAGCCGGGAAATCCACCAACTGGGAGGGGGGGATCCGAGTTCCAGGACTGCTCCGTTGGACTGGGATGTTACCTGCAGGGAAAGACATCGATGAACCCACCAGCAACATGGACATCTTCCCTACTGTGGTGAATCTAGCCGGAGGGACGGCACTGGGGGACAGGTGAGTGCTGTGAAAATGCTGAGGTCTGAGGGGTTTTGTTTGTTCATTGACTTCTATTGCTATGGGTAAGCCCGAAGCACTAGGTAGGTTTTCTAGCAGCCTCGTCTGTCAGTCAAAACTACAGCGTTTGGAATCTAGGTCACCATAGAAATGATATGCACTCTGTGCTCTGAATCACCCCCTAACTAGAGACATTATATTCACAATAGGTGTCACAAGGGACCTGCTAGAAAAAAAAGCTTGGCTAATGAAAAAGCTCTCAAAGCGGATCAGGCTGATCTAAACCTTTGATCAAAGGTTTTCATGGGCCTTTGAGGTCTCGCTGCCTACGCAAAGGATCATTCATACAGCGTGCTCCATTTCTGTGTCTCAGAGATAATGTTTTGTTTGTGTGTGTCTTCTCTTCCTAGAGTGATAGACGGTCATGACCTCATGCCCCTGCTGCAGGGGAAAGTTGAGAGATCAAAGCACGAGTTCCTCTTCCATTACTGTAACGCCTACCTCAACGCTGTCAGGTGGCAGCCTCCCAACAGTAAGTCCACATTTCCAATGTAATAGTTTTAAGAATGCAATTGAATTACTGTAGCAGTGCTGCTAATTATGATTTGAGTAATAGTTCCAATGGTTTTTGTAAGCAAGTTAACTTGAAACGTGAACTACTGTGGTGGTTGTAATTCATTGTAAATCTTTTAAGGTTATTCAATATGGAAGATGTTCTTTTTCACTCCGGACTTCTACCCCGAGAACGGGACAGCCTGCATGCATACCCATGCCTGTTTCTGCACCGCATCCTACGTGACCTACCACGACCCCCCTTTGCTCTTTGACCTCTCCCGCGACCCCTCGGAGACCACGCCCCTGACCCCAGACACGGAACCTGCCTTCCACTCGGTCCTGGAGGAGATCCGGGCTGCGGTGGCTCTCCATAAGGAGTCCATCACCCCCGTTCCGGACCAGCTCACCCCGGGACATGTCCTATGGAAGCCCTGGCTGCAGCCCTGCTGCTCCTCCCTGTCCCAGCTCTGCAGGTGTGAGAGAGATGGTGGGAGACGGGGTCACCGGGGCACTGCGGCGGCAGAGGCAGACTCTCCACAGGACCAGCACATCATTGCTTAACACTGCGGGGAGGGTAACGTAGGAACCTAGAACCAATCTTTTAGTATGTATGTAAACAATCTGTGACAAGAGACAAATGGCAGGGAAAATAACCCCATTTAAAAAATTTATTTCACCTTTATTTAACCAGGTAGGCCATTTGAGAACAAGTTCTCATTTACAACTGTGACCTGGCATTTTAACTGGGCTTGTGGGTAGAAGTGTAGAAGTGACCTGGATCTACTTTACGTGTGTGTGTGACCTCACTGGGTGATCTGTAATAACAGACATTTTAGTATTTGGCCTCTCAGGAACACATCCAGTAAATTGCGTTGCCTACGCTTGCTCCCTGAGGGGTTTATGCAGATGCTGCTATTTGGACTAAAATGTATTTTAAAGCACTTTTTGACAAATGTATTTGTAAAAAAATAAAAAGGAAAAAAAAGAGCGCAATATGAATCAAATGTGATTGTTGAGGCCAGTCCTCATATATAAAGTAAAGAGTATATATAGATGAGAAACCTATAGCACATTGTACAGGAGAGGAGAGCAACTCGATGCACTGATTAGCACAAGGTCCACCTCAAGTTGGAGCATTTCTGGTCTTATTCTCCGGGGCACTACAATAACCCTGTGTTACCCTTGTAGGGTACCGATGGACATTTAATCACTGTTCATCATTTAGACTCTACAGGGATCTCTGTAAAAGGCATCTGCACATCCAAGAAGCAATGAAACTGAGTGGACAACCAACATGAAAAGACATGGTTGTATTAACAAATAGAGCTGTATTAAGATGTTCAGTAGAGCTGCCGTGTCTAATGCCAGCAGTCAGTACAGAGTCAGCCAGAGTCCCTGAGTCACACACGGCTCATCCCCCTGTGTCCACAGCCAGCAGTAAATCTTCATCACCCAGACTAGCTTTAAGCTTAGCTCTTCATTTGATCTCAGATTTCAGTGACATTTAGTTAATATGTATCTTATTCTCCCTTTAACTCCTATATCCAGCAGTCTATTTGTCACAGACTACCATTAGCAAATCTCTGAATATGAAGGAGTGCTCTCTCCCCTGTTTAGTCATTTATATGATGGATGCTGAATGCTGATTAATTTTTGCTCGTTCCCACACACCCACTATGCGTTGCATTTTATACCATGTGTTATTTTGTTACCACGTGTTAATTTGTTTCAACACATTTTTCTAATGTAAATGAATAATAATGATCTGATTTGTGTGGGGTACCAGCTACAACAGCACTACTGTTGCTACCAATAACTACCAGCACCAACTACAGAACTACAGCCACGATCACTAGAACTGAGATTGATATTCTACTTGACTGGTATTCTGACAATGTGTATAAATCTAATTATTTTCCTCCATCCGTGGCCCTGTGATCACAGTGGCTGATCATTATTGGATCCGTCCACAACAGAGTTTGGCAGTGATAGAAGCCAGCTGTTTATCTCGTCTTTCACTCGGGTCTGCGTCCCAAATGGCACTCTATTCCCCACATAGTGCACCACTTTTGACCAGTGGCCAGGGCTCTGGTCAAAAGTAGTGCACTATTTAGAGTGCCATTTGGGATGCAACCCCCGTGTGTTGGCTTGGCCACTGGTCCATCACATCCAGCCCAGCCTCTCTGCCCCCGGACGCCAGAGAAGTGGAGCGCAGCACAGCGTTGCATGGACAGGCCTGCCAATGCACATGTGCACCTCAGAGATAGTGCACTAAATAGAGAATAGGGTGCCATATCTTAGACCTGGGCCCATACAGTTGAAGTCGGAAGTTTACATACACTTAGGTTGGAGTCATTAAAACTCGTTTATCAACCACTCCACAAATTTCTTGTTAACAAACTATAGTTTTGGCAAGTCGGTTAGGACATCTACTTTGTGCATGACACACGTAATTTTTCCAACTGTTGTTTACAGACGGATTATTTCACTTATAATTCACTGTATCACAATTCCAGTGGGTCAGAAGTTTACATACACTAAGTTGACTGTGCCTTTAAACAGCTTGGAAAATTCCAGAAAATGATGTCATGGCTTTAGAAGCTTCTGATAGGCTAATTGACATCATTTGAGTCAATTGGAGTACCTGTGGATGTATTTCAAGGCCTACCTTCAAACTCAGTATCTCTTTGCTTGACAGAAATCAGCCAAGACCTCAGAAAAAACAATGTAGACCTTCACAAGTCTGGTTCATCTTTGGGAGCAATTTCTAAACACCTGACGGAACCACGTTCATCTGTACAAACAATAGTACGCAAGTATATACACCATGGGACCACGCAGCCATCATACCGCTCAGGAAGGAGATGCGTTCTGTCTCCTAGAGATGAATGTACTTTGGTGTGAAAAGTGCAAATCAATCCCAGAACAACAGCAAAGGACCTTGTAAAGATGCTGGAGGAAACGGGTACAAAATTATCTATATCCACAGTAAAACAAGTCCTATATCGACATAACCTAAAAGGCCATTCAGCAAGGAAGAAGCCACTGCTCCAAAACCGCCATTAAAAAAGCCAGACTACGGTTTGCAACTGCACATGGCGACAAAGATCGTACTTTTTGGAGAAATATCCTCTGGTCTGATGAAGCAAAAATAGAACTGTTTGGCCATAATGACCATCGTTATGTTTGGAGGAAAAAGGGGGAGGCTTGCAAGCCGAAGAACACCATCCCAACCGTGAAGCATGGGGTTGGCAGCATCATGTTGTGGGGGTGCTTTGCTGCAGAAGGGACTGGTGCACTTCACAAAATAGATGGCATCATGAGGAAGGAAAATTATGTGGATATATTGAAGTAACATCTCAAGACATCAGTCAGGAAGTTAAAGCTTGGTCGTGAATGGGTCTTCCAAATGGACAATGACCCCAAGCATACTTCCAAAGTTGTGGCAAAATGGTATAAGGACAACAAAGTCAAGGTATTGGAGTGACCATCACAAAGCCGACCTCAATCCTATACAAAATTTGTGGGCAGAACTGAAAAAGCGTGTGCGAGCAAGAAGGTCTACAAACCTGACTCAGTTACACCAGCTCTGTCAGGAGGATTTGGCCAAAATTCACCCAACTTATTGTGGAAAGCTACCCGAAACGTTTGACCCAAGTTAAACAATTTAAAGGCAATGCTACCAAATACTAATTGAGTGTATGTACGCTTCTGACCCACTGGGAATGTGATGAAATAAATAAAAGCTGAAATAAATAGTTTTCTCTATTATTCTGACATTTCACATTCTTAAATTAAAGTGGTGATCCTAACTGACAAGGGGGAGGATGTTATTCTTGAACTGAATGTTTGTGTCACCTAGTGCAATACTTACCCCACTCAGGCTTATTTGAATGGTACAAGTGCAACAGCAATGTCTAGTAGGACATCTGATGATCATATTGCTTACTTGGCTTTTTCAAATGAATGTAGCTGCCGGACTTCAGGACCTCTCACCGTCGAGGGATTACGACATAAATGCAAGGGTTGCAATCATAATGCACAGCCTTTATCCAATAAACTGCACACACACGTAACTGTTTCCAAGTGTGTACTTTTTAGACAGAGGAGAACATACTGCAGTGGAATAATGAAATGTGCAGATGCGTCTTTTAGTTGGGACGTTCCCTGTAGAATAGCCCCTCTGGTCTTCTAGTGTTATTTAGAGTTTTCCTCAGAGAGAGGATATTAAACCAGAAGCCAGGGAATCTATGTCCCCAGGTGTTAATTACAACTGTGGACAAAAATTTGGCTCATTATTAGCAACAGCAGGGAGGCTGGATAGCGGTAGGAAAACACCATGGTTACGTCACTTTAGTGTGTGGATGGTAAATCCTGTTTACTTACAGGACTGTGTGGCCTAGTTGGTGAGGTACAACTGATGTGCAATTCATTTGACACATTGATTGTGATACAACAGACATTTCTATGATATCACAAAAATGTTTACATAGTCATTGTGTGGTTTCTGATCAAGCTAAATCTCAGCTTTGCTGTACAGATCTGCACTTTGCCCTGATGCTGATGAGTGTGCAGTGCGAAACATTTATTTCATTTATGCTTTTATCAGTCACATTGGGTAAGTAGTTATGATAATTCAGCCTTGTGTTAATAGATACAGATATGGTTCTTTGTTTTGGGGTTAGATTATTTCAGCAATTGCTACTAGATTTGAAGGCAGTGAGTCATTTAAACAGCACATTTTGCCTTGGTATCCTCAGAAGATCCGGAAGGAGGTGTGTGTAGTGTGTGTGTGAGTTCAACCACTGGGGAAAAAATTATCTTGAACACAGTGCACGTCGATACCCTAGGACCTGGAGGAAATTAAATGGTTCCTCAGAAGGAGAGAAGAACGTGCAGAGTTCAAACAACCATTTCTATGGTAACATCAAAGGGGTACTCCATCCTTGTCCTGGAGGAGCTGAAGGACCTCCGCTAGGTTAGCGTGACTCCACTGCCCGTTATATTATGTACTTCTGTGAAGTGCCTTGCTGATTTCCCCACCGCCTGCCACTGCTGGCTCAGGGGTAATGGATCACTGCTGGAAATTGGTGAGGCGTGTTCAAAGACTGATTTTCCTCAAGGAAGTCCATCAAGCCCAGTTACCTCACATGGGAGATATAGTTACATGCTGATATTCCAACGTCTCCTCAGATTATAGAGTTGTTATTACTGTTGATTGTATGGGCTACAGTGGATTTGCAGTGAATGTGCAAAGAGCAAATGATACATTTTACTTACATTGTTGCATTTTTTTTTTAACAATCTATCACAAAATCGAAAGTAATGTGAATGCACCACATTTAAAAGTAGTAAAAACACTAAAAACAAAAAAATGCTCAATTGAAATACAACCCTACTAGATCCAGTTTTCTTTCTTCAGAAACATCACTGCATCGTCACGACCCTCTTTACAATACTGGTTCATCCTTTCCTCTAAAGGAGGGAATAAGGACTGGTTTTACCTGATGATGTTCTCCTTGGACAACTGAGGGATAAAAACCACACAAAACATTAACAAAAATGTCTGCAAAATCAAACCAATTTAAATACTGCTAAATAACTGTGTTCAGGCAGCCACTAAATTACAGTTCTGCATAATGCAAAATGATGTGCAAAACCATTCACTGAATGCAATACACACACACACACACACTTGTCTATGTGTACTGTCTGTATCCCTGTGAACATGTAATAACCATTACGTCCATGTTGGCCAGTTTGAGGGGGAGGTTCATGAGCCCTCTGTGTTTTGGTCAGATATCTTGGGGACCTGCGAAGGGGGAGACTGTGATGGTACTTCCCTCTGGCAGGTTGGGGAGACTATCTGTGAAGCATGTTACAATTTGTTTATAACTGAAAATCAATAAACTAACAAAAAGTAACAGTAAGCTCGTAATGGATAACATCCATGGGTTGAGTTTGAGATGCAGTTCAATTTATTACCTGTCCTTGCCATTCCACCGGTTTGATTCCTGCATAGACAGGCACAAAACTATTGGCCAAGAGTGCCTTAAATTAAAAGAAGCAAAGGCTAGGTCAGACCAAATCCTAAAATATGTAGTGAAAGAGATTTTGAAATGTTCCATGACCCACGCATATTGCAAGATATGAATTGCTCAGTCACTTGACTGGCTAAAACACAGAACTGACCCAGGGTATCAGGGGAAAACAATGGCCATGCTCCTCATAAACATTTACGACAACATTTTGTGTTAAAGCCAAGGTTTATAGTAAGATACAGTAATATAATCTGCTCAGGCTTGTGGCAGGCTACCTTTATGAGGTCCTCCCTGGAGGCTAAGCTGGATAGGATGGTGTTCTTGCCACTTTTTGAATGCGTTATAGAGATGTGAAGGCGATTGCCTGTGGGCATCGCCAGGCAGAAACTCCTCGATGTCCTCCCTGGGGAGAACAAAGGGACAGATGCTTTTTTGTCATGTTTTTAATCATTAATTTAACAAAACTGTACGGCTCTATAATAAAGCATGCACTTATTACACAATCTGTTGGCTGTGTAATGCGTGCACTTAATGAAGACACAAATGCAACCATTGTTCAGTTCTATAGCCTTAGGTTTAATTTACTCCCACACATGAATAGCTCCATTTATTATAAAGAAGGTGTTACAAAATATATATTTTTTTACATAACACTCAGTTATCTAGGTGTTAAAGAAATACAGAGTGTACAAAACATTAAGAGCACTTATTCTCGTTCAACCCAACCAACTGGCTCTCTGTGTTTCTGCCTGTCTATGTGTGCATATGCATCTGAATATGACTGTTCTATACACTGAGTATACAACACAATAAGAACACCTGCTCTTTCCATGACACAAGACTGGCCAGGTGAATCCAGGTGAAAGCTAGGATCCCTTATTATGAAGGTGTTCCTAATCTTGGTATATTCAGTGTGTAGCTCTCTCCGAGTTAGTGACTACCTGAGGGTAAGCATGAAGTTATATCCAGGAGTCACAGCTCCAAGCCTCTGGCATCTTTGGCAAATCTGAAGGTAAATTCTTTGACAATGGATAATGACCAAATATATCAACCAGCAGTAGGCCTAAACACAACAAAAATGTACAAGGAATAGAATAATAGGATAATGATGATGAAGACCTTACTATCTTACCTGTAGTTTGTCTGGAGCAGTGACCATCACCGCAGCCACCAGAGCTCCAGCACATGCCCTGAGAGAGCCCAGCACTTTGTCTCCATGTCTCAGTATGGCTCCACATGCGCCCAGGTGGTATATACCCAGGAATCCACACGCAGCAAAAGAAAGGTTCACCACTGGCACTGTCATCTCTATAAAGAGAACCTAGATAACATTATTTATTGAATAAACGATGAGGTTAATTGACAAACATATCTACTGTAACTTCGCCAGTGAAATATTGTGTAAAAGCCTAATCAAATCCATATTAGCACAGTGGAATTTTGGAGCTAGATAAACCTGACTAGTAGTAGGCTAGGCTAAACAACATAGCTAGGCTTATTCACTCATTACAGAGGCAGTCGAACTAATACTGTAAACTACAACAAGTAAGTCCCTGCACGTTAATAACAAGCTTAGCATTCAAGGTTAATCTACACATACATTAAAAAAGCTTCCTTACTGTTTATGGTGGCATTACGGTTTTTAGAAATAATTGCAGTAAACTAAAACTGCTTGTTCTGCACTGCTTTACAAATATTGATGACAATGTAAAGAAGTGCTGGATTAGTGATGGGTCGTTCGCGAACGAGCCGGCTCTTGTAGGTGAACGTTGGGAGCCGGCTGGCATATCAGAAGAGCCGAATCTATTTATAAAGATATCAAAAAATTAAGATATGAATAATCAAATTATTTAAATGAATAGAATTAACTAATTCAAAGAACTAAATAATAAATAATATAATATAGGCCTAAATGCTCAAGCGCACACATTCGTTCTGACTGTCTGCTCAGACTAACAGCCTCACCTGTTGTTCCAGTCAATCAGACACGCAGTGTCAACCAATGAACCAAAGATGCATGAGGGAGGGCTGAGCCAACTCACTCACAGTCACACACTTAGCAGCCGAGGAGTGAGAGGAAGGACAGCTGTGAAAACAACAGCTGGAAAATGAGTCAGAAGCACAGTAGCATTTGGATGCATTTTAATAATGTAGACAATGTTAGAGCACAGTGTAGAATTTGCCAAAACAAAATCTCATATAAAGACGGTTCTACACACAACCTACACAGGCATATGTGAACTGTGCACCCAACTGCGAAGCTTGCTGTAGCGGAGCTTTGAGAAACTAGCGGGCCTGCTAGTGATAGTGGTGGAGCCAGCACCTCCACACGTGGAGTCAAGTACTCACTCAGTCAAGTAGGCCTACTCCGCGACCCACAGCAACGCAGTCTTCTATGGACCAGTTTATGCCAAAGTCTATGTCTGTAGCAAAACAAGGTCACATTGATATTGCATTGGCTAAAATGATTGCCACCAATTTCCAGCCATTTTCCATCGTGGAGGACAGAGGTTTTAGAAATTAAAGCAATAGTCTAAATCCAATGTACACAATTCCAAGCAGGAAACTCAAAATCACTTATTCCACAACTGTATGAGAGCACACAGGCTTCAGTGTGGGAGAGAGTCCAAAAAGCTTCTGCAGTTTGCCTTACCTCTCACTGCTGGATATCAAGGGTAACCACTTCTTACATGTCGGTTACATGTCACTTCATTGAAGATTTTTCGATGTCTAGCTGTCTTCTGGACTGCTTTGAGTTCAGCGACAGACACACCTCAGAGAACTTGGCAGAGAAACTGTTGAGAGTGGCCAGAGAATGGCAAGTATATGGAAAAGTGGTCTGTTGTGTTAGCGACAATGCAGCTAACATAACCAAAGTCATGAACAATTTAAAATGTCTTGCCCACACAATCGACCTGATTGTAAGAGATGCTCTGAAGGTGATGAAGCCCACTGTGGACAAAGTGAAAGCACCTGTGGAATACTTCCACTGGAGCACAGTAGGTGCTGAAAAACTAAAGTCTGCCAGATGGGGATGCCTGAGCTGAGGTCTAAACAAGACTGCACTACAAGGTGGAATTCAACATTGTATATGTTGAAGCGGTTTCTTGAGTCAAAGGATGCCATCATCTCTACCCTGGCCATTGTCAATGCACCTGTTGATGCTCTGACCCAAGAGGAATGGGAGGTGGTGGAGGAGGTGTGCAGAGTCCTGGAACCCTTTGAGCAGGTCACTGTGGAGATCAGCAGAGAGAGGTACAGTAAGTAGTTATTACTACATCATTATTTAATCCAGTATTATATATGTATATGAGCAGTAGATGAGAATGTAGTATCAGTAGACTAAAAATGAACCTGAACTAATAAGTTACTGTTCTCTCTTTTCAGCTATGTGACAGCCTCGAGAATGATACTCCTATGTAAGGGTCTGCAGTGAATCACAGCCAGCCGCCAGAGAGAAGCAAATGTAACCACAGGACATGTGACAGAGTTGATGGACACTCTATGTTCATCAATGGACATAAAGTTCCACAGAATGGAATATAATCATGTGCTATCAGAAACCGCTGCACAGGTTTAAGAAGTTAGCCTTCGGTGATGCCAGAGTGATTGATAAGGCTCTTCAAAGAATAACCTCAGCAGCAAGGAGGGACAGCCCCAGCAGTCAGCTGGCTCAGGCACCAGGGCAACAGGAAGAAGAGGGAGCAGATGGAGCAGAAGCACCAGCAGTAGTGCAACAAACGTCTGCTGTTTGGATGCTGTTTGACGAGAGAGCAACTGGGGATGCAGCACAAAGGAATCCCTCAGCAGATGCCATAATGGAGGTCCGATCCTATTTGGAGGAGCCCCTCCAAAGATCTGCAGACCCTCTGAGCTGGTGGAGGAACAAGGCCTCTTGTCTACCCACGGCTTACGAAAGTAATGACGGAGAATCTGCATAGGGGCCACATCCGTTCCCTCTGAGAGGGTCTTCTCGAAAACGAAACCGCATCAGCCCCTCGAAAGTGAGGCAGCTTGCATTTCTGAATGAAAACCTCTCATAAAAGCAAAATATGGTCAGCATTGCTGTGTGCTGCTGGTTATAACATGGCAATAATGAAGAGAGAGAAAAGAGGGACCAGTTTAATGTTTTAACTGGGATGCTGCAGTTTTGCACATTGTTATTTATTTTTCTTTGATGTGGTGCAATATTCTATTATTATGTTGTTCAGATTGTATTCATTTTGAATTGGTACATTTATATGCACTTTGTTTAAATACATTAAAAAAGTTATACTTTAAATGCACATGTGTAATAGCATCCTTCTTTTATACATTTATTTCAATTTGTGGGATGCTGCAGTTTCGCAAATTGTTATTTATTTTTCTTTGATATGGTGCAATATTCCATTATGCTGTTCAGATTGTATTAGTTTTGAACGGTTCGATTTACAAAACTATCTGTTGAAATACGGTGAAATTGACTAAGCCTGTAAGAAAACATTAGGATACATGGACTGGTTTGTATTTGTGCAATGTAATGTGAAATGTCTAATGAACAAATTATACTTTGACATCTATAGCAGCAGCTGAGCTACAATAATGCATATTTTTTCAGAGATGTCCCAGTATCTGCCAGCACGTGTTCCGGCTTCCCCATACTCAGGCAAACACGCTGCGGTCTTGGGCCCGTTGCGAGCCACGCATATACACCTTATGACTTTAAAAAGTTAAACACTCTTAAAACTCTAGCCCCACAGTGGACAAGTCATAATACCCATAAAACCTAGCAGTCAAAAACTGATTTTTTTCCATATGAACATTGTCTGTGTTTCATGTAGGCTTTCCCTGGGGTGACGTTTTGATAACTCTGTAAATCTCTCTGACAAGTTGACTTTTATCAATATATTCGGCTCTATTTACTCTCAGATTCGAAAAATGCTAATTAGCATCAAAGTAGACATCATGCAAGACTACAAATCCCTACAGGGTTTAGAACGCTGGCTAGACTAATTTATCTACCAATCTATACAATGGTAGCTCAAATGGGCTTATTGAGTGACTGTCAGTGACTGACATAAGAGGAAGAGTACTGATGCAGTATCAATTTTCGAAATTGCAACCAAGTGTATTCTACATTTCTAACTCCCAACAGTAAGTTGAGACCCCGACTGAGTTCCCACATTTAAAAAAAAAAGTATAATATATATTTGTCTAATGGTAAATCTCCCACTGGCTGGAGGAGCTTTGCTGGATGTGAGTTCCGGTCAGGTGTGTCAGTGGCTGAGACAGAGGGGAGCAGACAGGGTGAGGGAGACCTAGTCCCGTTTGTATTATTGGACTGACACCCAACGATACTGAACACAAATATAAACGCAACGTGCAACAATTTCAACGATTTTACTGAGTTACAGTTCATATTTGGAAATCAGTTAATTGAAATAAATTCATTAGGCCCTAATCTATGGATTTCACATGACTGGGCAGGGGTAGAGCTATGGGTGGGCCTGGGAGGGCATAGACCCACCCACTGGGGAGCCAGCCCTAGCCAATCAGAATGACCTCCCCCTTCCCAGACAATTCCGCAGGTGAAGAAGCTGGATGTGGAGGTCCTGGGCTGGCGTGGTCTGCCGTTGTGAGGCCGGTTGGACGTACTGCTAAATTCTTTAAAACGACGTTGGAGGCGGCTTATGGTGAATAAATTAACATTAAATTCTCTGGCAACAGCTCTGGTGGACATTCCTGCAGTCAGCATGTCAATTGCACGCTCCCTCAAAACTTGAAATATCTGTGGCATTGTGTTGTGTGACAAAACCGCACATTTTAGTGTGACCTTTATTGTCAACAGCACAAGGTGCACCTGTGTAATGATCAATCTGTTTAATCAGCTTCTTGATATGCCACACCTGCTAGGTGGATGGATTATTTTGCCAAAGGAGAAATGCTCCCTAACAGGGATGTTAACACATTTGTGCACAACATTTTAGAGAAATAAGCTTTTTGTGTGTATGGAACATTTCTGGTATCTTTTATTTCAGCTCATGAAACCAACGCTTTACATGTCACATTTATATTTTGGTTCAGTATACTGTATATTATACACACTCTCACTAATTACAATGATGAGCCTCCAAACCTTTAGAGATGAAGCCCTGTATTATTAGTCTTCTTCAGCCCATGGCTCTTTTGCCTGCTGTGACAAGTCATTTTGTATTATGAAGAATGAAGCCAGTGTCCCCCATTTAGAAGCATGGGGCATGTGTGGTTTAATTGTTGTGGCCTGACTAGATTGCAGTTTGATGGCTCAACTTCTTAAATGTGCCAGACAGGATCCTGCAGAAGGAGAACACATTGGACCGATTAATCATCTGTCCTGTCTGCTGCCCTGCCAACGATGCCCACATATGGAGCCTCCTGTAAGGTACATGTAAGGTAGTAGGATGGAGGACTCTGTTGGGACTGAGTTAAAACAGCACAGGGTGCCCCATGAAGACTATTGTCCTCTGATATTACAAAAATGTATGTGTTTTATTATCTCGGATTAATTGCATATTTTGTTGTCTGAAGTAAAAAAAAAAATGTTTTAGTTATTTTAATAATGTCTACATCCTAATTTACAGCAGTATTTTCAACCAGTTAATGAATTCTAATAGAGAGCACAGTTTATCCCTCCTAAGGGTCCATCCACGTACATAACCTTATCAAGTTGTGACTTCAATAATAAACTAGTTGTGTATATATACGCTTATATTATTAGCTAGAGCTAGATAGCCTCTGTCTGTATCTCTCTATGCGTTAAGCCTGGTCCCAAGAGCTCAATTCTTCCTTTGCAACCACTTCAAACAGTCAGCACTTATTTCCCAAAGCCCCAGAATACCAGAAACAATAGGAATTCTCCCTAGTCTCACACGTACTCCTTACCGGCTTGTCAGCACAAATTCCCTGCTCCTTTAGTCTTGCTTATGGTTTTATATATATATAATGTGCATTAGACGGGTTACGCTCTCTAGAGAAAAACACTGGCTCTATCGTATCATTCAGAAGTAGGTGTGTGTGTGGGTGGGTGTGTGTGTGTGTGTGTAGGTGTGGGTGGGTGGGTGTGTGATGGACTGTTTAAATAATGAAGTGGAGATAATGTATTAGCGGTGGGTGAAGTGTGGAGATGTCGTGGTTTCTTTGTGGTTTAAACACAGAAGAGGCAGAATCAGGTCTGACTGACTCAATAGCTCCCAGCACCACCATGTCTTTAAAAGCCCAACCAGTGTTGTTGAGTCTCATTATATCAATACTCCAAGACACACTCTCCTTATGAGACTACATGTAACTTTAAAACATTCCCTTATTCAATATGGCCCACTGCATGATCTTAAGGCAGACGTTGGAAGCCTGGCACAAATAACTGCCCATGGCAATGTACAATATGATAACTCTTGATTACATGTGGATTCAATGAGACCAATATAGCTATGAGTGTGAATTGCATAAAATCTGAATCATATGAACCCCCTCAAGCATGATAGCCTCTGTATACCCACTTACAACACAACAGGTTTTAATGTAAGAGTAAGAAGGTGAAAAGCTTCAAGTTCCTCGGCGTACACATCACTGATGATCTGAAATGGTCCACCCACACAGTCAGTGTGAAGGCGCAACAGTGCTTCTTCAACCTCAGAAATTTGACTTGGCACCTAAGACCCTCACAAATGTTCCAGTTGCACAATTGAGAGCATCCTGTCAGGCTGTATCACCACCTGGTATGGCAACTGCACCGCCCGCAACCGCAGGGCTCTCCAGAGGGTGGTGCGGTCTGCACAACGCATCACGGGTGGCACACTGCCTGCCCTCCAGGACACCTACAGCACTCGATGTCACAGGAAGGCCAAAAAGATCATCAAGGACATCAACCACCCGAGCTACGGCCTGTTCACCCCGCTATCATCCAGAACGGAAGGTCAGAACAGGTGCATCATAGCTGCGACTGAGAGACTGATAAACAGCTTCTATCTCAAGGCTATCACAGTATTTTAGACAATGACACTCCGACATTGCTCGTCCTAATATTTATATATTTCTTAATTCCATTCTTTTACTTTTAGATTTGTGTGTATTGTTAGATACTACTGCACTGTTGGAGCTAGGAACACAAGCATTTCGCTACACCCGCAATAACGCCTGAGAAATATGTGTATGTGACCAATAACATTTGATTTGAGATGGTACAATTGCAGTTTTCATTTTTCCTCCCATTTCTCATCTGCCCCTACAGTAAAATTATTGCAATATCTTTCTCAAGGACAAAACGAGCTAAATGAAGTAGTCCAATTTCAGATATAAAGCTTATGGAACGAGGACATAATTATAATTAAGACAAGAAACTACTCGACAAAAGAATTATGTGGAGGAAAGTAAAGCTGTAAGAGCATCCTCTTCCTCTGTGCTGTAAAATGGAATGATGGCTGAATGGTGCTGAGACTGAAACCAGGACTTTGTCCCAAATGGCACCCTATTGCCTAGATGGTGCCCTGCTTTTGACCAAGCCCAATAGGGCTCTGTTCAAATGTTGTGTACTGCATAGGGGATAGGTTGCCATTTAGGACGCACCCCAGAGGTAATTAGAGTTCTCAGGGCTTGTGCTTACAGATAAAGCCAGGAGCTTTTTGTTTGGTGTGAGGGAGGGAGGGAGCGAGGGAGGGAGCGAGGGAGGGAGGGAGGGAGGGTGCCTTATTTCTCTCTCTCCCCGTCCGGCCGGCCCCTGCTCATGAGTGTAACTGCCGCTGCAAAGACAGAGCAAGGTCATGTTGATAAAATAAATCTGCTAAAAGATCAAATACTTCCTGTAGATCGAAGGGGAAATGCAATTCATGAGCTGGGGGGATGGAAAGAGAAATCAAAGAGGGGGATTGAAAGAGGAGTGGAGGGCAGGGATGGATAGAGAGATGGAAGGGCAGAGAGATGGAAGGACAACAGGCAGACCTAGAAAAAAAAGACCATTAGATGAGACAGATGAAGGGGTAAAGGTGAGGCGCCTTTCAGACAGGCCGTTATTAGCTATCTGCACTGTATAAAAAGAGAATGAATATTCTAATGATATCACTATCAATATATCTCTGTCTGCACATGGTGTTCGACTCACTAAAATTGCTTTGTCATAATAAGACTGCTGCATCACTTATTTATGTATTTAATTTTGCATTGAAGTGATTTGATTGTTCAGCATGTAGAACTGAACAATATATCAGATGAACGACAATGCTGTACACTGTAGAAGAACATTACTGTTACCGTAAATTCAGTCGTAAACAAAGCAGAAGAAAATAAGAACTCTTGGTTCTCAACCCACAGCACAAATGTAAACGTCATCAGACCCAATTAGAGCTGCATGTGGGTGAAAATAGCCGACAAATATTGCCTTTAAATCAACCAAGACTTAAGGTAAGAACAAAGCTATGGGTGGAACTGTGAATGGCATCATGATGTCAGAAAACTAGGCTTATATTAGACATAGCACAGAGATGGCCTGTCTCAATATTGTTAAGACAGCCAGGTCACCCGTGATACAAGTCAGCATTAGCCACTAGGGGCAGCAGTGACCACGGTTACCTTCAAGTAGGTTAGAATTTTGCTAGGGTGTTGGCAGTGGCGAATAAGCGTAAGCAGTGGCGGATTTAGGTATAGGCGACACGGGGCACCAGCACCAAAAAATGTGTAATGATGACATTTGCACGATCGGTTTTCTATCGCTCATTTGCACGTCACGTCAATGATATCATGTCACCGTGTGGGACTGTGGGTCAATTAACCTCGGCGTGGGCACCCTGATTCTAGTTTGTGAGCTAGGCAGGCTACTGCCTGGGAAGGTCTCCCACTCAGAAGTATGAGATGGGGAGGGGGGCGGGGGTAGGTTGACCTCAGGTCTCCCCACTGGAAGCCCGAGGTAGGGGGAGCAGGTGAATCTATCAAATAGCGCCCAGGGAGCCATACAAGCTAGTGCCAAATGTTGCATATTCAAATCCAGCAATTTTAAGATTTTTTGTTTGAAGTCTATCCCAAACCATTCAGACTTAATACCTAAGCTTAAGATTTCAGAGTTAATGCCTAAACTTTACCTCAAACACTTTGAAATTTGGAACAACCTCGAAATTTGACATTTTGAGCAACATGGATGAATGTCTAATTCTGACGTAAGACTATGAGAGCCTGTTGTGTTCATATATGCCGTCATGTAAGTACAGCCCTACTGACAACAATAAGAAAGATACAGAGGCCTAACAGTTACAAATTGCAGACAATTTCTGACTACTCAGGGTGTTCCTTCCCAAGATAAAATGATGACAAACTATTTAAAGGGGCAAAAATTGGATATCCCTCAGAAAGGAGAGGGGAAAATAACAGTAGTTGTGATTCTGAGAACGGATGCTCGGTCTGGGAGAAAGTGTTCCATCTCACATTTAGGCCGGGGCCAAGTTGAAACTCAATCACTCTCTGGAATGGGAGAAGTTTCACAGAAAGAAAAGAAGGAGAAAAGGGGGTAAAAAGTTTCTGTGTACTGAATCAAGTGTACTGTCAGCGTTTTTGTGCGGCCCTGTGAACAAAGATGAACCTATGTGACATAGTAAAAAAACATTAGTTAGTTTAGTTTTGCCTCATGACATTCCACCAAAAACAGATACATTCAGTAGATTGAATTTGATAAACATGTCCATAAACATACAATACTGAACACCATCTCATGGTTCAGTTTTTCTCACAGACACACTTTATTCTGTTCCTAATGCTGTAGCTGCATCATGTTGGCATTGACCTGTGGTCAACTTAGTGTTTTGTGATTGATTTTCTATTTTCCTTTTCTGTCACACAATGGCTGTTAAAGTATACTGCCGTTCACAGTCGAATCATGTGCAATTCACCCACATTTTGACCTTATCTTTGTAGGTCGACCGGAGCGCACTGTTTCTATACAGAATGCATTGCTCAATGAAAGGCTTTCAGTATCTGACGTGATATTGAAGAGTATTTACAACCAACTAAAAGTGATTTTGTTGCCTTCATTCAGTAGGCAATTCAGTAACTCTGATTTTTACTTCCATCATTAGATGCCCATTCTGGTCTGTCTATAAAGCCCTTTCACTTTACTCATATTATAAACAAAATAAAAATCATTACTTTAAATACATAATTTAGCCTGTGATTGATTTAACAGGTTTTTCAGAATGTATTTTCTAGGCTTAGCCTTTTGAAGATGAACTCATGAACATCAAATAGAAATGCCACTAAATGATGCATAACTTAAACCTCAAGTCTTTTTGCAAGCATCTGTCCTCACTGTGTCATTTGGCCTAATCAAATATTCATATTTTGTTCCAAAAAAAAAACAGGATCCATTACAAAACTCCGAAGATATAAGGTTTGGCATCTCAAGTCCTGGGACAAAAATATGTTGGAACAGTTTGTGGTCTAAATATCTTAGTAGCTTAGGCTCGACAACATTACACGGATACACGTCATTGAAACATTGTGCTTTGTCTTATTAAGTGAAGTCAGTAGCTGCGTTCATTCTTCATTCTGATATGACACAGGACCATGCGTTTACCCTGACCATGTGACCCCACTAGGAAATACAATCGGAACCCTAGTTATATCGTAGTACACAAGAGGATGACACCGGTTTAGATTTCTAGCACTTTGAACCTAACTTACACTGACTGCATACAGGGTGGTTCAACAAAGGACACACTAAGAGGTTCGATTTAAAGTGCTTAAGCATATTTACCATTTAAAAATGCACAACTGCTTTATTATTCTGTCAATTACACAGCTGCCTCATTTTGTCTTCTGATGTCTTTCTATTTATACACCGGCACATTAGAGACAGGCTTATCCTCCTCGGGTCCTCGCTGTAGTATAGCTTGTAATCCAATTGGTATGTGTGTGTCTTAGCTTCTGCTCACTTTTCCTATTTCTGCAATACAGGATAAGTCCCTGTATGGGGACATGCTCCCATAATAGGTTTAAGATGACTTCCTTAGATCTGAATCAGATCAAGGGACCATATTCATCCATTTCATCTGTTTAAAAGAAGACAAGAACATGATAGTAAGGTTAGCAAGAAGCACCTTTGGTGAAACGTATATAAGTACTTCACCTCTGAACATCTTTGTCCTTCAGTTTAGGTTGTCTTCAGAGAACAGTATTTTAGAATCAAGTTATAAACAGAAGAGCGGCACTAATCAGATAACTGATTGTGTTGTAGCTACATCCCTCCGGCTATATCCCTCTGGCTACATCCCTCCGGCTACATCCCTCTGGCTACATCCCTCCGGCTACATCCCTCTGGCTACATCCCTCCGGCTACATCCCTCTGGCTACATCCCTCCGGCTACATCCCTCTGGCTACATCCCTCAGGCTACATCCCTCTGGCTACATCCCTCCGGCTACATCCCTCCGGCTACATCCCTCCGGCTACATCCCTCCGGCTACATCCCTCCAGCTACATCCCTCCGGCTACATCCCTCTGGCGATGCCTCATCTGAAATAGCATTATCATTTAGTAACTCATTAAAGTATCCAGTTCATAACTTTTCCTGCTTTGCATTGTCTGAAATAATGGAAATTGATAGAGGCTCAGGGGTTTTGCATCTTGACTATGTTGACAATCTTATGACAAAGCCAAAGCATTCTTAGAGTACACGTGCTGTCAATTTGTTAAACATTTTTTTATGGCTCTGCCAATGGGATTGAACTCTGTTATTAGTATAAAACAGTTTAGGCAGAGAGCATATTTTATTGAAAGATTTCTGGCAGTGAGACATTATTGGCTTTGAAAGGTTGGGCCAGCTGCATTTACACTTGTCTTCAACTCAAGGTCATATTTAAGCAGCATGTTAATAAGGCTTTTATCTGAGCCTCGTCAACAGAGCAGAGAGAAATCACTGTATGCGTCCCAAATGGCAATTGAGCTGGTAACCCTATGGGCCCTGGTCAAAAGTAGTGCACTATATAGGGAATAGGGTGCCATTTGGGATGCAGCCTCTCTACCAACCCAGTCTAACGTAAGAGCACAACATTCAATAACTTGACTATTGGTAAAAGGTGTTATTAAGTCATGGCCATGTTTAATTGGTCCTTGTAACGGTCTTTTATAAGGAATATCATTTGGCTTTTCAAGATTTTCTCTGACCATGAGTCTACTACAGCAGAAACGCTGATAAGAGGCATTTTGTCAAATGGAGCTCTTACCTACTCTCTGCAAAGAAGTGTTTTTATGGCTTCTGTGTGTGTGTGTACACACGTGTGCTCTCACACATCTGTGTGTGTGTGTGTTTCCTGTGATATATCCTCCGGTTGATTCCAGAGAGGCTGCTGAGATGGAAGTGTGGACAGAGTCAGTACCCATCTCTAACATGTGGGGGGGCAGTAGCTCCGTCCGCAGTACTGTGTGTGTGCTTTGGCATTGGTGCATTTTTTAATATGCAGCTCCCCTACAATATATAACCCAAAAAACCTTGGACTGCTCTGAAGTAGATGTGATTTGCTCCCTTCAACTGGTGTAATATAATCACTTACGTGAGAGATGCTACAGATATCCATCTCAGCTCTTAAGGTGATTTCGCAGTGAACGTAAAACATTCGCAAATCTCAGTTATTGATCTCTCTCTCCATGACAGAATATTTTGCTAGTGTTTTATAAAAGGGAAAACGGTTTGTAAAGGCACTAGGTTTTAGACCCTGGTTGGTTGGTTCATCAAACTTCTGACACTGTCTAATATTGTCAGTTAATAGGAAGCCCTCTCTGTGACCGATCATTTTAGTGTTAAAGTTTCAGCGTCATTTGTAACCCAAGGTAGACTATATCACTTTTTAAAAATGTTTTATTTAACCATTATTTAACTAGGCAAGTCAGTTAAGAAGAAATTCTTATTTACAATGACGGCCTACCGGGGAACAGAACCCCTTGTTCAGGGGCAGAACGACAGATTTTTACCTTGTCAGCTCGGGGATTTGATCGAGCAACCTTTCGGTTACTGGCCCAACGCTCTAACCACTAGGCTACCTGCCGCCCATCACATGCAAGGGCTCGTTTTACAGTGTGCATGAGGGAAGAGGCCTAATACATTTCTTACATGTTTTTCCCATCCAATTACCAGTGACAAAGGTTACGTCCCAAATGGCACCCTATTCCCAGACAAAGTGTCACAGGATTTTATCGATGCTACTGCACACAGCGCAGAGGAGTTATCCCGTTCTCCACAGGACAGAGACCAATTGTAATATGCCACTGGTCAATTGGAGTTAAGTGGTTTAGCGAAAGGCAAACTGCACGCTACATGGGTAGGGGTGTGTGTTTGGGAGGGAGAGAGACAAGTTTACTGTATCAGCATTTGGTTCTACAGTATCCACAGCATCTTTCTCCTGTTGTGGTCTAGGAACCCAAATCACAACCAATGTGGACTATAATATGTATCCCTTGTTTAGACGGAGAAGAAGGCATGGCTAGCAGATGTTATTGTGGGTGTAGCAAAATGCTTGTGCTTTTAGTTCCGATAGTGCAGCAATATCTAACAAGTAATAGGTAACAATTTCACAACAAATACCTAATAGACACAAATCTAAGTAAAGGAATTAAGAATATATAAATAAATGGGTGAGCAATGACAGAGCGGCATAGACTTAGATACAGTAGATAGTGTAGAATACAGTATATACGTATGAGATGAGTAATGCAAGATATGTCAACATTATTAAAGTGACTAGTGTTCCATTTATTAAAGTGGCCAATGATTTAAAGTTTGTGATTGTAGGCAGCAGCCTCTCTGTGCTAGTGATGGCTGTTTAACAGTCTGATGGCCTTGAGATAGAGACTGAAAAACAGGTTCTGTCCAAGCTTTGCTGTACCTGTACTGACCTCACCTTCTGGATGATAGCGGGGTGAACAGGCAGTGGATCGGGTGGTTGTCCTTGATCTTTTCGGCCTTTCTGTGACATTGGGTGCTGTAGGTGTCCTGGAGGGCAGGTAGTTTGCCCCCGGTGATGCGCTGTGCAGACCGCAACACCCTCTGGAGAGCCCTGTGGTTGCGGGCGATGCAGTTGCCGTACCAGACAGTGATACAGCCCGACAGGATGCTCTCAATTGTGCATCTGTAAAAGTGTGTGAGGGTTTTAGGTGACACGCCAAATTTCTTCAGCGTCCTGAAGTTGAAGACACGCTGTTGCGCCTTCTTCACCACACCGTCTATGTAGGTGGACCATTTCAGTTTGTCAGTGATATGTACACCGAGGAACTTAACTTTCCACCTTCTCCACTGCTGTCCCTTCGATGTGGATAAGGGGGTGCTCCCTCAGGTGTTTCCTGAAGTCCATGATCATCTCCTTTGTTTTTTGACGTTGTGTGAGGTTATTTTCCTGACACCACACTCCGAGACCTCACCTCCTCCCTGTAGGCCGTCTCGTCATTGTTGCTAATCAAGCATACTACTGTTGTGTCATTTGCAAACTTGATGATTGAGTTGGAGGCATGCATGGCCACGCAGTCATGGGTGAACAGGGAGTACAGGAGGGGGCTGAGCACGCACCCTTGTGGGGCCCCAGTGTTGAGGATCAGCGATGTGGAGATATTTCCTACCTTCACCAGCTACGGGCGGCCCATCAGGAAGTCCAGGACCCAATTGCACATGGCGGTGTTCAGACCCAGGGCCTCGAGCTTCATGATGAGCTTGGAGGGTACTACGGTGTTGAATGCTGAGCTATAGTCAATGAACAGCATTCTTACATAGGTATTCCTCTTGTCCAGATGGGATAGGGCAGTGTGCAGTGTGATGGCGATTGCATAGTCTGTGGACCTATTGGGGCGGTAAGCAAATTGAAGTGGATCTAGGGTGACAGGTAAGGTGGAGTCGATATGATCCTTGACTAGTCTCTCAAAGCACTTCATGATGACAGAAGTCAGTTCTACGGGGCAATAGTCATTTGGTTGAGTTACCTTTGCTTTCTTGGGTACAGGAACAATGGTGGCCATTTTGAAGCATGTGGGGACAGCAGACTGGGATAGGGAGAGATTTAATATGTCCGTAAACACACAAGCCAGCTAGTCTGCACATGCTATGAGGACGCGGCTAGGGATGCTGTCTGGGCCGGCAGCCTTGCGAGGGTTAACACGTTTAACTGTCTTACTCATGTCGGCAATGGAGAAGGAGAGCCCACAGTCCTTGGTAGCTGGCCGCGTCGGTGGCACTGTGTTATCCTCAAAGCGAGCAAAGAACACGCTTAACTTGTCCGTAAGCAAGAAGTCGGTGTGCACGACGTGGATGGTTTTCCTTTTGTAGTCCTTGATTGTCTGTAGACCCTGCCACATACAGTACGTCTTGTGTCTGAGCCGTTGAATTGCAACTCCACTTTGTCTCTATACTGATATTTTGCCTGTTTGATTGCCTTGCGGAGGGAATGACTACTCTGTTTGTATTTTGCCATATTCCGAGTCACCTTGCCATGGTTAAATGCGATGGTTCGCACTTTCAGTTTTGCACGAATGCTGCCATCTATCCACAGTTTTTGGTTAGGGTAGGTTTTAATAGTCACAGTGGGTGCAACATTTCCTATACACTTCTTGATGAAATCACTAACTGTGTCAGTGTAGACGTCAATATTATTCTCGGAAGCTACCTGGAACATATCCCATTCAGTGTGATCAAAACAATCTTGAAGCGTCGATTCCGAATTGGTCAGACCAGCGTTGAATATTCCTTAGCACGGGTACCTCCTGTTTGAGTTTCTGCCTATAGGAAGGGAGGAGCAAAATGGAGTTGTGGTCAGATTTGCTGAAAGGAGGCTGGGGGAGGGCCTTGTATGCATCCCGGAAGTTGGAATAGCAATGGTTGAGTGTTTTTCCAGCGCGAGTACTACAGTCAATATGCTGATAGAAGTTAGGTAGGCTTTTCCTTAAATTTGCTTTGTTAAAATCCCAAGTTCCTTGAGGGCCGTCGTGGTATCGACTTGAGTATGGTACAATCCCTGATGTCTCTCTGGAAAGAAACCCTTGCCCTGATCTCGTCAACTTTGTTATCCAGGGACTGAACATTAGCAAGTAATATACTCGAAATAGGTGGGTGGTGCGCGTGCCCCCTCTGTCTGACTAGAAGAGCACTCCAAATTCCTCTTCTACGCTGGCATTGTTTTGGGTTGGCCTCTGGAACCAGTTCAATTGCCCTGGTGGTGCGAACAAAGGTTTCGCTTCGGGGAAGTCGGATTCCTGGTCGTAATGCTGGTAGTGCTGGTGAGTTACTGTCGCTCTGATATCCAATAGTTCTTCCCGGCTGTACGTAATAACACATAACATTTTCTGGGCTAACAATGTAAGAAATAATACATAAAAAACGAAATACTGCAAAGTTTCCTAAGAACTAGAAGCGAGGCAGCCCTCTGTTGTCGCCATCTTGAACCATCTATGGTGAGCAGAGAAAGGTTACTGTATATCCCTTATTTAGATGGAGAAGAAGAAGAGTCTATAGCGAGCAGAGAAAGGTAATTCTACATACTGTACTCTTTATATTTTGTGGTCTTAATGTTAAAACCTGTGTTTAGTGAGGATGAGCAGAAGAAGAGGAGTCTATGTACTCTCCTACATTCACTTCCTCGTTGTGATCAAGCCCCTATTACATGCGTCTTGATTGGATGTTTGTTCTCATAAGTATCAGCTTCTCAGTAGTTGGATAGGTGTAATGAACACGAGGGGAGACAGAGAGTTGGTTTGAAGCGCAGGGCGCAGCAGGTGTTTATTGCAAGGGACCACAGGAGGAAGCAGGTAGCTGGGTCCAGGGACAGGCAGAAGGTCATACACAGGGGGTCCAAAATGGCAAAAGTATAGGCAGGGAAAAGGCTAGTAACGTAGTCCGGGAGATCAGGCAATAGGTAGATAACAGGAAATCCGATAGGCTAAAGTACAGACAGGGAATAGGCAAAAGGCATCGTTAGTGAGGCAGGCAAAAACTATCATCCACGGGAGGAGAAAGTGAGCTGCAATTCAGGGGATCTAGGTGTTTGAGAGTGTGAGCTGGAAAGTGGGCTGGAAAGTGAGCTGCGTTCAGGGGATCTAGGTGTTTGAGGGTGTGATTTGGAAGCAGATGTTACAATAGGGTTGTTTAAATGAGGCAGGCAGCTATAAATATGCAGCCTCTCTACCTCTGCAGTGGCCTCGTCCTCCCTACCTGCATGGCTGCAAATGGTGGACTGGGGAACTGACTATACTACCACAGCACCTTCAGGCATCTTATAGTATTATGCTATACAGTTGTAAAGTGTACTTTATTAGTTTCCTCAGTTTTGGAGAACACCTTATCTAATGATTTAATGCTACCCTTTTCTCCCTGTCTCTGTCTCTGTCTCTGTCTCTGTCTCTGTCTCTGTCTCTGTCTCTGTCTCTGTCTCTGTCTCTGTCTCTGTCTCTGTCTCTGTCTCTGTCTCTGTCTCTGTCTCTGTCTCTGTCTCTAACTCTGTCTCTAACTCTGACTCTGACTCTGTCTCTGTCTCTGTCTCTGTCTCTGTCTCTAACTCTGTCTCTGACTCTGACTCTGACTCTGACTCTGACTCTGTCTCTCTCTCTCTCTCTCTGTCTCTCTCTCTCTCTCTCTCTCTCTCTCTCTCTCTCTCTCTCTCTCTCTCTCTCACAAACACGCACACACACACACACACACACACACACACACACACACACACACACACACACACACACACACACACACACACACACACACACACACACACACACACACACACACACACACACACACACACACACACACACACACACACACATACACACACTTATGAGTGCTGCATGATGAATTTGTTTTAGAAATAACCATTTATAATCCTGATAAATAGAATGGAAAATAAACATTAATTTGAATGTTTAATTTTCTCGTGGAAAGGTCTGGTGCAATTGCATCAGATTAATATTTGACCAAGCAGTGTTTTGATCTCAATCTATCCCGCTTCCATTAGAATATAATTACGTCTGTGTATGGTGATTAAAACATCACTTGATTTACAAAACATATGGTAATTAGAGACAGGATACATTTGAAAAATAGACACCTCTCTATCTACAATCTAACTGTAACAACAAAAATGGTAACTCAACCTAGGGTTGCTAAATGTTTTAAATGTGTCTAAGTTCTACGGTTGAAAATGATCTTTCCTCTAAAGAATTTCTCTTCCAATTCTACGGTAACATTTTATCCTCATAGGCCTGATCCATGTATGTGTCCCAAATGGCAGCCTTTTCCCAATGAAGTGCACTACTTTTGACCAGATCCTCATATGGGCCCTGGACAAAAGCAGTGCACTATCAAGGGAATAGGACGCCATTTGAGAGGCAACCAATGTCTGCAGAATCCCTGGAAGGCTGGATTGATTGTGTATCGTCTGACGGTGATATTTAGAAAACATTGTCAGCTCTTTCGCAATGCATCTCCCATCCCGTCCGGCACGCTGCTTTGTTCTATCTCCCTTTTCATCTGCCTGAACTCTTAAAATGCACTTTTCTGCCTGTCTCTCTGTCTGTCTAGAGAAACGCACCAGTGTGTGTGTACGTGGGTGTATGTGGCGAGCGAGACCCACCAATGTGTGTGTGTGTGTGTAATGGCGAATGAGTCTCACCAGTGTGTGTGAGTGTGTGTGTGTGCCCACCATTAAAACACCGCAGTCAGGGCTGAATGTATCCCGAAGAAGAAAAGGTCAAATCCTTGGAGCGTTTAGCCTCAGGCAGCCCTCATGCTCTCTCACATTTTTTAATCATTGATCACATCTTGATCATGAAAAGGAAAAGCTGCAGGGATGTGTCTCCGTCTGCGTGCCAAACGGTCTCCTATTCCCTGTATAGTGCACTGCTTTTGACCAGCGCCCAAAGGGCTCTTGTCAAAAGCAGTGCAATATATAGGGAATAGGGTTCCATTTGCGATGCAGACTTGGTAACGCTGACATGCTACAATTGTGATGGATGACCCAGCTAGACATAACTGTATTTCAAATTTCTAGTTTTTGTTGTCAGGTGCAAAAGTACAGTGAATGCCTTTCTTGCAAGCTCTTTGCCAACAATGCAGTAATCAATATCAGTAGTACTATAAAACGCTATTTTAAATGCATCAGATGACAGGCATAATTATTAACAACATTTTGTGTGGTTAACATGACAAAGGGAATTCATGTTTTTTTCTTTATGATTATTTACCATGGTGAAATACCACTTCCATTCTTGTTACTGTATGCCTATAAACTACACTTCTAACTCCACATAAGTAAAGTATATCTTTCCTGTTGCAGTTTGATTCGTTTCAGAGACATCAGATACCTAACAGAATAACAAAAATATCACCTACTGATCCTAAACTCAGCAAAAAAAGAAACGTCCACTCACTGTCAACTGCGTTTATTTTCAGCAAACTTAACATGTGCAAATATTTGTATGAACATAACAAGATTCAACAACGGAGACATAAACTGAACAAGTTCCACAGACATGTGACTAACAGAAATGGAATAATGTGTCCCTGAAAAAAGGTGGGGTCTAAATCAAAAGTAATAGTCAGTATCTGGTGTGGCCACCAGCTGCATTAAGTACTGCAGTGCATCTCCTCCTCATGGACTGCACCAGATTTGCCAGTTCTTGCTGTGAAATGTTACCCCACTCTTCCACCAAGGCACCAGCAAGTTCCCGGACATTTCTGGGGGGAATGGCCCTAGCCCTCAGCCTCCGATCCAACAGGTCCCAGACGTGCTCAATGGGATTGAGATCCGGGCTCTTCGCTGGCCATGGCAGAACACTGACATTCCTGTCTAGCAGGAAATCACGCACAGAACGAGCAGTATGGCTGGTGGCATTGTCATGCTGGAGGGTCATGTCAGGATGAGCCTGCAGGAAGGGTACCACATGAGGGAGGAGGATGTCTTCCTTGTATCGATCACAGCATTGAGATTGCCTGCAATGAGAACAAGCTCAGTCCGATGATGCTGTGACACACCGCCCCAGACCATGACGGACTCTCCACCTCCAAATCGATCCCGCTCCAGAGTACAGGCCTCGGTGTAATGCTCATTCCTTCAACGATAAACGCGAATCCAACCATCACCCCTGGTGAGACAAAACTGAGGTTCGTCAGTGAAGAGCACTTTTTGCCTGTCTTGCCTGGTCCAGCGATGGTGGGTTTGTGCCCATAGGCGACGTTGTTGCCGGTGATGTCTGGTGAGGACCTGCCTTACAACAGGCCTACAAGCCCTCGGTCCAGCCTCTCTCAGCCTATTGCGGACAGTCTGAGCACTGATGGAGGGATTGTGCGTTCCTTGTGTAACTCGTGCAGTTGTTGTTGCCATCCTGTACCTGTCCCCCAGGTGTGATGTTCAGCTGTACTGACCATGTGCAGGTGTTGTTACACGTAGTCTGCCACTGCGAGGACGATCAGCTGTCCGTCCTGTCTCCCTGTAGCACTGTCTTAGGCATCTTACAGTACGGACATTGCAATTTATTGCCCTGGCCATATTTACATTTACATTTACATTTAAGTCATTTAGCAGACGCTCTTATCCAGAGCGACTTACAAATTGGTGCATTCACCTTATGATATCCAGTGAAACAACCACTTTACAATAGTGCATCTAACTCTTTTAAGGGGGAGGGGGGGGTTAGGAGGATTACTTTATCCTATCCTAGGTATTCCTTAAAGAGGTGGGGTTTCAGGTGTCTCCGGAAGGTGGTGATTGACTCCGCTGACCTGGCGTCGTGAGGGAGTTTGTTCCACCATTGGGGTGCCAGAGCAGCGAACAGTTTTGACTGGGCTGAGCGGGAACTGTACTTCCTCAGAGGTAGGGAGGCGAGCAGGCCAGAGGTGGATGAACGCAGTGCCCTTGTTTGGGTGTAGGGCCTGATCAGAGCCTGAAGGTACGGAGGTGCCTTTCCCCTCACATCTCCGTAGGCAAGCACCATGGTCTTGTAGCGGATGCGAGCTTCAACTGGAAGCCAGTGGAGAGAGCGGAGGAGCGGGGTGACGTGAGAGAACTTGGGAAGGTTGAACACCAGACGGGCTGCGGCGTTCTGGATGAGTTGTAGGGGTTTAATGGCACAGGCAGGGAGCCCAGCCAACAGCGAGTTGCAGTAATCCAGATGGGAGATGACAAGTGCCTGGATTAGGACCTGCGCCGCTTCCTGTGTGAGGCAGGGTCGTACTCTGCGAATGTTGTAGAGCATGAACCTACAGGAACGGGTCACCGCCTTGATGTGAGTTGAGAACGACAGGGTGTTGTCCAGGATCACGCCAAGGTTCTTAGCGCTCTGGGAGGAGGACACAATGGAGTTGTCAACCGTGATGGCGAGATCATGGAACGGGCAGTCCTTCCCCGGGAGGAAGAGCAGCTCCGTCTTGCCGAGGTTCAGCTTGAGGTGGTGATCCGTCATCCACACTGATATGTCTGCCAGACATGCAGAGATGCGATTTGCCACCTGGTTATCAGAGGGGGGAAAGTAGAAGATTAATTGTGTGTCGTCTGCATAGCAATGATAGGAGAGGCCATGTGAGGATATGACAGAGCCAAGTGACTTGGTGTATAGCGAGAATAGGAGAGGGCCTAGAACAGAGCCCTGGGGGACACCAGTGGTGAGAGCACGTGGTGCGGAGACAGATTCTCGCCACGCCACCTGGTAGGAGCGACCTGTCAGGTAGGACGCAATCCAAGCGTGGGCCGCGCCGGAGATGCCCAGCTCGGAGAGGGTGGAGAGGAGGATCTGATGGTTCACAGTATCAAAGGCAGCCGATAGGTCTAGAAGGATGAGAGCAGAGGAGAGAGAGTTAGCTTTAGCAGTGCGGAGCGCCTCCGTGACACAGAGAAGAGCAGTCTCAGTTGAATGACTAGTCTTGAAACCTGACTGATTTGGATCAAGAAGGTCATTCTGAGAGAGATAGCAGGAGAGCTGGCCAAGGACGGCACGTTCAAGAGTTTTGGAGAGAAAAGAAAGAAGGGATACTGGTCTGTAGTTGTTGACATCGGAGGGATCGAGTGTAGGTTTTTTCAGAAGGGGTGCAACTCTCGCTCTCTTGAAGACGGAAGGGACGTAGCCAGCGGTCAAGGATGAGTTGATGAGCGAGGTGAGGTAAGGGAGAAGGTCTCCGGAAATGGTCTGGAGAAGAGAGGAGGGGATAGGGTCAAGCGGGCAGGTTGTTGGGCGGCCGGCCGTCACAAGACGCGAGATTTCATCTGGAGAGAGAGGGGAGAAAGAGGTCAAAGCACAGGGTAGGGCAGTGTGAGCAGAACCAGCGGTGTCGTTTGACTTAGCAAACGAGGATCGGATGTCGTCGACCTTCTTTTCAAAATGGTTGACGAAGTCATCCGCAGAGAGGGAGGAGGGGGGAGGAGGGGGAGGAGGATTCAGGAGGGAGGAGAAGGTGGCAAAGAGCTTCCTAGGGTTAGAGGCAGATGCTTGGAATTTAGAGTGGTAGAAAGTGGCTTTAGCAGCAGAGACAGAAGAGGAGAATGTAGAGAGGAGGGAGTGAAAGGATGCCAGGTCCGCAGGGAGGCGAGTTTTCCTCCATTTCCGCTCGGCTGCCCGGAGCCCTGTTCTGTGAGCTCGCAGTGAGTCGTCGAGCCACGGAGCAGGAGGGGAGGACCGAGCCGGCCTGGAGGATAGGGGACATAGAGAGTCAAAGGATGCAGAAAGGGAGGAGAGGAGGGTTGAGGAGGCAGATCTGCAGTCCTCATGCCTCCTTGTTCACACAGATGAGCAGGGACCCTGGGCATCTTTCTTTTGGTGTTTTTCAGAGTCAGTAGAAAGGCCTCTTTAGTGTCCTAAGTTTTCATAACTGTGACCTTAATTGCCTACCTGCCTAAACTGTTAGTGTCTTAACGACCGTTCCACAGGTCTATGTTCATTAATTGTTTATGGTTCATTGAACAAGCATGGGAAACAGTGTTTAACCCTTTACAATGAAGATCTGTGAAGTTATTTGGATTTTTACAAATTATCTTTGAAAGACAGGGTTCAAAAGACAGGTTTATTTTTTTGCTGAAATTATCTTGCAGGAAGAACTGTCTGCATATAGAACATAATAGAATAAAGCCATTAAATATACTGTATCCTTATCCATATCCTTAATAATAATCTAATCAGTGATTTCTGAGTCGTAGGCCAACTCCACCGATACTATTTCTACCTATCAGCCAACAGCCCATTACTGTAACTACAGGAATGTACTAACAAACATCATGGGATTCTATTGGACTCAGGAGCTAAATCAATGATTTTGTAACAACAGCTTTGCCAATGCCACATCAGGCTCCTGTATTTCAAATCTCCAGTATTGTCACACTCTCTCTCCCTCTCTCCCTCTCTCTCCCTCTCTCTTCCTCTCTCTCTCTCACCTCCTCTCCCCATGCTGATTTTAATTTCCTTTAGATTGGTCTGGCCTATAGGGAGGAAGTGTGAACCACCATGATATAAAATAGCTCTGCAGCTCTAATGAAGGAATGGACAGTTAAAGGCTCTGTCTTTGAGATGTCTGGCATTTCGGTTGATTGTCTTTCCACCTCCTCTTTCCAACCAAAAGTAATTTCTCTGAGCCATTACCCCTTCCTCTCCCTTATGTCTTGGTGGAATGGTAGACTTGATGTCTGGGGCTGCATCCCACAAATGGAGCCCTATTTCCTTCATAGTGCACTACCTCTGACATTTGGGACTCTGCCTGGGCCTGGCAGTTTAGTGTAGTGTAGTGTAGAGCTTAATCTGCTGGATGTGAGACATTAACTCACGCAGCATCCCTCGGGACTAGAGCTCCTCTCCCCTGACCAACGAAGTGAACCCAGTGGCACTGCCCGCTGCCCACCAACCAACGCTACACACACGCTCCATCAGCCACCCCAGGGCAATGTGTGTGTGTGTGTGTGTGTGTGTGTGTGTGTGTGTGTGTGTGTGTGTGTGTGTGTGTGTGTGTGTGTGTGTGCGTGTGCGTGTGCGTGTGCGTGCGTGCGTGCGTGCGTGCGTGTGTGTGTGTGTATATACCTGCATACGGGTGTGGGTTAAAGTGCTCTCCTGACGTGGTGTGTGTTTGGATGGGAGGTAGGCAGGGAGGGATTCCTCTGTTAAACCATGGACATATACTTCCTGTTACGGAGGGCGATTGCAGCCGACAGCTGCCTGCAGCTATGTGTTAACAGAGTGAAGGAAGAAAAAGGAGAGAAAAATGGACTTTGGAGTTTTGCGCTAAGAGGTGGCATGGCCTTGGGTTGAGAACTGGAGAACTCCAAGTCAGACCATGAAAGAAGTAACAATAGATGGACTTCATCCCATTGATTCTTCTGTATCCAATTGGCAGCATCGGCAAGTCTTCACTCCCTTCGTTTTCTCTACAGGACAAAGATGGCATCGATGATGATGATGGCATTTCCCTGTGTTTTGATATGTCTCTCTCTCTCTCTCTCTCTCTCTCTCTCTCTCTCTCTCTCTCTCTCTCTCTCTCTCTCTCTCTCTCTCTCTCTCTCTCTCTCTCTCTCTCTCTCTCTCTCTCTCTCTCTCTCTCTCTCTCTCTCTCTCTCTCTCCGTCTCTCTGTCTCTCCCTCTCTCTCTCCTCTCCCCCCTTCTCTCTCAGTCTCTCTCTCTCCATCTCTCTGTCTCTCTGTCTCTCTCTCTCCCTCTCGCTCTCCTCTCCCCCCTTCTCTCTCAGTCGCTCTCTCTCTCTCTCTCTCTCTCTCTCTCTCTCTCTCTCTCTCTCTCTCTCTCTCTCGCTCTCTCTCTCAGTTAAATATTTGATCAGTCATCACAGCCTGATGTTGGGGCTGTTTTGCTATGGGGCTTACTAGACCATTTTCTACACCTGATCTGTAGGAAAGCCTTCAGGTGGAAAAGAGAAGCGTTCACATGGAATTCGAATGACAGCATATTTCCTCCATAATGCAGGCTCATAGAGGTCTGGTCAAAAGTATTGCACTTTATAGTGGAAAGGGTGCCATTTGGGACGTACAAAGAGTCTGCTACACCTTTCATCCACAGACAGACAAATGAGTGATAGCATGGACTTTAGAGGTACCCCGACTAACCTTGACTGACTGTTTTGAGTTCCGTTCTGATGGTTTATTAACTCTATTTCGTTCATGACAATGACAACCAATTTATTTGGAGTTAATTTCTCTATTTGTTATCACTCCTCTCTATTTGCCTGTGGCCCCGAATTGACTGTCAGAATGTAAATAAACAGAGGCACTGAACTGTCCGTGGTGCTGAAAAGAGGAAGTGGGTTTGGTTTGTAGTGAACACAGCTACTAAAGATGGCAACACATTGGTTGAGTCCCAAATGACACCCTATTCACTATATAGAGCACTACTTATGACCAGAGCCCTGGTCAAAAGTAGTGCATATGTAGGGAATAGAGTGCCATTTGGGACGCAGTCTGAGTGATGAATGTTGAACTACTGAGGGTAAAACCGGGTAGGTGTATTGGTGGGTTTGACCTTCGGGTCGAAGCATTGCTTTCAATTAAACTTTCAATTAAACATCTTTCTTTCATAGGTTGTCATATCCCTCATGTATACAGTGGTGTTTTTGGACATTTAGAGCCTAAACTAAAACAAAATAGCTTTATATGCTTAGAGAATATCAGAATTCCTGTCATACATGAGTCTTCTTTTGCAGGGGGGAGTTTTGGCACAGCCCAAGAAACCATGGAATAATGTTCAAGTTATCAGTTTCCCTTGGCGGCAAAGAAATCAAAATGTCATGAGAGGCTTTTGTAAGGTTCCGTATTTATTTTCTTAGTCAACCTTGTGTTCTGTTTCGTTGTGTTCTTGAACTTAGCCCTGTTTCTTTGTGTTCTTGAACGTAGCCTTGCCTTAAATTTTTGTTCATTGTTTTCACCTGTGTTAGTTACTCACCTGGTCTCATCAGCTCCTTGTTTAGTTCAGTTCATTCTGTTTGTGCCTTTGTGAGGTATTGTTCCTTTTGACTCTACTGAGCCTTTTCCTAGCTCGTTTGTGAGAACCAGTTATAGCCTTCAGTCCTAGTTTTGATTCACCTGCCTGTTTGCCTACCTGTGTATGACCATTGCTTGCCTGTGACCACGATACCTGCCTTCTGTGAAGGTGAAATAAACACCTGCCGCGCTCTGTGCGTGAATCTACACCTTTTTCTCCCTGAGTATTCATTACAGCTTTGGAGGCATGTAGTCCTTCATTCTAGGCAGCTGTCTTCAGTCCCCCCTGCGTATGCCCCCACTGCTTCCCATGATGACAGCATGATGTGGCAATAATATCCAATGACCTTTCACATTATATTTGTGCCATCCACCCCCCCACCAACACACCACCTCACTACCCCATATCATTGCTCTGCACAGCAATAAAAAAATCTATGCTTCATGGATCATGTATAGGCTACTAATCACAATGGTAATGTTAAGTTGGATGTTTTATTCACTGGCTGTGACTTTAAGCCCTGTATTAATGAACCTGATTCATGCAAACCAATTATTTTCAATATACTGTGTAAATGTGTATGTCCCAAATAGTGCCCTATTCCCTATATAGTGCACTACCTTTGACCACGGCTCATATGGCTCCTTAGGGAATATGGTGCCATTTAGGAAGTATCCTACATAAATAAAGGTTCTTAAATGGTTCTTCCTCAGTTCTTAAGGCTCCTTGGAGAATTCTTGCCCAATAAAGAACCTTTGAGTTAAGTGTGGGGTTCTTGATGGGGCATCTACGGTTCTTAAGAATTCTAAAACGTTCTTGAAATGTATGGAAGCCTGCGATTTTTCATAGCACACAGCAAATCGGCCAGTGTTAACTAGTGTTGATTTTCCAGCGTAACCTTTCTAGTATTGATTCAGGAGTTAAATTCAATCTGTAAAGAGATAAATGAACAATCAGTGGTGTAAAAGAACCCCAGTGTTGGTGTTAATAACCAGTGTTGAACAAAAACCACTCCCATCATTATCATATTTCCCAGCATACTCTATAGCAGGTTGATGTTAAGATGTTTCAGGTACTCTCGTATCTTAGTCTTCCCAACCCTGGCAGTCATTCTAAATGCAGGTTGCAGGCAATTTTTTTCTCTCCAAATGTTGGATATCCCCACTTTGGCTGGATTCCAATACGAATTACATATCAATTTGCAAGCCAGCATAATGTGACTTGCAGGCAGGGCCTGTGTCACGACTCCCGCCGAAGTCGGCTCCTCTCCTTGTTCGGGCGGCGCTCGGCGGTAGACGTCACCGGTCTTCTAGCCATCGCCGCTCCACCTTTCATTTTCCATTTGTTTTGTCTTGTTTTTCCGCACACCTGTTTTACATCCCCTCATCACTCTACGTGTATATTATCCTCTGTTCCCCCCCCATGTCTGTGTGTGTAATTGTTCGTTACGTGTCATGTGTGACGCTTCATGCTGGTTTTTCGCCGGGTCTTGTTTGGAACCCGTGGTATTGTATGCTGTACATTATTTGTGTGACGAGTGCGCTATTCGCTTTTGCCTTTGGCGGGAGTGTCGTTACGCAGTTGCGTCCGACTGTTTTCCTTCTGCCAAATAAAGTGTGCCTGTTCACTCATCTCTGCTCTGCTGCACCTGACTTCAGTTAACCAGTTGCGCACACTGTTGACAGCCTGATTAATGCAGGGGCTTACCGGGGCTGAAGCCCTTGGGCCCAGGCCTGTGGGGGGCCCAAGAGCAGCAAAAAAGAAAAAGGAAATATATACAGTATACAAAACAAAACATTAGGATTACCTGCTCTTTCCATGACATAGATTGACCAGGTAAATCCAGGTGAAAGCCATGATCCCTTATTGATTACACTTGTTAAATCCACGTAAATCAGTGTAAATGAAGGGGAGGAGACCGGTTTAAGAGACAATTGAGACATGGATTGTGTATGTGTGCCATTCAGCGAGTGAATGGGCAAGAAAAAAGATTTAAGGGCCTTTGAACAGGGTATGGTAGTAGGTCCCAGGTGCACCGGTTAGTGTGTCTAGAACTGCAATGCTGCTGGGTTTTTCACGCTCAACAGTATCCATGTCTATCAAGAATGGTCCACCAACCAAAGGACATCCAGCCAACTTGACAGATCTGTGGGAAACATTGCAGTCAACATGGGCCAGCATCCCTGTGGAACGACACCTTGTAGAGTCCATGCCCCGATGAATTGAGGCTGTTCTGAGGGCAAAAGGGGGCCTAGGAGCCAACCACTCCCATGCTCAGGAGCTCGCGCTCAATGAGCGTAGACAGCCTGTTGCTGCCACTCTGCTAATCATCAGATGGGGGGAAGAGAGGAGGTAGGGGGACCAGGTGGGTAGCGTGGGGGGCCCTGCCTTGATTGGATAACTGATTAATACAACAATTTAAATAAACTGTATAATAAATAAATGTTACTGGTCAATAATGTGAGTCATGTGTCATTTATAATCCAATCAGAAAGCTGTTATCAAATATGGCATATAACATGTACGGGCTGTAACATGGTTACAAAAATATTGCTGGCTAGCCTGCCTACTGAAAATGGTGGGAAAAAGTGAACATGTCCTGAGTGGGGCACAGAAAATACAATTACTGAAAATAAAACAACAGCAGGAGCAAGAATTTAAACGGAAAATACCCAAACTGACTGGTTATTTTTATGCGTAACACAAAGATACAAAGTACAAGGACAACTAAAGGCCTGCAATCGCGCATACGAGAGATCAACCCATTGATAGAGTGGGTGCCTTGTGCTGCATATATTCTGAATTTGGTTGAGGTAAAAACTGTGAACTGCTGCCTTGGGACAAATGAATTTTTCACGTTTGTGCAGTCAGCATTTAACTTTTGCTCCAATACACTTGGCGATGGCAAATTGTTACGTCAGGTTTACAACCAAATGAATACAGTCGAATTGAAACCCTCAAATCTCAATTATGCCAATGTTAGTCAGTCTCTTCTATTTTCACGCTCAAGGAAATATCTGAGGACGAAAATCAAACTCTGACCAATCATAATGAGGCTCTAACACTTTATACCCGATGGATAAACTTGAGATTGCTTTTCTCTGTAACTTGTGGAAAACAATACTCCAACGTTTTCAGAATGGAAGCACTTTAGGCAGTCCAACTGGACCTGTCTAACGCTGTTCGTTTGCTGGCCTCCTTGAAAGATTTTATGGCTGGGCTCCGGGCTCAGTTTGATAGCTTTGAGGCAAAAGGAAAGGGCATGTCACCAAAGCGTTGAGTTGTCAGAGGCAGAGCCTGACTGTCGTTTATCATTGGAAGGTCAGCAGAAATCTGCCATCGGTGTGTTCACTGTTGTGATTGACACGCTTATTGCCGAGTTGAATAGGAGGTATGAGTCATACAAAGAGCTAAGCAACTCCTCTGCACTCAACCTTCAGAGGAAATAGCAATCTGACTTGCAACTTGATTTTTCAGGTGAAATCGTCCAGTTTAAAGAATTTATAAGAAGTGAGAAAAACACATCTGCAACGGCTCTGTTGAGAGAGGAATCTACAAGCAGTGTTTCCCAATGTTGACATTGCCTTGCAAATATTCTTTACTTTACCTGTAACCAATGCATCATATAAAGGGTCCTTTTCAAAGCTGGCTCTTGTCAAACACAGACTGAGATCAACGATGGGACAGGAAAGACTGAACCATTTGACTCTTATGGCTCTGGGCACTTGATTTCAAGGACATACTGTATATACAGTATCAGTCAAAAGTTTGGACACACCTACGCATTCCAGGATTTTTCTTTATATTTATAATTTTCTACATTGTAGAATAATAGTGATGACATCAAAACTATGAAATAACACATATGGAATCATGTAGTAACCAAAAAAGTTAAACAAATCAAAATTTATTTTATTTTTGAAATTCTTCAAAGTAGCCACCCTTTGCCTTGATGACAGCTTTGCACAATCTTGGCATTCTCCCAACCAGCTTCATGAGGTAGTCACCTGTAATGCTAATTAGTATCACACAAATCTGGTAAATATGTCATTTTTCTATCACAAAAGATATGAAAAACAATTAGCTCTTATAGCTTCTCAAATCACATCCCTCTCTTAACAAAAACACTTTCATCATTTCCCATATTACATGCACAACGCTTAGTATGGCAACTTTATATATGTAGTGGGTATACTTTCCAAGTTACAGTATTTTCTTTATATCATTTTTAATGACATAACAAAATAACTAACAAAATTACTTTAGTGTTCTATAGATGGCCTCTGACCATTCCCCACGTTCCATGTTAGAAATATTGTTCCAGTAGTTGCTTTGAACGTTTTAGAGTTTCAGCGGGAAAAAGGTATGTTGAGACAAAGCACATTCCTTTGGTGAATTTGGAGAGGGAGACCTGCATCTTCTCCCTTGATTTACAACAGGACGTTGTTGTTAATCCCCACTAGTTCTTTCCTTCCCCCTCTAAGGGTGAAAGGGGGTCTGATTGAAGTTATTCATTGCAAACCTGATCTGACCTATTTGGATTCTCATGGACAGTAATCACAATGGCTACCACAGCATTTTGCAGCGATATGCCAACCCATCTGATTTGCGCTCAGTGGGATTCTCATTTGTTTTTCAACATGACAATGACCCAACACACCTCCAGGCTGTGTAAGAGCTATTTGACCAAGATGGAGAGTGATGGAGTGCTGCATCAGATGACCACTCGACTTCAAACAAATTGAGATTGTTTGGGATGAGTTGGACCACTGAGTGAAGGAAAAGCAGCCAAAGAATGCTCAGCATATGTGGGAACTCCTTCAATACTGTTGGAAAAGCATTCCAGGTGAAGCTTGTTGAGAGAATGCTAAGAGTGTGCAAAGCTGTCATCAAGGCAAAGGGTGGCTACTTTGAAGAATCTCAAATATAAAATACATTTTGATCCCTGAAAGGGACAACGAATCCAGTTGTTTGTATCGTTCATTTCGGGAAAGTACAGTGGTTCCTCCTTTAAAAGTTGCGAGCTTACGCCGCGGGACTTAGAGGTACCCAGCATCACGGCTTCATTGCTCCAGACCACCACAAGGGGAAGTTAAAGCACTCATTATCCATTTGGGTCCCAAGGTTTTTATATGACCAATCATATCGAGTGGATCCAATGACGAATTTGACGCGAGCCACCCGTCCCTGGTGACTTTCTTCAGCAAAGATGGCTGACAAAACGTAACGGTGGAAGCAAATGTAAGTAATTTTAACATCATAACGAGTCAAGCAAAAAATGTACAATGAGAGAAATATGTTAGTTAATGTAGAGACAAACAATTGTGCATATTCTTTTGTCATTAAGTTAATTTACAAAAATCGCTATTTTGCAAGTTAGCTGACTAGCTAACATTATCGAGCTAGCTAGCTGGTGTTATGACATGAGTATGACATTGTAATTCATGATGTTTAATGTTTTAGGGATTCCTGAGAATGTTTTAGGGATTCACTGTTTAATGAAACAGTGGATGTAAAGAATCTAGCTAGCTAAAGCATTTACTGCAAATTGAATGCACAATTGTGTAAGCGTGCCTTACCGTTCAATGCAGCTGAAGTAACATAGCTAGCTAACTATTTACTTGCTTATTGTGTAGTGGAGGATAAAAATAACTGTATGCCTATGGATGTGTAGCTAGCTACAGCATGTAGCTGATCTGTGTATGGACCCTAAAACATTAGGTTCTGAACTAATATTCATACCAATCTATGAACCTCAGCTATCTTAGTTGTATCAACTTCAAGCCTGAATGGCATTAATGAAGCCTATGGATAGAGTAGAATATAATAACTTTATTGTGCCAAGGATGCAAGTTCTACATATATGTACTGTAGTTATCACCCACATTGTAGCCTGTACATTGAATACATTCACTGATCATGTACTCTTCCTTGGAAAATAAAGGTGTGGTTCAGGTATGAATCTCTGAGACATTCTTTTTCAGTCATATCCAATACCAGGTGTATCAAACTCCATTCTTTGAATGATGCTGTGTCTGCATGTATGTATTACAAATTATACACTTCAACAGTGTTCACCACTCCTGCTCCTGGGACATCAATGATTACACGTTGAAACTATGCAATAGACTAGAAACATGATTTAAGTAAAGGCTGATTTGCAGTTCATATATACAGAAAAAAAACTATGCATATCTAACTCCCTTCATCTGCATTAATCTGAGGACACAGAATAGTATTTCAATGAGATACTTAATTTCAACCATTGGAGAATGTGAAACGCTTTAATGAAAGAAGTTCATTATCAAGGTGTCATAAATACATAATACATGCATTATAATTATGATAATTGTAATATTATATTATAAATACAAGTTCAATCTGTACTTCAATGCACATATGGTGTACATTATAAAACGAGGAAGAAAGACGAGGTGGGGAGAGAGGTGTAAAGACAGAAAGGGAAAGAGGTAAGAACAGAGACAGACAGCATATGATTCATGAATTACAGTGCTACCCTAATATTCTCTCAGTTCATCACAATTACAGTGTTCTAGCGGTGTCTCCTAACCATCCTTGGGCCCTCAGTTGGCCCGAAGGTTATCTTCAGAGCGGGTGAGGTGGCGATGACGGGACTGGCTTCCTCTCTCACATCAAAACATACCTATAGGCGAGAGAAAGATGGATAGAGAGAGAACATGATTAAGCCTTGTTTTTTTTATTCTAACACGGTCAGTCATCATAATCATCAGGAGGTGAAATGCAAAACTGACCTTGGATCATTAACTCTGGGACAACTACATCTCTATCTGTATTTCAATGTAAAGCATCTCTTTAATAATACTTCCTGTTTACCTGACCAAAAGACCTCACACCTATGATCATGCTGTGCCCTCTGTGTCAGCCAGTTCAGATGCGGGAGGGGTTCACCAACACAGCTGATATAACCTAGAGGCTTTAGGGAGAAGGAGGAGAGGGATGAAGTGAAGAAGAGAGACTGGTATTGTGTGTGTGTGTGGTCTCACCTGGTGTCCACACTAAGTGGCTACTCAGTACTTTATGCTGAAAAACAGACAGATAAGGACAAACAAGTCATTATTAGACAAAAAATACCACTTGATGACTTGATAATTTGAATCAGCTGTGTAGTGCTAAGGCAAAAACAAAAATGTGCACAGGTGTTTGGAGCATTCCGATATGCCACAGCTGGTGAGGTGTCAGGTTCGCCTCTGTACTTAAAGGGTGATTATTCCAACTCTCTGTGAAATGCTGCAGATCTGCCCGCAGACGAGGTAGGAACACATATCCCCACACAGAAGAGGTGGATAGAATTCGACAGGTCAAGGTATCCTTCTTCCTCCAAACTGTGCAGCAAGTTGTAGTACTGACATGTCACAGCACTCCAAACATCTCTCCATAAGCGTTCCACTCTAACAGAGAGAAATAAAGGGTTTTGTGGGTGGGGGACCTAATCTCTGTGGTCCTGTGGTCTTCCTCCATGAATAGTGAACACTGAGGTGGGTCCGAGGTTATAGAAATGCAAGTTGTGTGTGCCTCTGTGAGTGGTTACGGACTGTATGTGACGCAGACACCTATCGGAGTGTACCTGAAACATTTAAATATAGAGGGCTATGTGTCTCACCACTTAGTTATTGCAAGGCTAACCCCCAGGGAAATCATGACTTAGGAGCAACAGATAGTCCAGTGAAAATACCTGAGTGTTAATGTGGTGTAAACCTGAAAATTAGCAGCTGACATCTGAAGTTTTTTTTAATTAATGCATGTGAGACAGGTTCCATGTACAACAAGACAGGCAGAGATGAAGAGAGAAAAAGAACACAGAACAGTTTAATTACCTCTGGTTATGAGCACTTTTGCCAGCAATGCTTTATTCCACGGCCTGTTCCTCGGACAGTGAACATCTGGCAAGATCTACATTTTCGACCCCTTGATCAGCTCGCACTCTGAAAGTAAAGAAAATAGCTTTTTTTTGTAGATATGAAAACAATAACTGAGATATGACCGTTCAATCTAAAGCAGCAGATGTCATTTTCAGAATACATCAATAGAGCACAGAAAGCTCAACACCAGACTGGTATTGTGGTTGTTCATTAGGTGATGGGAAATATGCAATATGTATCCAAAATAATATGTTTACCTTCCTTGAAAATCCATCTATACCGCCAAAGATGACAATGTTGTATCTTGAAAAAAAGCATTTCAATTAAAAGTGAAATGTTTAACCCATTAACCTACTTCATTATTTATGTATTACCAGTTGGTGAAGAACTCAAATTTATCTTAGTACCTTATCAATTTATGATTTGTGTCAATGTGGACGAGAGACAGGGAAGCAAGAACATAGTATTTTTGCCGAGCAGGGCAACGAAGCTGGATCATTCTGGCAATGATACCTGCACCATCTACACGCTGCAAAGACTCCCTAACTCTTCGCCATTGTACATGATGGCCCATTGCTATTATACTTAATTTGACCACTCTAAAGCCCGCATGGGGCATCCTTGCCTTAATGGCGCTGAATGTCTTGTCTAACTCTTCATCTGATATATCAGAAAAGCATTCCATGACAGACATGATGTGTTATTTCATCCTTCTGTAAAAAAAAGCTACCCGTTACACTGTCATGAAATATGATTTTATATCGACTATGAAACAAATAGGACATGGCCTGCTTATGAGTTGCCATGAAAGAAAGTTAGATTAATTCAACTGAAAATGGCAAGAACAGGCGTTCGTAGCTAAATGCTTTTGGTGAGCTTGAGAAAAATAATTGCATGATTTATCATTCTACAGTATGTACAGTTGAAGTCGAAAGTTTACATACACCTTAGCCAAATACATTTAAACCCAGTTTTTCACAATTCCTGACATTTAATCCTAGTAAAAATTCCCTGTCTTAGGTCAGTTAGGATCACAACTTTATTTTAAGAATGTGAAATGTCAGAAATGTCAGCCTTCCACAAACAAATCCTATATCGACATAACCTGAAAAGCCACTCAGCAAGGAAGAAGCCACTGCTCTAAAACCGCCATAAAAAAATCCAGACTATGGTTTGCAACTGCACATGATGACAAAGATCGTACTTTTTGGAGAAATGTCCTCTGGTCTGATGAAACAAAACTAGAACTGTTTGGCTATAATGACCATCGTTATGTTTGGAGGAAAAATGGGGAAGCTTGCAAGCCGAAGAACACCATCCCAACCGTGAAGCACGGGGGTGGCAGCATCATGTTGTGGGGGGTTGCTTTGCTGCAGGAGGGACTGGTGCACTTCACAAAATAGATGGCATTATGTGAAAATTATGTGGATATATTGAAGCAACATCTCAAGACATCAGTCAGGAAGTTAAAGCTTGGTCGCAAATGGGTCTTCCAAATGGACAATGACCCCAAGCATACTTCCAAAGTTGTGGCAAAATGGCTTAAGGACAACAAAGTCAAGGTAATGGAGTGGCCATCACAAAGCCCTTACCTCAATCCTATAGAAAATGTGTGGGCAGAACTGAAAAAGTGTGTGCGAGCAAGGAGGCCTACAAACCTGACTCAGTTACACCAGCTCTGTCAGGAGGAATGGGCCAAAATTCAGCCAACTTATTGTGGGAAGCTTGTGGAAGGCTACCTGAAACGTTTGACCCAAATTAAACAATTTAAAGGCAATGCTACGAAATACTAATTGAGTGTATGTAAACTTCTGACCCACTGGGAATGTGATGAAAGAAATAAAAGCTGAAATAAATCATTCTCTCTACTATTATTCTGACATTTCACATTCTTAAAATAAAGTGGTGATCCTAACTGACCTAAGACAGGGAATTTTTACTAGGACAAAATGTCAGGAATTGTGAAAAACTGAGTTTAAATGTATTTGGCTAAGGTCTATGTAAACGTCAGACTTCAACTGTATGTAATATAGTAGAATGTTATGAACCGACACTGAATCGTAGGAGTTAACTACTAGCTATGTAAAATTTGGGCGGAAGAACGCCCAGTGCTGCTTACCTGATATGCCATCATCACACAGTCCTTCTTCGTAGGTGTCTGCTATGACTTTGTGTCGGGAATAAGTTGTTTTCAAAACAATTATTTTTGATTGATAATAAAAAAAGTTTTGCTCTCTACAAAAAGACACAAATGCATCTCCATAGCATATAACAATTTGCCTGTGAGTAACCAGACCGTCATACCAACTTGCTCTGCAGAATTCTTGACGCACAACCCAAGTTGTTGCCATATCCTGCCAGCACACCCACAAGCGAGCCACTCAGGCGCAGAATGACAGGTGGAAGAGGGCGAGGAACGAGATGTGAGTAACAACAATTTGTTGCAAGTTGGGGAGGGGGGCTAATAGCTGAACAATAGACTATTCAACCTTTACTAAAGAATAGTCCAATAGCCGAGCTAGGTGTGAAACCCCCCCTCCTATCACAGACCAAGGGGTAGCTTGCTACTCAATGTAATAAAGTAATGACTTTTCAAGTAAGTTACCTTACACGTTATGTTGGCTGACAATTTGTTAGCTACGCTGTCCTTACGAACCACATAGCATATCATTTACAGCAGCATGTACCGGTATGTTAGCTAGCTACCTAACGTTAGTAGTTATACATCAAATTTGCCAGTATATTAACTATAGGCTATCTAACTACCCAACATTTATTGACTTGATTATTCCCGTCATTCTTAGCTTAGCTAAATGGAATAGTCATTGTGCGTTGTCAATGGACATACGGTGGCTTTCGTAAATTCGCTCTGGCTATCTACACCGATTTCAGAGCACTCTCGTCTGAGTGTACCAGAGCGTCGGCAAAAAAAAGCATAATTCAATGTTTCCAGCAGCACAGTTAGTCACCAATGCGCTGGTTAACATGAAAACTGCCTAAACAGCTCTGCTAGGGCGAGTAAAATGGTCAGAGTGGTCTCATTTCTGTCTGGAAGTAGCTAGCAAGCTAGCCAGCCTTAGCTTGAGTGCTTGACTGCCGTTGTAAGACCAGAATGCTCAAATCAACCCTACTCCTCGGCCCGAACGTCCGGTGTGCGCTCCGAGAGCGAAACGGTCTGAATTTACAAACTGACAATCTGACAACGCTCTGAATATATGAGCGCAGGCACTCCAGATTGAATTTAAGAACACACCCAAAATCGAAAAATGTCAAACTAGTCATTTGTTATGCTAGCAAGAGGTTGCATACAGTAGCAACAGCATCAACTTCTTGTAGAGAAAGCAAAGAACTAGTACCTCAACTGAAAGTTTGGTTACACTACAATTAGGGTGTGGAAATGTTATGCCCCTTAGATATTAATTTAGAATGTTCCATTCCACTTATGGTGTAGCCTACTCCCGACCGTCACGTCACACATCACATGTACAGCGCCATATCTGGACACACCTACTCAATCCAGGAGTTTTCTTAAAACTTCTCACGAGTCACAAACCCGGATCCAGGATCCCCCCATCAAAAAAGCTGACTAGCATAGCCTAGCCTAACGCGACAGGGATATCATATAATATAATTTTCATGAAATCACAAGTCCAAGACACCAAATGAAAGATAAACATCTTGTGAATCCAGCCATCATTTACGATTTTTAAAATGTTTTACAGCGAAAACACAATATGTATTTCTATTAGCTAACCACAATAGCAAAAGACTCAACCGCATATTTTCACCATTTTTTTACCGCATAGGTAGCTATCACAAATTTGACCAAATAAAGATATAATTAGTCACTAACCAAGAAACAACTTCATCAGATGACAGTCTTATAACATGTTATACAATAAATCTATGTTTTGTTTGAAAAATGTGCATATTCCAGGTATAAATCATAGTTTTACATTGCAGCTACAATCACAAATATCACCAAAGCAGCTAGAATAACTACAGAGAGCAACATGAAATACCTAAATACTCATCATAAAACATTTATGAAAAATACATGATGTACAGCAAATGAAAGACAAACATCTTGTGAATCCAGCCAATATTTCAGATTTTTTAAGTGTTTTACAGCGAAAACACAATATAGCATTATATTAGCTTACTACAATAGCCAACCACACAACCGCATTCATTCACCGCAAAGGTAGCGATAGTGAAAAAACCAGCAAAAGATATAAATTTATTCACTAACCTTGACAAACTTCATCAGATGACAGTTCTATAACATCATATTACACAATACATATATGGTTTGTTCGAAAATGTGCATATTTAGCGGTACAAATCATGGTTTTACAATGTGAATACGTAGTCAAAATGCACAAAATTGTCCGGAGAAATCTTGGAGAGTCACCTAATCTAATCAAATAACTCATCATAAACTTTACTAAAAAATACATGTTGTACAGCAAATGAAAGATACACTAGTTTTTAATGCAACCGCTGTGTTAGATTTTTAAAAATAACTTTAGTACGACATACAGCTTACGTTATAGCGAGACAGCGCCCAAAATAAGGGCGGAAAATATGACTAAACATTTTCAACAGAAATACGAAATAACATCATAAATGGTTCCTACTTTTGATGAGCTTCCATCAGAATTTTGTACAAGTTGTCCTTTGTCCAGAATAATCGTTGTTTGGTTGTAGAATGTCCTCTTCTCCTGTCGAATTAGCAACCAAAGCTAGCCATGTGGCGCAAACGTGCCCAACTTCACATAACGCAAAGAAAAGAAAATTCCGAAAATCGCAATAAACGTTCAATAAACTGATACAACTTGGTTTAAAATAACTACTTTATGATGTTTTTATCACATATATCAAATAAAATCAGAGCCGGAGATATCTAACGTCTATACCGAAAGCTTTTCAGAACGCAATCTGGGGTCCCTTCTCGCGCCTTCCAAGACAATGAAAATTCCAGACACGTCATTCCAAAAGCTCTTGTTCGGCCTCAGATCAAGCTAGACACCCCATTCCACCTCTCACTGCCTGTTGACATCTAGTGGAAGGCGTATGCAGTGCATGTAGATCCATAGATTTCAGGCAAATTAATAGGAAGGCCCTGGAACAGAGCCTCGATTTCAGATTTTTCACTTCCTGACAGGAAGTTTGCTGCAAAATGAGTTCTGTTTTACTCACAGATATAATTCAAACGGTTTTAGAAACTAGAGAGTGTTTTCTATCCAATAGTAATAATAATATGCATATTGTACGAGCAAGAATTGAGTACGAGGCAGTTTAATTTGGGCACGATTTTTTACAAAGTGAAAATAGCGCCCCCCTATTGACAAAAGGTTAATTTTTACTATTTTCGACATTGTAGAATAATAGTGAAGACATCACAACTATGAAATAACACATATGGAATCAGTTAAAAACAAATTCCGTGTGCCCTCCCCGTCTCTGGTAATGCCAATATGGAAGACTATCGAACACTTCTCAAAGATGCCAGAGTGGTGGTCAAATTAGCACTAACTTGCATTAACAGAATAAATGGCTGAGAATTCAATTACGTGCCACAGAACGCTGAGGCAGCCCACAAGGTGTGCCGCAGTATGACGCAACCTTTAAAGGGGAAAGCACTGTACCTGCATTATTGCGCACCCAGCTCACTCAGGTGCTTCGCTACATCACATTTGACATTGTCCGTAAGCTTGAGTTCATTTGCACACAAAAAAATCATACAATGATGGAAAGACCTGTGTGTTGTCCTTGTTAATGCAGACAGAAAAGAGCTCCAACTTCTTAGTCATAGCCTCAATTTTGTCAGCTGTAAAAGGAAATAAGCAAACAGGAAACCACTCACCCAGAGGCGGCGTTCCTAGTGGCCGGAGACTTTAATGCAGGGAAACTTAAATCAGTTCTACCAAATTTCCATCAACATGTTAAATGTGTAACCAGAGGGGAAAAAATTCTAGATCACTTGTACTCCACACACAGAGATGCGTACCAAGCTCTCCCTCGCCCTCCATTTGGTAAATCCGACCACAACTCTATCCTCCTGATTCCTGCTTACAAGCAAAAATTAAAGCAGGAAGCACCAGTGACTCGGTCTATAAAAAAGTGGTCAGATGAAGCAGATGCTAAACTTCAGGACTGTTTTGCTATCACAGACTGGAATATCTTCCAGGATTCTTCCGATGGCATTGAAGAGTACACCACATCAGTCACTGGCTTTATCAATAAGTGCATCGAGGACGTTGTCTCCACAGTGACTGTACGTACATACCTCAACCAGAAGCCATGGATTACAGGAAACATTCGCACTGAGCTAAAGGGTAGAGCTGCCGCTTTCAAGGTGCGGGACTCTAACCCGGAAGCTTACAAGAAATCCTGCTATGCCCTGCGACGAACCATCAAACAGGCAAAGCGTCAATACAGGGCTAAGATTGAATCATACTACACCGGCTCCCACGCTCGTCTTATGTGGCAGGGCTTGCAAACTATTACAGACTACAAAGGGAAGCCCAGCCGTGAGCTGCCCAGTGACACGAGCCTACCAGACGAGCTAAACTTCTATGCTCGCTCCGAGGCAAGCAACACTGAGGCATGCATGAGAGCATCAGCTGTTCCGGACAACTGTGTGATCACACTCTTCGTAGCCGACGTGAGTAAGACCTTTAAACGGGTCAACATAGACAAGGCTTCGGGGCCAGACGGATTACCAGGACGTGTGCTCCGGGCATGTGCTGACCAACTGGCAGGTGTCTTCACTGACAATTTCAACAAGTCCCTGATTAAGTCTGTAATACCAACATGTTTCAAGCAGACCACCATAGTCCCTGTGCCCAAGAACACAAAGGCAACTATATTCCCTCTCAGGAAACTAAAAAGATTTGGCATGGGTCCTGAGATCCTGAAAAGGTTCTACAGCTGCAACATCGAGAGCATCCTGACTGGTTGCATCACTGCCTGGTATGGCAATTGCTCGGCCTCTGACCGCTGGGGCTAAGCTGCCTGCCATCCAGGACCTCTACACCAGGCGGTGTCAGAGGAAGGCCCTAAAAATAGTCAAAGACCCCAGCCACCCCAGTCATAGACTGTTCTCTCTACTACCGCATGGCAAGCGGTACCAGAGTGCAAAGTCTAGGACAAAAAGGCTTCTCAACAGTTTTTACACCCAAGCCATAAGACTCCTGAACAGGTAATCAAATGGCTACCCGGACTATTTGCATTGTGTGCCCCCCCCCAACCCCTCTTTTTACACTGCTGCTACTCTCTGTTTATCATATATGCATAGTCACTTTAACCATATCTACATGTACATACTACCTCAATCAGCCTGACTTACCGGTGTCTGTATGTGTCTGTATGTACATACTACCTCAATCAGCCTGACTTACCGGTGTCTGTATGTAGCCTCGCTACTTTTATAGCCTCGCTACTGTATATAGCCTGTCTTTTAACTATTGTTTTATTTCTTTACCTACCTATTGTTCACCTAATACCTATTTTGCACTATTAAGTAAGCATTTCACTGTAAGGTCTACACCTGTTGTATTCAGAGCATGTGACAAATAAAATTTGATTTGATTTGAATTTTGTCCCGCACATTGAATATAGTTGCGGAGAGTCCCTGTAAACCTAGATTCAGATCATTCAGGCGAGAAAACACATCACCCAGATAGGCCAGTCGTGTGAGAAACTTGTCATCATGCAAGCGGTCAGACAAGTGATGGTCAGTAAAGATAACTTTAAGCCTCTTTTTCAATTTAAAAAAACGTGTTAATACTTTGCCCCTTGATAACCAGCGCACTTCTGTATGTTGTAAAAGCGTTACATGGTCGCTACCCGTATAATGCAGAAAATACACGAGAGTTCAGGGGCCATGCTTTAACAAAGTTAACCAGTTTCACTATAGTGTTCAAAACGTCTTTCAAGCTGTCAGGCATTCCCTTGGTAGCAAGAGCCTCTCGGTGAATGCTGCAGTGTACCCAAGTGGCGTCGGGAGCAACTGCTTGCACGCGCGTTACCACTCCAACATGAGCAGCTGCTATGTTTGGCTACATACGGACCGTTAGTGGAATTCCCGTGAGAGAGTAACGCTTAATGTGATTGGGTGTTAATTATTTAATTAGGCTACCTGTATTTGACATTGTGTTGTTATTTTGCTGAACACTAGATGGTTGAATTTCATTTTTGGCAGTGAAACGAGGCTACTCAGGCGAGAAAAAAACCTCACCCAAATGTATAGCCCCGTTGGAAAATATAAATGGACTGTTTGAAAATGTTTAAAAAAAATGTATATATATATATATATATATATATGAGAATCACATTTTTATTTGGCAAACCCCAGTTTGGGAATACCTGTCTTAAAGAATTGAATGGCAACATACTCACTTGGGATCTCACTTGGGGAAGGCCAAAGAAATATAAATTAATTAATGCAGCAACCATTTCTCTGTCACTAGCAAACACAGTCATGGGTGGTACTGTTAACTCTAAAATTCACTCGAAAGGTACCCTGGGAAATATGCAAATAAGGCTTAAAACCCTACAGCAGGTCTATACATTTCCCTTTCTGGATGGCCAAAACATTTCTGTTTTACAATTTATGTCTGGTTCTTCAAAGAACCATCACATTTATGGTTCTTCAGAGAGCCTAAAATAGTTCCCCATATGGCATCGCTCTCAAGAACCTATTCGGTTCCAACTTGGACCTTTTTTTTTAAGAGTGTATGTACATTTTCTGACGCTCTGCCAACAGTAGAGTTCAACTTGAGAGTAAAGCAGTTGTAATAATTTCATTTATTTAGATTGTTGTGGTTTGGACTGCATGACATTCTTTGTAAAGGAAAAGTGAGAAACTGTAGGGAGGACATATTCACACATGGCTGTGATAGTGTCGTGATATCTTGTAGCAGGAGCTGCAGTCTCAATAAGCTCTCTCTCTCACTCTCTCTCTCTCTCTCTCTATCTTTCTCTCAGTCTCTATCTGTCTCTCTCTCTCTGTCACACTCTCTCTCCCCCCCAATCTCACTCACTCTTTATCGCTGTGCTTTAGGGTTTATTCATCTTCATTAGAAGAGAACAACTTAACAGTGGAAGCCTGTAAGTGCTGTTATTGTGAAGGGGAAATGTTTAGGAGCAACAACGGCTCAGCCGCGAAGTGGTAGGCCACAAAAGCTCACAGAACGGGCCCACCGATTGCTGAAGAGCATAAAAATAGTCTGTCCTCGGTCGCAACATTCACTACCAAGTTCCAAACTGCCTCTGGAGCAACGTCAGCACAAGAACTGTTCATCAGGTGGTTCATGAAATGGGTTTCCATGGCCGAGGAGTGGTAGTGGTGTAAAGCTCGACGCCATTGGACTCTGGAGCAATGGAAATGCGTTCTCTGGAGTGACAAATCACGCTTCACCCTCTGGCAGTCTGACGGACCAATCGCTTCCTGCCCCAATGCATAGCTTCCAACTTTGTGGCAACAGTTTGGGGAAGGCCCTTTCCTGTTTCAGCAGGATAATGCCCCCGTGCACAAAGTGAGGTCCATACAGAAATGGTTTGTCGAGATCGGTGTGAAAGATCTTGACTGGCCTGCACAGAGCCCTGACCTCAACCCCATCGAACAACTTTAGGATGAATTGGATGGCAACTGCGAGCCAGGCCTAATCGCCCAACATCAGTGCCCGACCTCACAAATGCTCATGGCTGAATGGAAGCAGGTCCAACATCTAGCAGCATTGGGGGGGACCAACTCCATATTAATGCCCATGATTTTAGACTATCAGGTGTCCACATACTTTTGGTCATGTAGTGTGTGTGTGTGTAGAAGAAAGACACATAATATACATTCAGTGAATGTCTTGAGTGTATACAGTGAATGGATAGTCCTGTTATGTAATGTTTTATAGTGCATCTGTGTCAAAGCTGTTAATTGGACTGGCTGGATTTGCTCTCCATACAGCACTCATCATTATCTCCGTTACACAAACAGATAGCATGAGGGTTCTGCACAATCTTTTCATCTATATTTGGATAGGCTCCCCTGACATTAACAGGCATCTATTTAAATGGAGCTTTTGATTATATTTTTAAAACCAGACCTTTAAATCCAGGAATATATTGAACAATTAAACACAACATATATTCCTCGACAAATGTTGCATGAAACGTTTGAAAGGCTTCTGAAAGACATAGGGTGATTTGATGAAATGATATGCACTACGCTCTTCATATTTGCTTGTTTCTAACCTAGGATACTGATCTCTGCTAGAAATAGAGATTTTAGCCTAGCTGAAGGCATGTATATTCTTAGGTACTAAAATCAAATCTAGGAATTAGGTAGTGCTGGGAATGAACGAAGCATGGGTTTCACAGAAATATTAGATTTAGAAAAGGCATGCATATTTCATGTACAGTACATCAGCAGGATGTCAATCTCGGCTACATGACATGCACAGTTGGGAATATTGAATCCTGAAGTTGCATTTCTCATCTCACCAATGTATCATGGGCCTTGTGTTTGTTTAGTAACTATTTTGGAGTCCACATAGAATTGTATTTGTGGTTCTGGAGACCAAAAAAACACCATGAATAATTGGGTGGATATATTTTACTGTGATATGGTGCCTTGCATATATCCCCTTTCTCCCTCAATCGCTCTCGTTTTCTCTCTCTAGCTCTCTCTGTCTGTCTCTCTCCATCTCTGTCTGTCTCTCACACTGACTGAACAGATGACATATTCACACAGGCTGAGATAGTGATATTATTGAGCAGGACCTGCAGTCTCACTAATATCTCTATTTCTCTCCCTCTCTCTCTCTATCTGTTGAAGTCGGAAGTTTACATACACTTAGGTTGGAGTCATTAAAACTCGTTTTTCAACCACTCCACAAATTTCTTGTTAACTTCTACCGCCTCAGAAACCCGGATCCGGGAGCACCCCCCACCCCCCCACCAGTAAAAAAGCTGAATAGCATAGCTAGCATAGCGTCACAAGTAAATAGTAGCATCTAAATATCATTCAATCACAAGTCCAAGATACCAGATGAAAGATCCACTTCTTGTGAATCCAGCAATCATTTCTGATTTTTAAAATGTTTTACAGGGAAGACACAATATGTAAATCTATTAGCTAACCACGTTAGCAAAAGACACCATTTTTCTTTGTCCACCATTTTTTCTCTCCACCAGTAGCTATCACCAATTCGGCCAAATAAAGATATTGATAGCCACTAACCAAGAAAAAACCTCATCAGATGACAGTCTGATAACATATTTATTGTATAGGATAGGTTTTGTTAGAAAAATGTGCATATTTCAGGTAGAAATCATAGTTTACAATTGCACCCACCATCACAACTCGACTAGAATAAATACAGAGAGCAACGTGTATTACCAATTTACTCATCATAAAACATTTCATAAAAATAGACAAAGCATAGCAATGGAAAGACACAGATCTTGTGAATTCAGACAATATTTCAGATTTTCTAAGCGTTTTACAGCGAAAACACAATAAATCGTTATATTAGCATACCACATGTGCAAACGTTACCCCAGCATGAATTCAAGGCAACGGGAGCGATAACGTTATGATCACCAAAATATATTAATTTTTTCACTAACCTTCTCAGAATTCTTCCGATGACACTCCTGTAACATCATATTACAACATACATATAGAGTTTGTTCGAAAATGTGCATATTTAGCCACAAAAAACCGTGGTTATACAATGAGAATAGTAGCAAAACTGGCCTGAAAATGTCGGGCGCCATCTTTGAGAGTGATCTAGTCTAATCGATAACTAATCATAAACTTGACTAAAAAATACAGGGTTGACAGGAATCGAAAGACAAATTAGTTCTTAATGCAATCGCTGACTTACATTTCTAAAATTATCCTTACTGTGCAATACCGGGTCCGCCAAAGCGAAGCTACACAAAACAAAATGGCGAAATATGCGTTTAACATTTTTCAACAGAACAGCGATTTATCATCATAAATAGTTCTTACTATGAGCTGTTCTTCCATCAGAATCTTGGGCAATGTATCCTTTCTCCGGTCTAATCGTCTTTTGGTCGAAAGATGTCCTCTTGTCCCGTCGAAATGGCCACTAACGTTCGGTATGTACAGGAAACGTGCCCAGCTCATGGAAGGGCGTCACAAATAAATGAATCAAAATCGCACTAAACGGATATAAATTGCTATAAAACGGTTTAAATTAACTACCTTATGATGTTTTTAACACCTATAACGGGTAAAAACATGACCGGCGATATATTACTGGCTGAACCAAGGCTTGGAAAGAGGTCAGTCCGACGTCCATTGTGCGTCGAGCGCAGGGTCCGAAAGAAAGCTCCTTCCGGTCTTTGGTGTTTTATACAGGCCCTGATTGCGCAATCGACTCCATTCAAATTGTCACCACTTACTGACATCTAGAGGAAGGCGTAGGCAGTGTTTGTATCCTCATAGCATTCACAGGGACAGTAAAACTGACCTGGGACCAGAGGCCAAGATTTCTGAAATCTCACTCCCTGTCAGGAAAAGTTCTGTAGAATGAGTTCTGTTCCACTCAGAGACATAATTCCAACGGTTATAGAAACTAGAGAGTGTTTTCTATCCAATAATAACAATAATATGCATATTGTACGAGCAAGAATTGAGTACTAGGCAGTTTAATTTGGCAATGTCAAAAAAAAAAAAGTGCTAACAGCTCCCCCTATTGACAAAAGGTTTAACAAACTATAGTTTTGGGTGAGTCCTGTATCGACGTAACCTGAAAGGCTGCTCAGCAAGGAAGAAACCACTGCTCCAAAACCGCCATAAAAAAGCCAGAATACGGTTTGCAACTGCACATGGGGACAAAGATTGTACTTTTTGGAGAAATGTCCTCTGGTCTGATGAAACAAAAATAGAACTGTTTGGCCATAATGACCATCGTTATGTTTGGAGGTAAAAGGGGGAGGCTTGCAAGCCGAAGAACACCATCCCAACTGTGAAGCACGGGGGTGCCAGCATCATGTTGTGGGGGTGCTTTGCTGCAGGAGGGACTGGTGCACTTCACAAAATAGATGGCATCATGAGGCAAGAAAGGAGCAAGGAGGCCTACAAACCTGACTCAGTTACACCAGCTCTGTCAGGAGGAATGGGCCAAAATTCAGCCAACTTATTGTGGGAAGCTTGTGGAAGGCTACCTGAAACGTTTGACCCAAATTAAACAATTTAAAGACAATGCTACCAAATACTAATTGAGTGTATGTAAACTTCTGTCCCACTGGGAATGTGATGAAAGAAATAAAAGCTGAAATAAATCCTTCTCTCTACTATTATTCTGACATTTCACATTCTTAAAATAAAGTGGTGATCCTAACTGACCTAAGACAGGGAATTTTTACTAGGATTAAATGTCAGGAATTGTGAAAAACTGAGTTTAAATGTATTTGGCTAAGGTCTATGTAAACTTCCGACTTCAACTGTATATATATAATATGTGTATGTATATATGTGTGTGTTTATATGTATATGTGTGTATATATATGTGTGTGTGTGTGTATATATATATATATATATATATATATATATATATACACACACATATATATACACACATATATATTAGAGGTCGACCGATTAATCGTAATGGCCGATTTAAATAGGGACGATTTCAAGTTTTCATAATAATCGGAAATCGGTATTTTTGGGCGCCGATTTGCCGAAATGTTTTATTATTTTTATTTTTTATTTTTTTATACCTTTATTTAACTAGGCAAGTCAGTTAAGAACACATTCTTATTTTCAGTGACGGCCTAGGAACGGTGGGTTAACTGCCTTGTTCAGGGGCAGAACGACAGATTTTCATATATATATATGCAAATTAATTACTTAAAAATCCTACAATGTGATTTTCTGGATTTTTGTTTTAGATTCCGTCTCTCACAGTTGAAGTGTACCTATGATAAAAATTACAGACCTCTACATGCTTTGTAAGTAGGAATACCTGCAAAATCGGCAGTGTATCCAATACTTGTTCTCCCCACTGTATATGTATGTATGTATGTATGTATGTATGTATGTATGTATGTATGTATGTATGTATGTATGTATGTATGTATGTATGTATGTATGTATGTATGTATGTATGTATGTATGTATGTATGTATGTATGTATGTATGTATGTATGTATGTATGTATGTATGTATGTATGTATGTATGTATGTATACAGACCATGTTGTGCAGCATACCAAGCCCTGGGCCTTCTGTCAGAGTGACTTCAGTCAGGTCTCGTCCGAGAGCACTCCAGAGCTGCATGCCATGCCATTGTCAGCGGCACCATGTAGTCCCTGTTCAGTCATGTTCAACACAATGCTCATCGCACAATCACAAACATGAAGGCTCTGACAGAAATATCTCAAGTAGGAGAGTGAGAGACAGGATGGGAATATAGATAAAACTACAGTAAAGCAAAGTCTCAAAGAAACCCTGCACAAAGTGAAAGCATTTTCTTTGTATTACGCAATACTTATACTTTATGGACATATTTACTGCCACAATACTTCACTTAGCAGATGCTTTTATCCAAAGCGATTTACATTACAGCAAGTGCCTACATTTCTTTCATCATTTGGAATAGAAATGTTCTACTGTCTGTTTGTGTGTGTAGGCCTATGTGATAAATGTGGGAATTGAACCCACAACCTTTGCGTTGTAAGCACCATACTCTTACTCTACCATCTGAGTCCCACAGGACCACTTCAGTTCAGTGGTATGTTTCTTGTAATATTAGTGCCTTCAGCTATTCGAGTCAGAACTCTGGCATTATTAAGACACACTGGCCTCTCCAAGGGCAGTATGTCATCAAATTACCTCAGATGTCAGTCAAAGCTGAAGGGCAGACTGCCTCCCTGCATAAATATAAACAAATGATTTCATGCATAATACCACCAATAATTTAAAAAAACAACATCTTAATATAATTTGAAAATGACTTCAATTTTTTCCTGTATATTAGTATTTTCTGTATATATATTTTAGTTTTTTTCAACAAACACATTTCTTCTCTGGCAATCTTTTAGTTTCAGATAATACTGTTAATCTAGTATTGGGAAGTGGCTCGCTATTGCTTGATTCTTAATCTCAGCCGTTGAGTCTGGGGTCCTTTGAGGACACTATGGTCTCTATTTTCAGTTGGCGTTAAAGCAGTGCTGTTGTCAAACACACTCTCGTTTGCAATTTAAAAACCAAACAAAAAATAGGCGCTCTTTAAATTTTTTTTTATAACCCTTGCACCAGAGTTGGGAATTTACCTGTTTAACATCAGCTCGCTTGCGCTAAGGTGGGAGGTGTGGAAATATTTGAGGGGAGTCCTTAAAAATGTGCGCCAAATTGCTAATTTCAGGCCTCGCAACTGGAGATATTTAGGTAACACTTTACTTGAAAACCAGCATCATAACACATTATGATATGGTCATAACCATGTCATAACCATGTCATGACAGCTGAAATAACGTGCCATGACCTTTTATAATATGGTAACAACACTGTCATGACCCATATATTTATACCTATTCTGACATATACTGTGTTATTTTATGGCTGGTTATGACACCTATATAAGAGTGTCAGAACTCACATTTATTCAAATGTTGTTTTTTTCTTCCAAGAAGTTTCCATTCATTGGAAAGTTTGTTTCTTAAGTGCTTTGTTGTTGTAATTAAATCCTGACAGTCATGTTTTTTTTTATCATACAGTATTTTAAATAAATTGAGGAAACACACTATGACACTCTCATGAAGCATTATGACCATCCTGTGTCACTTTACTTGTACTAGGAAAATGCACTTTATGACACTGTCAAGAAGCATTATGACCATCATAATAATATAAGCCAGATAGGCCTATCACGTACATGACCTTCTGTCAGTCATCAGCCAAAAAGAGGATGTCTTTTCCTGCTCCTGAAATCTGCTCAGAGCATTGGGGTAGGTGCATGTCGGACATCAATGTGTGAGCAATTACGATCATAATTTAACGGTGTCAATTTCAGAAACTGTTATATAACATAAACATACCGTTGACAAGTAGACTGAGGTGTAATGGAATGTTTTGCCTTGTGTGGTAGGTTTTTGTGGGTCTTAACACTCTTATGTAGGTGTCATAACCATAAAATAATACATTATGCAGTATGTAACAACAGGTCTAAATATATGTGTCATGGCAGTGTTATGACCATGTTATGACATACTGCATTATGACATGGTTATGACCATGTCATAACGTGTTTTGACGCTGGGTGTCAAGTAAAGTTTTACCGATATTTAAGACCAACCAAAATCTGGTCAGAATCAGATTTTACCAGCGGAGGCGAACATTAGCCTAATCAGTAGCCTATCCTCAATGTTTTACTAGAAATATCATCTTTGGGAGCAGCACATCAGTCAACAGACATGACCTTTTAGTCATTTTTTAACATTATTTTTGTCCAACTTTATGTGCGCTGCCCATTGAATGAGAAATGTAAGTGACTGTAGGAAGCCTGATTAGAAACAGGAAGTTGCTATAAAGACTGATTATTGTTATCTTCCACATTCTTCTTTTGGACCTTAAGGTCAAATCGCAGGAATTCCGATGGCTGTCCAGTGTGGAATCCGCTGTTTGTTTGTTTGTTTACCTCAACAATTCTTCACGTGTCAAAGTCACCACATGGCCTTATTAACGGTGAGGTAGGCAAAAAAAATTTTTTGCGTTTGATAGGAAACATCCATGGCTCAGACATGCAATGCCATTTTGAAATGCGAATGCAATGGGCTAATTCCACGTTGAAGCCAATTACTTTTTTCATGTAAACCACAGGATAGGCTACATGTTTGTTATAACTAGGAATTTTATAGGGGGACTGTGTAGACTACTATTTAAAGATAAACATCCATGACCTCCTGTGCAATTTGAGTTTATGACAACTAAACATCAGACACCGTAAATACACAAATTTAAGCAACTACATAATTAGCTTCGGAGCAGGTTTTTATTGGCCAGTGAGTGGTCAAGCCCTCATCACACCTCCAACGAATTAATTCATAGAAAGCCTGCCTCTTTATGCTAACGCCAGCTAATGTGCCAAATAATTCCCATTGTGAAAATAGCAACAGTATTTATGACACTTCCCTTGACCTATGCCGTTACCACCAGTGCTAGGATTTACCGTTGAGTTAGGTTTGTTAGTAGAGCCCTATATTTGATTCCTTTATTCAATGTAATCCCTTAAATATATTCCAAATATATGTAAACAGTTTGTTTAATATGGTTATATCTGTCAGCAGAGACGTATTAGGGGTTCCAGGCTGAGGCTTAATTGAGCTAGCTAATTCTTCCCCCTCTGATGTAAACATTGTCCCTCCCTTTCTAACACCCTTATTTGTGCATCACAACAAGGCGGCTTGCATAAAACAAAGAGATAAGAATCCACACTGATAACGAACGACCAATAACATGCATAATCAATCTATTTTACCCAGCATTACAAGTAGGTGCCTAGTACCCGCAGACCAGCCCAGCCGAGCCCAGACTTCACTTTATGATACCGGAATAATTAGTGGTGTGAGATAAGGCCGGAGGAATCTATCATCATACCCCTGGGCACTGGGATTTCCAGGTAGTAATGGGAAAATGGATGCTCCTCTGCTCTAGGAAGACGATCCATCATTTAACATGCTAACTAGGCAAGGGATTTTAACATGGAGATAATACAGGTGCATCTTTATCACATGGCCTCTGAGACTTCAGTGTGGTAGTATGGGGTTTCCTCTCTCATTATCTCTGGCCTGAGGTATAGTGAACTTGTTCCTTTTTGAGAAAGTAGTAGTAGTATGTGCAGTGGCGTGTATTCATGGATGCTACGGGAAGCCAGGCATCCCCAAGAAATTGACCAGGAAAAAAAGAAAAACAGGCTGAATGTATCTCACCGGTTAAAACATCCGAACAAACAAAACAGCACCCCTCTGTCTCAGTATGTGTAGTGTATCGTTGAGGCTGTCTGGTCAGAAAGAGTATGACATTGTTGTCACCCGTAGCATTGAATGCAAGGGAAGCCAGTGAGCATTTGGCCTCCCTTCATAAAACAAATATAAAATAATAGCCAATCAGCATTGAGCTAAACTGAGTGAGCCTGTTCCTCTGTGGGAAAGCAGTAGTAGTATATGTCCCCCAATAAATGGTTGAACACCTCAGAGTTAGGCGACTGTTAGTCAACTTGATTCACATGCAGAGGTGAAATTGAAAGATGTTTTGGTGGGTAATAGTTTAATGCGCATGCTTGAGTCCTACTCACCCTGGGCGTTTTTCTACCAGTGGTTTTAACAAAATATAGATTACCTGTAGATATGGAATCACCTTTTTGTGCTTCTGCATAGAACACACAAAAAAGGAATTGGTCCATCACCTGTGTATCTGATGTGCATCCCACAAGTCTCTCAAGACATCAGTCAACTACTATTTGTTTTTATTGCTGACAAATCATTCGATCTGAATGAAATGGGCAAACCTTGAGAGCTGAACATTACAAACACATTGGTGTCATTCAGCGATACTAGGGAGAGAACAAGAGAAAGAGGTGACCCGTACTCAGTTACCAGATAGTATTCCAAGGACATTGGGTATATTTTGAGTACTGTATCTATTCACTTAGTACTATTCAGTTTCATTCTTCCTGGCTTGTGATTTCAGAAGCACCTTTAGATAGCCTACTAATACTTCAGTCTGGACCAAGTATCCCAAAAAGTCTGCCTGCGTCTATGGTAAAGATACCCTGCATCTCTTTCTCTCTCCATCTTACTCTCCCAAGGACAGAGAGAGCAGCACAGCTGGTACCACACAGTTGGCAACCTGAGCTATATTCTGGAAAGCTTCTGTACTATATAAAGAAAGTGACAGGGCCTTTGTAAGTCTACCCTTCCCCAATAACTTCCTCGTCCTAAAATCACGAGAGAAGTGGTGTGAAAGGTGAACAAAGCCTTTTCAAAAATCCTCAGTCCTTGCCAAACATCGTCACTCAAAGAAGGTTCCTGCTGTGCCGTTCTATCCTTCCCCTACTTCTTTCCATTTGTATTCCAAGTGCTGACTTGATTTAGGCCTACTACCTACCAACATTGACAGCAGAACAATGCATGCAATCTAAATGACCATGTCATGGCCCTTAAATGAGTCTCGAGAGTAGCTCTTGAATCATAAACAGGGGTTTACGAATCCCTACATCAAATACCAATGTTATCAATTATTCATTCCAAGATCTAGAAACATTACTCACTTTGCTTTGATGTAAAATGCCTTCTTAATCTTCAGATCATCGGGTCAAACTGAACAAATATTTCTCTTAAACAACTTGACATTTGATATTTTTGAACAGAAATGTTCCTCAAAGCAATAACTTGTTGATGACGTGTCTTCCCTATTGGTTCCTCTTGAATATACAGATGTGTATAGAAACTTATCAGTACACACTAGCAGAGTCTACACCAGTTTTAGATTTTGTTAACTACCAACTCCAGTGATAACTGTCGATCAGTAATGTGTTGATTTCTGTATCAAGTCAGTGGTGTTGAGCCATAATGTGTTGGTGCAGTTTCTATTTTCTACACTAGTTTCGCTCAGTTGTTAGCTACCTATAGTACCAAACTGCACAACCTCATGACTGCCTAGTGATAACTGTCTTAAGTTAAATTCACACACTACGGAGTCCGAAGGTACGGAGCGTACCGCTGTGTTGCAATGTCGTTTTTCATCACGAAAGGGGCGGCTACTCAATGTACTTTTGTACTACCTGAATATTGAGAAGTGACTCATCATTTCTTTTTTTTATTGAATTTTATTGATTTATTTTGTATAAATCTGATTACTTCACATGGAGATGTGGAAAGCTAAAAAGGCTAGCTAGCTTGCTATGTTTTTAGCCAGGCTAAAGCCAGCTAGCCAGGCTGCCAGCTAGCTTCTACTAGCAAGGGAAGGTGACTCTTCCTTGCTTCGTTTCCATTGAGTCCAGAAGTCTTAACAGAATCCTATTGCTTGCCTGTCCACTCATGAGGGACAGTTGAGAAGCAATCTCGCCTCAGAGTGGAGGACATTGTTCTGCCGCTACATTCAATTTGCACCAGTTTCATCCTAATGCAATAAACCCCAGAGCCAGTTCCAGCAGATTAGTGATAAACTGCTATAGCAGGAGGACAAAGATCTCAAGTCTTTGTCAGACAACATTGATTGATTGGACGCAGTCAGGTACATGGAGACAAGATGTAGGCTAGTTAATTAGCTATTTGCTTCTGTTTCTAAGTTACTGGCAGGACATTTTCAACACACACATGACAGTCTGGCGTACACAACACCATGCGTCAGTGTGTGCAGCATCTATCTGTCTATGTCTCATGGAAAGGAGAAAACGATGGTTACCACCATCCTAACCTGTCCCCTGAAGGCTTGTCTGGCTAAATGATCAAACGGTTTGTCTCTGATAGAGTGACCTCAAGTTTGACTGTGTCACTGCGAGACAAGGCCGTTACATTGAATGAACAGTCCAATGTCACCCTGTGAAACGGCACTTCTCAGCAGAAAGTGAATTCGAAGGTAAGATGATGGAATCATATGAGTCATATCATGGGTAACCTTGTACAAGACACCATGAGAAAATGCACAACTTTATAAGGTATAGCCTAACTCTTGTAGGTCGGAAAGATATTACATCAGGTGATTTTTATTTTTTTATTTTTTTATTTTTAGAAAACACATCAGGTGAGACAGTCTGATTTATATTCCACAAATGCAACAATGATGACTCATGCTATTAAATGAGAATCCTCACTCCTCCAGAAGGATTGCAGTCAAACTTTACAGACAGGCACTTCTTTTAATTTGGTATCTGATTGGCATTGGGAGTTGTATTTGTACCGGAAAAGTTCCCAAGCCAATCAAGGATCAAACAATTTTTCAACAATTTGGTCGTCGGGCGGCAAATGCTGCTCTCACTATCTATCTAATTAAAACCCAGAATGTACTGTATGGACACATCGTAGACCGGCCGACTCCGTAGGGAGATGAAACTTTGCAGTTGACCAGATGTGTCTGCTTCTTTCATCTTTCTTTACATCCTCCTCAGTGAGCGATGCCACATCTCTCAGCGCATGACTACCCAATCTGAGGCACATTGCCGCCATCGAAAAGGAAAGAGAGAGAGAACGAGAAAGAGAGGTAAAAAACCAGAAAGAACACATGCTTTGCAGAAATTAGTGTGTAAACAACTATAAAAGCCCAAACTTGAGCTTCGTTTTAATTGCATCCGTTTCGTCTTTGCGCTTCAAACGGCAAGCTATTGGTGGTTGCTGCTTTGATCTACCTCTCTGTCTCCCTCACCTCGTCTCGCTGGAGCAAGGAGGCTTCGACTTGGCTCCCCTGTCTGTTTAGGGATGAAAAACCAAAAGCTAGATTTTGTTATTTGCATGATGATTAACCGGAGCCAACCGGGGCCATCAAATTCACAGCGATATTCTTCTTTCAATACAATACTCTTGCTTATAACTATTTGTGTTAACCTTGGCTATTAATGATGAACAGGGCCTCAAGTTTGCCATCAAATATCCACATTCCAGTGATTTCTTTCAATACACTACTTTACATAACCAGCTCACTGGTCACCATAGCAACACCCACCCGTAGCACGCTTCAGCAGGTATATTTCACCGGTCATCCCCAAAGCCAACTCCTCCTTTGGCCGCCTTTCCTTCCAGTTCTCTGCTGCCAATGACTGGAACGAATTGCAAAAATCACTGAAGCTGGAGACTTATATCTCCCTCACTAACATTAAGAATCAGCTGTCAGAGCAGCTTACCGATCATTGCACCTGTACACAGCCCATCTGTAAATTGCCCACCCAACTACCTCATCCCCATATTGTTATTTATTTTTTGCTCCTTTGCACACCAGTATCTCTACTTGCACATCATCTTCTGCACATCTATCACTCCAGTGTTAATGCTAAATTGTAATTATTTCGCCACTATGTCCTATTTATTGCCTTACCTCCCTAATCTTAATACATTTGCACACACTGTATATATATTTTTGTAGTGTTATTGACTGTACGTTTGTTTATCCCATGTGTAACTGAGTTGTTTGTGTCGCACTGCTTTGCTTTATCTTGGCCAGGTCGTAGTTGTAATTGAGAACTTGTTCTCAACTGGCCTACCTGGTTAAATAAAGGTGAAATAAAAACATTTGTGTTCTCTCCCACTTAACCTTGGCTATTGATGATATACAAAGCACCTGTCATTCACACAACAATACAAGTCATTTTGTAAACTCCAAAGATTAATTTAATTTAGGCTTGTAAAGAGGCATCCTCGACGTTATAACCTAACTATACATATGAAGAGATGGTCCAACTGTTAAATAAATGCAGTATGTTGTCATTAATTCGGGGTACTATCTACATTGTTTCCTGTCTAGTCTCTCGTCACAGCCTTAACATTAGCTGATTTGGTTCTGGGTATCCCACGATTATTTCCAATCAAATTCAAACCTTCTCCCATCCCCATTGGGAGTTGGTAAGCTTGTCAAACATGGGCAGTAGCCTAAGCTTAGTTTGCTACATGAGGCAGAAACACAGGTGTTTTGCTGTGAGGGTCCAGGAAGTTCATCAACATTTAACGACTGTACAAATCAATAAAACCCTCAGCTCTGTGAAGCAGTTCACACACACCCATAGAAAGAGCTACCTGAGCAGTTTCAGGGCTTGCTTTTAATTTCACTTAAGATACAATTAACGGGTAGGATAGAGAGGTAAGGCGGTGGAGCTTCACATGCACTGTGTTTGACATCAAGCACCACCAGGGGGGAGATAAAACACAGGAGACAGCAGAAAGCATGCTGGGTGAAGAAGCCACGGGCTGGCATCATCACCTTACCGACTGAAGGAAGGCGACACTTATGAATCCCTTCTTATTAAATAGTAGCATGATCTACCTTCTGATAGTGAATCTGGAAGAAAATATACTAGAACGATAATATTTCTATAAATATAACCAGTTTATAACCACAACTCAATCCATAATCTACCTCAAACCTCGAAAGAGAAGATTTGCAGTCCAATCTGAGACTTGTAATAATAATTAATATATATATACACTGCTCAAAAAAATAAAGGGAACACTAAAATAACACATCCTAGATCTGAATGAATGAAATATTGTTATTAAATACTTTTTTCTTTACATAGTTGAATGTGCTGACAACAAAATCACACAAAAATTATCAATGGAAATCAAATTTATCAACCCATGGAGGTCTGGATTTGGAGTCACACTCAAAATTAAAGTGGAAAACCACACTACAGGCTGATCCAACTTTGATGTAATGTCCTTAAAACAAGTCAAAATGAGGCTCAGTACTGTGTGTGGCTTGGGCATGCTCCTGATGAGGTGGCGGATGGTCTCCTGAGGGATCTCCTCCCAGACCTGGACTAAAGCATCCGTCAACTCCTGGACAGTCTGTGGTGCAACGTGGCGTTGGTGGATGGAGCGAGACATGATGTTCCAGATGTGCTCAATTGGATTCAGGTCTGGGGAACGGGCGGGCCAGTCCATAGCATCAATGCCTTCCTCTAGCAGGAACTGCTGACACACTCCAGCCACATGAGGTCTAGCATTGTCTTGCATTAGGAGGAACCCAGGGCCAACCGCACCAGCATATGGTCTCACAAGGGGTCTGAGGATCTCATCTCGGTACCTAATGGCAGTCAGGCTACCTCTGGCGAGCACATGGAGGGCTGTGCGGCCCCCCAAAGAAATGCCACCCCACACCATGACTGACCCACCGCCAAACCGGTCATGCTGGAGGATGTTGCAGGCAGCAGAACGTTCTCCACGGCGTCTCCAGACTCTGTCACGTCTGTCACATGTGCTCGGTGTGAACCTGCTTTCATCTGTGAAGAGCACAGGGCGCCAGTGGCGAATTTGCCAATCTTGGTGTTCTCTGGCAAATGCCAAACGTCCTGCACGGTGTTGGGCTGTAAGCACAACCCCCACCTGTGGACGTCGGGCCCTCATACCACCCTCATGGAGTCTGTTTCTGACCGTTTGAGCAGACACATGCACATTTGTGGCCTGCTGGAGGTCATTTTGCAGGGCTCTGGCAGTGCTCCGCCTGCTCCTCCTTGCACAAAGGCGGAGGTAGCGGTCCTGCTGCTGGGTTGTTGCCCTCCTACGGCCTCCTCCACGTCTCCTGATGTACTGGCCTGTCTCCTGGTAGTGCCTCCATGCTCTGGACACTACGCTGACAGACACAGCAAACCTTCTTGCCACAGCTCGCATTGATGTGCCATCCTGGATGAGCTGCACTACCTGAGCGACTTGTGTGGGTTGTAGACTCCGTCTCATGCTACCACTAGAGTGAAAGTGAAAGCACCAAAAGCATTCAAAAGTGACCAAAACATCAGCCAGGAAGCATAGGAACTGAGAAGTGGTCTGTGGTCACCACCTGCAGAACCACTCCTTTATTGGGGGTGTCTTGCTAATTGCCTATAATTTCCACCTGTTGTTTATTCCATTTGCACAACAGCATGTGACATTTATTGTCAATCAGTGTTGCTTCCTAAGTGGACAGTTTGATTTCACAGAAGTGTGATTGACTTGGAGTTACATTGTGTTGTTTAAGTGTTCCTTTTATTTTTTTGAGCAGTGTATATTCAGTACCAGTAAAAAGTTTGGACACACCTACTAATTTCTTGTTTTTTCCAATTTTTTTCCTATTTTCTACATTGTAGAATAATAGTGAATACATCAAAACTATGAAATAACACATATGGAATCATGTAGTAACCAAAAAAGTGTTAAACAAATCAAAATATATTTTATATTTGAGATTCTTCAAAGTAACCACCGTCTGCCTTGATGACAGCTTTGCACACTCTTGGCATTACCCTCAACCAGCTTCATGAGGTAGTCACCTGGAATGCATTTCAATTAACAGGTGTGCCTTGTTAATTTGTGGAATTTCTTTCCTTAATGCGTTTGAGCCAATCAGTTGTGTTGTGACAAATTTGGGTTGGCATAGGTCAGTAGGGGTAAAAGATAGCTAGCGTTTCCATCCCGGAGCAAGCACCAATTAGCCTGAAGCTATCCCTGCTAGGGCTCCTGGGCTACCACCGAAGCCCACTCCTGGGCTACAATATCCGGGATGAATATCTACTAACTGCCCGGTCTGCTAACTGCTTGCTAGCTATCCCGGTCTGCTAACTGCTAACTTGCTAGCCCCGGTCTGCTAACTGCTAGCTTGCTAGCCCCGGCCTACTAACTGCTAGCTTGTTAGCACCGGCCTGCTAACTGTCTGAATCGCCATGTCCCCAGCCAGCCCAACCACTCACTGGACCCATATGTTCACTTGGCTACGCATGCCTCTCTCTAATATTAATATGTCTCGTCCATTACTAACCTGGTTAGTAATTACTGTCTTATTTCACTGTAGAGCCTCTAGCCCTGCACAATATGCCTTAACCAACCATGTTGTTCCACCTCCTACATATGCAATGACATCACCTGGTTTAAACGTCTTTAGAGACTATATATCTCTCATCATTATTCAATGCCTAGGTTTACCTCCAATGTACTCACATCCTACCTTACCTTTGTCTGTACACTATGCCTTGAATCTATGCTATCGTTCCCAGAAACCTGATCCTTTTACTCTCTGTTCCCGAATGTGCTAGACGGCCAGTTCGTATAGCCTTTAGCCGTACCCTTATCCTACTTCTCCTCGGTTCCTCTGGTGATGTAGAGGTTAATCTAGGTCCTGCAGTGCCTAGCTCCACTCCCACTCCCCAGGTGCTCTCATTTGTTGACTTCTGTAACCGCAAAAGTCTTGGTTTCATGCATGTTAACATTAGAAGCCTACTCCCTAAGTTTGTTTTTACTCACTGCTTTAGCATACTCTGCCAACCCGGATGTCTTAGCCGTGTCTGAATCCTGGCTTAGGAAAACCACCAAAAACCCTGAAATCTCCATCTCTAACTATAATTTTTTCTGCCAAGATAGAACTGCCAAAGGGGGCGGTGTTGTAATCTACTGCAAAGATAGCCTGCAGAGTTTTGTCTTACTATCCAGGTCTGTACCCAAACAATTCGAGCTTCTACTTCAAAAAATGAACCTTTCCAGAAACAAGTCTCTCACTGTTGCCGCTTGCTATAGACCACCCTCTGCCCCCAGCTGTGCCCTCGACACCATATGTGAATTGATTGCCCCCATCTATCTTCTGAGCTCGTGCTACTAGGTGACCTAAACTGGGACATGCTTAACACCCCGGCCATCCTACAATCTAAGCTTGATGCCCTCAATCTCACACAAATTATCAATGAACCTACCAGGTACAACCCCAAATCCGTAAACACGGGCACCCTCATAGATATCATCCTAACTAACTCGCCCTCCAAATACACCTCTGCTGTTTTCAATCAAGATCTCAGCGATCACTGCCTCATTGCCTGCATCCGTAATGGGTCTGCGACCAAACGACCACCCCTCATCACTGTCAAACGCTCCCTAAAACACTTCTGCGAGCAGGCCTTTCTAATTGACCTGGCCGGGGTGTCCTGGAATGACATTGACCTCATCCCGTCATTAGAGGATGCCTGGTTATTATTTTAAAAGTGCCTTCCTCACCATCTTAAATAAACATGCCCCATTCAAAAAATGTAGAACTAGGAATAGATATAGTCCTTGGTTCACTCCAGACCTGTCTGCCCTTGACCAGCACAAAAACATCCTGTGGCGTTCTGCATTAGCATCGAATAGCCCTTGTGATATGCAACTTTTCAGGGAAGTTAGGAACAAATATACACAGGCAGTTAAGAAAGCTAAGGCTAGCTTTTTCAAACAGAAATTTGCATCCTTTAGTACAAACTCCAAGAAGTTCTGGGACACTGTAAAGTCCATGGAGAATAAGAGCACCTCCTCCCAGCTGCCCACTGCTCTGAGGCTAGTAAACACTGTTACCACCGATAAATCCACTATAATTGAGAATTTCAATAAGCATTTCTCTACGGCTGGCCATGCTTTCCAACTGGCTACCCCTACCCCGGTCAACTGCCCGGCACCCTCCACAGCAACCCGCCAAAGCCCCCACCATTTCTCCTTCACCCAAATCCAGATAGCTGATATTCTGAAAGAGCTGCAAAATCTGGACCCCTACAAATCAGCCGGGTTAGACAATCTGGACCCTCTCTTTCTAAAATTATCTGTCGAAATTGTTGCATCCCCTATTACTAGCCTGTTCAACCTCTCTTTCGTATCGTCTGAGATTCCCAAAGATTGGAAAGCTGCCGCGGTCATCCTCCTCTTCAAAGGGGGTGACACTCTAGACCCAAACTGCTACAGACCTATATCTATCCTACCCTGTCTTCGAAAGCCAAGTTAACTAACAGATTACCGACCATTTCGAATCCCACCGTACCTTCTCTGCTATGCAATCTGGTTTCAGAGCTGGTAATGGGTACACCTCAGCCACACTCAAGGTCCTAAACGACATCATAACCGTCATCGATAAGAGACATTACTGTGCAGCCGTATTCATCGACCTGGCCAAGGCTTTCGACTCTGTCAATTCACCACATTCTTATTGGCAGACTCGACAGCCTTGGTTTCTCAAATGATTGCCTCGCCTGGTTTACCAACTACTTCTCTGATAGAGTTCAGTGTGTCAAATCGGAGGGCCTGTTGTCCGGACCTCTGGCAGTCTCTATGGGGGTACCACAGGCTTCAATTCTCGGGCCGACTCTCTTGACATCAATGATGTCGCTCTTGCTGCTGGTGATTCTCTGATCCACCTCTATGCCGACGACACCATTCTGTATACTTCTGGCCCCTCTTTGGACACTGTGTTAAGCACCAGCTGTCAGATCAGCTCACAGATCACTGCACCTGTGCATAGCCCATCTGTAAACAGCCCATCTTATCTACCTCATCCCAATACTGTATTTATTTATTTATCTTGCTGTGTTGCACCCCAGTATCTCTACTTGCACATTCCTCTTCTGCACATATACCCTTCCAGTGTTTAATTGCTATATTGTAATTACTTCGCCACCGTGGCCTATTTATTGCCTTAACTCCCTTATCTTACCTCATTTGCACTCACTGTATATAGACTTTTTTGGTTTATTTTTTCTACTGTATTATTGACTGTATGTTTTGTTTATTCCATGTGTTACTCTGTGTTGTTGTACGTGTCGAATTGCTTTGCTTTATCTTGGCCAGGTTGCAGTTGCAAATGAGAACTAGTTCTCAACTAGCCTACCTGGTGAAATAAAATAATAAATAAATAAATGTGCTGACCAACTGGTAGGTGTCTTCACTGACATTTTCAACATGTCCCTGAATGAGTCTGCAATACCAACATGTTTCAAGCAGACCACCATACTCCCTGTGCCCAAGAACACGAAGGCAACCTGCCCAAATAACTACAGACCCATAGCACTCATGTCCATAGCCATGAAGTGTTTTGAAAGACTGGTAATGGCTCACATCAACACCATTATCCGAGAAACCCTAGACCTACTCCAATTTGCATGCCGCCCAAACAGATCCACAGATGATGCAATCTCTATTGCACTCCATACTGCCCTTTCCCACCTGGACAAAAGGAACACCTACAGTTGAAGTCGGAAGTTGACATACACCTTAGCCAAATACATTTAAACTCAGTTTTTCACAATTCCTGACATTTAATCCTAGAAAAGAATTATTGTCTTAGGTCAGTTAGGATCACCACTTTATTTTAAGTTAAATGTCAGAATAATAGTAGAGAGAAGGATTTATTTCAGCTTTTATTCCTTTCATCACATTCCCAGTGGGTCAGAAGAGAACACTCAGTAGTATTTGGTAGCATTGACTTTAAATTGTTTAATTTGGGTCAAACGTTTCGGGTAGCCTTCCACAAGCTTCGCACAAAAGGTTGGGTGAATTTTGGCCCATTCCTCCTGACAGAGCTGGTGTAACGGAGTCAGGTTTGTAGGCCTCCTTGCTCGCACACGCTTTTTCAGTTCTGCCCACAAATTTGCTATGGGATTTGAGGTAAGGGCTTTGTGATGGCCACTCCAATACCTTGACTTTGTTGCCCTTAAGCCATTTTGCCACAACTTTGGAAGTATGCTTGGGGTCATTGTCCATTTGGAAGACCCATTTGCGACCAAGCTTTAACTTCCTGACTAATGTCTTGAGATGTTGCTTCAATATATCCACATAATTCTCCTACCTCATGATGTAATTTGTTTTGTGAGGTGCACCAGTCCCTCCTGCAGCAAAGCCCCCCCACAACATGATGCTGCCACCCCCGTGCTTCACGGTTGAGATGGTGTTCTTCGGCTTGCAAGCATCCCCCTTTTACCTCCAAATATAACGATGGTCATTATGGCCAAATAGTTCTATTTTTGTTTCATCAGACCAGAGGACGTTTCTCCAAGTACAATCTTTGTCCCCATGTGCAGTTGCAAACCGTAGTCTGGCTTTTTTATGGTGGTTTTGGAGCCGTGGCTTCTTCCTTGCTGAGCGGCCTTTTAGGTTATGTCGATATAGGACTCGTTTTACTGTGGATATAGATACTTTTGTACCTGTTTCCTGCAGCATCCTTACAAGGTCCTTTGCTGTTGTTCTGGGATTGATTTGCACTTTTCTCACCAAAGTACGTTCATCTCTAAGAGACAGAACACGTCTCCTTCCTGAGGGGTATGACTGCTGCGTAGTCCTATGGTGTATATACTTCCGTATTATTGTTTGTACAAATGAACGTGGTACCTTCAGGCGTTTGGAAATTTCTCCCGAGGATGAACCAGACTTGTGGAGGTCTACAATTTTTTTCTGAGGTCTTAGCTGATTTCTTTTGATTTTCCCATGATGTCAATCAAAGAGTCACTGAGTTTGAAGGTAGGCCTTGAAATACATCCACAGGTACACCTCCAATTGACTCAGATGATGTCAATTAGCCTATCAGAAGCTTCTAAAGACATGACATCCATTTTCTGGAATTTTCCAAGTTATATAAAGGCACAGTCAACCTAGTGTATATAAACTTCTGATCCACTGGAATTGTGATACAGTGAATTATAAGTGAAATAATCTGTAAAAAATTGTTGGCAAAATGACTTGTGTCATGCACAAAGTCGATGTCCTAACTGACTTGCCAAAACTATAGTTTGTTAACAAGACATTTGTGGAGTGGTTGAAAAATGAGTTTAATTGACTCCAACCTAAGTGCATGTAAACCTTTGACTTCAACTGTATGTGAGAATGCTATTCATTGAATACAGCTCAGCGTTCAACACCATAGTATCCTCAAAGCTCATCGCTAAGCTAAGAATCCTGGGGCTAAACACCTCCCTCTGCAACTGGATCCTGGACTTCCTGATGGGCCTCCCCCAGGTGATGAGGGTAGGGAAGCAACACATCTGCCACGCTGATCCTCAACACTGGAGCCCCCCAGGGGTGCGTGCTCAGTTCCCTCCTGTATTCCCTGTAAACCCACGACTGCATAGCCAGGCACGACTCCAACACCATCATTAAGTTTGCAGATGACACAACATTGGTAGGCCTGATCACTGACAACGACGAGACTGCCTACAGGGATGAGGTCACAGACCTGGCCTTGTGGTGCCAGAATAACAACCTATCCCTCAACGTAACCAAGACTAAGGAGATGATTGTGGAGTACAGGAAAAGAAGGACCAAGCACACCCCCATTCTCATCGACGGGGCTGTAGTGGAGCAGGTTGAGAGCTTCAAGTTCCTTGGTGTCCACATCACCAACAAACTAGAATGGTCCAAACACACCAAGACAGTCGTGAAGAGGGCACGACAAAGCCTATTCCCCCTCAGGAAACTAAAAAGATTTGGCATGGGTCCTCAGATCCTCAAAGGGTTCTACACCTGCAATATCGAGAGCATCCTGACTGGTTGCATCACTGCCTGGTACGGCAATTGCTCGGCCTCCGACCGCAAGGCACTACAGAGGGTAATACGTATGGCCCAGCACATCACTGGGGCTAAGCTGCCTGCCATCCAGAACTTCTACACCAGGCGATGTCAGAGGAAGGGCCTAAAAGTTGTCATAGACCCCAGCCACCCCAGTCATAGACTGTTCTCTCTACTACTGCATGGCAAGCGATACCGGAGTGCGAAGTCTAGGACAAAAATACTTCTCAACAGTTTTTACCCCCAAGTCATAAGACTCCAGAACAGGTAATCAAATGGCTACCCGGACTATTTGCATTGTGTTCCCCCCCCCCCCCCCCCAACCCCTCTTTGTCACTTTAACTATACATTCATGTACATACTACCTCAGTTGGCCCGACATACCAGTGCCCCCGCACATTTGCTAACCGGGCTTTCTGCATTGTGGCCCGCCACCCGTTACCTACCACCCGCCAACCCCTCTTTTACGCTACTGCTTCTCTCTGTTTATCATAAATGCATAGTCACTTTAACCATATCTACATGTACATACTACCTCAATCAGCCCAACTAACTGGTGCCTGTATGTAGCCTCGTTACTGTATATAGCCTCTCTACTGTTTTTTTAACTGTCCTTTTTCTGTTGTTTTATTTCTTTACTTACCTATTGTTCACCTAATACCTTTTTTGCACTGTTGCTTAGAGCCTGTAAGTAAGCTTTTCACTGTAAGGTCTACACCTGATGTATTCGGTGCATGTGACAAATACACTTTGTTTTGATTTGTTCAGAGGAGACCGTGTGAATCAAGCCTTCATGGTCGAATTGCTGCAAAGAAACCGCTACTAAAGGACATCAATAAGAAGAAGACGCTTGGGCCAAGAAACACGAGCAATGGAGATTAGACCAGTGGAAATCTGTCCTTTGGTCTGATGAGTCCAAATGTTATATTTTGGTTCCAACCCCCGTGTCTTTGTGAGATGCAGAGTAGGTGAACAGATGATATCCGCATGTGTGGTTCCCACCGTAAAGCATGGAGGAGGAGGCGTGATGGTGTGGGGTTGCTTTTCTGGTGACACTGTCTGTGATTTATCTTGAATTCAAGGCACACTTAACCGACATTGGCTACCATAGCATTCTGCAGTGATACGCCATCCATCTGGTTTGCACTTAGTCCCACTATCATTTGTTTTTCAACAGTGCAATGACCCCAAACACACCTCCAGGCTGTGTAAGAGCTATTTGACGAAGAAGGAGAGTGATGGAGTGCTGCATTAGATGACCTGGCCTCCAGAATCACCCGACCTCAACCCAATTGGGATGGTTTTGGTTGAGTTGGTCTGCAGAGTGAAGGAAAAGAAGTCAACAAGTGCTCGGCATATGGGAACAACCACTAGACTGTTGGAAAAGCATTCCAGGTGACTACCTTATGAAGCTTGTTGAGAGAATGCCAAGAGTGTGCAAAGCTGTCGTCAAGGCAAAGGGTGGCTACTTTGAAGAATCTAAAATCTAAAATACATTTTGATTTGTTTTAACACTTTTTTGGTTACTACATGATTCCATATGTGTTATTTCATCATTTTGATGTCTTCACTATTATTCTACAATGTAGAAAATTAAGGAAAACCCTGCAGAGTGAAGGAAAAGAAGTCAACAAGTGCTCGGCATATGGGAACAACCACTAGACTGTTGGAAAAGCATTCCAGGTGACTACCTTATGAAGCTTGTTGAGAGAATGCCAAGAGTGTGCAAAGCTGTCGTCAAGGCAAAGGGTGGCTACTTTGAAGAATCTAAAATCTAAAATACATTTTGATTTGTTTTAACACTTTTTTGGTTACTACATGATTCCATATGTGTTATTTCATCATTTTGATGTCTTCACTATTATTCTACAATGTAGAAAATTAAGAAAAACCCTTGAATGAGTAGATGTGTCCAAACTTTAGAATGGTAATGTATATATATTTTTTGGGGCCAGGTTTCAGAGCGTTTCATTTGTACTTCACCTCATCTACCCCCAAAGTTTAGAAGCCACCTAGGTGACATCGGTGTCCATTTTGTTCTAGAATTCTCCCCATGTACAGTATATTGTTTAAACCCTCTGTGCTACTTTTTTTAAAAACGTGAAAGTACAGAATGCTAAATTAGTTACAGGATTCTCCAGTTAACATTTTGATGATCATCATGTCAAGCTCATCAAAATTATAAAAATACACAAAATAATTAAGAAAGTATAAAAGTATTTTACTGAGACAAACTTCCTTGCTTTTCAAAACATGATTGTTAATATTTCTCTCTTCTATTTGAATTAATGAACATATCTTGGGGTGGCAGGTTGCCTAGTGGTTAGAGTGTTGGGCCAGTAACCAAAAGGTTGCTAGATCAAATCCCTAAGCTGGCAAGGTAAAAATCTGCCAGTTAAGGCAGCTAATCTACTGTTTCTAGGCCGTCACTGTAAATATGAAATTTGTTCATAACTGACTTGCCTAGTTAAATAAAGGTTAAATAAAATAATAATAATAATAATTGGAAGCTAGTCTGGAACTGTCTGACCTTCAACACATTCTGCAAGAGAGAAAAAGCTGCCAGAACGCTAAGTAATTAAAAGTGAGGCCTTTAATGAATAAAAATACGAATTAATTGAGCTGTGTCAAGGAATGGTGCATACACTCTGGGTTGAATTAGAGAGGGGTGGCTGGTGTAGTGTTATGGATTAATGGTAGTTGTAAACGGTGCAGAGAAACATATAGGTCTACAATAATGTCATTCAGTGGAGGGGCTGACAGTGTCGATTTGAACCACATTGTGATGGTGTCAGATTTGTAATGTTAACCCAACTGTTGTCAGATGTTCACAGTTTAGCCTATCCATGTGGCACAGCACTTTGTTCCATGAATACTACAGTAAATGTGAAATGTTACACATGTTGGGAGACCCCCCCCCCCCAAAATGTAATGACACAACCTTTCATCAACAAATAACCTTCAATTCATGATGTTTTACATTTACATTTTAGTCATTTAGCAGACGCTCTTATCAAGAGCGACTTACAGTAGAGTGCATACATTTTATTACATACTGAGACAAGGATATCCCTACCGGCCAAGAGCAGACGCTCTTATCCAGAGCGACTTACAGTAGAGTGCATACATTTTTACATACTGAGACAAGGATCCCTACCCCTACCGGCCAAACCCTCCCTAACCCGGACGACGCTATGCCAATTGTGCGTCGCCCCACAGATCTCCCGGTTGCGGCCGGCTGCGACAGAGCCTGGGCGCAAACCCAGCCCAGCCTGGGCGCGAACCCAGAGACTCTGGTGGCGCAGCTAGCACTGCGATGCAGTGCCCTAGACCACTGCGCCACCAAGGAGATCTCTTATCAAAATGAAAAGAACCCTAGTGGTTATGAGCGTTGAGCCAGTAACCGAAAAGACTGTGGTTTTAATCCCCGAGCCGATCTGGTGAAAAATCTGTTGATGTGCTCTTGAGCAAAGCACTTAACCCTAATTGCTCCTGTAAGTCACTCTGGATAAGAGTGTCTGCTAAATGTAAAAAAAGGAGAATGTGGAAGGCTTAATTTGGGATGTAAAACTCACCAGAGCGAGTCTTACTCAAATACATTTTTTAAAATGTTGAGCAGAAAGCTTCACTTGAGATTTCCTACAGGTTAAAACAGCAGGTCCCAGTCAGTAAATGGTTGAGTCACAATTCCCTATTTCCTGTTGTGCACTGAGTTTGACCAGGGCCCATGCTTCCTGAATGAAACCCTATCCCCTACATGGTGCACTACTTCTGACCATAGCTGTCCCAAATGGCACTCTATTCTCTAGATAGTGGCATTTGGGACATATCCAATGTGATGGAGAGAGAGAGAGAGAAAATACAATTCTGAGAGTTGTGACATTCTGGAACGCATAGAGTGAGGCGATTCAAGCTGTGCATAAACGGCTGTTTATCAGTAGGAAGTGGTGAGGCATAGCTGGAGAGAACATGGAGGTCCTGGTAAGGTGTTACCCCCCCTCTCTTTTCAAGGAACTTAAATTATTTTTCATTAATCAGGGTTTTTTGGGCGTGGGTTGGGGGATTCTGTTTGGGTAGCTAGCTAAAGGAATAATACTTTTGTGGCAAAATGTAAGGAGTGGTTTGTTTATGGGTTACTGGCTTTCTATACTCAAAATGTCATTTATGACTGCATGTGTATGAATTGTATGTATATATCCCCTCACTCACCCACCTACTATATATGTGTGGTACAGTATATCCTACAATCCAAATCCCTCCCTACATTGTTGACGCCATCGGAATGTAAACTATGTAACCGCTAGTTCAAGGCACCCCAAGATATCACCGCTTTCCACCCCGTGACGTCTTCATGTAATCTAATCACGGCAGTGTGCCATGGATCTAACTGTGTCTACCTCCATTACCTGTGTGATGGCATCACACCAGGGTGCTACTGCAGCTCGCACCACATCAAGAGACACTGTCACGTGCTCCTCTCAAAGGCTAAAGACAGGGGCCTGACACTACTGTACTGGTACTATATCTTTTTGTGTGTGTGTGTGTGTGTGTGTGTGTGTGTGTGTGTGTGTGTGTGTGTGTGTGTGTGTGTGTGTGTGTGTGTGTGTGTGTGTGTGTGTGTGTGTGTGTAACAATATATGTGTGTTACCGGATTAAACAAAACACGCCAAGGGTCACCAAGATGGCTGGTATATGTTACCCATAGATGAACCATTTGTGTTATTAGCACTACGTAATACCTTCTCTTTGAGATACCCATAGAAAGTGCAAAAAAGCCCCTTTGGCCATGTTGTATAATTAGCATGGCTATGCTTAGATGGTGATGGTGGTTAACACGTGTGTCACAATGTTACAATTAACAGCAAGGAAAGTGTACGGAACGCCATAAAATAGTTGGGATTCACACCTACGTTGCAGATCACACCTGCTATCATCTGTTCACTCAATATGTCGACATTATATACGGTAACATTTGGACAGGAAAAACACACCCAGTTGAATTAGCTGCTATTTACTTGAAAGTGAGAGAGAGAAAACGTAACAGTATCTTCTACGCGTTAAACAAATGTAGCTATTCCATCCATGGTAGTATTCTTCATGCTGTGTTGTCTGTGCTTTGGCTCGCCCCATATATATATTGTGAAGTGTGTGCTGGTGGTGCTGAGTGGTGGAGAGAGCGTCACAGAACATTACAAGCCCATCACAGGCTCACCACGCCTCATTAGAGTGCAACTAGCTGTACACTCCAGACCCAAGACACACACACACACACACACACCAGGGGTTGTTAGGTTGCTATATCTCAGTACTTACCTCTCACTGACGGATGCAGCAGTGTTTTGGCACACAATGGCTACCATGTATCACCCAGTTGCACAACGTAGAGATAATACCCACATAGCTTTTGCAATTCTCTATTTTTCTCTTTTTATTTTCTTCATGACCATAAAATATACTGAGTGTTCCAGCACAAAACGGCTAATAGGATCTTAATTTGATGACCCTGTTGTTGAAGGAAATTTCCTGCACAGCATGAAATGCAAACTTGTAGTGTATTCAAGGTTTAAAAAGGCTTTTAAAGTTTGCAATTTCCACTTTAACATTTCCAACTTGATTTGCCCTTACTAAAAATATATCAACCCCCACAAAAATGTCCATTAATTATAATTTACATTTACTGCTGTTGCAGGATTATTTTCCTGCTGTAAGAAACTGATCAAATTAAGATCCTACATCTGTAATACCCAGGTGGGTATACATTGGTGGTGGAAGGGGGGAATTGTAAATATGTAATGAAAATTACTCCTTGTAGCTTTGCAATGCTCTCTCTAGCCATCTTCCTATAGGTGACCTACAGTTACCTTTTGAAGAGCAAATCCAATTAGCCTATGCAAGATACTTTTTTTGCTTGTGTAGCTCATGGGGTTGTGTGAAACGTACTCCTCAGACTGAAGTGTCCCCACTTGTGCTAGTGAATAGCTGGCGTTTCACGTGGCACCGACATGTAAGACGCTTCAGGAGGGTGGTCACGTGTGCTAACAGGGCAGCGGTCCAGAGTTCCCGCAAGGTATGGGCTCAATCAGGAGGACCTGGTACTCATTAAGCAAGCAGCGTGACGTCCTTTACAGTGGTGACTTGGATCTGGGGTCGCTGTTGAGTAAGTTTGAGGGGTGAATGTAGCACATGTGCATGTGTAGAACTTACTCCTCAGCCTGAAGTGTCCCCACTTGTACCAGTGAATAGCTAGCTTTATTGCGTGGCATGACATCTTTTACACTTGGTTTGGCCCAGATGTCCACTGTGTGTTTGTAGTGTCACCACTGAGGCCCAGAGAGCATCTCTTACGGTTCGACAGAGGGAACTAGGGAACTCTACTATAGCCCTGAAACGAAACGCCAGGCGGTGCATATTGATGCTGCTTGCCTAGAACAACACAACACAGAAACCCCATCTGCACTAACAATGTAATTAAACGGTCCTGACAGCCTAGTGTGTGTAGTGTGCTTGTGTAGTGTGTGTGTGTGTGTGTAGTGTGGGGCAGCTGCATTCATATGGTAGAGAACAGAACAGATCACAAAAGGCTGAGGGGTAGAGGAGACATGAAGCTATGCACTGTGGTATGAGGGGTGAGGAGGAGATATGAAGCTATGCACTGTGGTATGAGGGGTGAGGAGGAGATATGAAGCTATGCACCGTGGTATGAGGGGAGAGGAGGAGATATGAAGCTATGCACCGTGGTATGAGAGGCGAGGAGGAGATATGAAGCTATGCACCGTGGTATGAGAGGTAGAGGAGGAGATATGAAGCTATGCACCGTGGTATGAGAGGCGACGAGGAGATATGAAGCTATGCACCGTGGTATGAGAGGCGAGGAGGAGATATGAAGCTATGCACTGTGGTATGAGAGGCGAGGAGGAGATATGAAGCTATGCACCGTGGTATGAGGGGTAGAGGAGGAGATATGAAGCTATGCACCGTGGTATGAGGGGTAGAGGAGGAGATATGAAGCTATGCACCGTGGTATGAGAGGCGAGGAGAAGATATGAAGCTATGCACCGTGGTATGAGAGGCGAGGAGGAGATATGAAGCTATGCACCGTGGTATGAGGGGTAGAGGAGGAGATATGAAGCTATGCACCGTGGTATGAGGGGTAGAGGAGGAGATATGAAGCTATGCACCGTGGTATGAGAGGCGAGAAGGAGATATGAAGCTATGCACCGTGGTATGAGAGGCGAGGAGGAGATATGAAGCTATGCACCGTGGTATGAGAGGCGAGGAGGAGATATGAAGCTATGCACCGTGGTATGAGAGGCGATGAGGAGATATGAAGCTATGCACCGTGGTATGAGAGGTAGAGGAGGAGATATGAAGCTATGCACCGTGGTATGAGAGGCGAGGAGGAGATATGAAGCTATGCACCGTGGTATGAGAGGCGAGGAGGAGATATGAAGCAATGCACCGTGGTATGAGAGGTGAGGAGGAGATATGAAGCTATGCACCGTGGTATGAGGGGTGAGGAGGAGATTTGAAGCTATGCACCGTGGTATGAGTGGTGAGGGGGAGATATGAAGCTATGCACCGTGGTATGATAGGTGAGGGGGAGATATGAAGCTATTCACCGTGGTATGAGAGGCGAGGAGGAGATATGAAGCTATGCACCGTGGTATGAGAGGTAGAGGAGGAGATTTGAAGCTATGCACCGTGGTATGAGAGGCGAGGAGGAGATATGAAGCTATGCACCGTGGTATGAGAGGTAGAGGAGGAGATATGAAGCTATGCACCGTGGTATGAGAGGCGAGGAGGAGATTTGAAGCTATGCACCGTGGTATGAGAGGCGAGGAGGACATATGAAGCTATGCACCGTGGTATGAGAGGTAGAGGAGGAGATATGAAGCTATGCACCGTGGTATGAGAGGCGAGGAGGAGATATGAAGCTATGCACCGTGGTATGAGAGGCGAGGAGGACATATGAAGCTATGCACCGTGGTATGAGAGGTAGAGGAGGAGATATGAAGCTAAGCACCGTGGTATGAGAGGCGAGGAGGAGATATGAAGCTAAGCACCGTGGTATGAGAGGCGAGGAGGAGATATGAAGCTATGCACCATGGTATGAGAGGCGAGGAGGAGATATGAAGCTATGCACCGTGGTATGAGAGGCGAGGAGGAGATATGAAGTTATGCACCGTGGTATGAGGGGTAGAGGAGGAGATATGAAGCTATGCACCGTGGTATGAGAGGCGAGGAGGAGATATGAAGCTATGCACCGTGGTATGAGAGGCGAGGAGGAGATATGAAGCTATGCACCGTGGTATGAGAGGCGAGGAGGAGATATGAAGCTATGCACCGTGGTATGAGAGGCGAGGAGGAGACATGAAGCTATGCACCGTGGTATGAGAGGCGAGGAGGAGATATGAAGCTATGCACCGTGCTATGAGTGGCGAGAAGGAGATTCAACAGTACAGAAAGGCCTAAAAAAAACGTACATTTTTGAAAGCGAAAAAAAAATGTACACTCAAGTACGGACATGTTATAGTAACAAAATGGGGAGAGAAGGAGATGGAGGGAGATGGAGAGAGTGAGCGAGAGAGAGAAAACGAAAAAGGCAAAGCGAGGGAGAGAGACTCGAGTGTATGAATGATTGTTGTGATTTGGTCAAATAGAGAGTGTAGTTTTAGGTCAAGCCAAAGAAGGAGGTGGCCCACAGTAATAGCACCCCCACCCTAAACACATACTGTAAATGCCCCCTGTCTGTGTGTGTGTGTCTGTCTGTTCGTCTGTCTGTAATCTCAGACAACTGCCCTTTCTGTTACTGCCTTGCTGAGCAGGGAAATTGTATTTTCCAGCTGACCTTATCTCCTTCGACAGAGCTTTCAGTCCACTGCAGTCAGTTATACTGTAGGGTTACATCTCAAATGGCACCCTATTCCCTATATAGTTCACTACTACTTATGACAGGGCCCACAGGGCTCTGGTCAAAAGTAGTGCACTATATAGGGAATAGGGTGTCATTGAGGACACAAACCTTAGAGATGATGCTGACAGAGACGGACTATATTGTTATACATCTATGAGGTACTGTAGAGAGAAATAGTAGCACGGGATTGGAATCCCTGTTTTTAATCAGGTGTTATTTAATTATTCAATCATTCCATCTGTGGTATCAGATCACAGTACTCGCCCCACTTGCCAGTATGTGGTCAGTGAGGAGGACTCCCTCTGAAGAGGTGTTGCATGTTTTAAACTGTACTATAATGTCCTATGTGGTTTTTACCTTTCAAATGTCCTATTTGGTAAATAGTGGACTGTTAAGTAGGCCTGAAGCAGATCAAATAGCATAACTTTTTGGGGAATTGTTGACATACATTAAGTATACTGTACTAAATGTGTACTACATTTACATGTTTCCTTTTCACCCTTCTTTATTTACTTTAATAAATGAGCATGGCATTCAGTGTTGTTTCCATGAGACGCCAGTGTTTAAATATAGTGCTTTGGTTGTGTTTCAAGTAGGCCTACTAGGCTTTCAACAAGGGTGACTGAAGACGATCAAGTGGAGTGGGGCTTTTTAGAAACACAGCAGCTTGAATCTGCCAATCACACTCTAGTCTATAAAATAAGAGAAACGTACCGGTAGTTAGGAGGAGTCAACAGAAGGATGATCTCAATGCCCTACTGTGTCCGTCCACTGCCAATTCACCATATCAACACACATGCACGCACGCACACACACACGCGGGCGTGCACACACACACACACACACACAACGCGTTTCACTTTGTAATCCCATTACCCCATTAGAGAGTAAGACATCCACCAGTCATTTCAGAAAAACGTGTGTGTGTGTGTGTGTGTGTGTGTGTGTGTGTGTGTGTGTGTGTGTGTGTGTGTGTGTGTGTGTGTGTGTGTGTGTGTGTGCGTGCGTGTGTGCGTGCGTGCGTGCGTGCGTGCGTGCGTGCGTGCGTGCGTGCGTGCGTGCGTGCGTGCGTGTGTGTGTAACAATATATGTGTGTTACCGGATTAAACAAAACACGCCAAGGGTCACCAAGATGGCTGGTATATGTTACCCATAGATGAACCATTTGTGTTATTAGCACTACGTAATACCTTCTCTTTGAGATACCCATAGAAAGTGCAAAAAAGCCCCTTTGGCCATGTTGTATAATTAGCATGGCTATGCTTAGATGGTGATGGTGGTTAACACGTGTGTCACAATGTTACAATTAACAGCAAGGAAAGTGTACGGAACGCCATAAAATAGTTGGGATTCACACCTACGTTGCAGATCACACCTGCTATCATCTGTTCACTCAATATGTCGACATTATATACGGTAACATTTGGACAGGAAAAAACACACCCAGTTGAATTAGCTGCTATTTACTTGAAAGTGAGAGAGAGAAAACGTAACAGTATCTTCTACGCGTTAAACAAATGTATCTATTGTGTGTGTGTGTGTGTGTGTGTGTGTGTGTGTGTTTAGGTTGTGTAGGGTGGCTTGCATGAATGTTGCTCTTGGCCTTTCTTCGCCGAGCTCTTTCATACTGGATTTCAAGTTGATCATGTTCTACATTTCAAATGTGTCATTCGTATTAATGTTGGCGCTCTCTCAAAGGAAGAGCCCACTGGTGTTATCCCTGCACTGCAGGAATTCATTAGCATTGCACAGAGAGTGGGTGCTGGCACACTCCAGCACATCCATGCAAATGGGAATGGATAGCTAATGTATTGTGGCAAGCAAGGATGTTTGTTTGTTTGTTCGATGCTGTGGATTTCTGGGATGAAGAAAAACACATTTCAGAAACTACAAACATGTTTGTAGCTGTTGTCGTTGTAATTCCCATGTTTGGATATACTATACAGTAGAAAAGCCTCAGGGATTTTGCTCGCAATGTACATGTATAGAAAACATGAAGTGCGTTTTAGGTTTTGTGTTTGACTTGTATAGCTTCAGTGCGTTATGGATGTTGGTCATTTCATGCAGGATCTATTTTCGTGGAATAGGCTATGTAATAACAGCCCGCGATCAACTCCAAGTCATAAACCTAATTTGCCTTGCATTGTCATTGATCGCTTCACAAGTCACCTAAGCTCCCACTGTGTCCCACTGTTTCCTAGTCTGACCATATTTGGTTCAAGCAGGCTGAAAAGGAGCCCATCATTTTCAGGATCGTTATGAGACTGCCCCAGGGCCTCGGAGGAGACCTCACGCAGTCACACCGAGCATATTGTTTCATGATAGAAATGTGATGTTTTACGTCCCAAATGACACACTATTCCCTTTACAGTGCACTAGTTTTGATCAGGCCCCCTGGTCAAAAGTAGTGCACTATGTAGGGAATAAGGTGCCATTTGAGAGGCAGTCATGCTCTCTCTTTCTCTCTCTGGTGTTATGCCAGGTCAGGGTTGGATGCGCAGTTTGCTGCCATTCGCTAGTGATCATGAGCCAATAAGGCCGACGGCAGTGAGATCTTGCAGCTAGAGAGCACATCATATGAGGTGTGAATAAAAACCTTTCCACCTGGACATGCAAGAGCTGCTGGAGCCGTGCTTGGACATGCAAGGAAGGAACTGCCGGCAGGATTTTTGGCCTTTAATTGTCCATGGTTGTTGAGCTAAGACAGTGATCGTGTTAAATTGCTGAGAAATTTATAGCTGTGAATTCTCAGGGTGAAATTTTGGACATGCTCTGCTTGATCCAAATAAACAATGAGAGAATAAATATACAGTTCATTAGAGTTACCAGCCTCAGAAATTGCAGGCCAAATAAATGCTTCACAGAGTTCAAATAACAGACACATCTCAACCTCAACTGTTCAGAGGAGACTGTGTGAATCAGGCCTTCATGGTCGAATTACTGCAAAGAAACCACTACTAAAGGTGACCGATAATAAGAAGAGACTTGCTTGGGCCAAGAAACACGAGCAATGGACATTAAACCGGTGGAAATTTGTCCTTTTGTAAGGACCGATGCTGGAGAAGAGAAGCAGGTACGGGGAGTTGAACATCTAATGTGGAACAGAAATCGAAGAGTACAGGAAAAGCGTCAGATCAGGTAACAAAAATGACAAACAAACGTTAATCCTGAAGTGGGGAACAGAGCTTGGCAACAGACAGATACAAGGGAAGTAATGACAGGTGAATGAGTCCAGGTGAGTCCAATAATTGCTAATGCGCATGATGGGGGGGGAAGGCAGGTGTGCGTAATTATGGTGGCAGGAGTGCGTAATGCTGGCTCCAGGTCATCTACAAGTCTCTGCTAGGAAAAGCCCCGCCTTATCTCAGCTCACTGGTCACCATAGCAGCACCCACCCGTAGCACAGGCTCCAACAGGTATATCTCACTGGTCACCCCCAAAGCCAATTCTTCCTTTGGCCGCCTCTCCTTCAAGTTCTCTGCTGCCAATGACTGGAACGAACTGCAAAAATCTCTGAAGCTGGAGACTCTACCTCCCTCACTAGCTTTAAGCACCAGCTGTCAGAGCAGCTCACAGATCACTGCACCTGTACACAGCTCATCTGTAATTACCTCATCCCCATACTGTATTTATTTATTTATCTTGCTCCTTTGTACCCCAGTATCTCTACTTGCACATTCATCTTCTCTACATCCTACCATTCCAGTGTTTAATTGCTATATTTTAATTACTTCGCCACCATGGCCTATTTATTGCCTTACCTCCCTTATCCTACCTCATTTGCACATGCTGTATATAGATTTTTCTACTGTATTTTTGATTGTATGTTTGTTTATTCCATGTGTAACTCTGTTGTTGTATGTGTCGAACTGCTTTGCTTTATCTTGGCCAGGTCGCAGTTGCAAATGAGAACTTGTTCTCAACTAGCCTACCTGGTTAAATAAAGGTGAAATAAAATTAAAATAAATAAAAAATGCTGGGAAGCCTGGCGCCCGAAGTGAGGGGTAGCGGGAGCAGGCGTAACACCTTTGGTCTGAGGATTCCAAATGTTTTTTTATTGAGACGTAGAGTAGGTGAACGGATGATCTCCATGTGTGGTTCCACCGTAAAGCATGGAGGAGGAGGTGTGATGGTGTTGTGGTGCTTTGCTGGTGACACTGTCTGTGATTTATTTAGAATTCAAGGCACACTTAGCCAGCATGGCTACCAGGCATTCTGCAGCGATACGCCATCCCATCTGGTTTGCGCTTACTGGGACTATCATTTATTTTTCAACATGACAAAGACCCAACACACCTCCAAGTTGTGTAAGGGCTATTTGACCAAGAAGGAGAGTGATGGAGTGCTGCATCAGATGACCTGGCATTCACAACCACACGACCTCAACCCAATTGAGATGGTTTGGGGTGAGTTGGTCCGCATAGTAAAGGAAAAGCAGCCAATAAGTCCTCAGAATATGTGGGAACTCCTTCAAGAAAAGCATTCCAGGTGAAGCTGGTTGAGAGAATGCCAAGAGTTGTGCAAAGCTGTCATCAAGGCAAAAGATGGCTACTTTGAAGAATCTAAAATACAAAATATAAACCCTTGAATGATTAGGTGTGTCCAAACTTTTGACTGGTACTGTAAGTGTTCAGACCTTTTACTCAGTGCTTTGTTGAAGCACCTTTGGCAGCGATTACAGCCTCGAGACTCCCTGGGTATGACGCTACAAGTTTGACACACCTGTATTTGTGGAGTTTCTCGCATTCTTCTCTGCATATCCTCTCAAGCTCTGTCAGGTTGGACGGAGAGCGTCGCTGAACAGCTACTTTCAGGTCTCTCCAGAGATGTTCGATCGGGTTCAGTCTGGGCTCTGGCTGGGCCACTCAAGGACATTCAGAAACTTGTCCCGAAGCCACTCCTGTGTTGTCTGGACTGTGTGCTTAGGGTTGTTGTCCTGTTGGAAGGTGAACCTTCACCCCCGTCTAAGGTCCTGAGTGCTCTGGAGCAGATTTTCATCAAGGATCCCTCTGTACCTTGCACCGTTCATCTTTCCCTTGATCCTGACTAGTCGCCCAGTCCCTGCCATTGAAAAACATCCCCACAGCATGATGCTGCTCCACCATGCTTAACCGTAGGGATGGTGCCAGGTTTCCTCCATACATCACGCTTGGCATTCAGGCCAAAGAGTTCAATCTTGGTTTCATTAGACCGGAGAATCTTGTTTCTCATTGTCTGAGAGTCCAAGCGGGCTGTCATGTGCATTTTACTGAGGAATGGCTTCCGTCTGGCTACTCTACCATAAAGGCTTGATTGGTGGAGTGCTGCGGAGATGGTTGTCCTGGAAGGTTCTCCCATCTCCACAGACAAACTCTGGAGCTCTGTCAGAGTGACCATCGGGTTCTTAGTCACCTCCCTGACCAAGACCCTTCTCCCCCTGATTGCTCAGTTTGGCCAGGTGGCCAGCTCTAGGAAGAGTCTTGGTTGTTCCAAACTTCTTCCATTTAAGAATGATGGAGTCCACTGTGTTCTTGGGGACCTTCAATGCTGCCTAGATTTTTTTGGTACCCTTCCCCCAGATCTGTGCCTCGACACAATCCTGTCTCGGAGCTCTACAGACAACTCCTTCGACCTCATGGCTTGGTTTTTGCACTGACATACACTGTCAACTGTGGGACCTTATATAGACAGATGTGTGCCTTTCCAAGTCATGTCCAATCAATTGAATTTTCCACAGGTGGACTCCAAGTTTTTTATTTTCACTTTGTCATTATGGGCTATTGCGTGTAGATTGATTCATTTTTATTTTTATTTAATACATTTTAGAATAAGGCTGTAACGTAAACAAAATGTCGAAAAAGCCAAGGGGTCTAAATAATTTCCGCACTGTATATATCCATTTTTGAATAGAGTAATTGAATGGAGATCATATAAACATGTCACTGATTTTAGTGATCCTCAATAATTGAAATCTCCCTCCACATGAATGAATATATTATAAGACAAGGAGTGTGTAGTGTGTATACCACTCTGCCAGTAATCAAGACTTTGCCTCTTTGAACCACTAACTGCAATGAGAGAAAGTCCTCTTCTGAAGTCACGTCAGCGAGGAAACATGAACACGTTCGCCTCTTAGCGCTTCACAAGGACAAGGTCTCTTTAACAAGTGTGTTGGCAGTCAGACTGGTAATGACTTAGGGGGCCCAGGAAACCTCTTTGATAAGTGACTTTAGCCACTGCTGCTGCAGCCTCTAAATTCATGTTTGGAACACTTCTCTAATATGTCTGTAATGTTATTATCTGGAGATCACATTATGTTGTTCTCATAAACTCTCCTTGGCACACAGAGAAGCACGAACATCCTGCCACCTCACCTCTCTGATAAAATGACAGAGGTGTCATCTGTCTCACTGTCATCTGGCTCTATCTGCCCCTCACTTATTATTTGGCAGAGAAATATTGTTTAAATTTTACAATATTTAAGTCACTGAATAATATTGAACCACATGTTATATAATCCTTATAATACAGCATTATAAGGGTTTGTACATGCTTATAACACATAATAAAGCATCATACCTGCTGGCTTTAAATAATGTTCTACCTCATATTGCTTTGACCTCAAGGCTGGCAAATTATGGTTGCATGACAACTCTCTAAGAAGCCTGATATTAAAACTTAATATAGATAAGGATACACAGAATAAAACATCAGAAAGAATATAGGCCTACATTCTTGTGTTGTGTTAGAAAGCAATCACATCAACTGTCCCTGCAAACACAACTCAGCATAACTGAATCCGGCCACAATGTCATAACGCCATATGCTCTGTACTCTCAGTAAACGACTTGCGGTGTAATTTTGAGCATGAGCATTTGAGTAGGTTACAATCTCCTCTGTCATTCCCTACTCAGCTGAATTCATGCTTTAGGAGAGTTGTTGGTTTGGCAGCCCCTCTCTCTGGGGCACCACTGCTCAATGGGCTGTTATTGTACTGCACTATCATCCTGCACCAGGCATATAAACAGATTGACTCCCTGACACTTTTTCCCCCCCACCCCTTATTTGTAGTGTTTTTTTAAATTTTCTTTCCCACAGGTTTTGCCTTCATTCACTACTGTCACAATTGCAGTAGGTTGCAAAAGTTGCTGAATAGTAGAATGGTATATGAATGAATCATTTTGTCAATAATCAAGAAGGGGGTGGTTTTGTTCGATTGAGAAAGTCTCCATCATGCATTTCTATACAAGTGTGCATCCTCAATCCTCAGCCAGCAGACCTCCACCTCCTCCTCCTTCTGAATCACATTAGAAAGCAACACATCACCAGACAACTAATTCAGTTGTGAGCTCTCTGACCCCAGCTAAATATGAATGTATTTGTCCTGCTTCTAAACTAAACTATTTCCCGACCTTCTTTGTATGTTCTTTGTATATCCTTTGTGTATCTAAAAAAAATACAGATACCCTTCATTCCATGAGTAAATGCATTAGCACATGCACTCACACACCACTCTACACTCTTAGAAAAAAAGGTGCTATCTAGAACCTTAAAGGGTTTTCTGACTTTCCTCATAGGATAACCCTTTGAAGAACCCTTTTTGGTTCCAGGTAGAACCCTATTGGGTTCCATGTAGAACCCATACGGTTCTACATTGAACCCAAAAGAGTTCTACCTGGAACTAAAAATGGTTCTCCTATGGGGACAGCCGAGGGAAACCTTTTGGAACCTTTTTTACTAAGAGTGTACATTACACCGGTGCTTCCCAAACTTTTTCATTCATGCCCCACTTTCATCATTGTGGAACATCTCCACCCCCCATTTTTCCTGCAATTCTATACATTTTGCAATGGGTTGGAGATCAATTGTTGCAGTTTTGTAGCAAATTACCTGCAATTCCATAATGTGATCATGTGATATCTGAGTCATTCAAATATTACAACAAAATCAATGGGCTGAAAACCCTAGCTAAAGAATGTTAGCGGACATGAGCTATTTGATCAGCTAGACATTTCTGGGGCTATCCAAGGTCCGCAATGACTGACATGACAAGAGGAAAACTGCTGATTCACTACCCAGTTTCTATTGTTATCATAGAATGCAATAGAATTGTACGTACATACCCCAACCAGAAGCCATGGATTACAGGCAACATCCGCACTGAGCTAAAGGGTAGAGCTGCTGCTTTCAAGGAGCAGGACTCTAACCCGGAAGCTTATAAGAAATCCCGCTTTACCCTCCGACGAACCATCAAACAGGCAAAGCGTCAATACAGGACTAAGATCGAATCGTACTACACCAGCTCCGACGCTCGTCGGATATGGCAGGGCTTGCAAACTATTACAGACTACAAAGGGAAGCATAGCAGAGAGCTGCCTAGTGACATGAGCCTACCAGACGAGCTAAATCTCTTCGAGGCAAATTACACTTAAACATGCATGAGAGAATCAGCTGTTCCGGACGACTGTGTGATCACACTCTCTGCAGCCGATGTGAGTAAGACCTTTAAACAGGTCAACATTCACAAAGCCGCAGGGCCAGGCGGATTACCAGGCAGTGTACTCCAAGCATGCGGAAAGTGGAAAGTGTCTTGACATTTTCAACCTCTCCCTGTCTGAGTCTGTAATACCAACATGTTTCAAGCAGACCACCATAGTCCCTGTGCCCAAGAACACTAAGGTAACCTGCCTAAATGACTACCGACCTGTAGCACTCACGTCTGTAGCCATGAAGTGCTTTGAAAGGCTGGTCATGGCTCAATTCAGCACCATTATCCCAGAAATCCTAGACCCACTCCAATTTGCATACCGCCCCAAAAGATCCACAGATGATGCAATCCCTATTGCACTCCACACTGCCATTTCACACCTTGACAAAAGGAACACGTATGTGAGAATGCTATTCATTGACTACAGCTCAGCGTTCAAACCTCCCTCTGCAACTGGATCCTTGACTTCCTGATGGGTCGCCCCCAGGTGGTAAGGGTAGGTAACAGCGTATTCGCCACGCTGATCCTCAACACGGGGGCCCCTCAGGGGTGCGTGCTCAGTTCACTCCTGTACTCCCTATTAACTCATGACTGCACAGCCAGGCACAACTCCAACACCATCATTAAGTTTGCCGATGACACAACAGTGGTAGGCCTGATCATCGACAACGACGAGACAGCCTATAGGGAGGAGGTCAGAGACCTGGCCGTGTGGTGCAAGCACAACAACCTCTCCCTCAACGTGATCAAGACAAAGGAGATGATTGTGGAGTACAGGAAAAGGAGGACCGATCACGCCCCCATTCTCATCGACGGGGCTGTAGTGAAGCAGGTTGAAAGCTTCAAGTTCCTTGGCGTCCACATCACCAACAAATTAACATGGTCCAAGCACACTAAAACAGTCGTGAAGAGGGCACAACATAACCTATTCCCCCTCAGGGGACTGAAAAGATTTGACATGGGTCCTCAGATCCTCAAAAGGTTCTACAGCTGCACCAACGAGAGCATCCTGACAGGTTGCATCACTGCCTGGTCTGGCAACAGCTCAGCCTCCGACCGCAAGGCACTAAAGAGGGTAGTGCGTACGGCCCAGTAAATCACTGGGGCCAAGCTTTCTGCCATCCAGGACCTCTATACCAGGCGGTGTCAGTGGAAGGCCCTAAAAATTGTCAAAGACTCCAGCCACCCTATTCATATACTGTTCTCTTTGCTACTTCGTGGATTACCAAGTCTAGGTCCAAGAATCCTCTAAACAGCTTCTACCCCCAAGCCATAAGACTCCTGAACATCTAATGAAATGGCTACCCAGACTATTTGCACTGCCCCCGCCCCTCCTTTACGCTGCTGCTACTCTGTTATTATCTATTCATAACTCTACCTACTCTACCTAATAACTCTACCTACATGTACAGTTGAAGTCAGAAGTTTACATACACCTTAGCTTAATACATTTAAACTCAGTATTTCACAATTTCTGACATTTAATCATAGTAAAAATTCCGTCTTAGTTCAGTTAGGATCACCACTTTATTTAAAGTTGGTTTTCCAACTCTGAATTCCAACTCGGGAATTCGGGACTCTTTTTAGAGCCCCGACTTTCCGAACTGAAGATCACTGATGTCATGATTTGACCTCATATTTTCCCAAGGTCCCAGTTGCCTTGAAAGCACCTTTATGTCATTTGTTTAGTTAGCTAGATAGATAGCTAGCTAGATACATGTCTAAACAAAAGACTCCACTTTGCCAGATGATTACATGATCCATGAAGTTAGCTAGGTGTGTCTGGGGGTGATTACGGTCATCTATTGTATTTCATGAACATGTGTATATGTTTAGATAGTAGTGACCCATCCACTTATCTGGGGGGTGGTTATAGCATATCTTTCACATGACCCATCAATTTACACAAGTGTGTCTGCGTAAGAGTCATCTAATAATTGTAAAATGTTTATATAATATGTATCTGTGTGCAAATATGCAAATAAGTATTTCACTGTACTGTTTACACCTTCTGTATCCTGTGCATGTGACAAATAAACTTAGATTTGATTTGATATAGTGTGCGTTTACCAGAGATGGTAATGTGAAGAACAACATGACCTGCACCAGTCAGATTAGGATATAGGCCTAGATAAAGCGTATTTTTGCTTCTACTTTCATCCCTTTTAGTCTTGAAATCTTTGGTTGTTTACTACACTAGCTCACTCTGTTTAGCAAATGGCCTCACATGTGAATCCTTGAAGAGATGGGTGGGGCTAAGGCTTAAGAGGGTGTGAACGATGCTGAATGGGTGTTGACAAAGAACAGTGCTCCAGCCGGTGTACCAAAACATTCTAGGGCCATTTTCTTAAAAGTGGGGTAACAAGTTGATCAACTTTCAAAGCAGAATAACTTTTGCATTGTTCCTCAACTGCAGTGTAGGATATACAATTTTCAAGCTATGAATCTCTACTTTTATCCAATGTAAAAAAAGATCACAATTTCAAATTTTGCTGCTGGTCACATATAACAACAGATTAAATAAATTAAGTAAAGTACGAGGCGGGAGAAAGGGGAACAATGGGTGAGTTGATGAGCGAGTGGGAACGTACAGTATAATTATGTAATTACCAATTGTGATTAATGAACTGGGCAGGCCATTTTATTGTATTAGTATATTCTAATTATAATCTCAAAAGGGTATGTACCCTATATCAGTCCTCCAAATCCAAGCAATCTTATCAGTCTTCTCTGGCCTATTTGTAGTACACAGTGAGAGCTAATTTACAATGGCAAGAAGACTAATGGATGATCATGCTGCGTTAGCGCTGCTACAAGATCTGGATGAAAACGACTCAGATGGTGGGGAAGAATTTAATCATAACATCTCTGATGATTCTTCTTCTAATTCTGAGCCTCAGCCTCAACCTACACCTATGAGGCCTAAGCACAAAAAAGGCAGAATGGTACGCACTGAGCAGGTGCCCGCGCCACCAACACATGAAACGCTGAGACAGGAGAAAGGAAGGGAAGGCACCGGTTTGTAAAATATCCACATCGGGCAGCATGTGGATAGGAGATGAGGCTTGTGGAACCTTACGTGGGCAAGGGGAGAAATGGCACCGTGGACCATTTCTTTACTTCACTGGCGTTGCCGAACAAGTTGCTTGCAATTAAAACAAGCCAGGTCGGCACCATGAACAAAGTAAGATGGGAGCTCCCTCCCTCTGTGCAAAATAAGGCACCTGCACAGCCATTGTGCTCCACAGTGGTGCTGAAGAATGACAAGACAACTCTCACACTACCAACGCAAGGCAAGAAAGAACGTTTCTGTGATGAGCACCATGCATCAGTCAGTTGCCATCAACGGGGACACAAAGAGAAAACCGGATACTGTTATGCATTACAACCAAAGGTATGCCAATATGACATAATATGCATCGTCATATATTGATAAACTTATGCAATGTGTTATGCTCTTCTGTTTAACAGGTGTTTTTCTTATGGGAAGATTAATCCTGATGTTTTCTACTCTATTCTGTTCCATAGGTCGGTGTGGATGTTTTGGATCAGATGGCACGGCTGTACTCTGTGAAAGGAGGCACCAGCCACAGGCCTGCTGCTGTGTTCTACAGCAACGAACCGCCCTTGCTGTCTCTGCCAGGCCGGTTCCCCTCTCTCCACTGGGATTCTCTGCCTCTAACCCTGTTACAGGGGCTGAGTCACTGGCTTGCTGGTGCTCTTTCATGCCGTCCCTAGGAGGGGTGCGTCACTTGAGTGGGTTGAGTTACTGACGTGATCTTCCTGTCTGGGTTGGCGCCCCCCCTTGGTTTGTGCTGTGGTGGAGACCTTTGTGGGTTATACTCGGCCTTGTCTCCGGATTGTAATGTTGGTGGTTGAGGATTTCCCTCTAGTGGTGCGGGGGCTGTGCTTTGGCAAAGTGGGTGGGGTTATATCCTTCCTGTTTGGCCCTGTCCGGGGGTTTCTTCGGATGGGGCCACAGTGTCTCCTGACCGCTCCTGTCTCAGCCTCCAGTATTTATGCTGCAGTAGTTTATGTGTCGGGGGGCTAGGGTCAGTTGGTTACCTGGAGTACTTCTCCTGTCTTATCCAGTGTCCTGTGTGAATTTAAGTATGCTCTCTCTAATTCTTTCGTTCTCTCTTTCTCTCTGAGAACCTGAGCCCTAGGACCATATGTCAGGACTACCGGGCATGATGACACCTTGCTGTCCCCAGTCCGCCTGGCCTTGCTGCTATTCCAGTTTCAACTGTTCTGCCTGCGGTTACGGAACCCCTACCTGTCCCAGACCTGCTGTTTTCAACTCTTAATGATCGGCTATGAAAAGCCAACTGAGATTTATTCCTGATTATTATTTGACCATGCTTGTCATTTATGAACATTTTGAAAATCTTGGCGCTCTCTAATTTTCTCCTTCTCTCTTTCTTTCTCTCGGAGGACCTGAGCCCTAGGACCATACGTCGGGACTACCGGCCGTGGTGACTCCTTGCTGTCCCCAGTCCGCCTGGCCTTGCTGCTATTCCAGTTTCAACTGTTCTGCCTGCGGTTATGGAACCCCTACCTGTCCCAGACCTGCTGTTTTCAACTCTTAATGATCGGCTATGAAAAGCCAACTGAGATTTATTCCTGATTATTATTTGACCATGCTTGTCATTTATGAACATTTTGAAAATCTTGGCTCTCTCTAATTTTCTCCTTCTCTCTTTCTTTCTCTCGGAGGACCTGGGCCCTAGGACCATGCGTCGGGACTGCCGCCCGTGGTGACTCCTTGCTGTCCCCAGTCCGCCTGGCCTTGCTGCTATTCCAGTTTCAGCTGTTCTGCCTGCGGTTATGGAACCGCCACCTGTCCCAGACCTGTTGTTTTTCAACTCTTGATGATCGGCTATGAAAAGCCAACTGAAAATTATTCATGATTATTATTTGACCATGCTTGTCACTTATGAACATTTTTGAACATCTTGGCATAGTTCTGTTATAATCTCCACCCGGCACAGCCAGAAGAGGACTGGCCACCCCTCATAGCCTGGTTCCTCTCTAGGTTTCTTCCTAGGTTTTGGCCTTTCTAGGGAGTTTTTCCTAGCCACCGTGCTTCTACACCTGCATTACTAGCTGTTTGGGGTTTTAGGCTGGGTGTCTGTACAGCACTTCGAGATATTAGCTGATGTACGAAGGGCTATATAAAATAAAATTGAATTGAATTGAAACATGCGTGACTTGTTGTTCGAGCAGTGCAGTTAAAAACGTGCTTTCAGTTCCACACTATGAGGTTGGATTAATACTGTGAAATTGTGAAAATTATAATAATGCCCTTTTTAGTGCAAGAGCTGTTTGAAAAGACTGCCTGAAATGTAAGCCTCTTTTGGTCAAATGGAGTTTTGACTTGCCTGGTGACATCTCCAGGCAATAAATAAGTTAATAGACCAATAACAAAGACAATTACAAATGTCTTTTCAAATAACAGCTAGTTTTCTGTTTTCCCCTCCCCACTCAGACCACTCCCAGAGAGTCCTTGCAAAAGTATTGCTGGAGAAATTGCTCTTTGCTTTTTGAACTGAAAACAATCACATTAAAGTACTTAATTGTTACCCAGAAATGATTTGATATTGAGATCAAAATGGCTGTATTGGACTTTTTTATATTTTTTATATTTATTTTACAAATGTATTTGTTTATCTCCTGTTTCTGTAGCGTGAGGCAGCTTAATGTACAAGTACCCTCTGGACAATAAGCTTATACGCACATACTATCTAGTTATACTATATTCAGGCCATCATAACATGCTGTTTTCCTCCGAGTAGACTTTTCGTATATGTCAAAACTGAGAGGCATCAGTTTGTTCCTCCCTGGTTAAGGTAACAGCACTGACATGTTGACAGCTTTGACGTGTGAGAATGGAGTGGTCCTGACTCCTGTGTAACATGGGTTACAGAAATGTCATGTGACGATGATGGAGTTGCCATCCCCTGGTGTCCATCAAGCTTTGTCTACCGTTTAGACTCATGGGCTGCATCCCAAATGGCACCCTATTCCCTATTTAGTGTACTACTTTTGACCAGGGCACTATATAGGGGAAAGGGTGCCATTTGGGACACATACCTGTGTCACAGACAACATAAAGGCACATACCTGTGTCACAGACAACATAAAGGCACATACCTGTGTCACAGACAACAATAAAGGCACATACCTGTGTCACAGACAACATAAAGGCACATACCTGTGTCACAGACAACAATAAAGGCATGACAGAAGCCCCTTCGAGCACATACTGTACATACATGATACTTTAAATAGAATTATATATTTTGTAGCCAAGTCACCAATTAACATTAGCTTGATCTCCCTTCGAGCACATACTGTACATACATGATACTGTAAATATTATTATATATTTTGTAGCCAAGTCACCAATTAACATTAGACTGTAGGTTGCATGTTGCCCACGTGCAAAGTGATAAAGCTTTGAAGAAGAGCCTGAAAATAGCTTTGTAATACATGTAGCTATTATAAAAGATGTTCATGCCTACATGGTCGACTGACAGCAGTTATAGGCGTAACACCGTCAGAGAAAACATCGCAGCGAACAAGACGCCATGTGAAAACCATTAAAACGTAAGCAGCTATTAATCATTTATATCAAAACAGACACTGACCAGAGAAGCTGAATAATTCCACGTCTTCATTTATTCTGAGGTGTCATGCTAAGGGCTGTCTTTCTATTTTTGTGAGTCATTTACACACGCTGGTAACAGCAGGCTACTGGATCAGACAGCAGTAAGTTCTGATTTCAGCTCGCGTTTGAACACCTGACAAATGGAATGCGACCAAGAGGTTTATAAATAGACATGCTTCTATTTCATTGATCAAAACAGGAACAAAACAGATTAGCTTACAACGCCCCAAAGCTATGTGTTGTCATAGAAAAGTAGGCACACCCCGCTGTACTGTTGCAAAAAACATTCAATAGGTTAAACATCTGAAAATACAAATTAGATCTCAAATGAAAGCCTTAAGCATTCACCCAGAATCAAACAACAGGAGAGATGAATGACACCCAGAGACTTTCCGTCATTTAAAATGGCCACAGTTCTTAAAATGGTTATCGTCTAACAAAATGTTCAATTCAACACATTATGTGCTATATTATATTGTTAACTTCAGCAGAAAGGCAGTACAAACAAAATCCCAAACTGTGGAGGGGCCTGATATAAACCTCTTCTATCAGTCAGGCTTTTGTTAGGGTTAGCATTATTAGCAGTTGACTTTGATCCTGATACAAGTTTCCTTCCTAGTCAATAACAACCTCTGAAGTCCAATGGACTGTTCTTTATTTGTTCATACCACTAATGCCACTGCAGAGATTACACAAGGCTGCCTGTCCAAAGTAGATTTTCTCTGAAATGTTTGAACTGAACTCATCATACGCAAACCCAGCCAGAGTCAAATAGAGAGAGAAAGAGAGAGATGGAGAGAGAGTAGCGGTGGTGAATGTGATGCTAGCTAGCTGCCAATGCAACTCTGTCAGCCTACTGCTTAAAAACGGGCTTACCACTCCTGTCCATATGTCACATCAAAGCGTTGGTAGGGGTATGTGGGATGCTTTACTTTCAGAGACCGACGGGTAACCTGTAATCTCTCAGAGTAAACAGCATTTGGCTGGCCCAGGCCCTGCACAGCATTTTGATCACACTCCGCTGTCAGAGAACACCTGTGGACGACTATCGAAAGATAAGACTTGTCAGACATGGTGAGGGGATGGGAGGATGGGACTGCACCCTGAATACCAATGGCTGGTGGGACAAATAACCGTCTGAAGGTAATTCTATTCCAAGGTCCCTTTGGCGACAGCATGCGGCTGAGAAATCGTAATTAGTTCAGATAATGTTGGGTGATTAAATCAAACGTGGCACCAGGTACTCTTGGTAGAAAATAGGGTGTGTAATGGAAAGACTATACAGGGATTTCTGCTTTAAATCCATATGTCCATATGGAGATGTTTCCGGTGCAAAATGACGTTAAAACACAGTAGCTCAATGGTCTTCTGTTTTGATTACATCTTCAGACATCAACGATCAATGGGGATCATTTGTTACCAAGGTAACGCATTGGTGAAATCATTATTTTATAGAGAGCATAAAGGTGAACTAATGCGTTCTGTTTGAAGGTGGACGGGAAAGATCCCCTGAGCTACTATTACTAATAAAATGAATTGCCCATGAAATGTGGCCACATGGATATCTATAATGGGTATATTAGCACATAAAGATAACCAATGGTTTTAATCAAAATCAATATGCATGAGCTTGTGTTATAGCCTAAACCCTCACATCATAAATCATGTACATTGATGTAGGTTGGTCATTATAGACAAATGAAAATCACATAATTTCCAGTGATGGGTTATAACTGTTTAATACTGATTTAAACTATATATATATTTCAACGCTATCACACTATCACAACCCAGTGTCCTTTATTTACTGGTTCCAGGAAACTGCTCTCCCTTTTCCCTTATTCACAGGATGTCCTCTGTTTCTATGTAAATTCCCAGATACTTGCTGCTCTCATTACTGATAGTGGTAATGAGAAACAGGGAAAAGCATGTACTTGTCACTGTTGGCTGGAGTGTGGTGATAAATAGTCCCAATTAGCCATAACCTTCACTGAGTGACCCTGGCTTTACCCAGAAATCTGTTTCATTTGTTTGGAACAAGCCCATGTGTTGACGCGTTGGACGCTGTAGAAAATAGAGTGGGCGCAACAATTTTCCCCAACCATTACCAGCCTCACTTTTTCCCTGAAAAAGGCCATTTACTTTGGTCATCGCTAAACTGACATTTTTGTTCCTGTATTTTGTTTATAACTTTCCCAGTAAAATACCCTGAAAACAGATTTTTATTTAGAGTGTTATTAAGTTTGACTTGACCTAGTGTTACAAGGATTTCTCAAGCACTATACTGTAAACATGTGACTTCTGTCTACTTGGTTAAGCACTCAATACTATGGATAAGGAGAGCACTTTTAAAAACAGTTCCACAACTTGTTTCCGGTTAAAGTGTGCTTATCGCTAATTTTAATTACGGTTCATTATTATAATCACCCCATTTATGATACTTATAATTAGATGTGCATATGAGTATTCAAGAGGACTCCGAGCCTTGATTATGGCTGGCTGCAGTGTATCCTGTTTGTTTCCTATTAGCATGATAACTTATTTCTGTCATTAGAATCTATGATTTGAATATTTAGCTTGGTAAGAGACTTACCAATGCTTACCAAACTGTTCCAAGGTTTATGTTTATTTCAATCCCATAGCACTGCAGCAGGATTCTCTGACAAATTAAATTGTAAAAAGTGAGCAATAATGATTCAGGAAAAGGATAAGGTGTGATGTTTCTTTTTTATTTCGATTGGGAGAATTTATTCAATATTAACCTGCAGTTTCAATGAAATAGCCTGATTAATGACAGGGGGAAGGAGGTATACACTCAGTGTACAAAACATTAGGAACAGCTTCCTAATATTGAGTTGCACCCCCTTTTGCCCTCAGAACAGCCTCAATTTGTCAGGTCATGGACTCTACAAGGTGTTGAAAGCGTTCCACAGAGATGCTGGCCCATGTTGACTTCCCACAGTTGTGTCAAGTTGGCTGGATGTCCTTTGGGTGGTGGTCCATTCTTGATACACACGGGAAACTGTTGTGTAAAAAACCCGGGCACAAGGCGAGACCCAGATGCAGACACGGGAGGCAGATGGTTTGAGTCTTTGATATTTATTAATAATCCAAAAGGGGCAGGCAAGAGAATGGTCTTGGACAGGCAAAAGGTCAAAACCAGTTCAGAGTCCAGGAGGTACAGTGTGGCTGGCATGCTCGAGGTCAGGGCAGGCAGAATGGTCAGGCAGGCAGGTACAGAGTCCAGAAAACAGGCAAGGGTCAAAATCGAAAGGACTAGCAGAAGAGAATAGAAAAGGCAGGAGCACGGGAAAAACACACTGGTTGACTTGGAACATACAAGAAGAATTAGCATCGACAGACAGAAAACACAGGTTTAAATACCCAGGGGTTAATGGGGAAGATGGGTGACACCTAGAGGAGGGTGGAGACAATCACAAAGACAGGTAAAACAGATCAGGGTGTGACAGTTGCAGTTCTTGACACACTCCAACTGGTTCACCTGGCACCTACTACCATACCCTGTTCAAAGACACTTCAATATTTTGTCTTGCCCATTCACCCTCTGAATGGCACACATACACAATGCCACGTCTGCTCCCGCTTGAGGGTGCCACGCTTGAGGGCGCCAGGCTGCCCTGCATCACACACTCCTATCATCCATTACGCACACCTGCCTTCCCTCATCACCTGCATCAGCGATATTGGACTCACCTGGACTCACTCATCACCTGTTATTACCTCCCATATATTTGTCTGTTCCCCACCTCTGTTCCCCACTCCTGCATGTATTGTCTTTTGTTTGTGTTACCTGTTCGCTGACGCTGTTCCTGTCTCGGTCCATGTTCGTGCTTTATTAAATGTTTCACTCCCCGTAGTCAAGAGGTACAGACCTCTTGGTGTAATGGTTAAAGTGTTCGCATCCCGGTCGGGGCCACCCCCTGAATTCGTTACATTGGTGTCAGAAGTGGCGTGTACATGTGAGGGACTTGGTATAGAGAAAGGGTACGTTTTCGCCACTTAAAAGGAACAAACGGCTTTGTCACTGTATTGGTACCCGAAAAAGGCAAAAACATATTTTGGCTCTTTTAATGTTCCAACTGCAAGGGTACCTATAAGTAATGGTACAATGAACTACCTTATAGGGTACCACTACAGTAACACGTGTTTGTTATAGGGTAAGGTGTGATGTTATAGGGTATAATTCACTACCTTTTCTATTGAGAGTGCATTATGATCTTAGTAAGATCTGACTGTACAGAGACACTGGGAAATGGGTATTAAGTTATCCCATACTTTATTACTGTAACGCCGCCCAAGTAGATACCCCTCTGTCTTGACTACAGATGGGGAGACTCTAGGAGCGTATGGTTAGCTGTTCCACCTCAGTTAGGGAGCAGGAGAGCAGCTGTCGGGGGATTGGCCGCCGACCCTGTAGCTGTGAGCAGAGCAGACATCAAGGAAACCCTCCCTAACTGACTGCCTTCTGATCCCTGGGAGACTAGAAGATAGAGGATGAATACATCATTTCTCCAGATGGATTCCCTCCATCTTTTAATAAAACAAACATTTTACAGTAAACCATTTTTAAGCCATTACAGTAACCAATTTTCAAGCATTACAGTAATAATTTTTCAATCATATCACCTCCCAATCCAGAGTGATTGTGAGAGGGAAGGGGGTCGTTAAACTCTGAAGGAACCATACTATTCAGATGTGAAGCCCCATCGTTCAACAGATTCAGCATCTTACAACAGCAGAATGCCATATTGTTCACCTCCAGTGGGAGTTTCCCAATGTTTCCTATTTCCCCAAAACAGCTGCCTAAACGCTTCTTAAAACCTGAAGGAGCAAATTAAGAATCCCCAGTTATTCCTGACTGGTAAGAGGGCATCACTAGAGGGCACACATTAGTGTGTGTGTGTGTGTGTGTGTGTGTGTGTGTGTGTGTGTGTGTGTGTGTGTGTGTGTGTGTGTGTGTGTGTGTGTGTGGGAGAATCCCCAGTCTATATGGCTCTTCTGTAGGGCACCCTGCTGAACACACCAACAGCAGACTGGGCCGGGGGCTCGTCCTGCCCTCCTAATAAGAGATTCAGTCTGCTTAGGGCCATGCCTCATATGGCTGCTTGGGGCCAGGCCTCATATGGCTGCTTGGGGCCATGCCTCATATGGCTGCTAGGGCCAGGCCTCATATGGCTGCTAAGGCCAGGCCTCATATGGCTGCTAAGGCCAGGCCTCATATGGCTGCTAGGGCCACGCCTCATATGGCAGCTAGGGCCACGCCTCATATGGCTGCTAGGGCCAGTCCTCATATGGCAGCTAGGGCCAGGCCTCACATGGCTGCTAGGGCCAGGTCTCATATCGCTGCTAGGTCCAGGCCTCACATGGCCGCTAGGGCCAGGTCTCACATGGCTGCTAGGGCCAGGTCTCATATGGCTGCTAGGGCCAGGCCTCACATGGCTGCTAGGGCCAGGTCTCATATGGCTGCTAAGGCCAGGCCTCATATGGCAGCTAGGGCCAGGCCTCACATGGCTGCTAGGGCCAGGCCTCATATGGCAGCTAGGGCCAGGCCTCACATGGCTGCTAGGGCCAGGTCTCACATGGCTGCTAGGGCTAGGTCTCATATGGCAGCTAGGGCCAGGCCTCATATGGCAGCTAGGGCCAGGCCTCATATGGCTGCTTGGGGCCATGCCTCATATGGCTGCTAGGGCCAGGCCTCACATGGCTGCTAAGGCCAGGCCTCATATGGCTGCTAAGGCCAGGCCTCATATGGCTGCTAGGGCCACGCCTCATATGGCAGCTAGGGCCACGCCTCATATGGCTGCTAGGGCCAGTCCTCATATGGCAGCTAGGGCCAGGCCTCACATGGCTGCTAGGGCCAGGTCTCATATCGCTGCTAGGTCCAGGCCTCACATGGCCGCTAGGGCCAGGTCTCATATGGCTGCTAGGGCCAGGTCTCATATGGCTGCTAGGGCCAGGCCTCACATGGCCGTTAGGGCCAGGTCTCATATGGCTGCTAAGGCCAGGCCTCATATGGCAGCTAGGGCCAGGCCTCACATGGCTGCTAGGGCCAGGCCTCATATGGCAGCTAGGGCCAGGCCTCACATGGCTGCTAGGGCCAGGTCTCACATGGCTGCTAGGGCTAGGTCTCATATGGCAGCTAGGGCCAGGCCTCATATGGCAGCTAGGGCCAGGCCTCACATGGCTGCTAGGGCCAGGCCTCATATGGCAGCTAGGGCCAGGCCTCACATGGCTGCTAGGGCCAGGCCTCACATGGCTGCTAGGGCCAGGTCTCACATGGCTGCTAGGGCTAGGTCTCATATGGCTGCTAGAGCCAGGCCTCATATGGCTGCTAGGGCCAGGCCTCACATAGCTGTTAGGGCCAGGCCTCACATGGCTGCTAGGGCCAGGTCTCATATGGCTGCTAGGGCCAGGTCTCATATGGCTGCTAGGGCCAGGCCTCATATGGCTGATAGGGCCAGGTCTCATATGGCTGCTAGGGCCAGGTCTCACATGGCTGCTAGGGCCAGGCCTCATATGGCTGCTAGGGCCAGGTCTCATATGGCTGCTAGGGCCAGGTCTCACATGGCTGCTAGGGCTAGGCCTCACATGGCTGCTAGGGCCAGGCCTCACATGGCTGCTAGGGCCAGGTCTCATATGGCTGCTAGGGCCAGGCCTCACATGGCTGCTAGGGCCAGGTCTCATATGGCTGCTAGGGCCAGGTCTCATATGGCTGCTAGGGCTAGGCCTCACATGGCTGCTAGGGCCAGTCCTCATATGGCTGCTAGGGCTAGGTCTCACATGGCTGCTAGGGCTAGGTCTCACATGGCTGCTAGGGCCAGGTCTCACATGGCTGCTAGGGCCAGGTCTCATATGGCTGCTAGGGCCAGGTCTCATATGGCTGCTAGGGATAGGTCTCATATGGCTGCTAGGGCCAGGTCTCATATGGTTGCTAGGGCCAGTCCTCATATGGCTGCTAGGGCCAGGTCTCATATGGCTGCTAGGGCCAGGTCTCATATGGCTGCTAGGGCTAGGTCTCATATGGCTGCTAGGGCTAGGTCTCACATGGCTGCTAGGGACCGGTCTCATATGGCTGCTAGGGCCAGGTCTCATATGGCTGCTAGGGCCAGGTCTCATATGGCTGCTAGGGCTAGGTCTCACATGGCTGCTAGGGACAGGTATCATATGGCTGCTAGGGCCAGGTCTCATATGGCTGCTAGGGCTAGGTCTCATATGGCTGCTGGGGCCAGGTCTCATATGGCTGCTAGGGCAAGGTCTCATATGGCTGCTAGGGCTAGGTCTCACATGGCTGCTAGGTCTAGGTCTCATATGGCTGCTAGGGCCAGGTCTCATATGGCTGCTAGGGCCAGGTCTCATATGGCTGCTAGGGCTAGGTCTCACATGGCTGCTAGGGCCAGGTCTCATATGGCTGCTAGGGCCAGGTCTCATATGGCTGCTAGGGCTAGGTCTCATATGGCTGCTAGGGCCAGGTCTCATATGGCTGCTAGGGCTAGGTCTCATATGGCTGCTAGGGCTAGGTCTCATATGGCTTCTAGGGCTAGGTCTCACATGGCTGCTAGGGCTAGGCCTCATATGGCTGATAGGGCCAGGTCTCACATGGCTGCTAGGGCCAGGTCTCATATGGCTGCTAGGGCTAGGTCTCACATGGCTGCTAGGGCCAGGTCTCATATGGCTGCTAGGGCTAGGTCTCATATGGCTGCTAGGGCTAGGTCTCATATGGCTGCTAGGGCTAGGTCTCACATGGCTGCTAGGGACAGGTCTCACATGGCTGCTAGGGCCAGGCCTCATATGGCTGCTAGGGATAGGTCTCACATGGCTGCTAGGACCAGGTCTCATATTGCTGCTAGGGCCAGGCCTCACATGGCTGCTAGGGCCAGGCCTCACATGGCTGCTAGGGCCAGGCCTCACATGGCTGCTAGGGCCAGGTCTCACATGGCTGCTAGGGCCAGGTCTCACATGGCTGCTAGGGCCAGGTCTCATATGGCTGCTAGGGCCAGGTCTCACATGGCTGCTAGGGCCAGGCCTCATATGGCCGCTAGGGCCAGGCCTCATATGGCTGCTAGGGCCAGGCCTCACATGGCTGCTAGGGATAGGTCTCATATGGCTGCTAGGGCCAGGCCTCACATGGCTGCTAGGGCCAGGTCTCACATGGCTGCTAGGGGCCAGTCCTCATATGGCTGCTAGGGCTAGGTCTCACATGGCTGCTAGGGACAGTCCTCATATGGCTGCTAGGTCCAGGCCTCACATGGCTGCTAGGGCCAGGCCTCACATGGCTGCTAGGGCCAGGTCTCATATGGCTGCTAGGGCCAGGTCTCACATGGCTGCTAGGGCTAGGTCTCATATGGCTGCTAGGGCTAGGTCTCACATGGCTGCTAGGGATAGGTCTCACATGGCTGCTAGGGCCAGGTCTCACATGGCTGCTAGGGCTAGGTATCATATGGCTGCTAGGGCTAGGTCTCACATGGCTGCTAGGGCTAGGTCTCACATGGCTGCTAGGGCCAGGTCTCATATGGCTGCTAGGGCCATGCCTCATATGGCTGCTAGGGCCAGGCCTCATATGGCTGCTAGGGCTAGGTCTCACATGGCTGCTATGGCCAGGCCTCAAATGGCTGCTAGGGCCAGGTCTCATATGGCTGCTAGGGCCAGGTCTCACATGGCTGCTAGGGCCAGGTCTCATATGGCTGCTAGGGCCAGGTCTCACATGGCTGCTAGGGCCAGGCCTCATATGGCTGCTAGGGCCAGGCCTCATATGGCTGCTAGGGCCAGGCCTCACATGGCTGCTAGGGATAGGTCTCATATGGCTGCTAGGGCCAGGCCTCACATGGCTGCTAGGGCCAGGTCTCACATGGCTGCTAGGGCCAGTCCTCATATGGCTGCTAGGGCTAGGTCTCACATGGCTGCTAGGGCCAGTCCTCATATGGCTGCTAGGGCCAGGCCTCATATGGCTGCTAGGGCCAGGCCTCACATGGCTGCTAGGGATAGGTCTCATATGGCTGCTAGGGCCAGGCCTCACATGGCTGCTAGGGCCAGGTCTCATATGGCTGCTAGGGCTAGGTCTCATATGGCTGCTAGGGCCAGGTCTCATATGGCTGCTAGGGCTAGGTCTCATATGGCTGCTAGGGCTAGGTCTCATATGGCTTCTAGGGCTAGGTCTCACATGGCTGCTAGGGCTAGGCCTCATATGGCTGATAGGGCCAGGTCTCACATGGCTGCTAGGGCCAGGTCTCATATGGCTGCTAGGGCTAGGTCTCACATGGCTGCTAGGGCCAGGTCTCATATGGCTGCTAGGGCTAGGTCTCATATGGCTGCTAGGGATAGGTCTCATATGGCTGCTAGGGCTAGGTCTCACATGGCTGCTAGGGACAGGTCTCACATGGCTGCTAGGGCCAGGCCTCATATGGCTGCTAGGGATAGGTCTCACATGGCTGCTAGGACCAGGTCTCATATTGCTGCTAGGGCCAGGCCTCACATGGCTGCTAGGGCTAGGTCTCATATGGCTGCTAGGGCCAGGCCTCACATGGCTGCTAGGGCCAGGTCTCACATGGCTGCTAGGGCCAGGTCTCACATGGCTGCTAGGGCCAGGTCTCATATGGCTGCTAGGGCCAGGTCTCACATGGCTGCTAGGGCCAGGCCTCATATGGCTGCTAGGGCCAGGCCTCATATGGCTGCTAGGGCCAGGCCTCACATGGCTGCTAGGGATAGGTCTCATATGGCTGCTAGGGCCAGGCCTCACATGGCTGCTAGGGCCAGGTCTCACATGGCTGCTAGGGCCAGTCCTCATATGGCTGCTAGGGCTAGGTCTCACATGGCTGCTAGGGCCAGTCCTCATATGGCTGCTAGGTCCAGGCCTCACATGGCTGCTAGGGCCAGTCCTCATATGGCTGCTAGGGCCAGGTCTCACATGGCTGCTAGGGCTAGGTCTCATATGGCTGCTAGGGCTAGGTCTCACATGGCTGCTAGGGATAGGTCTCACATGGCTGCTAGGGCCAGGTCTCACATGGCTGCTAGGGCTAGGTATCATATGGCTGCTAGGGCTAGGTCTCACATGGCTGCTAGGGCTAGGTCTCACATGGCTGCTAGGGCCAGGTCTCATATGGCTGCTAGGGCCATGCCTCATATGGCTGCTAGGGCCAGGCCTCATATGGCTGCTAGGGCTAGGTCTCACATGGCTGCTAGGGCCAGGCCTCAAATGGCTGCTAGGGCCAGGTCTCATATGGCTGCTAGGGCCAGGTCTCACATGGCTGCTAGGGCCAGGTCTCATATGGCTGCTAGGGCCAGGTCTCACATGGCTGCTAGGGCCAGGCCTCATATGGCTGCTAGGGCCAGGCCTCATATGGCTGCTAGGGCCAGGCCTCACATGGCTGCTAGGGATAGGTCTCATATGGCTGCTAGGGCCAGGCCTCGCATGGCTGCTAGGGCCAGGTCTCACATGGCTGCTAGGGCCAGTCCTCATATGGCTGCTAGGGCTAGGTCTCACATGGCTGCTAGGGCCAGTCCTCATATGGCTGCTAGGTCCAGGCCTCACATGGCTGCTAGGGCCAGGCCTCACATGGCTGCTAGGGCCAGGTCTCACATGGCTGCTAGGGCCAGGTCTCACATGGCTGCTAGGGCTAGGTCTCATATGGCTGCTAGGGCTAGGTCTCACATGGCTGCTAGGGCTAGGTATCATATGGCTGCTAGGGCTAGGTCTCACATGGCTGCTAGGGCTAGGTCTCACATGGCTGCTAGGGCCAGGTCTCATATGGCTGCTAGGGCCATGCCTCATATGGCTGCTAGGGCCAGGCCTCATATGGCTGCTAGGGCTAGGTCTCACATGGCTGCTAGGGCCAGGCCTCAAATGGCTGCTAGGGCCAGGTCTCATATGGCTGCTAGGGATAGGTCTCACATGGCTGCTAGGGCCAGGTCTCACATGGCTGCTAGGGCTAGGTCTCATATGGCTGCTAGGGCCAGGTCTCACATGGCTGCTAGGGCTAGGTCTCATATGGCTGCTAGGGCCAGGTCTCACATGGCTGCTAGGGCCAGGTCTCATATGGCTGCTAGGGCCAGGTCTCACATGGCTGCTAGGGCCAGGTCTCATATGGCTGCTAGGGCCAGGTCTCACATGGCTGCTAGGGCCAGGCCTCATATGGCTGCTAGGGCCAGGCCTCATATGGCTGCTAGGGCCAGGCCTCACATGGCTGCTAGGGATAGGTCTCATATGGCTGCTAGGGCCAGGCCTCACATGGCTGCTAGGGCCAGGCCTCAAATGGCTGCTAGGGCCAGGTCTCATATGGCTGCTAGGGCCAGGTCTCACATGGCTGCTAGGGCCAGGTCTCATATGGCTGCTAGGGCCAGGTCTCACATGGCTGCTAGGGCCAGGCCTCATATGGCTGCTAGGGCCAGGCCTCATATGGCTGCTAGGGCCAGGCCTCACATGGCTGCTAGGGATAGGTCTCATATGGCTGCTAGGGCCAGGCCTCACATGGCTGCTAGGGCCAGGTCTCACATGGCTGCTAGGGCCAGTCCTCATATGGCTGCTAGGGCTAGGTCTCACATGGCTGCTAGGGCCAGTCCTCATATGGCTGCTAGGTCCAGGCCTCACATGGCTGCTAGGGCCAGGCCTCACATGGCTGCTAGGGCCAGGTCTCATATGGCTGCTAGGGCCAGGTCTCACATGGCTGCTAGGGCTAGGTCTCATATGGCTGCTAGGGCTAGGTCTCACATGGCTGCTAGGGCTAGGTATCATATGGCTGCTAGGGCTAGGTCTCACATGGCTGCTAGGGCTAGGTCTCACATGGCTGCTAGGGCCAGGTCTCATATGGCTGCTAGGGCCATGCCTCATATGGCTGCTAGGGCCAGGCCTCATATGGCTGCTAGGGCTAGGTCTCACATGGCTGCTAGGGCCAGGCCTCAAATGGCTGCTAGGGCCAGGCCTCATATGGCTGCTAGGGATAGGTCTCACATGGCTGCTAGGGCCAGGTCTCACATGGCTGCTAGGGCTAGGTCTCATATGGCTGCTAGGGCCAGGTCTCACATGGCTGCTAGGGCTAGGTCTCATATGGCTGCTAGGGCCAGGTCTCACATGGCTGCTAGGGCCAGGTCTCATATGGCTGCTAGGGCCAGGTCTCACATGGCTGCTAGGGCCAGGTCTCATATGGCTGCTAGGGCCAGGTCTCACATGGCTGCTAGGGCCAGGCCTCATATGGCTGCTAGGGCCAGGCCTCATATGGCTGCTAGGGCCAGGCCTCACATGGCTGCTAGGGATAGGTGTCATATGGCTGCTAGGGCCAGGCCTCACATGGCTGCTAGGGCCAGGTCTCACATGGCTGCTAGGGCCAGTCCTCATATGGCTGCTAGGGCTAGGTCTCACATGGCTGCTAGGGCCAGTCCTCATATGGCTGCTAGGTCCAGGCCTCACATGGCTGCTAGGGCCAGGCCTCACATGGCTGCTAGGGCCAGGTCTCATATGGCTGCTAGGGCCAGGTCTCACATGGCTGCTAGGGCTAGGTCTCATATGGCTGCTAGGGCTAGGTCTCACATGGCTGCTAGGGCTAGGTCTCACATGGCTGCTAGGGCCAGGTCTCACATGGCTGCTAGGGCTAGGTATCATATGGCTGCTAGGGCTAGGTCTCACATGGCTGCTAGGGCTAGGTCTCACATGGCTGCTAGGGCCAGGTCTCATATGGCTGCTAGGGCCATGCCTCATATGGCTGCTAGGGCCAGGCCTCATATGGCTGCTAGGGCTAGGTCTCACATGGCTGCTAGGGCCAGGCCTCAAATGGCTGCTAGGGCCAGGTCTCATATGGCTGCTAGGGATAGGTCTCACATGGCTGCTAGGGCCAGGTCTCACATGGCTGCTAGGGCTAGGTCTCATATGGCTGCTAGGGCCAGGTCTCACATGGCTGCTAGGGCTAGGTCTCATATGGCTGCTAGGGCCAGGTCTCACATGGCTGCTAGGGCCAGGTCTCATATGGCTGCTAGGGCCAGGTCTCATATGGCTGCTAGGGCCAGGTCTCATATGGATGCTAGGGATAGGTCTCACATGGCTGCTAGGGTCAGGTCTCACATGGCTGCTAGGGCCAGGTCTCACATGGCTGCTAGGGCCAGGTCTCATATGGCTGCTAGGGCCAGGCCTCACATGGCTGCTAGGGCCAGGTCTCACATGGCTGCTAGGGCCAGGTCTCACATGGCTGCTAGGGCCAGGTCTCACATGGCTACTAGGGCCAGGTCTCACATGGCTGCTAGGGCTAGGTCTCATATGGCTGCTAGGGACAGTCCTCATATGGCAGCTAGGGCCAGGCCTCACATGGCTGCTAGGGCCAGGTCTCACATGGCTGCTAGGGCCAGGTCTCATATGGCTGCTAGGGCCAGTCCTCATATGGCTGCTAGGGCTAGGTCTCACATGGCTGCTAGGGCCAGTCCTCATATGGCTGCTAGGGCCAGGCCTCACATGGCTGCTAGGGTCAGGCCTCACATGGCTGCTAGGGCCAGGTCTCATATGGCTGCTAGGGCCAGGTCTCACATGGCTGCTAGGGCTAGGTCTCATATGGCTGCTAGGGCTAGGTCTCACATGGCTGCTAAGGATAGGTCTCACATGGCTGCTAGGGCCAGGTCTCACATGGCTGCTAGGGCCAGGTCTCATATGGCTGCTATAGCCAGGTCTCATATGGCTGCTAGGGATAGGTCTCACATGGCTGCTAGGGCCAGGTCTCATATGGCTGCTAGGGCCAGGTCTCATATGGCTGCTAGGGATAGGTCTCATATGGCTGCTAGGGCCAGGTCTCACATGGCTGCTAGGGCTAGGTCTCATATGGCTGCTAGGGCTAGGTCTCACATGGCTGCTAGGGCTAGGTCTCACATGGCTGCTAGGGCCAGGTCTCATATGGCTGCTAGGGCCATGCCTCATATGGCTGCTAGGGCCAGGCCTCATATGGCTGCTAGGGCTAGGTCTCACATGGCTGCTAGGGCCAGGCCTCAAATGGCTGCTAGGGCCAGGTCTCATATGGCTGCTAGGGCTAGGTCTCACATGGCTGCTAGGGCCAGGTCTCACATGGCTGCTAGGGCTAGGTCTCATATGGCTGCTAGGGCCAGGTCTCACATGGCTGCTAGGGCCAGGTCTCATATGGCTGCTAGGGCCAGGTCTCATATGGCTGCTAGGGCTAGGCCTCACATGGCTGCTAGGGCCAGGTCTCACATGGCTGCTATGGCCAGGTCTCATATGGCTGCTAGGGCTAGGCCTCACATGGCTGCTAGGGCCAGGTCTCACATGGCTGCTAGGGCTAGGTCTCATATGGCTGCTAGGGCCAGGTCTCACATGGCTGCTAGGGCCAGGTCTCATATGGCTGCTAGGGCCAGGCCTCACATGGCTGCTAGGGCCAGGCCTCACATGGCTGCTAGGGCCAGGCCTCACATGGCTGCTAGGGCCAGGTCTCATATGGCTGCTAGGGCCAGGTCTCATATGGCTGCTAGGGGTATGTCTCACATGGCTGCTAGGGTCAGGTCTCACATGGCTGCTAGGGCCAGGTCTCACATGGCTGCTAGGGCCAGGTCTCATATGGCTGCTAGGGCCAGGCCTCACATGGCTGCTAGGGCCAGGTCTCACATGGCTGCTAGGGCCAGGTCTCACATGGCTGCTAGGGCCAGGTCTCACATGGCTACTAGGGCCAGGTCTCACATGGCTGCTAGGGATAGGTCTCATATGGCTGCTAGGGCCAGTCCTCATATGGCAGCTAGGGCCAGGCCTCACATGGCTGCTAGGGCCAGGTCTCACATGGCTGCTAGGGCCAGGTCTCATATGGCTGCTAGGGCCAGGTCTCATATGGCTGCTAGGGCCAGGCCTCATATGGCTGCTAGGGCCAGGTCTCATATGGCTGCTAGGGCCAGGTCTCATATGGCTGCTAGGGATAGGTCTCACATGGCTGCTAGGGCCAGGTCTCATATGGCTGCTAGGGCCAGGTCTCACATGGCTGCTATAGCCAGGTCTCATATGGCTGCTAGGGCCAGGTCTCACATGGCTGCTAGGGCTAGGTCTCATATGGCTGCTAGGGCCATGCCTCATATGGCTGCTAGGGCTAGGTCTCACATGGCTGCTAGGGCCAGGTCTCACATGGCTGCTAGGGCCAGGCCTCACATGGCTGCTAGGGCCAGGTCTCACATGGCTGCTAGGGCTAGGTCTCATATGGCTGCTAGGGCCAGTCCTCATATGGCTGCTAGGGCCAGGCCTCACATGGCTGCTAGGGCCAGGTCTCATATGGCTGCTAGCGCCAGGTCTCATATGGCTGCTAGGGCTAGGTCTCACATGGCTGCTAGGGCCAGGTCTCATATGGCTGCTAGGGCCAGGTCTCATATGGCTGCTAGGGCTAGGTCTCATATGGCCGCTAGGGCCAGGTCTCATATGGCTGCTAGGGCTAGGCCTCATATGGCTGCTAGGGCCAGGTCTCATATGGCTGCTAGGGCCAGGTCTCATATGGCTGCTAGGGCTAGGCCTCACATGGCTGCTAGGGCCAGGTCTCATATGGCTGCTAGGGCTAGGCCTCATATGGCTGCTAGGGCTAGGCCTCACATGGCTGCTAGGGCTAGGTCTCATATGGCTGCTAGGGCCAGGTCTCACATGGCTGCTAGGGCCAGGTCTCATATGGCTGCTAGGGCTAGGCCTCACATGGCTGCTAGGGCCAGGCCTCACATGGCTGCTAGGGCCAGGTCTCACATGGCTGCTAGGGCCAGGTCTCACATGGCTGCTAGGGCCAGGCCTCACATGGCTGCTAGGGCCAGTCCTCATATGGCAGCTAGGGCCAGGCCTCACATGGCTGCTAGGGCCAGGTCTCACATGGCTGCTAGGGCCAGGTCTCATATGGCTGCTAGGGCCAGGTCTCATATGGCTGCTAGGGCCAGGCCTCATATGGCTGCTAGGGCCAGGTCTCATATGGCTGCTAGGGCCAGGTCTCATATGGCTGCTAGGGATAGGTCTCACATGGCTGCTAGGGCCAGGTCTCATATGGCTGCTATTGCCAGGTCTCACATGGCTGCTATAGCCAGGTCTCATATGGCTGCTAGGGCCAGGTCTCACATGGCTGCTAGGGCTAGGTCTCATATGGCTGCTAGGGCCATGCCTCATATGGCTGCTAGGGCTAGGTCTCACATGGCTGCTAGGGCCAGGTCTCACATGGCTGCTAGGGCCAGGCCTCACATGGCTGCTAGGGCCAGGTCTCACATGGCTGCTAGGGCTAGGTCTCATATGGCTGCTAGGGCCAGTTCTCATATGGCTGCTAGGGCCAGGCCTCACATGGCTGCTAGGGCCAGGTCTCATATGGCTGCTAGCGCCAGGTCTCATATGGCTGCTAGGGCTAGGTCTCACATGGCTGCTAGGGCCAGGTCTCATATGGCTGCTAGGGCCAGGTCTCATATGGCTGCTAGGGCTAGGTCTCATATGGCCGCTAGGGCCAGGTCTCATATGGCTGCTAGGGCTAGGCCTCATATGGCTGCTAGGGCCAGGTCTCATATGGCTGCTAGGGCCAGGTCTCATATGGCTGCTAGGGCTAGGCCTCACATGGCTGCTAGGGCCAGGTCTCATATGGCTGCTAGGGCTAGGCCTCATATGGCTGCTAGGGCTAGGCCTCACATGGCTGCTAGGGCTAGGTCTCATATGGCTGCTAGGGCCAGGTCTCACATGGCTGCTAGGGCCAGGTCTCATATGGCTGCTAGGGCTAGGCCTCACATGGCTGCTAGGGCCAGGCCTCACATGGCTGCTAGGGCCAGGTCTCACATGGCTGCTAGGGCCAGGTCTCACATGGCTGCTAGGGCCAGGCCTCACATGGCTGCTAGGGCCAGGTCTCACATGGCTGCTAGGGCTAGGTCTCATATGGCTGCTAGGGCCAGTCCTCATATGGCTGCTAGGGCCAGGCCTCACATGGCTGCTAGGGCCAGGTCTCACATGGCTGCTAGGGCCAGGTCTCATATGGCTGCTAGGGCCATGTCTCATATGGCTGCTAGGGCTAGGTCTCACATGGCTGCTAGGGCCAGGTCTCATATGGCTGCTAGGGCCAGGTCTCATATGGCTGCTAGGGCTAGGTCTCATATGGCCGCTAGGGCCAGGTCTCATATGGCTGCTAGGGCTAGGCCTCATATGGCTGCTAGGGCCAGGTCTCATATGGCTGCTAGGGCCAGGTCTCATATGGCTGCTAGGGCTAGGCCTCACATGGCTGCTAGGGCCAGGTCTCATATGGCTGCTAGGGCTAGGCCTCATATGGCTGCTAGGGCTAGGCCTCACATGGCTGCTAGGGCTAGGTCTCATATGGCTGCTAGGGCCAGGTCTCACATGGCTGCTAGGGACAGGTCTCATATGGCTGCTAGGGCTAGGCCTCACATGGCTGCTAGGGCCAGGTCTCACATGGCTGCTATAGCCAGGTCTCATATGGCTGCTAGGGCCAGGTCTCACATGGCTGCTAGGGCTAGGTCTCATATGGCTGCTAGGGCCATGCCTCATATGGCTGCTAGGGCTAGGTCTCACATGGCTGCTAGGGCCAGGTCTCACATGGCTGCTAGGGCCAGGCCTCACATGGCTGCTAGGGCCAGGTCTCACATGGCTGCTAGGGCTAGGTCTCATATGGCTGCTAGGGCCAGTCCTCATATGGCTGCTAGGGCCAGGCCTCACATGGCTGCTAGGGCCAGGTCTCACATGGCTGCTAGGGCCAGGTCTCATATGGCTGCTAGGGCTAGGTCTGATATGGCCGCTAGGGCCAGGTCTCATATGGCTGCTAGGGCTAGGCCTCATATGGCTGCTAGGGCCAGGTCTCATATGGCTGCTAGGGCCAGGTCTGATATGGCTGCTAGGGCTAGGCCTCACATGGCTGCTAGGGCCAGGTCTCATATGGCTGCTAGGGATAGGCCTCATATGGCTGCTAGGGCTAGGCCTCACATGGCTGCTAGGGCTAGGTCTCATATGGCTGCTAGGGCCAGGTCTCACATGGCTGCTAGGGCCAGGTCTCATATGGCTGCTAGGGCTAGGCCTCACATGGCTGCTAGGGCCAGGCCTCACATGGCTGCTAGGGCCAGGTCTCACATGGCTGCTAGGGCTAGGTCTCATATGGCTGCTAGGGCCAGTCCTCATATGGCTGCTAGGGCCAGGCCTCACATGGCTGCTAGGGCCAGGTCTCACATGGCTGCTAGGGCCAGGTCTCATATGGCTGCTAGGGCCAGGTCTCATATGGCTGCTAGGGCTAGGTCTCACATGGCTGCTAGGGCCAGGTCTCATATGGCTGCTAGGGCCAGGTCTCATATGGCTGCTAGGGCTAGGTCTCATATGGCCGTTAGGGACAGGTCTCATATGGCTGCTAGGGCTAGGCCTCATATGGCTGCTAGGGCCAGGTCTCATATGACTGCTAGGGCCAGGTCTCATATGGCTGCTAGGGCTAGGCCTCACATGGCTGCTAGGGCCAGGTCTCATATGGCTGCTAGGGCTAGGCCTCATATGGCTGCTAGGGCTAGGCCTCACATGGCTGCTAGGGCTAGGTCTCATATGGCTGCTAGGGCCAGGTCTCACATGGCTGCTAGGGCCAGGTCTCATATGGCTGCTAGGGCTAGGCCTCACATGGCTGCTAGGGCCAGGTCTCACATGGCTGCTAGGGCCAGGTCTCACATGGCTGCTAGGGCCAGGTCTCATATGGCTGCTAGGGCCAGGTCTCACATGGCTGCTAGGGCCAGGCCTCATATGGCTGCTAGGGCCAGGTCTCATATGGCTGCTAGGGCCAGGTCTCACATGGCTGCTAGGGCCAGGTCTCATATGGCTGCTAGGGCTAGGCCTCACATGGCTGCTAGGGCCAGGTCTCACATGGCTGCTAGGGCTAGGCCTCACATGGCTGCTAGGGCTAGGCCTCACATGGCTGCTAGGGCTAGGCCTCACATGGCTGCTAGGGCTAGGGCTAGGTCTCACATGGCTGCTAGGGCTAGGCCTCACATGGCTGCTAGGGCTAGGCCTCTAATCCCAGAGGCCGACCCAAAACAACATCGCCCCAGAAGAGGTAGACGGAGCGGCCTCCTGGTCAGACTTCGAAGACTTCAGGAAACAGCAGAGGGAGCACCCCCCTATCCACATCAACGGGACAGTAATGGAGAAGGTGGAAAGTTTTAAGTTCCTCGGCGTACACATCACAGACAAACTGAAATAGTCCACCCACACAGACAGTGTGGTGAAGACGGCGCAATAGCGCCTCTTCAACCTCAGGAGGCTAAAGAAATTTGGCTTGTCACCTAAAACCCTGCCAAACTTTTACAGATGCACAATTGAGAGCATCCTGTCGGGCTGTATCACTGCCTGGTACGGCAACTGCACCGCCCTCAACCACAAGGCTCTCCAGAGGGGGGTGTGGTCTGCACAACGCATCACCGGGGGCAAACTACCTGCCCACCAGGACACCTACAGCACCCGATGTCACAGGTAGGCCAAAAAGATCATCAAGGACAACAACCACCCGAGCCACTGCCTGTTCACCCCGCTATCATCCAGAAGGCGAGGTTAGTACAGGTGCATCAAAGCTGGGACCAAGAGACTGAAAAACAGCTTCTATCTCAAGGCCATCAGACTGTTAAACAGCAATCAGTAATTCAGAGAGTCTGCTGCCTACATACAGACTCAACTCACTGGCCACTTTAATAAATGGATCACTAGTCACTATAAATAATGCCACTTTAGTAATGTTTACATATCAAACATTACTCATCTCATATGTATATACTGTATCTTATACCATCCACTGCATCCTGCCTATGCCGCTCGGCCATCGCTCATCCATATATTTATATGTACATTTTCTTATTCCATCCCTTTAGATTTGTGTGTATTAGGTAGTTGTTGTGGAATTGTTAGATTACTTGTTAGATATTACTGCACTGTCGGAACTAGAAGCACAAGCATTTCGCTACACTCACATTAACATCTGCTAACCATGTGTATGTGACCAATAAAATTTGATTTGGATTTGATTTGAGCCTTGAGCATCTGGAGTTGCAATCGCTTGACATGCAAAATGAATGGGGAACTGTGCTTAGAAAAATCAAATGATGTTTCTCTCATTTTAAAAGCTGATTTGCTTCGTTCATTCAAAACCAATAATAACCTTGAATAAGTATCCATACCATAACAAATGCATGATACAGTAGATGATGAACAGGTTCAATAGAGATTAACAGGTTCATTAGAGATGAACAGGTTCAATAGAGATGAACAGGTTCAAAAGAGATAAAGCAGCATAGAGGTCAAGCCTCTCTGGAGGCACTAGAAAGAGAGAGGTGATGTTGACATTTAGCAAATTGAGAGGAACTACTCGTCCGCACAGGGAGCCCAAGATGAAATGAGTGACAGGGAGCCCTCACAGAAGCCAGATAAGTGAGAAGGTGTCTGTTCAACGTCAGAATTGGGGACATTTTCTCCTTTTTCCTCCTTTTATCTCCTCCTCACTGTATTTTATGTGATACTGAGGGGAATATCAAGTGATATTCAGTTGAACGGAACTCACTTGACGTGTTAGATTCTTAGATTTTTACCAATAATTTCACAAGCTAGTTATCCTAAATCGATCATGTATTCTACATATAATCAGTATGTCACAATGTGCCCAATCTTCTCTCTTGTTTCAGGTTTCTGAAAGAGAATCTTCTCGCCTGGTTGCCCCTTTTAATCTGGACCAAGGTCTGATGAGTTATGAAGCCACTCTGATTTATGTAGCTTCTCCTTATGAGCCAGCAGGCCCTGGCAGATGCCTGGCTAGAGGATGCATCAGATGTGGTAGAGGCAGAGAGAGGCTACCTGATGCTAAATAGGAAGGGTATACAGTACAGCATGACCATGGCTGCTCCAGAGAATTAGTCACTTGGACTGACGCATCATTTTATACCTCCCTATTGCATAGGGATAACACTTTGGTTTCTTTGAGATCCATTGACCCAAGTGTTAAGTTGTTGGTACCAGGGAGTAACCACTTTTGTTGAATTGTTCGAGGTTAGTACCAGAATGTGTCCATTGTTACCACAACTTTTAAAAGTTGAATTAACACCTTGTACATTCCAGGTAATTAACAGCTCAAACCGGGCTGTAACAAAAGCTGTCACTTCCACTGTACAGTATGTTGTAACTGTCGAGCTGACAGGGTGAGAGTTCAGCTTCATAACAAACCATCCACAGTAGACAACAATGCATCATTTACTTGAGCGCATACCCCTAATGTTTTTCTAAACTGCTCTCAGCGGGAGATGCATTCAGTAGCAAGCCAAATGATTGATTCATGATTGGCTCGTTCATCCCCCCTCCGCCTCCCTTAACTCTTCCCTGGGTCCTTGCTGTAAAACAGAATATGTTTCTATCAACTTACCTGGTAAAATAAGGGTAAATAAATACATTCACCTGCTGGGTAGATCAATAGTGCATGTAATAATGCAATAATCCATGTACAGTACTATAGAGACTAGGTTGTCAATGTTCATTGTTCACGCTGAGCATAAACCCTCCCATGCAGTCTTGTATACAGAGAGGATGTATGGTTGTTATTCAGTTTGTCACAACAGTATGACCCTATCTATTAATCATGGTGTTTCGGTTTCTGACCAGGTGGAGAATATACTTTCTGCATCCCAAAATGGCACCTTATTCCCTACATAGTGCACTACAAAAGTAGTGCCCCGTATAGGAAATAGGGAGCCAATTTGGGACACAGTCGTTTTGATCCGTGTGTGGTTGTTACCCCTGGATTAAGATATTTGGGCCCGACATGTTTTATTATTTCCAGGTTAAACTTCCCACAGGTTGTAAAGTAAAATACATCCCTGTTTTGTTTTGATGGGATAAGGGCAATCTCTTTTCTGCTTCGGTGTGAACGGATGCTTTTGTAAAAGTTTGATATTTTCCCTCCTTTTTCCTTTCTTTCTCTATAAGTTCAGTCATATGTTGCTTCATCTCTTTCTGTGAAAGCATCGTTGTCTAGTTGAAATGTTGTTGTTGAACCATCAAACAGACCAATTTCAGCATTATTACTGGCCTTTCTGTCTCAGTTGACGCCACGTCAGAAAAACAGCAGACTGCTCCGGTGCTGATGGTAAAGTAGTTTCAACTAGTCATTACTGAAAAACAGCTTGTTTGAAGGACACACACACACACACACACACACACACACACACACACACACACACACACACACACACACACACACACACACACACACACACACACACACACACACACACACACACACACACACACACACACACACACACACACACACACACACACACACATCCATTCATTGTACTTTTAAAAGTTCCCCCTCCACTTAAGCCACCACTCAGCACACTCTCTCCTTTTACATCACAGTTCAAGCACTTCCTTCAGCCCATGCAAACCAATCAAAAAACAATAGGCCTGCCCTTACTCGGCAGAAGAGTACATGCTGATCAGTCCAGAAGGATCTCTGCACCCCCTGTACGCATGTCTCTTATGTTACCCATAGAGAGCTGACTCATGAATAGGACTCATGAAACTCATGGATACAGTATGTGTCTGAACCGGTTCCATGTCATGTTGCCATGGCAGATAATGATATGCAGTTGTTCTATCTAGATTCCAAATAATGATGTCCCATCTCAGCGAAAGCTGTTTTATCTTTATGTTTTTGTAACCTTTGACTGGATTATCAGGGTTTACTGTATCTCTATGAAATTGTCTTATTAGTCCCTTGCTGAGCTTATCTAAACAACTGCAAGTGGGAATGAAAAAATACAATATTAGTTTATAAAGGACCTAAGAGAAGTTATCAATTTCATCTTCTATCTGTTTCCCCATGTGTATGAATCAATCCCATTTTTCACTGTCATCTTTTCCCCCTTACTCTGCTGTTACCGTGGCGTCCCGCCAGGCTCTCCTAAGACAAATTCCTCACCAGCCATTCAGTTTGTAATTATCAACGCCAGGGACACCCCTGATGATATATTGTCATTATTCTAGCAGGGGGGATCAAATTTAAATCTGGATAATGGCTATCATTTTCAGGTTCGGCGCAGAGAAACTTAGCATACAGATTGATTCTCAGCTGTCCGTTGGGTTGGGAGTTGGAGTCAATCAGGAAATGAAACAACGGTAGCTGTGGTGGTGGTGTGTGTGTGTGTGTGCGTGTATGTGTGTGTGTGTGTGTGTGTGTGTGTGTTGTGAGTCATGTGTTCAGTGTAGTAGAAGGATCTCCTCTAGAAGAGAAGAGAGGAACCCTGAGTCTCTTTCTCACTCTAATCCAGTTCCCACTGGACTCATTATTACACCAGAGATAGGATGGAAGAAATACTCTGAAGGAACAGAGTAAAATAAGCTCTTACACACTGTACTTAAGCTCCCATTAGAGACCACTGAGAGAGAAAAGGAGAAGGCTAATGTTTGGTATAAAGAATAGATATTTTGTATATTTTCAACAATCCATACAGAGAAAAAGAACTGTCCTGTGTGTCTCCATTTGGGCCCTCAATTATAAAAAATATACTGTAATGATTTAATAATCAGTCATTTTTATCACGTTCAAAGTCAAATCCAAGAACGACTGTTATGATAGGATCATATCTAGACAAAGGCTTTGTCAAAATGACAAGAACAACCACACTCTCACCAACAACAAAACATGTCAATAGGACGTTTCTGAATGAATCTCAGATGCTAGATATTTGGTGTGACTATGATGCATGCCCTTCGTGACCTCAGCCCTGCTACCTCTGACTAAGCTGTCGTGGATGAGGGATGATATCCCTACATCGACACTGTACATATGCACATCCACAGATTGTACTCTGTGTTTACATCTGATGTCTCTGAGTCTGAGTCGGGAGGAAACATCAACCTTATGGTGCTTGATCCCTGGCTATGCAGCCACTCACTCACAGCGTCTCAAATGGAACCCTATTCCCTATATAGTGCACTACTTTTGACTAGGGCCCATATGGTCTTCCTTCCTCTGTCCACAATGTGTTGTGTGGTACGATAATTTATGCATTGCATTATGAGTGGGTACTTGTGCTGACACTAACCTGTCTCAGATGTCAATCTTTATTCGAAAGGAGAGTTGAGGATGGAGTTCCAACTCAGCTGTAGAACTAGAATTACTAGAACGTGAATGGTGGAATTCTAGTTCTGTGGTTCCAGTGTCAGCCAAGGTGACTACATGGGAGAGGTATAGCAGTAGCAATTTATCCCTCACATTGAATCCCATGGAGCTTGACTTTTGTTTGCGTTCAAGCCTTCATCTCAATGGGGATGCTGAAAAAAAGGGGAGACAAATTAGAGAGGGTTTAATGAGTATGCAGTCATCATCTCACCCACGCTGATTTGCGACGCCAACCCATATATGCTCTGTTGTTGCCCTTTTCATGACTTCTTGGTGCACCAAATTCATCACTTTGGAACTAAGCAATTTAGGGGACTACGTAATATCGCGGCGCATTTTTCATTTCAATTTCCTCCCCCTCGTTTAATGATAAAAAAAAAACAAATAGTTTTATTTCTCACACTAAATTGACTGTTTCATTTGCAGGATTCTGGTTCTCTCTCCTCTCGCTCCTCTCCTCAGCTCATCTGTTGGCAAATGATAATGTGCCTATGAAAATGTGTCATTTTCTATTTATAGAAAATGGCTGCGCGCCAGGCTAATAACTTCCGTCTGACATTTCTGAGAGAACCGAGATTGTCAATTTACTGCTCACAGAGCCGTACACTAGGCTGGCACTCCTCTGTGTCTCATTGAGCATGCTGCTCGGCTCATTGTTATACTAAGGACAGGGTGAAGAGAAGCTGCAACTGAAGCCAATGCACTGTGCTGTGAAACCAAAATCATAGAAATAGAATCACTAGAGTGGCCATATTACCTACCACCATTGACTTGAATAGAGACTCCCATTCTAGCAATTTTATTTTTGTGCCCATTACTAGACAACGTTCTAAGAACACAGGGCATGATGCTAACAGCACTCATTATCTACACAGAGAGCAGCCATTTTCTGACAAGGTGTCAAAGCAAAAGGAGGTCAATTGTTAGAAAAACTGCTTGGATTGTGGTCTGATAATCATGTTTTATGAATCGATAAACAAATGTATCAGGCATACAATTAAACCACAAGACAAATGTAGAAACATAAATGTTCTCATCATGAACATCATGCATATATCAGTTGATAACGAAGGGAAGCCAACACCGTGGAGCAATGGAGGGATTTTGTAAAAAACAATAACTACATAATAATTAATTTGAGCTGACTTTGTTTTCCTCGATAACAACAAACACCTTCAAAAACAAATACACAATAGGCAAAAACTGGTTGAATCAATACGGTTTCTTGATTGGATTAGAAAAAAGTCAACAACGTAAGAGAAATTCCTTTTTTTTTCATCCACATTTTTACCGAAATCAAATGCCATTCTTGAGTTGATTTCATGTTGAATTCAACGTTGATTGACAACTCAATCAAATGTAAATCAAAACTGGATATTGAACTGACGTCTGTGCCCAGAGTAAGCTAGACAGACAATACAACACATTACTTTCTTATAATGACCAAAATCCCAATGCCTACAGACAGTTCTTCACCTTCAAAGAGAAAGCTGCTCCATCCTGATGCTGATCAGCAATCACAGTCTGAGGCTGAGGCATGTGAGTAAGTCTCAAAAGCCAATCAATATTTGAGATCTGGAGTAAGAGGTATGAACAGCGGTGCTATCCCTCACTCCCCTGCCTGATCCTCTGCTCCTGTCCGGTTATGGATGGATGACTCCTTTGTTGGCATATGGAAACGTGAGCATTTATACACAGATTTATGATGATGAGGATGGATCTGGATCCGCCTGTGAAATGATGAGCTTTGTGATGGGAGAACCATTTAGTTTTTTTGATGTAGATAAAATGACTGGATGATAGATCCAGATTGCCACAGCACGGTCTCTGAAACAGTATGATTGATTAAGAAGAAAAGCAAGGAAATAGGAAAACAACTTTAAAGTTCTAAATTAGATATGGCAATTTTTTTTATATTACAGATATCTGGTTACTATTTCAGCTAACCTTTGTTATTGTGCTCTTAAGTTACAATAAATGACTGAATACCAGATTGGTCCTACAAGCCAACTCCCCTATATCTGACTTCATGGTAGGCTTCAGTAGAGAAATTCCTTCTCAACACACGGAAACTACACATTTTTTCCCTTTCTAAATGCATAAATGATTATGACGGTGTGTGATATTACTGCAGCACCAGTCATTTCAGTCATTTGCTACTTGGTCTGATTAAATGAACTCATTTCACGGTCCACCGGGCAGTCTAAATCCCCCAATAAGGGAAAATTGTCACTTGCCCGGCCCCTCGGATGGACAGCCTGGCTGAGCTGAGAGATCAGGGAATTTACAAAAAATTTGAAAATCATGCCCCCATAAAGAGCTGCCATGGCACAGTTCACATTAGTGCTGAAGATATTTCAATATCAGCATGCCAGGGAGTTCAGACACTGGAAAATAGATGGACATCTATGGGATCTCCTCACTCCCCAAACAAATTAGCACGGCAGTTCCTGTCAATGTTGCCAATCTACAAGGAAGATTGGCATAAGGGTATCTTCATGAACTCATGCCCTCCTGGGTGAAAATATTTAACATTCAATCTATTGCATCGATTTTCCATGGTGATGTCCACAGTCTGTCGGATCATAACTCAGACAACTTATCTACGTTTCAAGCAGACCACTATTGTCCCTGTGCCCAAGGAGGCGAAGGTAACCTATCTAAATGATTACCACCCCGTAGCACTCACGTTGGTAGCCATGAAGTGCTTTGAAAGGCTGGTCATGGCTCACATCAACACCATCATCCCGGAAATGCTAGACACACTTCAATTCTCATACCGCCCAAACAGATCCACAGATGCCCTTTCCCACCTGGACAAAAGGACCACCTATGTGAGAATGCTGTTCATTGACTACAGCTCAGCGTTCAACACCATAGTGCCCACAAAGCTCATCAGTAAGCTAAGGACCCTGGGACTAAACACCTCTCTTTGCAACTGGATCTTGGACTTCCTGACAGGCCGCCCCCAGGTGGTAAGGGAAGGCAACAACACATCTGCCACGCTGATCCTCAACACTGAGGCCCTTCAGGGGTGTGTGCTTAGTCCCCTCCTGTACTCCCTGTTCACCCACGACTGCATGGCCAAACACGACTCCAACACCCTCATTAAGTTTGCTGACGACACAACTGTGCTAGGCCTGATCACCGACAACGGTGAAACAGCCTATAGGGAAATCAGAGACCTGGCAGTGTGGTGCCAGGACAACAACCTCTCCCTCATTGTGAGCAAGACAAAGGAGCTGATCATGGACTACAGGAAAAGGCGGGCCGAACAGGCCCCCATTAACATTGACTGGGCTGTAGTTTCAGGGCCATTTGGCATGGGTTCCCAGGTACTTGAGAAGTTCTACAGCTGCACCATTGGGAAAATCCTGACCGGTTGCATCACTGCCTGGTATGGCAACTGCTCGGCATCTGACCGTAGGGCGCTGCAGAGGGTGGTGTGCATCACTGGGGCCAAGTTTCCTGCCATCCAGGACCTATATACTGGGCGGTGTCAGAAGGCCTGTCAAGGACTCCAGTCACCCAAGTCATAGACTGTTCTCTCTGCTACCGCACGGCAAGCGGTATCGGAGCGCCAAGTCTAGGACCAAGTCTAGGCTCCTTGGCAGCTTCTACCCCCAAGCCATAAGACTGCTGAACAATTAATCATATGGCCACCCGGACTATTTACATTGCCCCCCCCCCCCCCCCCTTTGCTTTTACACTGCTGCTTCTCGCCGTTTGTTGTCTGTGCATGGTCACTTCGCTCCTACCTGCATGTTAAATTGCCTCGACTGGCTTGTGACCCCGCGCATTGACTCAGTGCCGGTACCCCCTGTATATAGCCTCGTTATTGTTGTTTAATTGTGTTACTTTTGCATGTATTTATTTATTTTTAACTTGGTTTATCTGGTAAATATTTTCTTAACTCTATTTCTTGAACTGCATTGTTGGTTGAGGGCTTGTAAATAAGCATTTCACGGTAAGTTCTACACCTGTTGTATTCGGCACCTGTGGCAAATACAATTTGATTTGATTGTACAATTGTATTTTCTTGTGAGCTATTTTCAATGAGAATGTGTTTGCCTTACAGACTGCGTTGGTCTGGAAGAGGAGTTATCTAGCAGGTAGCTATGTCACTTCACTTCTACTGATGTTAGAAGATGTGCTGTCTACTAAACTGTGCTCGTCAACGTGCTCACATCCGTTACGTCTTACACTGTTTGGACTTGAGTCTGTGTGCCTGCGATGTGTGCATGTGTCTGTGTGCATTTCTAGTAGTTGTTGCTGGTGGGTGAGATATGGATGAGAGGAAGAGAGGACTACAGTCCCAGTAATATCACACACCGTCATAATCATTTATGCATTTAGAAAGGGAAAAAATGTGTAGTTTCCGTGTGTTGAGAAGGAATTTCTCTACTGAAGCCTACCATGCAGTCAGATATAGGGGAGTTGGCTTGTAGGACCAATCTGGTATTCAGTCATTTATTGTAACTTAAGAGCACAATAACAAAGGTTAGCTGAAATAGTAACCAGATATCACAAAATATCACAGTAATGTCGGTCATGCCGGCAAACACCAAAGCATTGCTTTAATTTGATCTACTAACTGGACAGTCAGAGTGTAAAGGAAAGTGGCAGAGGGAAAAAGTGGAGGAGAAAGTTCACTAAAAAGAGAGGGAAAAGAGGAACACTTGTGATTTGAGTTCAAGGTGTCAGCTACCTCCAGGGGCTGCTGTTGCTTCAGCTGGTATAGTATATCACATGTTCAGTTACCAGCTAAAAATATCCCTTATTAAAACACCTCATATTTGAGTGAACAACACATTAGACACGCTTCTCGCTGAGACATATTGACATATTGAAAACATCTGGATATGAGAATATATAGAATAAGGATAAACTGGAAATAAACCCAGTATAGAGTTTCATTATGCCTGGAGGCGTCCAATCAGCCAATAGCTGACAGGAAGGGTGACAGCCATGAGCGATATCACTCACATTTTCTTCCGTCAACGGAAGGATCATTATCACCTAAAGGAGTGGGTGGGAAGTCGTGAAGAGGGTGAGGGACATTGTCAGAACATTGTCCACGGGCGACAACATTGCAGACGGCTGCCAGTCTGAGTCCTCAAATCAGGGATTTTAGACAAATAATCAATTTACACAAAAATAGTGTTGCATTCACAACAAAAAATGATCTTAACCCTCCGGCTGTGTTCCGGTCCAATTGGACCGATTTACACGTTTTCTCTCTGAAAAATGTAGTTCATTTAATCTGATTGTCATAAGGTTCCATGACTTTGTCCACACAGGGCATCTGAGCACACACAATACATTTGGATGATTTTCATTAAATGTTTGTACACCTGTGGTTTCCCGGTCAAAAATGACCGGTCATTAGAAATGAATGGGTGAGACCACAAATAGTGTATAAAATTGAGTTCAGGCGCATTCTCATTCATCAGATGGACACAATTCCTCTCCCAGACACCCACATGCATATGTGTTTAAACACACACACACACCTCACTCCCCTTCTTGGCTTCCATGGCAACCCCCACGAAACCTTTCCCTAATAGAATCTTTCGACCACGGGAACCACACCTGTTGGCATTATCACAAACAATCGCAACATTGTTTCAATAATATATAGAACTTTTCTCACAGCTCTGGTATATAAAGCTTATTTGAGGCCTTGCTCACAATTCTTTCTGTGGCAGCACAATGACCGAACGATATACTGTATGTGAGACTCTTGATCATATCTTTGATCATGACACTTTGACACTAAGTAGTCTGTGATAAATAGCACAACATATTTCATCCGAGTATTTGTTATAGTCAAAATAATCCACACATTATGCTTTATTTACTCAAAAACGAGTTGTATGAGCTCAGGTCAATGAGGCCTAAAGGCCATAAATAGCAAATAGAAGTCGAAACCTTGCAATGTTCACAAGAACCTAAGTTGATAAAAAGATCTAACACAACATTAGGTGATAATATATGTATTATTATGGATTTATAATCAGCTATAACGGTGTGGTCATTTTGGACCGGGAACACAGAATGACTCAACATGAAACGAACACAACAGGAGGGTTAATCAAATCAAATCAAATGTTATTTTGCACATGCTTCATAAACAACAGGTGTAGACATACAGTGAAATGCTTACTTACAATGCAGAGTTTAAGATAGAGATGGGGGGGGAAATGACGCAGCAGACGTAGAAATTGTTTTGGAGTCTGTGAATGGACTCTACCATGATTACGGATTTTCCTGAATGAATCGTGGATAATGTTGAGTGAGAAAGTCACAGAAGCACAAATGTCATATCCCCTCCAAAAATGCTAACTTCCCCTGTTAATGTAATGGTGAGAGGCTAGCATGTCTTGGGGGTATGATATTTGTGTGTCTAACTTTCTCATCATTATTCACAATTCATTCAGGACTATCCATAATCATAGTAGCATCCACATTAACGTAGAAGTGTTTAGAAATGTATTATATTCTTATTTACAATAAAAGTGACTCCAAAATGACAAACATGATTTACCATTCATTTCTACTGTGCACAAAATAATGTGAAACACAACCAAAACAAACAGCAAATGCATCCAACAAGTTTGTAGAGTCACAAGCTTGATGTAATGATTGCGTGCTTGGAATATGGGACCAAATACTACACCTTTGACTACTTTAATACACATAGAAGTGAATTTGTCCCAATACTTTTGGTCCCTTAAAATGGGGGGACTTTGTACAAAAAGTGCTGTAACGGTTGACCCGATAAAGATGATAATGCCCTCAAATTAAAGCTGACAGTCTGCACTTTAACCTCATACTGTAGTATTTGTATCATTTCAAATCCAAAGTGCTGGAGTACAGAGCCAAAACAACAAAAGATGTGTCACTGTCCCAATACTTTTGGCCCACTGTATAATAAGCTGGGTATTAGAGAATTAATAAAGTCATTGAGATGAAATAAACAACATTTCTGACAGGGACTGAAAAAAAAAATGGTATAATATTAAATAAATGATTATGTATTTATTCATTTATTTTTCCTTTCCAAGAAAAACTTTCAACAATATATTCACTGTGCTCCTCTTTGCACACAACTGCTCACAACCAATTTGAGAGGATGAAGCCTTTTAAAGCTGGGTGAATGGCAATCTGGAGTGGATTTGACCTATAATCATATTCAACATCCTCAAGACAGAAGGCACAGTGGATGAAGTCATTATTGAATTTCCAACAGAGGCAGACATATATTCTTGTTCTTTAAAAAAAATTAGGGACATCATTTGACATCATGGCCTTGCCTCGCCTTAACGCACTACTGTTAAGGGACACAAGACCGGGGCTTGAAGGAACAGCACATTTCCAAGACACTTTTGTGAACAAAGCGTTATCCTCTCCTATGCAGTACCTGGATAACACAGTATAGTGTGTGAGCATTCTTCACTGGGATGGCAGAAAGGGGAGGGGGGGCCTAGCGGCTCTGGGGGCCCATGCGCCCGTCAACTCACACCTACAGTGCCTTCATTATTGTGGAATCACTACAATGTTGTTGATCCATCCTCAGTTTTCTCCCATCACGGCCATTGAACTCTGTAGCTGTTTTAAAATCACCAATGGCCTCATGGTGACATCGCTAAACAGTTTCTTTCCTGTCCTGCAGCTCAGTTCAGAAGAACTACTGTATCTTTGATGAGTCTGGGTGGTTTAATACATCATGCAAAATTATCAACTTATACTGAGTTCATTTGCGGTTTATCCTTATTCTATATATTCTCATATCCAAATCTCTGAACATGTTTCAATGTGTCAGTATATCTGAGCGAGTAGTGTGATTAATGTGCTGTTCACTCAGATATGAGGTGCTTTAATAAGGGTATTTTTAGCAGGTAAGTCAGTTGAAACAACATCACGGATATACTACACAAGTTGAAGCAACAGCAGCCCCTGGAGATAGCTGACACCTTGAACTCAAACTTGGCAGAGAGATTAGAGGAGGTTGGATGAAGAGTAGAGTGCGACAGAGGAAGAGACAGAGCCCCATCCCAGTAGTGATAAGACTGGAGAAGAGAGGAAAAGAGAGCCACAGCTCCATCCCTATCCACTCCCTCTCCCTGTCCTCTCTCTGTTGTGATGGGTGATGAGGTTGATGGTGAGGAGGGAAACTGGATCAGCACAGCAGCAAGGCTGGGTTATCCTCCCCAAAGCCTCACGGGCTACGAGCTTATTAGAAGGTCCATTATTACCAGAGGGGTACACACACACACACACACACACACACACACACACACACACACACACACACACACACACACACACACACACACACACACACACACACACACACACACACACACACACACACACACACACACACACAATTAATGTACACCCCCCCACCCCCCATTAACATGCAGTTTATAATATAGCACTATTTACTCTAGCCTATATTATGTGGTTGATTTGAGTTTCCCTTTCCCTATCGTCAGCTGTTTTGTGAATCTGGCATCATTATGGAAGCCCATTTAGGAACATATTTCCATGGAAATGCATAACTGTAACACTCTCTCCAGTTACAGAAGGACATCTATTAGTCTTAATGAGGAATCTGGCTAGAGTGTAATGGCTGATGCACATCTGAATGGGATAAATCATTGGCAGCGATTACAGCTTTGAGTCTTTTTGGGGAAGTCTCTAAGAGCTTTACATATCTGGATTGTACAATATTTGCCCATTATTCTTTTTTAAATTCTTCAAATTCTGTCAAGTTGGTTGTTGATCCTTGCTAGAAAGACAGTACATGTTCAAGTTTTGCCATAGAATTTGCAATGCCAATTTAAGTCAAACTGTAACTAAGCCACTCAGGAACATTCAATGTCATCTTGGTAAGCAACTCCAGTGTTTATTTGGCCTTGTGTTTTAGGTTATTGTCCTCCTGAAAGATGAATTAATCTCCCAGTGTCTGTGTCAGAAGACTGAACCAGGTTTTTCTCTAGAATTTTGCCTGTGCTTAGCTCTATTCCTTTTCTTTTTATCCTAAAAAATTATATAAAATTATATTATATATATATCATATAACAACCACTAGGCCACTAGTGGTGGACTTGTAACCGAAAGGTTGCAAGATCAAATCCCTGAGCTGACAAGGTAAAAATCTGTCGTTCTGTCCCTGAACACTATTCCTAGGCCGTCATTGAAAATAAGAATTTGTTCTGAACTGACTTGCCTAGTTAAATAAAGGTAAAATGAAACTTTTTAAATCACCATTGGCCTCATGGTGAAATCCATCCTCTCCGGCAACTGAGTTAGGAAGGACGCCTGTATCTTTGTAGTGACTTGGTGTATCGATACATCATCCAAAGCCTATTTAATAACTTCACCATGCTCGAAAGGATATTCAGCATCTGCTTTTTTCTAAACACATTTTCCAATCGGTGCCGTTCTTTACATTGAAAAACCTCCCTGGTCTTTGTGGTTGAATCTGTTCACTACTGAATCTGTTCACTACTATAAATTCACTACTGAATTGAGGGACTTAACAGATAATTGTATGTGTGGGGTACAGAGATGGGGTGATCATGTTAACCACTATTATTGAACGCAGAATGAGTCCATGCAACGTATTATGTGATTTGTTAAGTACATTTTTACTCGTTAACTTATTTACGCTTACCTTAACAAAGAGGTTGAATACTTATCGACTCAAGACATTTCAGCTTTTCATGTTATAGAAATGTTTATTTCTTTATTTTATTTAACCAGGTAGGCAAGTTGAGAACAAGTTCTCATTTACAAGTGCGACCTGGCCAAGATAAAGCAAAGCAGTTCGACACATACAACAACACAGAGTTACACATGGAGTAAAACAAACATACAGTCAATAATTCAGTAGAAAAATAAGTCTATATACAATGTGAGCAAGTGAGGTGAGATAAGGGAGGTGAAGGCAAAAAAAAGGCCATGGTGGCTAAGTAAATACAATATAGCAATACCATTTGCAGTGGTAGAATGTGCAAAGTAGAGATAGAAATAATGGGGTGCAAAGGAGCTAAATAAATAAATAAATACAGTAGGGAAAGAGGTAGTTGTTTGGGCTAAATTATAGATTGGCTATGTACAGGTGCAGTAATCTGTGAGCTGCTCTGACAGCTGGTGCTTAAAGCTAGTGAGGGAGAAAAGTGTTTCCAGTTTCAGAGATTTTTTTAGTTCGTTCCAGTCATTGGCAGCAGAGAACTGGAAGGAGAGGCAGCCAAATGTCAAAAAAAATGTGGACAAACAAAATTCCACTTTGACATTATGGGGTACTGTGTGTAGATCAGTGACGCAAAATCAATCAATCAGAATTTAATCAACTTTAAATTCAGGCTGTAATACAACAAAATGTGGAAAGTCAAGGGGTGTGAATACTTTCTGAAGGCACTGTATGCCAAAGTTTATGTGTTTTGAAGTATAAATCATTTTGACAGTAATCCTCCTTTTTATTTTCAACATGTAGCAAGCAAAGTGTTTGTGTTGTCCAATTTACATGGGTAGTAGGTGACTCAGGCAGACAATATAGTTTTCATGCATCTAATTAGTCTATTTCTCGACTGCGTTGGCACCAGCCTGCCTTGGCCTCTTCACCTAATTGGCTATCAAGTTTAAAAAAGCTGGGTGAATCAGGTCGTACAGGAGAGTGAGTGCGTGGCTCAAGATGGATAAACAAAAGGCAAGACCAAGTGGTGAATAAGAACGCCGCAAAAAAAGCTTTATCGGATGAAGCTTGTGCCAAATTACCGAAGATAACAACATCAGCTAAACTACCACCTCGTCCTCGACTGACGAAACCCCATCACAGGTGGAAGCTATAGGCCTACTTATGCAGCAGCCAGCACTAGCAGTCCTGACAGAGGACTCACTTCCCAGGCCCAGCAATGACAGCGGCCTTGCTCATCCTCTTCTTACTCCCAATCAAGAATAGTGACAGTTCCTCTAGTCTAGTGAGAGTGCCGGTCCTCCTCTCCCAGAGACCTAGCCGCGCTCACTAGAGAAACCCCCCTTCTGTGAACACTGGTAAGCCTACGAGTGATGAGAAGGATAGCCCTGACAGCGTGAAATCCAATGTGTTCCAATGTGTAATATAAATAGTCTACCAGCTAAATACTGTATATAGCCAAACATATGCTAGTAGACTGCATTGTCTGTGTAATAAAACAATCCAGAATAAGCTATTGTTTTGACGGTGGGCTGACTGTATCATTTGGCATTAGTAGACTGGTTTTACGCATCAGAAACTTTCTACAGTCCCAGTCGATATTAGATAGAACGTCACGGCCCCGCCCGCCTGTGTGGAAAACAACCTGAGGTTACCCCATTGGCTCACAGCAAATACAACACCTTTTCCCAATGCAATTATCTTGTGCTCTGCTTGTTTTAGTCAATTGAAAAACTACATTTAAGAAAAGAACAACACGTCTAAAGAGTTCTCTGACGGGAACATTAAGCTAGCCAAGACCAACAACACAAACAAACAGACGATACAGCTACACGTAGTGAGTGAAGTTACAAACAGACTATACTTAACAAGTTAAATGGTTTACCTGTGAATAATTCCGTATTTATGTGGAAAAATGTAAACGCATTTGTCCGCCATTATTGCGGCACTAGTCTGGCTGTAACGCACACTGTATGTCTAGTAACGTTAATTTAAAAAATCTAACTCAGCGGTTGCATTAATAACTAATGCATCTTTCATTTGCTGTCCAACCTGTATTTTTTAGTCAATCTAATCAATAAATAATCGTAAACTTAGGTGCCTTTCCAAGATGGCGCCGGCCAGAATGCATGACCTGTTGCCAATGATCACATTGTATAACCACGATTTGTGCTGCTAAATATGCACATTTTCGAACAAAACCTATATGCATTGTGTAATATGATGTTACAGGACTGTCATCTGACGAAGTATATCAAGGTTAGTCAAAAATTATATATCTTTTGCTGTATTGTTACGATCGCTAACCTGTGCTGCTGGTAAATTGCTTGTGTTTCTGGCTATTGTGCTAAGCTAATATAATGCTATATTGTGTTTTCGCTGTAAAACACTTAAAAAATCTGACATATTGGCTGGATTATAAGATGTTCACAAGATGTTGGGCTTTCATTTGCTGTACGCTGTGTATTTTTCAGAAATGTTTTAAGATGAGTAATTAGGTGTTTGACGTTGGTCTCTGTAATTATTCTGGCAGCTTCGGCACTATTTCAGATTGCAGCTGCAATGTAGAACTGTGATTTATACCTGAAATATGCAAATTTTTCAAAAAAAACATATGCTATACAATAAATATGTTATCAGACTGTCATCTTATGAAGTTGTTTCTTGGTTAGTGGCTATTTATATCTTTATTTGGTCGAATTAGTGATGGCTACTGATGGAGTAAAAAACTGGTGGAGTAAAAAAAGTGGTGTCTTTTGCTAACGTGGTTAGCTAATAGATTTACATATTGTGTCTTCCCTGTAAAACATTTTAAAAATCAGAAATGATGGCTGGATTCACAAGATGTGTATCTTTCATCTGGTGTCTTGGACTTGTGATTTAATGATATTTAGATGCTAGTATTTACTTGTGACGCTATGCTAGGCTATGCTAGTCAGCTTTTTTACTGTGGGGGGTATTCCCGGATCCGGGTTTGAGAGTAATTAGAGGTTAAATGTGTTCCATACACATAGCTACTTGTAGCCTGCTTGGACAACGGGTCCCCACATTTCCCACTCTACCACGCCACATAGCATGTAGACACAGGGCTCTTCTCGCAGCCTCAATTTCCCTATGTGTGCTCATTGCGAACCATAGGTTCGGATTTTTGTCCTGGTTACATGTACATTGTACAACACAGCAACTTTTCGGTATATTTTGTTATTTATCTATAACAAAAAAATATACTACGACGTTGTCTCTTTTACAATGGGGGTCAATAGGAAATAATATTTTTTCCCCCCCAATTTGTGTGCATGGTCGAGGGGAATTCCTTATTATTACGTGAATATTGACTCGGCGTATCCAAGCTTTGAGAGAGTGCGAGGATGGCTAAGGGAGGCTATAGGCCTACAGGACAATTGTATTTTAATAATATATGCCACTTAGCAGACACTTTTATCCACTTTTATCCTGCATGCATACATTTTATGTATTGGTGGTCCTGGAAATTCATTGCTAATTCGTTTGCTGTTGCATCGAAAGTTCATTTTACAATCTGCCGTGTTTGAATTTACCACTGTAATTACTGAACAAGTAAATACATTTTTTCCACCAGCCAGCATTCTTAATAGCAGAATTGCGATACCGTAGGTCTATAGCTTCATGAAACGTAAACGTTAGGCTTAGCTTGAGAAAATGACGATCAAATAAAAATAAACATGAATCCATTAAAGCAAAGCTATTTAGTCCAATGGTTGCATCTCAAAAGACACACTATTCCATACAAAAAACAATACTTTTGACCAGGACCCAGTCCACAGCCCAGGGTTGAGATACACTTAATGATTTATCCCATTCAGATGTGCATCAGCCATTACACTCTAGCCAGATTCCTCATTAAGACTAATAGATGTCCTTCTGTAACTGGAGAGAGTGTTACAGTTATGCATTTCCATGGAAATATGTTCCTAAATGGGCTTCCATAATGATGCCAGATTCACAAAACAGCTGACGATAGGGAAAGGGAAACTCAAATCAACCACATAATATAGGCAAGAGTAAATAGTGCTATATTATAAACTACTTGCTAAATGACTAAGGCCACAGCAACAAATCAATAGTACTTTATCTACATGCTCATACTAGAAAAAATATCAAGACAATAATATATTAGGACTTCATATTTAGTGCAATAAATACACTTTTCCTTCGTTTCCTCCAGAGTATTAAAATCACACACACATTTGGCGTAATTCCTTCTTCAGTGTGTTATTCATTGTTGTCATAAACATGATCATTATTACTAGACGTTGCCTACAAAATGGCACTCTATTTCCTATATAATGTAGTGTCCTACTTTTGACCAGAGCCCTGTTAAGCCATTAGACAGCTCCTAGTTGAGCAAATCTCGAGTGGCCCTCAAATGGCACGACCACAACCAGGCACCCTGGCAGGAACACAGGGTGTCATGTGAGGGTTTCCACTTCCCCGCAGTGTGTGTGTATTTGGGTGGGAATATCAAATCATATCAAACTTTATTTGTCACATGTGCCGAATACAACAAGTGTAGACCTTACCGTGAAATGTTTACTTACAAGCCCTTAACCAACAGTGCAGTTCAAGAAGAGTTAAGAAAATATTTACCAAGTAGACTAAGGTAAAAAATTATAAAAAGTAACACAATAAAATAACAATAATGAGGCTATATACAAGGGGTACCGGTACTGAGTCACTGTGCGGGGGTACAGGTTAGTTGAGGTAATTTGTACATTAATATACATTTTGTGTGTGTGTGTGTGTGTGTGTGTACCCCTCTGGTAATAATGGGCCTTCTAATAAGCTCGTAGTCCGTGAGGCTTTGGGGAGGATAACCCAGCCTTGCTGCTGTGCTGATCCAGTTTCTCTCCTCACCATCAACCTCACCCATCACAACAGAGAGAGGAGAGGGAGAGGGAGTGGATAGGGATGGAGCTGTGGCTCTCTTTTCCTCTCTTCTCCAGTCTTATCACTACTGGGATGGGGCTCTGTCTATTCCTCTGTCGCACTCTACTCTTCATCCAACCTCCTCTAATCTCTCTGCCAAACAGACATGTCCTGTGATGTTTTGTGGAGTATGAGGTCTTGTTTGCATCCCAAATGGCATACTACTGTATTCCCTATATAGCTGTACACAGCCCACCTGTAAACAGCTCATCCAACCAACTACCTACCTCATCCCCATATGTGTTTTTGTTTCTCTGCTAATTCGCACACCAGTATTTCTACTTGCACATCCTCATCTGCACATCTATCACTCCAGTGTAAATTGCTAAATTGTAATTACTTTGCCACTATTGGCCTATTTATTGCCTTACCTCCTTACTTCATTTGCACACACTCTATACAGACTTTTCTATTGTGTTACTGACTGTACGTTTGTTGATCCCATGTGTAACACTGTGTTGTTGTTTTGTCGGACTGCTTTGCTTTTTCTTGGCCAGGTCGCAGTTGTAAATGAGAACTTGTTCTCAACTGGCCTACCTGGTTAAATAAAGGTTAAATAAAAAAATAGAAGTGCAATACTCAGGTCAAAAGTGTAACGTCTGCTCCTGCTCCCCCCCGGCGCTTGAGGGCGCCAGGCTGCCCTGAATCATGCACTCCTATTATCCATTGCCTTCCCTCGTCACGCGAATCAGCGATTCTGGACTCACCTGGACTCACTTATCACCTGTTATTACCTCCCCTTTATTTGTCAGTTCCCCAGCTCTGTTCCCCGCTTCTGCATTGATTGTTTTTTGTCTTTGTATTCTTGTATGCTGACGCTGTTCCTGTCTCGTTCCATGTCCGTTCTTTATTAAATGTTTCACTCCCCGTACCTGCTTCGTGTCTCCAGCGTCAACTCATGTGACAAAAAGTAGTGCACTGTATAGGGAATAGGGTGGCATCTGGGACGCACACATTATAAGGGATGGGAGGAATAGTCCCTAAATGTACTAGATATTTACCTCATACAAAACTTGCTCATACCTAAACACAAACATTTCCTTACAGCCTGAGGGGTATGCTACAAAGGAAGCTACATCTACTCAGGGGTTTCTAAAGTTAGCTTCCCATTCTAGTTTAGGCTTCATCCATACCACGACGGTGGATATTGCTCGTCCACCTGCGGCTAACTCTAGCGGGGTTGTAACTGCGCGATGCATGTCGTATGTGGCTAGTTGAACCCTGAACTCTTCATTATGACAATGCTGAAACGTCAATCCATGGGCAAGTCAGTGCCACATTTTCAGATGTGCCAAAATCAAAATGAGGAAAAGTTATCTTGTAAATTCAGCTGTCTTGATCTTTGCTCGGCTTTGCTGTGGTTATCAATGCACAAGCATACTTTTTCCCACTCTTAACAATAAAATATTTGTATTAAGTCATGCAAAAGCTTTGCGTGAAGTTTCAAAAGCATTTGTCATTACTAAATGTGTAATGTGATAGGTATTTTGACATGACTATTTTTTAACACACAACAACATTTGACTAATAGTATATTTGATGAATAATATATTCAAATGAAGTGGATGATGACTTTCTTTGCTAGCGGGAGGGAATCTGTTTTCATTGGTCCTCAACTCTCAGCTCAGACACTTAATTCAATGATAAATGGAGTTAGCACAGAGTTAGCTTGTCCCGGAGCAAGTTAGATTAGATCTGAAGGATTCTTGCCATAGAAATGAACCTGGATAAAAGGTGAGCCACTTTCGTGTTACTGGTTATCCCAGCTTGAACTCAGAGTTAACCAAAGTTACCTCGCTAACTCCTCAAACTACATTTGTAGTATAGGGCTCTGGTCTCTCGCCAGCTTTATAACAATAGGGGGTGAAGTTGTTGCTCGAGGCGTTATAAACTTGGAAAAGTGGCTTCGTTTCCATAAGGATAATCCATTTGTAGTGTTGGTGATTCCTTCTATTTTGAAACTGTGGTTTTACCAGTGGGATAATCAGCTACAGTGGGGAGAACAAGTATTTGATACACTGACAATTTTGCAGGTTTTCCTACTTACAAAGCATGTAGAGGTCTGTAATTTTTATCATAGGTACACTTCAACTGTGAGAGAAGGAATCTAAAACAAAAATCCAGAAAATTACATTGTATGATTTTTAATTAATTAATTTGCATTTTATTGCATGACATAAGTATTTGATACATCAGAAAAGCAGAACTGAATATTTGGTACAGAAACCTTAGTTTGCAATTACAGAGATCATACGTTTCCTGTAGTTCTTGACCAGGTTTGCACACACTGCAGCAGGGATTTTGGCCCACTCCTCCATACAGACCTTCTCCAGATCCTTCAGGTTTCGGGGCTGTCGCTGGGCAATACGGACTTTCGGCTCCCTCCAAAGATTTTCTATTGGGTTCAGGTCTGGAGACTGGATAGGCCACTCCAGGACCTTGAGATGCTACTTACGGAGCCACTCCTTAGTTGCCCTGGCTGTGTGTTTCGGGTCGTTGTCATGCTGGAAGACCCAGCCACGACCCATCTTCAATGCTCTTACTGAGGGAAGGAGGTTGTTGGTCAAGATCTCGCGATACATGGACCCATCCATCCTCCCTTCAATACGGTGCAGTCGTCCTGTCCCCTTTGCAGAAAAGCATCCCCAAAGAATGATGTTTCCACCTCCATGCTTCACGGTTGGGATGGTGTTCTTGGGGTTGTACTCATCCTTCTTCTTCCTCCAAACACGGCGAGTGGAGTTTAGACCAAAAAGCTCTATTTGTCTCATCAGACCACATTCTCCCATTCCTCCTCTGGATCATCCAGATGGTCATTGGCAAACTTCAGACGGGCCTGGACATGCGCTGGCTTGAGCAGGGGGACCTTGCGTGCGCTGCAGGATTTTAATCCATGACGGCGTAGTGTGTTACTAATGGTTTTCTTTGAGACTGTGGTCCCAGCTCTCTTCAGGTCATTGACCAGGTCCTGCCGTGTAGTTCTGGGCTGATCCCTCACATTCCTCATGATCATTGATGCCCCACGAGGTGAGATTTTGCATGGAGCCCCAGACCGAGGGTGATTGACCGTCATCTTGAACTTCTTCCATTTTCTAATAATTGTGCCAACAGTTGTTGCCTTCTCACCAAGCTGCTTGGCTATTGTCCTGTAGCCCATCCCAGCCTTGTACAGGTCTACAATTTATCCCTGATGTCCTTACACAGCTCTCTGGTCTTGGCCATTGTGGAGAGGTTGGAGTCTGTTTGATTGAGTGTGTGGACAGGTGTCTTTTATACAGGTAACGAGTTCAAACAGGTGCAGTTAATACAGGTAATGAGTGGAGAACAGGAGGGCTTCTTAAAGAAAAACTAACAGGTCTGTGAGAGCCGGAATTCTTACTGGTTGGTAGGTGATCAAATACTTATGTCATGCAATAAAATGCAAATTAATTACTTAAAAATCATACAATGTGATTTTCTGGATTTTTGTTTTAGATTCCGTCTCTCACAGTTGAAGTGTACCTATGATAAAAATGACAGACCTCTACATGCTTTGTAAGTAGGAAAACCTGCAAAATCGGCAGTGTATCAAATACTTGTTCTCCCCACTGTAGGTAACTTTTCTGTTTCTCTTACTCAGCAGATCGCTGTGGTGGAAAGAGAGTGATGAGTCCTGAGGCAGAGGAAATATGCAGACACAGACGTATGCCATCCAAAACAGGCCTAAAAGTGGGCTAGCCCTCTGTATCAGCTGTGTTGTGGGAATCTGGTCAGTACATGACTGTCTGTCTTTGAGCCTTTACTGTCATGATGAGAAGGATCATACTATTAGGCACAGCAGGCTGCTGGACTTTTAAAAGGTTGAATGTCATAGCGTGTCACTGAAATGTCACTCCAGGAATTCCGGAATAATAACAGCACTTCGGAACATTCCTCCTGTCATAGTGAGAGACTCAGCGTGATGTTTTACCTAGACCATGTAATAGATATGAGAGAGGGAGGGGTGTGAAATGAAAAGAGAGAGAAAAATGCAAAGAGAGAGAGAGAGAAAAGATGGATGGATGGATGGATGCGTAGATAAATAGATTTTCTATCTGTGTGATTAATTCTGCGAGTGGCAAATTTCTGACAGCAAATGTCAGAGAATTTGAGAGGCGACGAACAACCGGGGTGCTCACAACTACGTACTTCTCCCCCTGAGTGGGGTTTCGCTTCCTCTCTCCACCCCCCTCCCCCTCTTTCTGCTTCATTTACTCCCCGTTCCTCACTTGAGATTGATGCGCTTCGCGTCTGATTGTGGTAATTATCCCCGTCCTGCTGCTGCAATACCTAATGCACAGCACACTCACATAATATGGGGAGGGCTTGGAGGGGGAGAGGCTAGGTTGGAGATGCTGCTATTCATTTTACTCCTGTTGCCTGCTGTGAGATGCCAGCTTCCTGGCTGCAACCACACAAGCACAGACACACACGCACACGTACACACACACGTACACGTACACACACACGTACACACACACACACACACACACACACACACACACACACACACACACACACACACACACACACACACACACACACACACACACACACACACACACACACACACACACACACACACACACACACACACACACACACACACACACACACACACACACACACACACACACACACACACAGGCTGCAACCTTGTCAAAGAGGGGAGAGGAGAGGTGAACATTTACAACCAAAGCCCAGGGAGAAGCTTAGCTATGATTCCCTTTTCTCTTCTGATCTGTCTGATCTTTTTCACTGTGAATAAAAAACCATTCAGGTTATTTACTTGGCATTTCCTTTCACTTTTTGAATTCATGAAATTCCTGGAGGCAATGCAACAAAAAATATAAATGCAGTCTATACTGTTTGCTGACGTTTAAAAAAATGAGTCTGGCTGGAGTGTAATGGCTGATAAATGATTGAGTGTATCCCAAAAGGCACCCTATTACCTACAGTATATATTGCACTAGTGTTGACAACAGCCCTGGTCTATGGACTATGGGTCCTGTACATAATGTACAGATAATGTAGATAAAGTATATACTCCAATGCTGTGATGCACTTGGTGAGTTTTCAACTCCCCTTTCTAAGTAGCCTTCAGTACATCTCAATTCTACGTATTCAGTTTATCATTACTGGTCTATTGTACGCTACAAAAAGCTACACTTGAACAGTCCTGTTGTAAACCTTTTATCTGTAACCTCAGTTAAAAAAGAGAACATTTTATATATTCCTTTCATGATCACACAATTACATTCTGCCGCATTGCATTTTTTCATATAACGATAATTTTCAGCTAATTCAAAAACAATTAATGTATGCATTCATCTCAGGGGCTTGTGTTAGGTGCTTTAGGTAATTATCATATCTTTCAACTCGTTGCTTTATTGAGGGGGAAAATAAATGACTATTTTCAATGGAATTTGAGATGCGAAGTCAGTTAATTTTGGATTTCTGCCTTGATGTCTCGGTGCCTCTGAGTCCTCTCTGACCTTCCCCTGGATTTCTTCCATACAGAACCACTCAACATTTTACCCAGCTGTGTCCCGACGCCTTATCAGGCAGAACTACGCTAATGTCTACTAATTAAAAACACCAATGGCTGCACTTTGTAAAAACAAGACTTTAAAACAATATTCCCATTTCCCCCATTGAATTGGTTCCTCCTTTGAATAAAATGCTGAGTTTGGTATTTGCACAGCTTCATCCCAAATCTCTTGAGTTTGGGATGACGCCCACCAGTAGTGTTGGTCCCATGTTTCATGTGCTGAAATAAAGATCACAGAAATGTTCCATACGCACAAAGAAAAAGCTTATTTCTCTAAAATGTGCACAAATTTGTTTACGTCCCTGTTAGTGAACATTTCTCCTTTGCCAAAATAATCCATCCACCTGACAGGTGTGGCATACCATGAAGCTGATTAAACAGCATGGTCATTACACACGTACACCTTGTGCTGGGGACAATAAAAGGCCACTCTAAAATGTGCAGTTTTGTCACACAACACAATAACCGCGGATGTCTCAAGTTTTGAGGGAGTGTGCAATTGGCATAACTGACTGCAGGAATGTCCACCAGAGCTGTTGGCAGAGAATGTAATGTTCATGTCTCTACCTATTGTAATGTTCATTTCTCTACCGCTGCCTTCAATGTCGTTTTAAAGAATTTGGCACTACGTCCAACCGGCATCACTGTCAAACTGTCATGAATGGTCTCAGGGAAGCTCATCTGCGTGGTCGTCGTCCTCACCCGGGGCTTGACCTGACTGCAGTTTGGCATTGTAACCAACTTCAGTGGGCAAATGCTCACCTTTGATGGCCACTGGCATGCTGGAGAAGTGTTCTCTTAAAACTTCTTATGGCTGCAATACCGTTAACGGGATGATATGACAACAACCAGTGAAAGTGCAGGGCGCCAAATTCAAACAACAGAAATCTCATAATTAAAATTCCTCAAACATACATGTATCTTATACCATTTTAAAGGTAATCTTGTTGTTAATCCCACCAAAGTGTCCGATTTCAAATAGGCTTTACAGCGAAAGCACCACAAACGACTATGTTAGGTCACCGCAAAATCACAGAAAAACACAGCCATTTTTCAGCCAAAGACAGGAGTCACAAAAAGCAGAAATAGAGATAAAATTAATCACTAACCTTTGATGATCTTCATCAGATGACACTCATAGGACTTCATGTTACACAATACATATATGTTTTGTTCGATAAAGTTAATATTTATATCCAAAAACCTCAGTTTACATTGGCGCCACGTTCAGAAATGGCTCCAAAATATCCAGGGAAATTGCAGAGAGCCACGTCAAATAACATAAATACTCATCATAAACTTTGATGAAAGATGCATGTTTTACATATAATTAAAGATACACTTGTTCTTAATGCAACCGCTGTGTCAGATTTCAAAAAAACTTTACGGAAAAAGCAAACCATGCAATAATCTGAGACGGCGCTCAGAAAAGAAAATAAAATTATCCGCCATGTTGGAGTTAACAGAAATCAGAAATTACATTATAAATATACCCTTACCTTTGATGATCTTCATCAGAATGCACTCCCAGGAATCCTAGTTCCACAATAAATTGTTGTTTTGTTCGATAATGGCCATTATTTATGTCCAAGTAGCTACTTTTGTTAGCACGTTTAGTACACAAATCCAAACGCTCGTGCAGGTCCGAAAACTTCAAAAAGTTATATTACAGCTCAAGGAAACTTGTCAAACTAAGTATAGAATCAATCTTTAGGATGTTGTTATCATAAATATTCAATAACGTTCCAACCGGAGAATTCCTTTGTCTGTAGAGAAGCAATGGAACGCAGGTCGCTATCATGTGAAATGCGCCTGACCAGGACCTGGCTCTCTGCCAGACCACTGACTCAAACAGCTCCCATCCGGCTCCACATCACAGTAGAAGCCTCATTCAAGGTTCTACAGACTGTTGACATCTAGTGGAAGCCGTAGGAAGTGCAAACAGATCCATATCCTACTGTGTAGTCAATAGGTGATGAGTTGAAAATCAACCAACCTCAGCTTTCCCACTTCCTGTTTGGATTTCTTCTCAGGTTTTTGCCTGCCATATGAGTTCTGTTATACTCACAGACATCATTCAAACAGTTTTAGAAACTTCAGATTGTTTTCTATCCATTACTAATAATAATATGCATATATTAGCAACTGGGACTGAGGAGCAGGCCGTTTACTCTGGGCACCTTTCATCCAAGCTACTCAATACTGCTCTGCAGCCATAAGAAGTTAACGGATGAATCCCGGTTTCAACTGTACCAAGCAGATGTCAGACATCGTGTCTGGCGTTGTGTGGGCGAGCAGTTAGCAGACGTCAACGTTGTGAACAGAGTGCCCCATAGTGGTGGTGCGGTTATGGTATGCATACTCACAAGAGATGTCACCCATTGAGCCTGTTTGGGATGCTCTGGTTCGACAGCGTGTTCCAGTTCCCGCCAATAACCAGCAACTTCGTACAGCCATTGAAGAGGTGTGGGACAACATTCCACAGGCCACAATCAACTATATGTGATCAACTATATGTGAAGGAGATGTGTCGCGCTGCATTACAGTTTTTTTGGATTGCACGATTTTCAAAACAGGGCCCGTGTTTTCAAAACACTACACACAATTAGCACAACCACACACCCAATTAGCAAAACACTACAGATCCTTTGCAAAATTAAACACTCTTGTAAAAACTATACACTTCTTTTTAAAAACCACACTTTGTTACCATATGAAATACACACGTTTCACGTTACTATACTCTGTTTGCACGAGTTACACTCTGCTGTGATAAACCTAAAACCCTTTGAGCACTTCTACTTCCCTATGATTAGAGTAGGCTACTATCAACAAAGTACAAATATAATGTAAATTCACCAAACACTACACAAGACCAATGTTGCAGACTGAAGAAAGTCATTTATTTCTCAACACGCCCAAAATGTTGACATGGAGATTCATAATACTGTAACCAAACGTCACTTTACGTATTGTAAGTTCAAAAAATATATAAAAAAAATAACTAGACATTGTCTCTTCGCCTAGCTGGATCTGGCCAGAGAATTTCATCAACATCGCAGGCAATGTTGTCATTAGCAAGACACCTTGGAAAGAAACGTCTTGAATGACGAATCCATCCTTGCATTGCTGCTACCTCCATCTGGTCACAGGCCTCCTCCATGGCTTGGATGAGGGGTACCTCAGCCTGGAGATGGAGATCATATACCTTCCACCGTCATGCCGAGAAACTCTTCTATAGGGTTGAGGAATGGAGAGTATGGTGGAAGATATAGGACGGTGAAATGTGGATGTTGCTGAAACCAGTTCTGAACCAGAGCAGAGCGGTGGAAAGACACATTGTCACAGACAACAATGTATTGCATATGATCGATTTGATTTGCTGCTGTTATGTTGTGCATTTGGTCCAAGAATGTAAGTATGAGTGCTGTGTTGTAAGGGCCCATATGGGCATGGCGGTGGAGGACCCCATTCTGTGTAATGGCTGCACAGAGTGTTATATTACCCCCACGTTGCCCTGGGACATTGACTATAGCCCTGTGGCCAATGATGTTTCTTCCCCTCCTTCGTGTTCTCGTCAGGTTGAACCCAGCCTCATCTGAATGAACTCATGCTGGATCTCCTCTCCATCCATTCGTAAAACTCTGAAAAACAGTGTCAGGCAAAATTGTGTAGTTCAGTGTAGATCTAGTATACATATTACAGTACAGTAAAAGATTATGAGACAGTATGCAAGATCACACTGCTAAAGTGAATACATACCTCTGCATAATCATGCCGCAGTCGTTTCACCCTTTCGGAATTGCGCTCGAAAGGCACTCGATAAATTTGCTTCATTTGAATATGTTTTTTTTTTAGGATGCGTGCCAGTGTTGATGTTGAGACCTGATGGATATCGTTGAAAATGGCGTGGTTATTGACAATGTTAGCTTGGAGCTGCTTGAGTGTTATAGCATTGTTGGCCAAAACCATGTTGACTATCTCCCTCTCTTGCTGTTCTGTGAACATAGGAGGCCTTCCCCCTTGTCGTCCCTGACCCTCAATCCTATGTAGAAAAAAAACAGTATACAATAGTACAGTAATTTCACAGGAAAAGGTAACAGAAGTGCTGATAGTGCATAGAATACAGTATTGTAAGCAGTTACTGAAACCGTGCAGATGTTTTTGATATGATGATATTTTTACAATACCTATTTTCCAGTCGAAATGTTCTCACACTTGCCACTGTATATTGGCTTAGATTTGGCTGTACTCGCAGTCCAGCCTCCCTCAGCGTCAGGCCGTGGTTGACAACGTGGTCAACCAGTGTTGCGCGGATCTCATTTGTCAGATTCGGTCCTCTTTGAGCACCTTCTTGTCTTCCTCTTCCTCTTCCTCCCCTTCCTCCTCCTCCTCCTCCTTCTCCTCGTCCTCCTCGTTCTCCTCCTCGTCCTCCTCGTTCTCCTCCTCGTCCTCCTCGTCCTCCTTGTCTTACTCTTTCTCTGACTCTTTCCATTGTGCTTGAAGACTGATGAACTCACCTGCTGCATTTTATAGTGCTTATACAAATCAAATCAAATCAAATCAAATTTTATTAGTCACATACACATGGTTAGCAGATGTTAATGCGAGTGTAGCGAAATGCTTGTGCTTCTAGTTCCGACAATGCAGTAATAACCAACAGTAATCTAACCTAACAATTCCACACTACTACCTTCCACACTACTACCTTGAAGTCCACAATCATCTCCTTTGTTTTGTTGACGTTGAGTATGAGGTTATTTTCCTGACACCACACTCCGAGGGCCCTCACCTCCTCCCTGTAGGCCGTCTCGTCGTTGTTGGTGATCAAGCCTACCACTGTAGTGTCATCCGCAAACTTGATGATTGAGTTGGAGGCGTGCATGGCCACGCAGTCGTGGGTGAACAGGGAGTACAGGAGAGGGCTCAGAACGCACCCTTGTGGGGCCCCAGTGTTGAGGATCAGCGGGGTGGAGATGTTGTTACCTACCCTCACCACCTGGGGGCGGCCCGTCAGGAAGTCCAGGACCCAGTTGCACAGGGCGGGGTCGAGACCCAGGGTCTCGAGCTTGATGACGAGTTTGGAGGGTACTATGGTGTTAAATGCTGAGCTGTAATCGATGAACAGCATTCTCACATGGGTATTCCTCTTGTCCAGATGGGTTAGGGCAGTGTGCAGTGTGGTTGCGATTGCGTCGTCTGTGGACCTATTGGGTCGGTAAGCAAATTGGAGTGGGTCTAGGGTGTCCGGTAGGGTGGAGGTGATATGGTCCTTGACTAGTCTCTCAAAGCACTTCATGATGACGGAAGTGAGTGCTACGGGGCGGTAGTCGTTTAGCTCAGTTACCTTAGCTTTCTTGGGAACAGGAACAATGGTGGCCCTCTTGAAGCATGTGGGAACAGCAGACTGGGATAAGGATTGATTGAATATGTCCGTAAACACACCAGCCAGCTGGTCTGCGCATGCTCTGAGGACGCGGCTGGGAATGCCGTCTGGGCCTGCAGCCTTGCGAGGGTTAACACGTTTAAATGTTTTACTCACCTCGGCTGCAGTGAAGGAGAGCCCGCAGGTTTTGGTAGGGGGCCGTGTCAGTGGCACTGTATTGTCCTCAAAGCGGGCAAAAAAGTTGTTTAGCCTGTCTGGGAGCAAGACATCCTGGTCCTCGACGGGGCTGGTTTTCTTTTTGTAGTCCGTGATTGACTGTAGACCCTGCCACATACCTCTTGTGTCTGAGCTGTTGAATTTCGACTCGATTTTGTCTCTGTACTGAGACTTAGCCTGTTTGATTGCCTTGCGGAGAGAATAGCTACACTGTTTGTATTCGGTCATGCTTCCGGTCACCTTGCCCTGGTTAAAAGCAGTGGTTCGCGCTTTCAGTTTCACGCGAATGCTGCCGTCAATCCACGGTTTCTGGTTTGGGAATGTTTTTATCGTTGCTGTGGGTACGACATCGTCAATGCACTTCCTAATGAACTCGCTCACCGAATCAGCATATTCGTCAATATTGTTGTTGGACGCGATGCGGAACATATTCCAATCCGCGTGATCGAAGCAGTCTTGAAGCGTGGATTCAGATTGGTCGGACCAGCGTTGAACAGACCTGAGCGCGGGAGCTTGTTGTTTGAGTTTTTGTTTGTAGGCTGGAATCAACAAAATGGAGTCGTGGTCAGCTTTTCTGAAAGGGGGGCGGGGGAGGGCCTTATAAGCGTCGCGGAAATTAGTATAACAATGGTCTAGTGTTTTTCCAGCCCTGGTAGCACAATCGATATGCTGATAGAATTTAGGGAGTTTTGTTTTTAGATTAGCCTTGTTAAAATCCCCAGCTACGATGAATGCAGCCTCAGGGTGTGTGGTTTCCAGTTTACAAAGAGTCAGATAAAGTTCGTTCAGGGCCATCGATGTGTCTGCTTGGGGGGGAATGTATACGGCTGTGATTATGATTGACGAGAATTCCCTTGGTAGATAATGCGGTCGACATTTGATTGTGAGGAGTTCTAGATCAGGTGAACAGAACGACTTGAGTTCTTGTGTGTTGTTATGATGATCACACCACTTCTCGTTAATCATAAGGCATACCCCCCCGCCCCTCTTCTTACCGGAAAGATGTTTGTTTCTGTCGGCGCGATGCATGAAGAAACCAGCTGGCTGCACCGACTCCGTTAGCGTCCCTTGAGTTAGCCATGTTTCCGTGAAGCAGAGCACGTTGCAATCCCTGATGTCTCTCTGGAATGCTACCCGTGCTCGGATTTCATCAACCTTATTGTCAAGAGACTGGACATTGGCGAGTAGTATGCTAGGGAGTGGAGCGCGATGTGCCCGTCTCCGAAGCCTGACCACGAGACCGCCACGTTTTCCCCTTTTTCGGCGTCGCACAGGGTCGCCGGCTGGGATCAGATCCATTGTATTGTGTGGAAGGCAAAACACTGGATCCGTTTCGGGAAAGTCATATTCCTGGTAGGAACGATGATGAGTTGACGTTAATCGTATATTCAGTAGTTCCTCCCGACTGTATGTAATGAAACCTAAGATTACCCGGGGTACCGATGTAAGAAATAACACGTAAAAAAACAAAATACTGCATATTTTCCAAGGAACACGAAGCGAGGCAGCCATCTCTTTTCGGCGCCGGAACTCATATGATACACCTGATTGGTACACCTGATTGGTTTGTCTACAATTAAGCAAACGAGTGTTTGCACACCTGATGACTGTGTTGAACCAATTGGTTGGACGGTGTGGTAATTTGACAGTCAGTGCTTTGGTATTGCAAGGACGTGACTTCATGATAGATTTTTGTGTGTAATGTATGTTAAGTGTGTTTAGTGTTTTGCAAATCACTGTGTGTAGAGTTTTACAACAAGTGTGAGGTTGACAATGTGCTTATAGTTGTGCAAATATGGGCTGATTTTTGCTTCTTGAGTGTAAGGTTTTGCTAATAGTGTACTACTTTTAATTTTAGTGTGTAAGCAATCCAAAAAAACTGTAAGCAAATGGTGGTCACACCAGATATTGACTGGTTTTCTGATCCACGCCCCTACCTTTTTTTTAAGGTATCTGTGACCAACAGATGCGTATCTGTATCCTCAATCATGTGAAATCCATCGATTTAGAGCCTAATGATTTAATTTCAATTGACTTATTTCCTTACATGAACAGTAACTCAGTAAAATCTTTGACATTTTTGTATATTTATATTTTTGTTTAGTGTATTAGTATCACATGTCAACGACTTCTCTTTAGATCTCCTTTGGGAGTTCCAATGGAAGGCCTTGGTCTTCTCCTGATCTATGTCACACCCTGACCTTAGAGAGCTTTTTATGTCTCTATTTTGGTTTGGTCAGGGTGTGATTTGGGTGGGCATTCTATGTTCCTTTTTCTATGTTTTGTATTTCTTTGTTTTGGCCGGGTATGGTTCTCAATCAGGGACAGCTGACTATCGTTGTCTCTGATTGGGAACCATACTTAGGTAGCGTTTTCCCTCCTATGTTTTGTGGGTAGTTATTTTCTGTTTTGTGTTTCTGCACCTGACAGGACTGTTTCGGTTTCGTTCATTCTCTTTGTTATTTTGTTATAGTGTTCCGTTTAAATAAAAAGCATGAACACTTAACACGATGCGCTTTGGTCCGATTATTCCTCATCTGACGACGACACCCGTTACAATGTATTCATGTTTACACAGAGTTGTGTTATACACACTCTTCTCACAGTTCATGTGTGTTAGCCAAATAACCTCTACTACTACACCCAAAGGAGACATTACTCATGGCAAAGGCATACTGTGCATGTACTAAGCAAAACCGTCCAGGTTTCAAATTTGGTCCATCGTAATTGCACTCCCCAAAAAATGCTGGGTTACAAACAACCGAGCGCTGGTCAAATAGTGGACACAACACACGTTGAGTTATTTTTCACTCAGCCAGTTGGGTTACTTAGCTCCCTAGGGAGGGAGGGAGTTCTACTCAGATAACATACAGTCAGCTCCAAAAGTATTGGGACAGTGACACACATGCTCTAAACACTTCTACATGAATGTGAATGCTACCATGATTGTGGATAATCCTGAATGAATCGTGAATAATAATGAGTTGAGAAAGTTACAGAGGCATAAATATCATACCACCCCACAGAATGCTAACCTCCCCTGTTATTGCAATGGTGAGAGGTTAGCATGTCTTTGGGGTACGATATTTCTGCATCTGAAACTTTTTCTCACGATTCATTCAGGACTATCCATAATCATGGTAGCGTCGACATTAATGTGAAAGTATTCAGAAACATTCTATTCTTATTTCCAAAGAAAGTGACTTGAAAATGACACAATACATTCTTCACCATTCATTTATATTGGGCACAAAATAATCTGAAACACAACCAAAACAAACAGCATATCCATCCAACAAGCTTGATGCAATCATTGCATGCTAGGAATATAGTAAATACTAAACTTTTGATTACTAATACTTTTGGTCCCCTAAAATGGGGGGACTATGTGCTGTAAAAAAAAAAAAAAAAAAGTGCTGTAATTTCTAAACGGTTTACCTGAAATGGTACCCTCAAATTAAGGCTGACAGTCTGCACTTTAAAAACAGTCATTATATCATTTCATATCCAAAGTGCTGGACTACAGAGCCGAAACAACAAAACATTTGTCACTGTCCCAATACTTTTCCAGCTCACTGTATGGAATTGTTTAAGATGGTCATACCAAGGATCATTTAACTATTTGATTTTGAAATGTAGTATATTTAGGTATCCCCCAAAAATATAAACAAATGATTTGATGAAACATTGAATTTGGCCTTACTGCTATTAGCCCATAGAAATGCATTGAATAACAGATTCATACATGGAAAAACAGAGAATCACAAAATAAATTAAAATAACATTTGTTTTGAAGTGTCTGTTCTCTATCTGAGAGATAAGAAATATCAGGAAATTATATAAAAAAGAATACCCATATTTAACCCCTTTTTTAAGGCACTAAACTACTTCTATATATACTTCCATTAATTTTTTTAAACTGGTACCGGGCTACCTTCATGCGAGTCTTGTGAGGCTTGTGGGCGTCCTAGAGCAAAACAACATACCTGTTTGGGAGAGTCTCACCTTTCCATAGAGGGATCATATTACTGTGTAGCCTAATCTGTTCGGACGCTACAGACAGAAGTTGGCAGATCGGCGGTACCAAATTCAGACCAGTCCCGTGACGCTTGTGGCAGTAGTAGAGCAATAGGCCTAATGGGGCTTGGATTTCAGATAGTTCTTTATGGCCACCCGTGAGACTAAATGTAATTTATGTTCATCCTTTTAAGTTTGTACACTGCAAATTTGCAAGGACACTTAACTTCTCTGCGCACGGATCCCTTTTACGGGATCATTTTCCTAAACAACCGCTGAATGGCAGGGCGCAAAATATTACAAAAAATATTTATAATCATGCAATCACGAGTGAAATATACCAAAACACATCTTAGCTTGTTGTTAATCCACCTATCGTGTCAGATTTTGAAAATATGCTTTGCAACGAAAGCAATCTAAGCTTTTGTGAGTGTATCAATCAATGCTAGAACAGTTAGCCTTATATTAGCTTGGTTAGCTTGGTCAAGAAAGTCAGAAAAGCAATCAAATTAATCGCTTACCTTTGATAATCTTCGGATGTTTGCACTCACGAGACTCCCAGTTACACAACAAATGTTCTTTTTGTTCGATAAATATTACTTTTATAACAAAAAAACGCCATTTGGGTTGCGCGTTATGTTCAGAAAACCAAAGCCTCGTTCCGTTCGACGAACATTCCAAAAAGTATCCGTAATGGTCGTAGAAACATGTCAAATGTTTTTTATAATCAATCCACAGGTTGTCTTCTTTGGGCTGCAAGCCCGAAGTCGGGCACAATATGACAACAGCCACTTCAAGTGCAGGGCCCGAAATTCAAAATATATTTTTTAGAAATATTTAACTTTCACACATTAACAAGTCCAATACAGCAAATGAAAGATAAACATCTTGTGAATCCAGCCAACATGTCAGATTTTTTAAATGTTTTACAGCGAAAACACCACGTATATTTATGTTAGCTCACCACCAAATACAAAAAATACACAGACATTTTTCACAGCACCAGGTGGCTTGCACAAAACCAACCAAACTAACCAAGAACCAACCAAACTAACCAAGAAACAACTTCATCAGATGACAGTCTTATAACATGTTATACAATAAATCTATGTTTTGTTCGAAATATTTGCATATTTGAGGTATAAATCATAGTTTTACATTGCAGCTACAATCGGAAATAGCACCGAAGCAGCTAGAACAATTACAGAGACCAACTTGAAATACCTAAATACTCATCATAAAACATTTATGAAAAATACATGGTGTACAGCAAATGAAAGACAAACATCTGTGAATCCAGCCAATATAAGTGTTTTACAGCGAAAACACAATATAGCATTATATTAGCTTACTACAATAGCCAACCACACAACAGCATTGATTCAAGGCAACAGTATTGATAGCGACAAAACCAGCAAAAGATATTAATTATTTCACTAACCTTCATAAACTTCATCAGATGACAGTCCTATAACATCATATTACACAATACATATATGGTTTGTTCGAAAATGTGCATATTTAGAGCTGAATTCCGTGGTTATACATTGTGAAAACGTAGCAAATATTTTCCAGAATCTCCGGATATATTTCTGACTCTCACCTATTCTGACCAAATAACTAATCATAAACGTTACTAAAAAATACTTGTTGTACAGCAAATGATAGATACACTAGTTCTTAATGCAATCGCCGTGTTAGAATTCTAAAAATAACTTTAGTACGACATGCAGCTTACGTTATAGTGAGACAGCGCCAAAACTCAAGGCGGTTAACACAACAACACATTTTCGACAGAAATAGGAAATAACATCATAAATGGGTCCTACTTTTGTTGAGCTTCCATCAGAATCTTGTACAAGTGGTCCTTTGTCCAGAACAATCGTTGTTTGGATTTAGAATGTCCTTTTTCCCTCTCGAATTCGCAAGCAAAACTTGCCATCGTCAACAAACGCAGAGAACGGAACACGCCAAAACTCCCGAAAAAATTTCAATAATCTGATTAAACTATATTGAAAAAACATACTTTACGATGATATTGTCACATTTATCAAATAAAATCAAAGCCGGAGATATTAGCCGTCTATAACAAAAGCTTTTCAGAAGCCAATGCGGAAGTCCTTTCCGCGTCTTCCTGAACAAAGGAAATTGGGGTCCTGTCATTCCAAGCTCTCTCTTTTGACCATAGAAATACCTAGACTCCCCATTTCACCTCTCACAGCCTATTGACATCGAGTGGAAGGCGTATGAAGTGCATGTATACTAATAGATTTCAAGCAAATGATTAGGGAGGCCCTGGAACAGAGCCTCGATTTCAGATTTTTCACTTTCTGACAGGAAGTTTGCTGCAAAATGAGTTCTGTTTTACTCACAGATATAATTCAAACGGTTTTAGAAACTTGAGAGTGTTTTCTATCCAATAGTAATAATAATATGCATATTGTACGAGCAAGAATTGAGTACGAGGCCGTTTGAAATGGGCACCTTTTATCCAAGCTACTCAATACTGCTCTGCAGCCATAAGAAGTTAACAAACATAATCGATAATATTTCAACCGGACCGTAACCTATTCAATAAGAGAGAAAAAGAAAATGGAGAGCTCCCCTCTCGCGCGCAGGAACCATTCAGAGGACACCTGACTACTTTTCAAAAATCTCGCTAATTTTTCAGAATAAAAGCCTGAAACTATGTCTAAAGCCTGGTCACAGCCTGAGGAAGCCATTGGAAAAGGAATCTGGTTGATACCCCTTTAAATGGAAGAAAGACAGGCCAGGAAACACAGATAAAAAAAAAAAAGTATCTCTTCCAGGTTAGATTTTCTCAGGTTTTCACCTGCAGAATCAGTTTTGTTATATTCACAGACAATATTTTGACAGTTTTGGAAACTTTGGAGTGTTTTCTATCCTAATCTGTAAATTATATGCATATTCTACGATCTGGACTTGAGAAATAGTCTGTTTATCTTGGGAACGTTATTTAAAAAATAAAATAAATCTGACCCCTAGCGTCAAGAGGTTAATTAAGGAACTCATACACTTGTGTAAGCCTTATTAAAGCTACAAAAGTGTCAGTGCTCAACCTTAACAGGTGTTGACAATACAACAGAACAGATTAACCAGATTTACATTTACTTGCACGGGTGGCCAAAAATACCTATCTGAAAGCCATGCCCCTACTAAGCCACACCTCCAGTCTTCTGATTTGACTCGGTGGATCATAGCTCAATAACCCATCATCAACAACCCAAAACCCAACAACCCAACAACCCAAAAGAAAACAATGGGTTGTTTGTGACCCAGCTGGTTGAGTCAAAATTACACAACGCATGTTCTGTCCAATATTTACCCACATTGGGTTGTTTTTAACCCAGGAGTGTGCATATACTGACTAATGCCTAGATAATACCTATATAATGTATTCTTCTAATAGAGTGTGTGAATTATTAAGGTATACAGTATGTGCTGACTGAGACCACACACTGTGTGAAAGATGAAATCAATGAACCCTTGTGTGGTGTTCGGGTCTGTGGGACCCATTTTCAATGTTTACTAAAATAAAAATGATACAACAAATTCTTTTTTCAACCTGAGACTCATTGGCCTTGGCTCATTTTCTGCGTAGAGCATTCAAAAGAACACATTTTCATTGAGTGCACACCATGCACCCCCCTACACCTTTATATTACTTATGTGGTGTTTGGGTCCACTGGACACGAGGGTAATAAAAGTGTGGAAAAGTGTGTGTGTTGGTGAAAACAAGTAAAAATGAAACAAAAAGGTTTGCTGTATGCCTTCACTCTGTTTTCCTCCTCCCTTGGTTTGCTGTTTCAACATAGCACCAATAACCTGTCTGTCTGTCTCCCTGCCTGTCTGTCTGTCCTGCTTTTCTCACACTTTTTACCCTTTGTAGTGTGTGAAACTACACAATGTCTTGCGGGAACCTGCCTTAGAAATAATTTTTGCAGAGAGAGAAGCTAGTGTGGAAGGAGCATCTTCCACTTTTGAGGACAAAGAATTTTCCGAATATATCTCTGTTGTTGTGTCTTTGGCTATGCCGGATTAAGTGATATGACATGCTATTCTATAAAATCCTTTCTCTGTAATTAATATTACCTGATTAAGCTAATCATGAAAATGTAATTAACTAGAAAGTCGGGGCACCACGAAAGAGTGTTTATAGAGCTGGTATCTTCCGAATAAACTCTTAAAGACCTAGTAATATTTTACATCAATAGCAGTCAATATTAATCGTCACCTTATTTCAGTCTCATCTGAACATCGTAGAATTCTTGGTTATCTTCACGAACCCTGGCTAACAAGTTGAATCAGCAATACAAACTTTGGTTTAATTAATTATTTACTAAATACCTAAATAATCACACAGAATTACATATACACAGAATGGATCATACATTGATTACTAATTATGTCCTACAAGAAAATGGCTCTGGGGACGGAACCTGTATGACGGCTGGTTACACAAAGAGAGGGGGTTGGGCTTGAATGAAAGCGCGGGAGGACTGAAGAACAAATGGAGAAGCTATGCTATCGTAATTACAGAATCTTATGCATTCTAAATAACCGCCCATTTGGAAAAGGAAAATGCAATAAATATTTACTCTGAGCTGCGCCTCAATAGGTTGGTTGTAGATGGAAGGCCGTGTTGCCCAACAGAGATCTTCCTGTCCTCAGAAGAATGTCTCTGGTGGTAAACTGGATACTTGGGAGTGTTGTTTGTTAGAAGAGATCGTTTGTCCGTCCTTTCCTAGCCCACGTTTACAGCGGCCGCTGCTAACTCAACGGCCACTTCTGTAGTGAATAAGAGTTCAAAGTTCATACCAAGTTGCCATACTTTTAGCTCATGCTATATTCTGGCTGATATAGTTGAAATTCATCCTTCTGGCGTGTATAGGTCATCACCTTCACATTGAAATTCGATGCTAATTTCGTTAGGTCCTTGTCGTTCAAGCAGAGCTCACGCTGAGGTTGGCTTAGTTCTTTAGGTGATCTTTGTCCTTTCAACGCGGGAAACCGAAAGTCCTTACGTCCCTGGAACAGCTTATTATCTGAACACTTTCAACATAGGACTGTCGCCCTAATGTCATTGGAACAGCAAGTTATATTTCCGTAAAGGGCTTATATAGTGGAGGGAGAGAAGGGTGTGTTTCATAGTTTATAACCAATGTCTCTTCACAGGGTCGGCCACTGATTGAGCAGTGCTTTAACCTTATGAAAACACAATTCTCTCATTTGGAAGCTAAAATTACATTTAATCTTTTCACAAATAGTTTCATATTTAAACATTGATATTGCACAACAATTCCATGTGAATCTGATAACTATAATGTGTAGACTTTCCAAGATACAGTTTATGTCATCCTATCATTAATAAGAATGTCTCAGATGACAACCGAACTGACATCATATTCATTGAGTACCAACGCATATTTTCAACTGGTTGGATTACCGAAATATGGTTCCTTTCCCCCCACCTTTTGATGTTCCCAGACTCTATATGTTTAACAGAGGCTCTTCAAGAGTCCTTCTGTAGAGTCAAGAGAGAGAGGGAAGGGAGAAAGGTATTTATGGGAGGGGGGGGTGGTCATAAACCTACCCCCCCCAACGTCATGACACTGTGAATTCGGAGTCTGACAGTGAGTTGGAAGAAGAGGGTGAGATTGACTCTAAGCCAGCCCCAGGACCAGCCAGGAACATCAAAAACCAGAAATCATAATGGTTTACAATGCCATAAAAGGAGTGGTGGACAATTTAGATAAGCTGGTGACTGGCTAGAGCTGCAAAAGAAGAACCCTGTGCTGGCCACTTGTGATATTCTTCAACATCTTGGACATCTCGGCGTACAACGCGTTTGTCATCTGGATGGCGTTGAACCAGATTGGAACAGAGGGAAGCTCCAGAGGAGACGCCTCTTTCTCGGGGAGCTGGGCAAGGCATTGGTAAGACCTCAAATCCAGAGGAGGCAACATATCCCAATGACCCCAGCTTCTGCAGCCATCATGAGGAGGATTCAGGAGGAGGATGCTGGTGCCCCATCCGCCCGACCCACAGAACCAACAACTCCAATACCGGAAATAAATGTGAATGATGTTGTTGCATGTGTGTGTTTCTGACTCTCCTACCTTGACCTGCTGTAACTATATATGTGAGTGAGATGTTAGTAAAATTCCTGAACTAAGTGTTTTCATCATTCTAGTGGCGTTCACTAGCCGGGAGCAACAAGAAGAAGCGCTGCGGTGTATGTGGACCCACGAAGGACAGGAAGACACAGTACACATGCATCAAGATCCCGAAATACATTTGCAACACACAACCAGTAAAACTCTGTCCCTCATGTGGTGTGTAGACCGGCCTTAATTTTTGTTCAATGGGGCTCATTTATAATTTCCATAAAATACTGTCAAATTTGTCGTTCCAATTTGTTCAGTTCAAAGCAAGAAACATCAATAGTGATGAAAACCTTGCTTCATTTATATTTGTTAAAAATAAACATGATTTATTCCACCCATGTCTTGAGTATAATAGATTTTTTTTACAACAATCAAATTTTATCCCAAAAAACAAATAGCGCTTTTATTGATAAATGTGATCTAGCAGAGGTAAATGGCCAATAGTAACCATGTATGCTAGCTATATTGCTTGTAATTGATATAAGTCAACATCTAAGTATTAAGTATTTTTACCTAAATTGTTATAGCTGTATTGTTTGAAAAACCCAATAATGTTGTGGGTCCATCAGACCCGCGAACATTGGGAGAATAACAAAAACATGAACACCACACAAGGGTTAAGCTACAGAAGATAGTTTTTCTCCCCCAGCCATATGAACAAAAACACTACTTCTCTATAGCTGACAAGGGAATGGGATAGTGATGTTTCAGATTTCAGACAGTCAGTGTGACATGCATAGTCAAAGATGGACAGATTGGGATTCTCAAAGTTAAATAGACAAGCTGCTCGGTCGCTTTTTGTCAGTCGGTCTCCATGGCAACGGGCTTTGTGTCAAGGAAAGGTTCTGTAACCAGAATGTCCATGAAACGTTTATGGAGACAAGCATAAATATAACACATTTTTGCGTCCCAAATGGAACCCTATTTCCTTTACAGTGTACTACCCATAGAGCTTCGGTCAAAAGTAGTGCACTCAGGAAATAGGGTGCCATTTTGGATGTATAAATCGTCTTGTCTTGTCTGTCTGTGTCTGTCTGTCTGTCTGCCTGTGGCTGTAGCAAGAGATTGACGGCCTGCATGCCTGGTGTGGACCAACCTTATACAGACGACATAACCTACTGTAGCCTGTCAAATCCTCATTAAAAGAAGAGCAGCTGCTGCTTCTGAATGTACCGCTCTGCTCTCTTCTCTCCAGTAACACTACAATTATACACACGCGCACACGCACGCACACACGCACACACACACACACACACACACACACATACATATATGTGTCTTGTTTATTTTATAGCTTAAAAAAATAAAATAAAGTGCACTTCCTCTTAATTACACATGCTCACACATCCTGTCAGCGGATTAAAAAAAATCATCAATCTGTGCATCTAATCCGGATTTATACAATGACATTATATCCATAATTAAAAAGAAGATTAATAGCATCTTTAAAATATGACCTACACAGAGTACAACGACAGCAACAAAGTTCTAGAGCTGTTTGGTAAACAGAGGCCGCTTCCCAAATGGTACCCTACATTGCCTATATGATGCACTACCCATAGGCTCTAGTCAATAGTACTGCACTGTGAAGGGAATAGGGTGTCATTTGGGACGCAGTCACAGTCTATTTAGTGCATAACAATGCAGAGGAGGTATTTTACCTACCCTTCGTGTGCCACTGTGTTAACTAGGGACCATGCACTCACAGCTGGAGATAAACTAATGATAGAGATATATATTCTCTCTCTATCACCGACGTGAAGCGATCTAATAAATAGGTTATATTTGGACAGATATGTTAATTACGTATATGAGTCATGGATAGGGCTGTGGTGGTCACAAAATTTCATCAGCCGGTGATTGTCAAGAGAATTTCCGTGGGTCTCACGGTAATTGACCGTAAATTAACATAAAGAGGTCCCACACATGCAGGATGCTGATACGTTCCTTTGAAACATCTAGATTTTGAAAGTCTAAAGTGTAATAAATTCATTTAATTGCCTGTACACCAATCCATCGTTTATTTTAGGCAGATCTTTCCTATGAAACATGGATACAGAACGGGAAATGAGCTGTAGGAAATGTGTAAACACACACGCATACGCATGCACACGGGTGCGCGTGCACACACACACACACATGCACAGTCTCACATGCTGACAAAGGCATGCAGTTAGAGTACCTCATATATTTCACCATGATTCTAAGGGATGGCAGTTTGATGGGAGATTTACGGCTGGTTTCCCGGACCCAGATTAAACCTGATGTTCAATGGAGATTCTCCTTGAAAGTGCTTTTATGTACAGGAGTAGGTTTACAGCATAATCTGGCATAGTCCGGGAAACTGTCCTGTAATGGACTTGATGATGCATTATGCGATCTGAAACAAGTTGCCGTCTCATATGTTAATGGTCATCTTTGACGATGTATATGACATACATAAATCATGTGCATATTGATAAATAATCCAGGACCTCTATACCAGGCGGTGTCAGAGGAAGGCCACAAAATTGTCAAAGACTCCAGCCACCGAAGTCATAGACTGTTCTCTCTGATACCGCACGTCAAGCGCTACCGATACACAAAGTCCGGAACCAACAGGACCCTGAACAGCTTCTACCCCCAAGTCATAAGACTACTAAATAGTTAACCCTTTTTTCACTAACTCTTCTGACTCATTGCCACTGCTGCTACAGTTTATTATCTATCCTGTTGCCTAGTCACTTTATCCCTTCCTATATGTACATATAATTCATAACCTGCTGGGTGTTTATATTTGTCCTATTTCCCATTAATACACATGTTTTAATTGGAAAAGTGGTTTTGCATATCCAACTCTCCCTGAGACAACCTCAGAGAATGGGGTCACAGCCAGGGTCTGTCATTATCAATGACAACACTGGAGCAATTGAGGTTAAGTGCCTTGCTCAAGGACACATTGACAGATTTTCACCCTGTCAGCTTGGGGATTAGAACTAGCAACCTCTCAAATACTGGTCCAACACTCTGACCGTTAGGCTACCTGCCTCCCCACGTCTACCTCAATTACCTCGTACCCCTGCACATCGACTCGGTACTGGTATCCCGTGTATATAGACACAATATCATTACTCATTGTGTATTTATTCCTCGTGTTATTATTTTTCTATTATTTCTCATTTTTTCTCTCTGCATTGTTGGGATGGGCCGTAAGTAAGCATTTCACTGTTAGTATACACCTGTTGTTTACAAAGCATGTGACAAATACAATTTGATTTTGAGGTCACTTTCTGACCTCTGTCCATCGATGGCTGAGTCTAGTCAGTGACTGTCCATGAGGATTAGATGGCACTAGCTGACAGCTTTAGTTCACTCTGTTGTAGGGCAGTAAATAGCAGGTGTGTGTGAGTGAGTGTGTGTGTTGGGCGTAGTGTCTGCAGTATCTGCAGAGCCTGGTGGGTGGATGATATACTGATATCTCCCCCTAGACAGCCATCTTTACATTAATCCTGGGATGCATCGCAAATGGCACCCTATTTTCAAGGTATTGCGCCATTTTTGTCCAGGGCCCATAGGGTTCTGGAAGTAGTGTACTACATAGGGAATAGGGTGCCATTTGGGACACACACCTGGAGTAAATCTTTCAGCAAAATGCTGAGCCATGGATCGTTGAGAGAGAGAGCTATAGAGAAAGAAAGAGAGAGAGAGTTAATCTTCAGTTTATATTCATAGTTGATATTCAGCACGAGCAGTAAATAATTTTTCTGTAGCCAGCTCAATGGGTTCAAGTAGCAGAACAGGATACTGCAGACATGGCTTGATTGTAAGGGAAGATACTGTAGATATCGATATGTTTTCGGTGGATCATGTTGTGTATTCGATGAGAGCACCTGTATTGTTGGACTAGACATATATATACACAAAAGTATGTGGACACCCCTTCAAATGAGTGGATTTGGCTATTTCAGCAACACCCGTTGCTGACAGGTGTATAAAATCGAGCACACAGCCATGCAATCCCTATAGACAAACATTGGCAGTAGAATCGCCTTACTGAAGAGCTTAGTTACTTTCAATGTGGCACCGTCACAGGATGCCACCTTTCTAACAAGTCCGCTCTTCAAACTTCTGCCCTGCTAGAGCTGCCCCGGTCAACTGTAAGTGCTGTTATTGTGAAGTGGATACGTCGAGGAGCAACAACGGCTCAGCAGGGGAAGTGGTCGGCCACACAAGCTCACAGAACGGGTCCGCTGAGTGCTGAAGCGCATAGGGCGTAAAAATTGTCTGTCCTCGGTTGCAACAATCACTACCAAGTTCCCTATAGAAGCAACATCAGCACAATAACTGTTCGTCGGGAGCTTCAGGAAATGAGTTTCCATGGCCGAGCAGCCACACACAAGACTAAGATCACCATGTGCAAGGCCAAGCGTTGGCTGGAGTGGTGTAAAGTTCGCCACCATTGGACTCGAGGAAATGCGTTCTCTAGAGTGATGACTCACGCTTCACCATCTGGCAGTCTGACGGACTAATCTGGGTTTGGCGGATGCCAGGAGAACACTAAAGTTTGGTGGAGGAGGAATAATGGTCTAGGTTTGTTTTTCATGGTTCGGGCTCAGCCCCTTAGTTCCATTGAAGGGAAATCTTAACGCTACAGCATACAACGACATTCTAGACGATTCTGTGCTTCCAACTTTGTGGCAACAGTTTGGGGAAGGCCCTTTCCTGTTTCAGCATGACAATGCCCCCATGCACAGAGCAAGGCCCATACAGAAATGGTTTGTCGACTGGCCCGCACAGAGCCCCGACCTCAACCCCAGTAAAAACACCTTTGGGATGAATTGCAATGACGACTGCGAGCCAGGCCTAATCACCCGACATCAGTGCCCAACTTCACTAATGCTCTTGTGGCTGAATGGAAGCAAGTCCCCGCAGCAATGTTCCAACATCTAGTGTAAAGTCTTCCCAGAAGAGTGGCGGCTGTTATTGCAGCATAGGGGGGACCAACTCCATATTAATGCCCATGATTTTGTAATGAGAATGAGATGAGCAGGTGTCCACTTACTTTTGGTAATGTGTACCTAGACATACCTTCTCGAGACAAACCTTGTAACTCTGATTCCCTCTGTAAGGTATTCATTATATACTGTATGTGTTACATACATATTTAATATCCAGATAATAAACCCCTTACAGTTGATACACATCTCCCCAGCAAGAAGGATTTTAAATGCAAACTTTCAACACCAAAAATCTCATTTTCAAAAAGCATGCGATTCAGATTGCGATTCAGATCATTGACTTCACTGACATTAATTAGTTTCTCTGAACAGGAAGAGGAAGAAGAAGAAGAAGAAGAAGCATTCATACTGTCAATTTTGCTATGCAGGACCATACGTGTGCTGTTTTCAGAACCATGCACAGAGTCCCTAGAAACCAAGGTTCTGGAACTATCAACCAGCGCCTGGGTAGTGTTGCTTTACATTGCAGTCAATACGAAAAGATCTAACGATCAGAGAACGCCTAAAATGCCACTTGACAACCAGTGTTAGTGAATTTAGCATCATGTTTTGTTAAAAAGGGATTACAATCTTGTCTCATCGCTGCATCTCCCCAACGGGCTCAGGAGAGAAGAAGGTCGAGTCATGTGTCCTCCAAAACATGACCGCCTAACCACGCTTCTTAAAACCCACTCGCTTAACCCGGAAGCCAGCTGCACCAATGTGTTGGAGGAAACACCATTCAACTGATGACCGAAGTCAGCCTGCAGGCGCCCGGCCCACCACAAGGAGTTGCTAGAGCGCAATGGCCCCCTTGGACAAACCCTCCCCTAACACAGACAACACTGGGCCAATTGTGCGCCACCCTATGAGACTCCCAGTCATGGTCGGTAATGACACAGCCTGAGATCAAACCCCAGACTGTAGTGACACCACAACACTGCGTTGCAGTGCCTTAGACCGCTGTGCCACTCGGCTTCACCTCATGGCTATGACCACAACACAGCCATGATAAAAATGTCATAACACATGGCCTATTGTATTATTGCCTAATTAATACATTTTTACCAATAAGAATGTATCCACTGTCGTGGGGACCGTCTGCCATGTTGGAAACATTTTGAAATGCCACGTGTGCCTTTGAACGTTGACGTACAGTATATGATGTCAGATGTAATCAAGGTCATACTTGACAGATATGTGTGCCTGTCAATCTACCATCAGAAGTCCTGTTTACATAAATTCTCTGATACATTTCATCTGAATCAAAAATACCAGTCTCACGAAATCAACAGTGAGGTGCATTTTATGGGAACCTAAAACAGTTATGTTACTACTGTCACACCCTGATCTGTTTCACCTGTCTTTGTGCTTGTCTCCACCCTCCTCCAGGTGTCGCCCATCTTCCCTATTATCCCCATGGTATTTATACCTGTGTTCTCTGAATTCTTTTGCCAGTTCGTCTTGTTGCGTCAAGCCTACCAGCGTTTTTCCAGTACTCCTGTTTTTCTCTAGTTCTGTTTTCAAGTTTTCCCGGTTTTGACCATTCTGCCTGCCCTTGACCTTGAACCTGCCTGCCATTCTGTACCTTGTGACACCGCCTTCGATTACTGACCTCTGCCTGCCCTGAGCCTAATTGCCATTCTGTACCTTTTGGACTCTGTTCTGGATTACCGACCTCTGCCTGCCCTTGAGCTGTCGTTTGCCTGCCCCCCCTGTTTTTGTAACAAACTTTTGTTACTTTGAAACTGTCTGCATCTGGGTCTTCTCCTGAGCCGTGATAACTACAACGTTTTCAGATATACACTACCGGTCAAAGGTTTTAGAACACCTACTCATTAGAGGGTTTATCTTATTTATTTTTTTAAATTTTACATTGTAGAATAATAGTGAAGACATCAAAATTATGAATTAACACATATGGAATTGTGTAGTAACCAAAAAAGTGTTCAAATAATCAAAATATATTTTATATTTGAGATTCTTTAAATAGCCATCCTTTGCCTTGATGACATCTTTGCACACTCTTGGCATTCTCTCAACCAGCTTCATGAGGTAGTCACCTGGAATGCATTTCAATTAACAGGTGTGCCTTCTTAAAAGTTAATTTGTGGGATTTCTTTAGTTCTTAATGCTTTTGAGCCAATTAGTTGAGTTGTGACAAGGTGGTGGTGGTGGGGGGGGGGGGGGGGGGGGGGTTATACAGAAGATAGCCCTATTTGATAAAAGACCATATTATGGCAAGAACAGCTCAAATAAGCAAAGAGAAACGACAGTCCATCATTACTTTAAGACATGAAGGTCAGTGTCACGCCCTGACCTTAGATATCTCTGTTTTTCTATATATTTTGGTTAGGTCAGGGTGTGACTAGGGTGGGTACGCTAGTTTTGTATGTATAGGGTTTTTGTCTGTCTAGGGTTTTTGTATGTCTAGGGGTGTTGTATGTCTAGGGGTTTTGTATGTCTAAATTGGCCTGATATGGTTCCCAATCAGAGACAGCTGTTTATCGTTGTCTCTGATTGGGGATCATATTTAGGTAGCCATTTTCCTCGTTTGTGTTGTGGGATCTTGTCTACATTGAGTTGCCTGAGTGCACACCTGTAGCTTCACAGTTCGTTTGGTTGTTTGTTGTTTTATTAGGTGAGTTTCAGTTGATTAAAATTATGTGGAACTCTACTCATGCTGCGCCTTGGTCTCATCTTTACGACGATCGTGACGGAAGATCCCACCACCAACGGACCAAGCAGCGTGGTCAGGAGGACTGGACCTGGGAGGAAATCCTGGATGGAGCACGACCCTGGAAAAGGGCTGGGGAGTATTGCCGTCCGAAGGAGGAAATAGAGGCAGCGAAAGAGGAATGGCAACGATACGAGGGGACACGGCTAGCACGGAAACCCGAGAGGCAGCTCGGGGGGAGGCACACGGGGAGATTGGACGGGGCAGGGTTTAGACTTGGGCCAACTCCCCGTGCTTACCGTGGGGAGCGTGTGACTGGTCAGGCACCGTGTTATGCAGTGATGTGCACGATGTCTCCAGTGCGCATTCATAGCCCGGTGCGCTCTATTCCATTTCCCCGCATTTGCCGCGCTAGAATTTGCATCCAGCCAGAATGGGTTGTGCCGGCTCAGCGCTCCTGGTCTCCAGTACACCTCTTCAGACCAGGATATCCTGCGCCGGCTCTACGTACTGTATCGCCAGTACACCTTCACAGCCCAGTGCGTCCTGTGCCAGCGCTCCGCAATTATCGAGCTAAAGTGAGCATCCAGCCAGGACGCACTGAGCCAGCTCTACGCTCCAGATCTCCAGTGCGCATCCACAGTCCAGTACGTCCTGTGCATGTTCCCCGCACTCGCCCTGAGGTGCGCGTCATCAGCCCGGTGCCAACTGTACCAGTCCCACGCATCAGGCCTCCAGTGCGCATCCACAGTCCAGTACATCCTGTGCCTCTTCCCCACACTCACCCTGAGGTGCGTGTCATCAGCCCGGTGCCACCTGTACCGGTCCCACGCATCAAGCGTCCAGTGCGCCTCCACAATCCAGGGCTTCCGACGACAGTTCCCAGTCCAGAGCTTCCGGCGACAGTTCCCAGTCTAGAGCTTCCCAGTCCAGAACTTCCGGTGACGTTTCACAGTCCGGAACCTCCGGCGACGGGCCACAGTCTGGAACCTCCTGAGACGGTCTACAGTCCGGAACCTCCTGACACGGTCTACGGTCCGGAACCTCCTGAGATGGTCAACGGTTCGGAACCTCCTGAGACGGTCCACGGTCCGGAACCTCCTGAGACGGTCCACAGTCCGGAACCTCCTGAGACGGTCTACAGTCCGGAACCTCCTGAGACGGGCTACAGTCTGGAACATCCTGAGACGGTCCCCGGTCCGGAGCCTCCAGCGACGGTACCCCGGTCCGGTGCCTCCAGCGACGAAGCCTCCAGCCACGGTCGGCGGTCCGGTGCCTCCAGCGACGAAGCCTCCAGCCACGGTCGGCGGTCCAGAGCCTCCAGCGACGGTCGGCGGTCCAGAGCCTCCAGCGACTGTCGGTGGTCCAGAGCCTCCAGCGACGGTCAGCGGTCCAGAGCCTCCAGCGACGGTCGGCGATCCAGAGCCTTCAGCAGGGGTTCTCAGTCTAGAGCCTCCTGCGACGATCTACGGCCCGGTTCCTCCGGCGACGATCCACGGTCCGGAGCCGATCCACGGTCCGGGGCCTCCAGAGATGACCCACGGTCCGGAGCTTCCAGAGCTGTGTCTAGAACCAGAGCCGCCACCAAGGGTAGATGCCCACCCGGACCCTCCCCTATAGGTTCAGGTTTGCGGCCGGGAGTCCGCACCTTTGGGGGGGGGGGGGGGTACTGTCACGCCCTGACCTTAGATACCTCTGTTTTCTATATATTTTGGTTAGGTCAGGGTGTGACTAGGGTGGGTACGATAGTTTTGTATGTCTAGGGGTTTTGTATGTCTATGTTGGCCTGATATGGTTCCCAATCAGAGACAGCTGTTTATTGTTGTCTCTGATTGGGGATCATATTTAGGTAGCCATTTTCCTCATTTGTGTTGTGGGATCTTGTCTACATTGAGTTGCCTGAGGGCCCACCTGTAGCATCACGTTTCGTTTGGTTGTTTTGTTTGGTGAGTTTCAGTTGATTAAAATTATGTGGAACTCTACTCACGCTGCGCCTTGGTCTCATCTTTACGACGATCGTGACAGTCAGTCAATATGGAACATTTCAAGAACTTTGAAAGTTTCTTCAAGTGCAGTCGCAAAAACCATCAAGCGCTGTGATGAAACTGACTCTCATGAGGACCGCCACAGGAATGGAAGTCCCAAAGTTCCTTCTGCTGCAGAGGATAAGTTCATTAGAGTTAGCGGCCTCAGAAATTACAGCCCAAATGCTTCACAAAGTTCAAGTAACAAACACATCTCAACATCAACTATTCAGAGGAGACTGCGTGAATCAGGTCTTCATGGTCGAATTGCTGCAAAGAAACCACTTCTAAAGGACACCAATAATAAGAAGAGACTTTCTTGGGCCAAGAAACACGAGTGATGGACAATAGACTGGTGTAAATTTGTCCCTTGGTATGGAGTCCAAATTGGACATTTTTGATTCCATCCACCGTGTCTTTGTGAGACGTGGTGTGGGTGAACGGATGATCTCTGCATGTGTTTTCCCCACTGTAAAGCATGGAGGGTGAGGTGTTATGGTGTGGGGATGCTTTGCTGGTGACACTATCTGTGATTTATTTAGAATTCAAGTCAGACTTATCCAGCATGGCTATGACAGCATTCTGTCGACATCCCATCTGGTTTGGGCTTAGTGGGACTATCATTTGTTTTTCAACAGGACAATTACCCAACACACCTTCATGCTGTGTAAGGGCTATTTGACCAAGAAGGAGTGTGCTGCATCAGATGACCTGACCTCCACAATCCCCCATACCTCAACCAAATTGAGATGGTTTGGGAAGAGTTGGACTGCTGAGTGAAGGAAAAACAGCCAACAAGTCCTCAGCATATGTGGGAACTCCTTCAAGACTGTTTGAAAAGCAGTACAGGTGAAGCTGGTTGAGAGAATGCCAAGAGTGTGCAAAGCTGTCATCAAGACAAACATTTACATTTACATTTAAGTCATTTAGCAGACGCTCTTATCCAGAGCGACTCACAATTGGCCTAGTGTCGTCTGGGTTTGGCTGGGGTAGGCCATCAATGTAAATAAGAATTTATTCTTAACTGACTTGCCTAGCTAAATAAAGGGGGAATTTTTTTTGGGAGAACCTTATTGAATTGTACTGTTTTGGTTTACAGTGTGGTGTGTGAGGCGCTAAAGCCTGCCTATATTTGCCTGTGCAATAGAATGCTATTTCATTTAGAATTGTTGCGCAATGATTGGGCTTACAAAATCATGTTTCATTCCAGCAGCAAAAAAAAAGCTGTTTGAGGAGTTGAAGCAGCCTGGTAGCAGCAGCTTTCATGATGTCTGACAGATTTTCCACTCAAACTACGCTCTGTCTCTGAATTCTTTGCGAGTGTGATAAACAAGAAACATAACGACTTACTAAGATAAACACGAGTCAATTTAATTCCACTAAATTATGCAAATTAACATATAGACCAGTCAAATGTAATTACATCGACTGGTATTTCCATTGATGAATAGGCTAAAAAGCATTATTTTGCTGTTTTTAATTATTATTTTTTTACTGGCCAAAAGCCGGCTATTACCGACTAACGGAAACCCTGGTGCATGCATATGTGCGTGGATGCGTGCATGTGTGTCCTTACTGGCTGTTGATACTTAGAAAAAAAGGTGCTATCTAGAACCTAAACGGGTTCTTCAGCTGTCCCCACAGGAGAATCCTTTGAAGAACCCTTTTTGGTTCCAGGTAGAACCCTTTCCCCAGAGGGTTCTACATGGAACCCAAAATAGTTCTGCCTGGAACCAAAAAGGGTTCTCTTATGGGGACAGCCGAAGAACACTTTTCAACCCTTTTTTCTGTATTCAGATGGTAGGTTGCCCTCCACACTGTGGCTGCTATGCTTCCTTAACCTGTCTAAGCCCAGGAAGGTAATCATCTTTTTATTGCCTTCATATTACTGAGGATCCACAGAATAATTCGTATAGCCTTTTTGGGACATTGATGAAGGCCATGGAGATGCACCCTAAATTGCACACTATTCTCTATAGTGCACTACTTGTGAACAGGGCCCATAGGGCTCTCATCAAAAGTAGTGCACCATGTAGGGAATAGTGTGACATTTGGGATGTAGCCTATAGATTTAATGTTCTGTCATCTCCCCACAATAGCATAATAATTAAGCAATAATACATGAGAGGCCATGTGTTATGACATTTTTCTCATGGCTGTGATATGGTCCTAGCCACGAGGCGAAGATGCCGGTGGTGGGGAAGTAACATTAGGTAGCGTTGATGATACGTAATCAGTTTAAAGTAATTAATAAAAGCTGGAATTTAAATGCAGGCAAGCCAAGCTCTGGGAGCGTGCGTGACATATGAAGTTGACTTGAGTCGGAGTTGTCTCTGCTGGACTGGACATCACCAGCTACAAATGAATACACGGCTGCACTGTCGCATGAGGGTTCACGCGGTAAGTTAATTACCTTGCTTCGATAGATAATGGTAGCTATACATTTTAATGTTTGAACAGCCAGACATGACTTTGATGTACAAAATGTTGTGCAAAGTGAAACTGTTGCGTCACTGCTGTATTTCCACCCCATCATGGGTTTTTGATTATCTTTTGGAAGGTATTGTACCAGTTGAGCTGTCTCAATTGATATTGGGAGATATCAAGATCTGTCGTTTGCCTGCCCTCTGTTTTGTAAATAAACTTCTGTGATTCGAACTGTTTGCATCTGGGTCTTATCCTGAGTTCTGATAGTCTTACCATTTGTATCGTTTTGATATTCCAACCGCAACCTCTCAATGTTGTATTCTTCCTCAGCAATGGCAGCTGCAGCTCCTCGAGCCATAATACTTCACCTTGTTGATTCTGACCATACAAGGAAGATAAACCTCAGCTCCCATCCAGCATCTGTTGATGACCTGATTAAACATTTTGAAGGCCAAGTTTGAGTTTGACGACGACTTCCGCTTGCAGTATGAAGACCCTGACTTTGATGGACAACCTACCTCCTTGATGGACGTTGAGGAGTTGCCACAAAAGGCAACACTGCACCTTTTATTGGAAGGAGGAGATACACGTTCTACAGCTGACACAGAAATACTTTCAGACGTGTCTTCCCCAGAGCGCCTCAGTAGGTGGCCGCCAGACGTTTTTCCCGTGCCTACTTTTGCATTAGAGGTAGAGTTGAAGCTTAGAGAAGGAAATGCTGCCTTTGAAAGGAATGGAAAATATCTTAAGTTGTCTAGAGACCAAAAACATGACATCTTAGAGAAAGTTTCTACTGCTGTGTAAACGACAGAGAGTTAGGAAAGGCAGCTGAAGCTCTTGTTGCGAAACACCCCTGTCTGAAATACGCAAGGATCTGACACTGGGTGGAGTGGATGGAAGAACAGCATGAAATTCAAGATGGGTAACTCCAGAACCAAGTTGAGGAGAGCAGGATGTCAGGAGGTCTCCGTAAAGGCAGGAAAAAGAAACCGAAGCAATCCAGAGCAGGAACCACCGCACTCAATCAGAAAGAGACCTAAGGGGGCTGAAGTTAACTTTCTGCCAAACTCCCCCCCCCCCCCCAGAGTCTTTTGGCAGAAAAGCATTTAAAAGGCACCTGAGAGTTTGCTCTTTTGGCATTGGTTCCATTGTACCAGCTTCCTAATTAAACCAAGCTCAGCATAGTGATCTAAGGCTAAATATTTGAATCTTTCTCTGGTACCAGGTTAGATTAGTAAGCCTACGGTGTGTCATAAAATGAACATTTATGTATCTGTTTAGGAACTACGTGGTGCCCACACAAGGCATACAACTGTTCTCATTTACTTTAAATAATAAGCTGTTTTATAATCCCAAACTGACCTCAAAATTATTAATTGTTGACATTGTTGAACTGTTTTTCTTGTTTAGGAAAGGAACCCCAAAAGACACTTCCTCTGACCCCTTAATCATCATTACAGTAGCACGTTCACCAGGGTTGAGGTCACATGTTAGAGAACATAGTGCAATGTTCACAATTAAAGAGCACAGATTGGGGTCAATGTGGCAATGTCTCAGTGGAGGTCAGGGTCGGGTCAATTCCATTTTAAATTCAGTCAATTCAGGAATAAACTGAAATTCTAATATTTTCCTCAAAGGAGGCAATGAGGAAAATATTTGAATTTCAGTTTACTTACCAAATCGTCTGAATTGAAAATGACTGACCCGAACCTGACCTCCACTGAGACATTGCCACATTGACCACAATCTGTGCTCCATAATTGTGAACATGCACTATGTTCTCAAACACGTGAACCTTTTACTGTATCCTCTTTAAATGTACTCTAAACAGGAGTCTTTTCTTCAGGACATGTGTTATTATTACTGCAACACTAAATCCATATTATTCCTGGTGTAAAAGTATTCAGTTGTACATGTTTTTTAGTTTTTTTTCTATTTACATTGCAATTATTTTGTTTGAGTTGGTACTACAAAAAAACCACAAAGGTTTTGATTAGATGTACAACTACCTTTTGAAGTAAGTTATAGTTTTTAATTTGCATATTGGTTGTCACAATGTACAATAATTGTCACAGGTTAATGGCTAGGAAGTAAGCATAACACAAAAATATAAAGTTCATGCAACATGAAGTTTGCAGTAAAAGTACTTGAAAGGGGTGTGTTACATTTACTTTAACATAATGAGTTAAATCGATATACAGTAAAGTACCAGTCAAAAGTTTGGACACACTTACTCATTAAAGGGTGTTTCTTTATTTTTACCATTTCAAATTTACATTGTAGAATAATAGTGAAGACATCAAAACTATGAAATGACACATATGGAATCATGTAGTAACCAAAAAAGTGTTAAACAAATCAAAATATATTTTATAGTTGAGATTCTTCAAATAGCCACCCTTTGACTTGATGACATCTTTGCACACGCTTGGCATTCTCTCAACCAGCTTCATGAGGTAGTCACCTGGAATTCATTTCAATTAACAAGTGTGATATGTTAAAAGTTAATTTGTGGAATTTCTTTCCTTCTTTATGAGTTTGAGCCAATCAGTTGTGTTGTGACAGGGTAGGGGTGGTACACAGAAGATAGTCCTATTTGGTAAAAGTTTCTATTGGATGGCAAGAACAGCTCAAGTAAGCAAAGAGAAATGACAGTCCATCATTACTTTAAGACAGACAGGTCAGTCAACCCAGAAAATGGCAAGAACTTTGAAAGTTTCTTCATGTCCAGAAATAATCCGTCTATAAACAATTGTTGAAAAAATAACTTGTGTCATGCACAAAGTAGATGTCCTAACCGACTTGCCAAAACGTTGTTATATATAATTTGTGGAGTGGTTGAAAAACAAGTTTTAGTGTCTCCAACCTAAGTGTATGTAGACTTCAACTGTACATAACATTTTAAATCATGTTTTTCTTTATTATTTCCCACAAACCCTACCACCCCTCCCCTGATTGGAGTAAACTAATAAACAATAACACTTAGGCTTCTACTTCCAGCTTATACATACTACAGTTGAAGTTGGGAAAATCAAAAGAAATCAGCCAAGACCTCGGGAAAGAAATTGTAGACCTCCACAAGTCTGGTCCATCCTTGGGAGCAATTTCAAAACACCTGAAGGTACCACGTAAATCTGTACAAACAATAGTACGCAAATATAAACACCATGGGACTACGCAGCCATCATACCGCTCAGGAAGGAGACGCGTTCTGTCTCCTAGAGATGAAAAGTGCAAATCAATCCCAGAACAACAGCAAAGGACCTTGTGAAGATGCTGGAGGAAACAGGTAAAAAAGTATCTATATCCACAGTAAAACGAGTCCTATATCAACATAACTTGAAAGGCCGCTCAGCAAGGAAGAAGCCACTGCTCCAAAACCACCATAAAAAAGCCAGACTACGGTTTGCAACTTCACATGGGGACAAAGATTGTACTTTTTGGAGAAATGTCCTCTGGTCTGATGAAACAAAAATAGAACTGTTTGGCCATACTGACCATAGTTATGTTTGGAGGAAAAAGAACACCATCCCAACCGTGAAGGACGGGGGTGGCAGCATCATGTTGTGGGGGTGCTTTGCTGCAGGAGGGACTGGTGCACTTCACAAAATAGATGGCATCATTAGGCAGGAAAATTATGTGGATATATTGAAGCAACATCTCAAGACATTAGTCAGGAAATTTTGCCAAAGTTGTGGCAAAATGGCTTCAGGACAACAAAGTCAAGGTATTGGAGTGGCCATCACAAAGCCCTTACCTCAATCCCATAGAACATTTGTGGGCAGAACTGAAAAAGCATGTGTGAGCAAGGAGGCCTACAAACCTGACTCAGTTACACCAGCTCTGTCAGGAGGAATTCACCCAACTTATTGTGGGAAGCTTGTGGAAGGCTACCTGAAACGTTTGACCCAAGTTAAACAATTTAAAGGCAATGTTACCAAATACTATTGAGTGTATGTAAACTTCTGACCCACTGGGAATGTGATGAAAGAAAAAAAGCTGAAATAAATCCTTCTCTCTACTATTATTCATTTCACATTCTTAAAATAAAGTGGTGATCCTAACTGACATAAGCTGTATTTTTACTAGGATTAAATGTCAGGAATTGTGAAAAACTGAATTGAAATGTATTTGGCTAAGGTGTATGTAAACTTCCGACTTCAACTGTATATACATTTTAACGACACAATCTATTTTACAATAGTTAAATAAAAAATGTTTTTAGTCCTGGCCTTCCTGTCACGTTCCTGACCTGTTTTCTGTTGTTTTGTATGTGTTTAGTTGGTCAGGACGTGAGCTCGAGAGTGCGCCTCGAGAGTCCAGTGTGCCCTGTTCCTTCTCCCCAGCCCAGTACCACCAGTGCCTACACCACGCACCAGGCTTCCAGTGCGTTTCCAGAGCCCTGTTCCTCCTCCACGCACTCTTCCTATGGTGCGTGTCTCCAGCTCAGTGCCTCCAGTTCCGGCACCACGCACCAAGCCTCCTGTGCGTCTCCAGAGCCCTGTACGCACTGTTCCTTCTCCCCGCACTCGCCCTGAGGTGCGTGCCCTCAGCCCGGTACCTCCAGTTCCGGTACCACGCACCAGGCCTATAGTGCGCCTCGAGAGTCCAGTGTGCCCTGTTCCTTCTCCCCGCACTCGCCCTGAGGTGCGTGCCCTCAGCCCGGTACCTCCAGTTCCGGCACCACGCATCAGGCCTATAGTGCGCATCAGCCGGCCAGAGTCTGCCGTCTGCCCTGCGGCGCCTGAACTGCCCGTCTGCCCAGCGGCGCCTGAACTGCCCGTCTGCTCAACGCCGTCTGAACTGCCCGTCTGCCCAACGCCGTCTGAACTGTCCGTCTGCCCAACGCCGTCTGAGCTGGCCGTCTGCCAAGCGCCGTCGGAGCCATCCGTCTCCCCAGCGCCATCTGAGCCATCCGTCTCCCCAGCGCCGTCTGAGCCATCCGTCTCCCCAGCGCCGTCTGAGCCATCCGTCTCCCCAGCGCCGTCTGAGCCATCTGTCTCCCCAGCGCCGTCTGAGCCATCCGTCTCCCCAGCGCCGTCTGAGCCATCCGTCTGTCCCGAGCCGTTAGAGCCGCCCGTCTGTCCCGAGCCGTCAGAGCCGCCCGGCTGTCCCGAGCCGCTAGAGCCATTCGTCAGTCAGGATCTGCCGGAGCCGCCAACCAGACAGGATCTGCCGGAGCCGCCAACCAGACAGGATCTGCCGGAGCCGCCAACCAGACAGGATCTGCCGGAGCCGCCAACCAGACAGGATCTGCCGGAGCCGCCAACCAGACAGGATCTGCCGGAGCCGCCAACCAGACAGGATCTGCCGGAGCCGCCAACCAGACAGGATCCCTACAGTCATGAGCCGCCCTACAGTCATGAGCCGCCCTACAGTCATGAGCCGCCCTACAGTCATGAGCCGCCCTACAGTCATGAGCCGCCCTACAGTCATGAGCCGCCCTACAGTCATGAGCCGCCCTACAGTCATGAGCCGCCCTACAGTCATGAGCCGCCCTACAGTCATGAGCCGCCCTACAGTCATGAGCTGCCACTCAGTCATGAGCTGCCACTCAGTCATGAGCTGCCACTCAGTCCGGAGCTGCCACTCAGTCCGGAGCTGCCACTCAGTCCGGAGCTGCCACTCAGTCCGGAGCTGCCACTCTGTCCTGAGCTGCCTCTCTGTCCTGAGCTACCTCTCTGTCCTGAGCTACCTCTCTGTCCTGAGCTACCTCTCTGTCCTGAGCTACCTCTCTGTCCTGAGCTACCTCTCTGTCCTGAGCTACCTCTCTGTCCTGAGCTACCTCCAAAATCATGTGGGGGCCTTGGGCAGGATTCTTAGGCTAAGGTCGTGGGCGAGGGTCGCCACTCAAAGGACGCTAAGGAGGGGGACAAAGACAGTGGTGGAGTGGTGTCCTCGTCCACCGCCGGAGCCGCCACCGCGGACAGATGCCCACCCAGACCCTCCCCTTGAGTTTTAGGGGTGCGCCCGGAGTTCGCACCTTGAGGGGGGGGTTCTGTCACGTTCCTGACCTGTTTTCTGTTGTTTTGTATGTGTTTAGTTGGTCAGGACGTGAGCTGGGTGGGAATTCTATGTTGTGTGTCTAGTTTGTCTGTTTCTATGTCCAGCCTAATATGGTTCTCAATCAGAGGCAGATGGTAATCGTTGTCCCTGATTGAGAATCATATATAGGAGGCTTGTTTTGTGTTGGGATTTTGTGGGTGTTTGTTTCCTGTCTCTGTGATTGTCTGCACCAGATAGGTCTGTCTCGGTTTTTGCACATTTGTTATTTTGTATTGTTGTTTGTAGTGTTTCACTTGTTCTTTATTAAACATGTTTAACACTAGCTGCGCTGCACTTTGGTCCTCTCCTTCACCCCTGGAAGAAAACCGTTACACTTCCTCTATTTCTGATGTCCATTCAGTTTGATTTCTATTTGCCATACATTTTTAACTGTGCTATTTCACAAAAATTCTGAACCTATATACATTTTTCTGACGCAGTTTATTTTACATTTGTTGTGGTTATTAGTACTACCTTTCAGCTCCATTCAACCCCTCCCAAATAACACTTTTTTTGGTTACTACATGATTCCATGTGTTATTTCATAGTTGTGATGTCTTCACTATTATTCTACAATGTAGAAATAGTAAAAATAAAGAAAAACCCTTGAATGAGTAGCTGTGTCCAAACTTTTGACTGGTACTGTATATTTTAAGTTACTGTAGATCATAGTAATACAGTTAATACATCAAATTACTTTGTTACCTGTAATCAAATTGTATATTAACAGTAATTACTAAGTACTGTATTAGATAAATACTTTCATAACAAGAAGCAATCAGTTGCCACATTATTTGGTTTACAGTACACTTTGCAATGAGCTGGAGCCAGTATGCATTTTGAAAACATATACTTAATTGTTTGGAACCTGAACATTTTACTAAGGCATGTCTTATTTTGCTTCAAAGTAGCCTATCCAAAATCAAACCTTAGAAACATTGATGCAAACATTTTATAAAGACTCCCATATGCCATTGAAACCAGTTTCCTATTTCTCTCATGTTCTATTGGTTTTCAAATCAACTTTCTTTCATTGTCCAGTAGCCAAAGGCACAATCCTAGTCATATACCAACACATGCCAGCTGTTGCATCTTTATATCTCCCCTATTTCTAAATTTCAATTTTCATCTCTGTCACATGAAACGCTCACATGTGCAGTGCGCTAATGCCATGTGAGCATTGCTGCGCTTATATTCTGAAGAAATAGTTGATTAAAAAGTTAAGCAAAACACTTGGTTCTGTTGCATCAGCCTCATTACTTTATTATTATTTTTATTATGTAGTCTAGGCCTACTTGTTGTATGAATTTGGGATCTATCGTTGTCAGGACCCGGTGCGAGAAACAGTCACTAAATCGGCAGAACCCAGAAGATGAGGCAGACACAGCAGTACTAGAGATGGTGGTTTAATAAAAAAATAGATATCTTCCAAAATACAAAGAAAATCCACAAAGTGGTAAAAACAGCAAGGGAAAAACAAACCTCAAAAGACTAATCCAAAATACAAAAGAACAAAACCAGAGAACCTCTGGAAAATCCAACAAGAGAAAAATATATGTTCACAACAAGGCTTGGGCTGGGGCTGGGTGCTAACATACAAACACTGAGCAAGGAACTGAGGAACACACAGGGATTAAATACTAACAAGGGAACGACATACAGGTGCAAACAATAATTAGAGCAAGGGAAAAACAAAAGGTACAAAAAAGGTGCAATGGGGACATCTAGTGACAAAAAACCAGAACAGTCCTGGCCAAAACCTGACAGAATCCCCCTCCTAGGAACGGCTCCTGACGTTCCTACCAGCCTTCTCAGGGTGGAGGGCCCTGAACTGACGAATGAGGTCAGGGTCCAGTATGTCCTTGGCAGGAACCCAGGAGCGCTCCTCGGGACCGTAGCCTTCCCAGTCCACCAGATACTGCCAGGACCGCTGCACCCGGCGGGAGTCCAGTATCCGGTGGACGGTATAAGCCGACTGGCCTCCGATGACACGGGGCGGAGGGGGAGGTCTGCCTGCCGGAATAAGGGGAGAAAAAACAACAGGTTTTAATAAAGAAATGTGAAATGTGGGATTGATTTTAAGGGATCTGGGTAAGTGCAGGCGAAAAGTAACGGGATTGACTCTCCTGGCAATCTTAAAGGGTCCGATGAATCTCTGGGACAGCTTGCGAGACTCCACCCGTAGCGGTAAGTTTTTTGTTGAGAGCCATACTCTCTGGCCGGGGTACAGGGTAGGACCGGGACGGCGACGTCTGTTGGCTTGTCGTTGGTACTGCTGTGAGGAACGCAGAAGATTAAGACGGGCCTTCTTCCACGTAAGCCGACAGCGTCTGATGAACCTCGAGGCTGAAGGCACTCTGACTTCTGCCTCCTGGTCCGGGAACAATAGAGGAGCATAGCCAAACTGACACTCGTGCGGGGATATACCAGTGGAGGAGGAGCACAAGGTGTTGTGCGCGTACTCAGCCCAAACAATGAAGGATGACCATGTGGATGGGTTGTTGGAAACCATACATCTGAGGGTGGTTTCCAGCTCCTGATTCATCCTCTCAGTTTGGCCGTTGGACTCCGGATGGTACCCTGAAGATAAACTGGCCGTGGCCCCTATGAGTTGGCAGAAGGCCTTCCAAAACCTTGAGGCGAACTGGGGACCTCTGTCGGAAACCATATCTTGCGGGATGCCAAAGACTCGGAACACATGGTTAATCACCAACTCAGCTGTTTCCTTGGCAGAAGGTAATTTGGTCAAGGGAACAAACCTGGCCGCCTTAGAAAACCTGTCGATGATGACTAGGATCGTAGTATTACCATGGGACGGAGGAAGGCCAGTAATAAAGTCCAGCGAGATATGGGACCAGGGTCGGTGGGGAATAGATAAAGGGTGAAGGAGTCCTTGAGGGCGGAGGTGAGAAGATTTGCCCTGGCAGCACACGGAACAGGCCTTGACGAAAGTGGCAACGTCTTCTTTTATGGTGGGCCACCAGAACTTACGCTGGATGAACTCCAAGGTGCGACCTACGCCCGGGTGACAGGTGAGGCGAGAGGAGTGCCCCCACAGAAGGACTTGGGACCTTGCTGCCTTGGGAACAAACAACCGATTAGCAGGACCTCCTCCAGGGCCCGGTTCGATGGCTTGAGCTTGTTTCACGGTATCCTCCACTTGCCACGAGATCGGAGCCACGATCTTAGCGGCAGGAAGAACAGTCATGTCAGTATCTTCTCGAATGGCAGGAGAGTAGACTCGTGACAAGGCATCCGGTTTGAGATTCTTCGACCCGGGTCTATAGGTGAGAATAAACTGGAATCGGCTGAAGAAAAGAGACCATCGAGCTTGTCTGGAGTTCAACCGCTTCGCCTGCTGGATATACTCCAGATTTTTGTGGTCCGTAAGCACTTGAAACGGTTGAGAAGCCCCCTCGAGCCAGTGTCTCCATTCCTTCAATGCCATCTTAACCGCTAGGAGTTCACGATCCCCCACATCGTAATTCCTCTCGGCCGGGGTAAGCCGGTGAGAGAAGAAGGCGCAAGGATGAAGCCTCTTGTCTTCACCCCTCTGAGACAGGACAGCTCCAACACCAACCTCTGATGCGTCTACCTCCACCACAAAAGGTTCATCCGCCGTCGGTAGTGTCAGGATGGGAGCAGAGAGGATGCGCTGCTTGAGTCCTTGGAAGGCCGTCTCAGCTTCTCTTCCCCACAGAAACCTTGTGTTGCCACCCTTGGTTAAAGCTGAGAGAGGGGCTGCCACCGAGCTGAAGTTCTTGATGAACTTGCGGTAGAAGTTAGTGAAGCCCAGGAAACGCTGAACTTCCTTAACAATGTCCCATCGATTTCATTCAAAACGTGATGACGTACAGACACCCAGAGGAAGACGTAGGCAGTGTCGGTTTCTTCATAGCATTCACTGTCGCCTTAAAAACAGACTCCAGATCAGAGGTAAAAATTTCTGAAATCTGAACCCTGTCATGAAAAGTGCTGTAGAAATTGTTCTGTACCACTCAGAGACAAAATTCCAACTTCTATAGAAACTAGAAGGTGTTTTCTATCCAATAATAACAATAATATGCATATTGTACGATCAAGAATTTAGCACGAGGCAGTTTAATTTGGAGACCCAAATATGCTAATGCGGAACAGCACCCCCTATAGTTGCAAGAAGTTAACGTACAAATGGCTGTCTAGGAGGCGTTTGAGCACTTGTCTGACATGCTTAGTGTGTTCTTGAAGGGAGCTCGAAAAGATGAGGATGTCATCCAAGTAAACAAACACGAAAATGTTAAGCATATCCCTAAGCACATCGTTTATGAGCGCTTGGAACACAGCCGGGGCGTTGGTCAGGCCGAAGGGCATCACCAAGTATTCGTAGTGACCAGTAGGCGTGTTGAAAGCGGTCTTCCACTCGTCACCGGGTTTGATCCGCACAAGATGGTATGCGTTCCGCAGGTCAAGCTTAGTGAAGACCACTGCTTCCTAGAGCAGCTCAAAGGCTGTGGCCATAAGGGGTAGCAGGTAGCGGTTACGGACGGTTATGGCATTAAGTCCCCGGTAGTCGATGCAAGGACGTAATCCCCCGTCTTTTTTGGCCACAAAGAAAAACCCTGCTCCCGCCGGCGAGGTGGATGGACGCATGAGGCCTGCTGCCGGAGCGTCCTTGATGTAGGTATCCATAGCAGCTCGTTCGGGAGGAGATAGGGAAAAGATCCGACCCCTGGGGGGGCAGGTGCCCGGAAACAGGTCGATGGGGCAATCGTAAGGTCTATGGGGTGGTAGTTTGGTGGCCCTCTGTTTGCTAAATACCGGTTTGAGGTCATGGTAACACTCGGGAACTCGGGACAGGTCGATGGATTCTAGAGACTCGGGAGGGGAACTCGGGGAACTTGGGAAGATACAAGTGGCTTGGCACGTAGGACCCCACTGCTTGATAGTGCCCACAGACCAGTCGATGTGAGGGTTATGGCTGTGAAGCCAGGGGTATCCAAGGACGAGAGGGAACTCGGAACACGAGGTCAGATGAAAGTTCATCACTTCCTGGTGTTGGGAAACTGAAAGACGCAAGGGGGTAGTGACACGAGTGACAAGTCCAGATCCCAAAGGGCTTCCATCCAACGTAGTAACCCTTATGGGGTCACTTAGAGGTTCAGAGGGAACGCCATTCTCCTTCGCCCAGACACCATCCATGAAGTTACCTGCGGCTCCAGAGTCTACCAAGGCTTGAAGGGGAAGCTCGTGGTTGTCCCAGGAAAGGGTAACTGGAATGAGCAGGCGGGAGTTGGATGGATGAGAGGAGGTTATGTTTCCCGTTACCGTCCTCCCAGGCCTGCACGGGAGAGTGCGTTTTCCCTGGAGCCCGGGACACGTGGAGAGGAAATGGCCCGGTTTGCCGCAATATAGACAGCATCGCTCCCTCATCCGGCGGTCTCTCTCAGCCTGGGAGATGCGTCCAACCTGCATGGGTTCCGGTGGAGTCAGCGGGGATAAAGGTGGAGACTCGGAGCTGGGACCGATAGGAGCTAGGGTGAGAGATCTACGGTTGAGCTCTCTCTCTCTCAGACGCTGGTCTATGCGTGAAGCCAACTTGATCAGGGACTCGAGGTTGTCCGGTGGTTCCCGAGTGACCAGTTCATCTTGGATGGTGTCGGAAAGACCCTTCAAAAAGCACACTGTGAGCGCCTCGTCATTCCAGCCACTCGCTGCTGCCACCGTGCGGAACTGGATGGCATAGTCCGTCACGCTGCGCCGACCTTGGCGGAGAGTCAGGAGCTGTTTGGCTGAGTCAGGACCGCTGGTAGGACCTTGAAACACTCGCTTGAATTCTTCAGCAAAGGTAGAGTAGCTGGCACAGCAGGGACTTTGGGCATCCCACACAGCAGTAGCCCAGGCTAGGGCTTTTTCCGACAGCAGGGTGATGATATATGCTATCTTGGACCGGTCGGTGGGAAATGACGAGGGTTGCAGCTCGAAGGAGAGAGAACATTGGGTGAAAAACCCCTTACAACCACTCGGATCACCTGAGAACCGTTGGGGAGGCGGCAGACGAGGTTCAGCCAGGGGGTTAACTGCCACGGGCACTTGAATCTGATGAACTGGAGCAGAAGCGGTTGCAGGAGAAAGTTGATCAGAAATCTGCTTTATGGAAGTCATCATCTCCGACAGAAGTTGAGAATGTCCAGCCATTAAGGCCTCTTGCTGAACCAGAGCAGCTTCGTGACGTTGGACAGTCCCCTCGTGGTGGGACAGCATGGGAAAAAAGTCCTGGGTACTGGCTGCCTCTGGGTTCATTTTAAAGGCTCAGTGTTTCTGTCAGGACCCGGTGCGAGAAACAGTCACTAAATCGGCAGAACCCAGAAGATGAGGCAGACACAGCCGTACTAGAGATGGTGGTTTAATAAAAAATAGATATCTTCCAAAATACAAAGAAAATCCACAAAGTGGTAAAAACAGCAAGGGAAAAACAAACCTCAAAAGACTAATCCAAAATACAAAAGAACAAAACCAGAGAACCTCTGGAAAATCCAACAAGAGAAAAATATATGTTCACAACAAGGCTTGGGCTGGGGCTGGGTGCTAACATACAAACACTGAGCAAGGAACTGAGGAACACACAGGGATTAAATACTAACAAGGGAACGACATACAGGTGCAAACAATAATTAGAGCAAGGGAAAAACAAAAGGTACAAAAAAGGTGCAATGGGGACATCTAGTGACAAAAAACCAGAACAGTCCTGGCCAAAACCTGACAATCGTCCCACTTTCGTCCCACAACTGAGTCTGGAATAGACAATTTATTTTTCGCGTACGCGTCCCACGTTGCATCCTCGAGTTGCATGTTCTAGTAGAATGAATTACCATAATCTAAATGTGATTTCTGTCTTTCTGTGCACCGTGGGTGGACGCCCTAATCAGGTTACGCACTCAATGCATATGGATCCGGTAAATTTCTTAAATATCCGGTAAATTAAAATGCTGCCGGTCAAATGTCCAGCACCACATTTTTTTATGGAAACCCTGGCACACACGCACACACATTCACTTCCTTGTTAGAGCTTCTCTGGATTTCACAAAATATATGAAAATGAAAATGCCAGTTGCTTAGGAAACGAGAGCAAGGGCATGTCGGCGTTGCATTTAACTGTGAATTACCCAAGTTGCCCTCAGGCCCTCATCTATCTTGTAAAATGTGCTGACCCTCCAAACTGCTAGGATATTAGGTCTCCCTAAAAACAAATATGCTTTCCTTCTTCCCTTCCACCTCTCCTCCCCTTCACCCCATTCCTCAATCCCTCCATCCCTCAACAGCAACCTAAGATATTGGGTCTCCCTACTCAACAAGCTAGCATTCCTTTTTTTCATCCACCTCTCCTCTCCCCTGCCTCCCCATCTCTTCGCTCCACCCCTTAACAACAACCTAGCTGTTCCTCCTTTCCCCCTCTCTTCCTCCATCCCCTCCTCTACCCTGGGAAATAAACCTGGACCGGATGTGCCACATACAGTGGGGAGAACAAGTATTTGATACACTGCCGATTTTGCAGGTTTTCCTACTTACAAAGCATGTAGAGGTCTGTAATTTTTATCATAGGTACACTTCAACTGTGAGAGACGGAATCTAAAACAAAAATCCAGGAAATCACATTGTATGATTTTTAAGGAAATGATTTGCATTTTATTGCATGACATAAGTATTTGATCACCTACCAACCAGTAAGAATTCCGGCTCTCACAGACCTGTTAGTTTTTCTTTAAGAAGCCCTCCTGGTCTCCACTCATTACCTGTATTAACTGCACCTGTTTGAACTCGTTACCTGTATAAAAGACACCTGTCCACACACTCAATCAAACAGACTCCAACCTCTCCACAATGGCCAAGACCAGAGAGCTGTGTAAGGACATCAGGGATAAAATTGTAGACCTGCACAAGGCTGGGATGGGCTACAGGACAATAGGCAAGCAGCTTGGTGAGAAGGCAACAACTGTTGGCGCAATTATTAGAAAATGGAAGAAGTTGAAGTTGACGGTCAATCACCCTCGGTCTGGGGCTCCATGCAAGATCTCACCTCGTGGGGCATCAATGATCATGAGGAAGGTGAGGGATCAGCCCAGAACTACACGGCAGGACATGGTCAATGACCTGAAGAGTGCTGGGACCACAGTCTCAAAGAAAACCATTAGTAACACACTATGCCGTCATGGATTAAAATCCTGCAGCGCACGCAAGGTCCCCCTGCTCAAGCCAGCGCATGTCCAGGCCCGTCTGAAGTTTGCCAATGACCATCTGGATGATCCAGAGGAGGAATGGGAGAAGGTCATGTGGTCTGATGAGACAAAAATAGAGCTTTTTGGTCTAAACTCCACTCGCCGTGTTTGGAGGAAGAAGAAGGATGAGTACAACTCTAAGAACACCATCCCAACCGTGAAGCATGGAGGTGGAAACATCATTCTTTGGGGATGCTTTTCTGCAAAGGGGACAGGACGACTGCACCGTATTGAGGGGAGGATGGATGGGGCCATGTATCGCGAGATCTTGGCCAACAACCTCCTTCCCTCAGTAAGAGCATTGAAGATGGGTCGTGGCTGGGTCTTCCAGCAAGACAACGACCCGAAACACACAGCCAGGGCAACTAAGGAGTGGCTCTGTAAGAAGCATCTCAAGGTCTTGGAGTGGCCTAGCCAGTCTCCAGACCTGAACCCAATAGAATATCTTTGGAGGGAGCTGAAAGTCCGTATTGCCCAGCGACAGCCCCGAAACCTGAAGGATCTGGAGAAGGTCTGTATGGAGGAGTGGGCCAAAATCCCTGCTGCAGTGTGTGCAAACCTGGTCAAGAACTACAGGAAACGTATGATCTCTGTAATTGCAAACAAAGGTTTCTGTACCAAATATTAAGTTCTGCTTTTCTGATGTATCAAATACTTATGTCATGCAATAAAATGCAAATTAATTACTTAAAAATCATACAATGTGATTTTCTGGATTTTTGTTTTAGATTCCGTCTCTCACAGTTGAAGTGTACCTATGATAAAAATTACAGACCTCTACATGCTTTGTAAGTAGGAAAACCTGCAAAATCGGCAGTGTATCAAATACTTGTTCTCCCCACTGTAAATAGCGGGCCCTTGAAAAGTACTTATAAGATGCATTCAGGCCGCTGCGCTGGATAACTGTGCCTGCATGTGATCTCCAAACAATTATCACAATCTGCACACGACATTCTATCTCTTTGTGTCGAGTGCTCTTTCGAGCCATCACTGACTGTGTACGCCAATGCCATGTTCTCTATTTTTATCACTCTGCCATCCTACTCTCTTTAGAGTAACAGTTTGTACCTTTGGAAGTAGCCCCCTGCCAAGAAGAAAATTATCACATAATTGATGCATTTAGTGGACCAGACTGTTGCTCATATTTCAGATTTTAGTTGTTGTTCAAAAAATCCTCCATCTCCACACTTTTTCTGAGCACCAGTAAGCCACATAATAGTAGTTAATTGGATTTACATAGCACTTTTCCAGATGCTCCGAGCTTACATATACGGAACAAAAATATAAACACAACTTGCAACAATTTCAAATATTTTACCTAGTTGCATTTCATATAAGAAAATCTGTAAATTCATTAGGCCCTAATCTATGGATTTTACATGACAGAGAATACAAAAATGCATCTGTTGGTCACAGATAAAAGGTAGGGCGTGGAACAGAAAACCAGTCAGTATCTGGTGTGACCATCACTTGCCTCATGCAGCGCGACACATCTCCTTCACATAGAGTTAATCAGGCAGTTGATGGTGGCCTGTGGAATGTTGTCCCACACCTCTTCATTGGCTGTGCGTAGTTGCTGGATATTAGCCGGAACTGGAACACGCTGTCATACACGTCGATCCAGAGCATCCCAAACATGCTCAATTGATGACGTGTTTGGTGAGTATGCAGGCCATGGAATAACTGTGACATTTTCTGCTTCTAGGAATTGTGTACAGATCCTTGCAACATGGGGCTGTGCATTATCATGCTGAAACATGAGGGGATAGCGGCAGATGAATGGCACGACAATGGGCCTCAGCATCCCGTCACAGTATCTTTGTGCATTGAAATTGCCATAAATAAAATGCAATTGTGCTCATTGTCTGTAGCTTATGCCTTCCCATACCATAACCCCACCGCCATCATGGGGCAGTCTGTTCACAACGTTGACATTAGCAAACCGCTCATCCTGTCATATCTGTTCCCGCTTTTACCCCCCTGGCGCTTGAGGGCGCCAGGCTGCCATGCATCACGCACTCCTTCCATCATTTATGCACACCTTCCTACTCACCTGGACTCACTCAATCACCTGTTTATTACCTCCTTTATATTTGTCAGTTCCCCAGCTCTGTTCCCCGCTCCTGCATGTATTGTCTTTTGTTTGTGTTAAGTGTTTGCTGACGGTATTCCAGTCTCGTTCCATGTCCGTTATTTATTGTTTTTCTCCCCGTACCTGCTTCGTCTCTCCAGCGTCATTCCATGTGGCACACCCACACAACGCCATACACGTGGTCTGCGGTTATGAGGCTGGTTGGGGCTGTCAAATTCTCTAAAACGACGTTGGATGCAGCTTATGGTAGAAGAATGAACATTAAATTCTCTGGCAACAGTTCTGGTGGACATTCCTGCAGTTAGCATGGCAATTGCAAACTTGAGACATCTGTGGCAGTGTAGTGTGACAAAACTGCACATTTTAGAGTGGCATTTTATTGTCTCCAGCACAAGATGCACCTGTGCTCAAGCTTTTCAATCAGCTTCTTAATATGCCACACCTGTTAGCTGGATGGATTATCTTGGAGAAATGCTCACTAACAGGGATGTTAACAAATTTGTTAACAACATTTGAGAGAAATACTACATACTGGGTGTTTCTCAATATGCATACTACCGTGCTCCACACTCCCATGCTCCGAGTGCATTCTCCGACCTCGTTCTCTTGAGTACAATTTTGTGAGGACAAGATTGTGGAGAATGCATAAAACAATACATTTGAGAAGCACTACTAAAGACCACCAATAACAAGAAAAGACTTGCTTGGGCCAAGACACACGAGCAATGGACATTAGGCCGGAGGAAATCTGTCCTTTGGTCTGATGAGTCCAAATTCAAGATTTTTGGTTCCAACCGCCGTGTCTTTGTGAAACACAGAGTAGGTGAACAGATGATCTCCGCATGTGTGGTTCCCACCGTGAAGCATGGAGGAGGAGCTGTGATGGTGTGGGGTGCTTTGCTGGTGACACTGTCAGTGATGTATTTAAAATTCAAGGCATACTTAACGAGCATGGTTTCCACAGCATTCTGCTGCGAAACGCCATCCCATCTGGTTTGCGCTTAGTGGGACTATAATTTTTTTTTTACAGGACAATGACCCAAAACACACCTCCAGACTGTGTAAGGGTTATTTGACCCAGAAGGAGAGTGATGCATCAGATGACTCCCGAGTGGCGCAGTGGTCTAAGGCACTGCATCACAGTGCTAGTTGTGTCATTACAGACCCTGGTTCAATTCCAGTCTGTATCACAACCAGCTGTGATTGGTAGTCCCATAGGGCAGTGCACAATTGGTCCAGCGTCATTAGGGTTTGGCCAGGGTAGTCCGTCATTGTAAATAAGAATTTGTTCTTAACTGACTTGTCTAGTTGAATAAATAAAAAATTTACCTGACCTCAACCCAATTGAGATGGTTTGGGATGAGTTGGCCAGCAAGTGCTCAGCATATGTGGGAACTATTTCAAGACTGTCCAAACTTTTGACTGGTACTGTATGTGGAGAATAGATAAGTACACCCTGCAGGTCTGGTCCTATAGGCAGCAGATATAAAATATAAAAGCCTTGAGTTAAGTGCTATATCGCTAGTGTTGAGAGAGAGAGGGGTTTAATGAGACGCAGGATATAATTAGAGCCAATCAGTGTTTTGCAGATTGCAGAGAATTCAGACAGATTAGCATAACTCAATAAAGCCATTAGATAATGACATCGACAAGCTGCCAGACTGGTCTCATGGAGGGCAAGTGTATGGTCACCATAGAAAAATTATAACTAGAAGGAATCTGAGTGGCAATGCCCATTCTAGTAGTTCTATGATTGTCACAAACTGCATCCAGTGTATGTTATGCTAGACAGAGCTTGCAGAGGAGTGACTGCATACACACATACAGTCGATTGAAAAAGAAGCAGTTTGAATATCTTCAAAGGCTCTGTTACCAGTTTTATCCATTTAAACCTCCTAAGTCAGTCAGCGATGGAGCCATCCTTTAGTCTTGATAGACTGGTCTGAAAACTATCAGAGTGTGGTACTTCAGTTTGAGGGGATTCTGTAGATGTGTTCCACATGCCACCCTATAGGCCCAATAACTACTAACCTACTTACCAGGGCTGGAGATCTTAATGAGTAGGTGTCCAAACTTTTGATTGGTACTTGCTTAATTAATTTGATTAATATTATGGTGTTTCTATTCCAAGAAAAATGAAAAACCCTCTGGGTTTTCGTTTAAATGGAACAGAAAATATGGCGCTGTACAACGTGATGGTCGGCAGTACAGTACTGGGCTATTTAGCTAAAGAATCCCCATGTCGTGGGGGCAGGGCTCATGGGAGACCGGGGTTCAATTCCCCAATGAGGAGGAAGGAGTAGGCTGTCCTTGTAAATAAGAATTTGTTCTTAACTGACTTGTCTAGTTAAATAAAGGTTACACTAAGAGCATAACATTTCTGCACCCTATTTTTTTAATTCGAGTCTAACCAATGCACAAACAGAGATTAAGTGAACATAAAAATCTCATTGATTTATCAAGACCTGTCCCCATGCTTTTCTCAGAGCAGTGCGAAACAGTGCTAAAATAGTTGTAGGCTTGTGCTTCAAATCCTATTGCTTCTAACTTCAATATGCTCTTTAAATAAATAAGACCTACACCACTTTTAACAACACATTACTCAACACTAGTGAGACTCATGTTGCCTACGGTAGGCCTACAGTATATCGAAAAATATGACATGACTCTCCGCCAATAATTACATATAGAGGATTGGAGGATTCTAAATTAAAACCAAAAACCACCTCATGGGTCTCCCGGTGGCGGCCGGCATGGGTATCGAACCTGCATCTGAAGCAACGCATTTTGCCCTGCGGGATCCCCCATGCACTCCGGAGCCCGTCCACAAAGTATCAAAATACAGAGAGGTGTTGGTAAGGGAAGACCCCCATGAAATGGACAACAATTAATGGCAACTTATTGCCATTGGGCGAACCATCCATACACAATCGCAAATACCACTCAAATGGACGGCAGTTCATCCAAACCATATGGCATATAGAACATGGCAAATGCCAAGTGCCATACCCCAAACATCCCAAAGATGGCGAGCGCGCACCACCGTAGATTTTCATATGGCAAATGGTCACAAAGTCAAGAGCCAAGGGTCAAATTTTGAAAATCTAAAAAAAAAAAACTTTTTTTTATACATATGTAAAAACCGTATGAACATACATTTGTCTTATTTTATTGAGTTTGTCCATAAGGCCTATGTCTTGTCCATTTGCAATATATGATCATAGGAAGTCGGCTTCCGAACCCAAAAGTCAGTGAACCATGGCCAAATGGCATAAGAAATGTCCAAATGCCATACATAAGTATTGAAAGTACCAAATCAGAATGTTATGTCTATTTGCCATATATGATCATAGGAAATCGGCTTCCGAACCCAAAAGTCAATGAACCACGGCCCAATGGCATTAGAAATGTCCAAATTCCATAAATAAGTATTGAAAGTACCAAATCAGGATGTTATGTCCATTTGCCATATATGATCATAGGAAGTCGACTTACGAACCCAAAAGTCAGTAAACCATGTACAAATGGCATAAGAAATGTCCAAATGGCATTTATACTGACCAAATGATATATTTCACTATGTTAAGCCCTGAATCAACCCAGAAGGTCTATTTGTCTAGGTCTATGTTTGATCATAGGAAGTCATAGGAAGTAAGAATTTGGTGCAATGAGAGATAAGTGGGACTTTTTCTGAAGATTTTTTGAAAAATGTCTATTGGATGGGCACTGGTGGGGAGGTGCTCCCTACCCGGTCATGGACCCCTTGCACCCCCCTAAAGGCATTTTAAAACCATTTGAAAAATGTGCTACTGGTAATCCGTTCAGATTACCAGGCGTAGAGCTGTCCATTTGCAATGTCGTGCAATGGGCATTTACCATCACGAATTTGACATTCTCTAATATACTGCAGAAGTGCCCAATTGACTGGCCCATTGAACTCGGGATGGTCGAGCAGTGATAGTGGTTCCTCTCCATCACTCATTGGTGTTGATTTCAGCATGTCCATTTGGTGATGGCTCATCAATGTTTAAACTTATTGCAAACGGACAAAAGTCAGGCATCAAGTCAGCATCCATCAGTCAATAAGATATCATTCTGACACCAAACTGATACACACTGACACCAAACCCACTTTCTCCAACACGTTTAGAAGCCAACTATCACATATTTCAGAGCAGGCCCAAAATTCACAATGCCTTCTGTTTAAACCATAATAAAAACACGTAGTTACGTTCTAGCTGTGGGTCCAGTTCTGACATTATGTCTAGGCCTAACTGCGGCAACCCCGAATCCCGAGTTTCGGCTCGATACTTCATTCGGAGCCCGAGCAGCGACCTTAATTAGTGCTGAAAATTAACTTTTTCCGGGCGCTGCTACGGGGTCCCTGAATGATCTATCGGACAGAAACTTTAGGGTCTGTCTCTATGGGCCGAGGCGGTTTCAATGCACTTAGTCTTGTGATTATGGAACTTTTCTCAATGTTGTCATTTTTGCGATGATCAAAATGAATTGAACTCATTGCAAATGGACGAGGCTGTTTATCGGCCTGAGAACCTTCTAGAGTCACCATGCACCATGCACTATCGACTTAAGCTCTATGACATATACAGTGGGGAGAACAAGTATTTGATACACTGCCGATTTTGCAGGTTTTCCTACTTACAAAGCATGTAGAGGTCTGTCATTTTTATCATAGGTACACTTCAACTGTGAGAGACGGAATCTAAAACAAAAATCCAGAAAATCACATTGTATGATTTTTAAGTAATTAATTTGCATTTTATTGCATGACATAAGTATTTGATCACCTACCAACCAGTAAGAATTCCGGCTCTCACAGACCTGTTAGTTTTTCTTTAAGAAGCCCTCCTGTTCTCCACTCATTACCTGTATTAACTGCACCTGTTTGAACTCGTTACCTGTATAAAAGACACCTGTCCACACACTCAATCAAACAGACTCCAACCTCTCCACAATGGCCAAGACCAGAGAGCTGTGTAAGGACATCAGGGATAAATTGTAGACCTGTACAAGGCTGGGATGGGCTACAGGACAATAGGCAAGCAGCTTGGTGAGAAGGCAACAACTGTTGGCACAATTATTAGAAAATGGAAGAAGTTCAAGATGACGGTCAATCACCCTCGGTCTGGGGCTCCATGCAAGATCTCACCTCGTGGGGCATCAATGATCATGAGGAATGTGAGGGATCAGCCCAGAACTACACGGCAGGACCTGGTCAATGACCTGAAGAGAGCTGGGACCACAGTCTCAAAGAAAACCATTAGTAACACACTACGCCGTCATGGATTAAAATCCTGCAGCGCACGCAAGGTCCCCCTGCTCAAGCCAGCGCATGTCCAGGCCCGTCTAAAGTTTTCCAATGACCATCTGGATGATCCAGAGGAGGAATGGGAGAAGGTCATGTGGTCTGATGAGACAAAAATAGAGCTTTTTGCTCTAAACTCCACTCGCCGTGTTTGGAGGAATAGAAGGATGAGTACAACCCCAAGAACACCATCCCAACCGTGAAGCATGGAGGTGGAAACATCATTCTTTGGGGATGCTTTTCTGCAAAGGGGACAGGACGACTGCACCGTATTGAGGGGAGGATGGATGGGGCCATGTATCGCGAGATCTTGACCAACAACCTCCTTCCCTCAGTAAGAGCATTGAAGATGGGTCGTGGCTGGGTCTTCCAGCATGACAACGACCCGAAACACACAGCCAGGGCAACTAAGGAGTGGCTCCGTAAGAAGCATCTCAAGGTCCTGGAGTGGCCTAGCCAGTCTCCAGACCTGAACCCAATAGAAAATCTTTGGAGGGAGCCGAAAGTCCGTATTGCCCAGCGACAGCCCCGAAACCTGAAGGATCTGGAGAAGGTCTGTATGGAGGAGTGGGCCAAAATCCCTGCTGCAGTGTGTGCAAACCTGGTCAAGAACTACAGGAAACGTATGATCTCTGTAATTGCAAACTAAGGTTTCTGTACCAAATATTCAGTTCTGCTTTTCTGATGTATCAAATACTTATGTCATGCAATAAAATGCAAATTAATTACTTAAAAATCATACAATGTGATTTTCTGGATTTTTGTTTTAGATTCCTTCTCTCACAGTTGAAGTGTACCTATGATAAAAATTACAGACCTCTACATGCTTTGTAAGTAGGAAAACCTGCAAAATCGGCAGTGTATCAAATACTTGTTCTCCCCACTGTATATAAAGTTTCAGAGCTCTAGGTCTGACGGTTCTTTGATAGTTCGAACGCAGGTAACTATTGCAGGCTCTGTGTGTCTGTAAGCCTCACACTATGTCACTCCCCATTGACTGTGTGTGTGAGTGAGTTCAGAAAATCACAGAAACCATGTCGAGCTCCGAATTCGTCTGAACACGCCGCAACTGGATCTCTGACTTTTTTGGGGGAAAAACAAATTTCTTTAACCATCACCGAACGGACATTGAATTATTTTTCTTAAAGTATGATAGATAAATGGCTGGTTGTTCTTCCCTTATTCGGTAGGTTCATGTACTTTGACGTGAAGTGGTCAAATTAGTGTTCTATTAGCGTTTTTTACCTTAAATCCCTGATAATGGGCCTTAACTCAAAAAGCTTTGAGGCCTCGATGACATCTTGTTATTGGGCTTAAAGTCTATTTGGCCAAACCTGTGCTCACCGAATTTTGTCTTCGAAGTCTTTTCCATTTAGTAGAAATGGCCATGTCACTTTGGTGATGTTTTTCCATTTGCAACAAGCAGCCAGTCGCCATCTGGTGGAATTTTCCAGGAACAGCAGAAAAATGACCAAAAATTAACAATTTTATCAAACCGAATCCAAATGTCCAAGAGATTTTATTTGATGGTCCTGGGGCACGACCTGAGTCCGTCGGTCTATTTTAATAACACTCGCGGACGTCTAGTAATGGACCGTACATTTGCAATGTAGAGATCCTCATCAACCATACGGGTAATGCCATCAGCGTCCCTTATGTAGGTAAAGGTATATTGTCCTGCTAATAGCCCATCATAATACTGCACATGGTAACCAGGTCAGGATAACCAAAACATTTCTTTATTAACGACTATCAGAAAGAATGTTGGTACTTATTTTGATCCAAAGCCATGAATGAGTGAGTCACTCAGCTTTATGTAGGTGCCTGCTAAATGACTGTGTCATCAACTTGATAATATATAATGATATTTTGTAGCTTATTTTGTGTTTTTTTTTTTATGAAAGAGAGTGATTGTAATCTGAATAAAGGCCAAAATAATATTTGCAAAGGCCAAAACATTTATTTCTGGTTTTAGAGGGAGAGAAATGCTGGGCCGCCCAAATTGTGCGCCGCCCATAAAGGCCAAAATATAGCCCTGCTAATAGCCATAATGGCGCTGTACAACGTGACTGTGTGTTTGAAATAGTTTTTTCCTTTAAGTAAAATTTGTTTACCTTCATTAGACAACTTTTTCCAATATTTCTGTAATTCACAGATATTTATTCCCATAGCAATTCGTTATGGATCCATAACTAAATAAACATCACCATTTTTAAATAGTTTTTTTATCATTATTTTATTAATGAAAGTATAAAGATGTTGATGAAGAAATACTGTATTGCTGTTTTTAGTTAGAAATATAACACTTCAGAGTACTTAAGCATCGAATACATTGCAGTTAAGGGGATGTTCACACCTACAGTAGCTAGGCTATAAAGAGTCTATTGTCCTGCTATTCGGGCTACAAGTGTTTGAAAACCTGTTTCCAAAATGCCAACAGCTGTCCGTCACTACTGTAAATAAAAACACAGCATCTTGTTAACATCTTGTTTACATTCTTTATTGTAACCACAATGTCTCAAATAATTTGTATCTACCTTTCCAATTACTTTTAGAGTTTGGGATTCATTTGATTAATATTATGGTGTTTCTATTCCAAGGAAAATGAAAAACCCTCTTGGTTTCCGTTAGGATGGAATGAAAAATATGGCACTGTACAACGTGACGGTTGGGAGTACAGTACTGGGCTATTTAGCTAAAGAATCCAGTGTCCTGCAGGAGACTGGGGTTCAATTCCCCGATGGGGAGGAAGGAGTAGGCTGTCCTTTTAAATAAGAATTTGTTCTTAACTGACTTGCCTAGTTAAGTCACGAATGAAACACGAGCAGCAACCCTGTATGAGGCTAGGGAGGCTTCCCTCCTGTCTATATATAGCTAGCAGCACTGCATGGCCCATCTGTATGTGGTATTTCTCTCTGGTAAATCTCGAAGAACGAAGCTCAAAGACCCTGCAAAGCAAAAACGTATTAAAAGGTAAAACTAACAGTATAATATAATTACAAAACTAGGCCAACCATTGTGTCTAACTGTGATTGCAATGTTGTTGTTTACCAGGCTGGGTGAACAGTGGTTCCTTAAAAGTTGCGAGTTTACGCTGCGGGATTTAGAGGTAATTTGATGGCTGTACGTTTTTGGTTTTCTCCCTCTTAAAACATAAATAAATTATTCAAAATAATAAACTGGCTTTATTTACAAATTAGTAACAATGTCTCACCCCAAATTAGTAACAATGTCTTTTTCTCGCTCATTTTACGTTATTTGAAAACAAAATAATCTCCAAAATATTAAGGGGCATTGCGCTAATAATGGCGATAGACCAAGAAACGTTCCCGCTGTTCTGTTCTTAGTGCCAGTCTGCACATTCAAACTAAAACAATGTAACTAATAATGGCATCTTTATGCTTTCATTAATAAAATAATGATAAAGTACTCTTTCAAAATGCCAATGTTTATTTAGTTATGGATCCATAACGAATTACTATGGGAATAAATATCACTGAATTACAGAAATACCCTCTAATCCTCTATATGTAATTATTGGCGGAGAGTCACGTCATATTTTTTGATATACTGTAGGCCTACCGTAGGCGACATGAGTCTCACTAGTGTTGAGTAATGTGCTGTTAACCACTCCTGTTGCATGTCACTCCTGCTGTGCTGATGGTTGGGTTGAGCTCTGCATGGTACTTTCAGTGATGAATTATCGTTTTGAATTAAAATTGCTATCTGAGATTAAAATATCAACAAAGCGAACACCCAACACTTTTTTGCAAAATATTTTTGGTATGGGCGTGGATAAATTAATTGAACTAAGCTCATGGGGAATTTGTAAGTTATATTCTTAAATAATAAACGTCTGTATATAATTCATTTAAAAGTCCCAAAATTTACAATGTACAAATCAAAGATTGCCACTTTAAGGACCACATTAAACAACAAAAACTATCAAAATGAACTTTGACAGACCATGTAAGTACGCCATGTAATTTAAACAACATTAATTGTAAGGAACATAAAATATTACTGACATCTGAATGGCACAATATAAAAAATCAAGAAGCCATGTTGTTTTGTCATCTTTGCCAAGGTCAATATGGTCTGGTGTTTACAAGCAGCACAAATATTACAAACCAAAATTTAGTCGGCTACTTTCCTTTCCTTCTCCAATCTCCTGCGGTCGTTTTTTCATTCAGCTGCCAGTGTACATGTAAATGGAGGTGGGTCAGAAATGAATCCAATTCTAAATGTGTGCCTCCGAAATGGCACCCCATTCCCTTAGTAGTGCACTACTTTCGACCAGAGCCCTATGAGCCGTAGTCAAAAGTGTATCGGGGATAGGGTGCCATTTGTGTTCTAGTGTCCCCTCCAATCTCCATGCCCTATCCATCTGTTGTCCGTGCTGTCCCGATGTGTGTGCTGTGTGATGATGTCATTACTTAAGCCCCTGGCATTCCTCCAAGTATCATTGGCCAGTCACACAGAGAGAGAGAGACAGTTTGGTCTAGTCGGGTGGTACAAATTCCAAAGGTCACTGACAGGAGTGTGTGTGTGTGTGTGTGTGTGTGTGTGTGTGTGTGTGTGTGTGTGTGTGTGTGTGTGTGTGTGTGTGTGTGTGTGTGTGTGTGTGTGTGTGTGTGTGTGTGTGTGTGTGTGTGTGTGTGTGTGTGTGTGTGTGTGTGTGTGTGTGTGTGTGTGTGTGTGTGTGTACGCGCGCACAGATCACCTGTGGATCACATTGTTGAGTGTTGTTTCAGTTGGAGAAGATTCTGAAAGCCCCCGAGGAACATATTAGTTTGTCAACACATTCATTTACTGAAGCTTTTTGGAGATGGAAGCATAGAGTTGGAATCACTATTTGTGATTCTATTTCTATGTTTGGAGATTCTCTTACGGTGATGTACCAACTGTGACGCAGAAACAGTTTAGGTGACATAGCGTCATCAGAAGCGGTGGATCATAGCAGGGGGTTTAATATTGGGCCAAATGACCCATGCTCCTCTATTAAATGTTGTTTTACCATGGTGAACTGGCACAAGACCCTGGATCTCAGTAGAGTGTGTGTTTGCGTGCGGGAGTGTGTGTGTGTCAGGCTGTGCTGATGGTAAACAACAACACATAATACCAAGGGCCATTATCAGGGACATCAGCTGTCCTATCTGTGTCCAATGGTCTGTAGCACCTCTTTCGTCCACAACACATCTGCAGTGAATTGTTTGGTGTGAAGTGGAGTGCACAATAAACAGTGCTGCTGACATAATGACAGGGATAAAGAGATCCGTTTGGGTTTCACCATTGGATATAATTTTCATTTCTCCTTCTCCGAAATATGCTTTATTGTATATTTTTTTGCACATTGATTTGAATTGTATGTTACACTATAATATAATATACTATTATTATTATTATTTATATATCTCACACTTTTCATAAGCAAGCAAGAAAACGCTCACCCAAAGACGCCGCTCCTAGTAGCCGGGGACTTTAATGCAGGGAAACTTAAATCCATTTTACCAAATTTCTATCATCTATGTTAAATGTGCAACCAGAGGAAAAACAACTCTGGACCACCTATACTTCACACACAGAGACACATACAAAGCTCTCCCTGGCACTCCATTTGGCCAATCTGACCATAATTCTATCCTCCTGATTCCTGCTTACAAGCAAAAATTAAATCAGGAAGCACCAGTGACTAGATCAATAAAAAAGTGGTCAGAGGAGGCAGATGCTAAGCTACAGGACTGTTTTGCTAGCACAGACTGGAATATGTTCCGGGATTCCTCCGATTGCATTGAGGAGTACACCACATCAGTCACTGGCTTCGTCAATAAGTGCATCGATGACGTCGTCTCCACAGTGACCATACGTACATACCCCAACCAGAAGCCATGGATTAAGGCAGCATCTGCACTGAGCTAAAGGCTAGAGCTGCCGCTTTCAAGGAGCGGGACGCTAACCTTGAAGCTTATAAGAAATCCTGCTGTTCCATAAGACTGTGTGATCACGCACTCAGCAGCCGATTTGAGGAAGACCTTTAAACAGGTCAACATTCACAAGGCCGCAGGGCCAGACGGATTACCAGGACATGTACTCCAAGCATGCGGAAAGTGGAAAGTGTCTTGACATTTTCCACTTTCCCTGTCTGAGTCTGTAATACCAACATGTTTTAAGTAGACCACCATAGTCCCTGTGCCCAAGAACACTAAGGTAACCTGCCTAAATGACTACCGACCCATAGTACTCACGTCTGTAGCCATGAAGTGCTTTGAAAGGCTGATCACGGCTCACATCAACACCATCATCGCAGAAACCCTAGACCCAAACTCCAATTTGCATACCGTCCCACAGATCCACAGATGATGCAATCTCCATTGCACTCCACACTGCCCTTTCCCACCTGGACAAACGGAACACCTATGTGAAAATGCTATTCATTGACCGCAGCTCAGCGTTCAACACCATAGTGCCCTCAAAGATCATCAATAACCTAAGGACCCTGGGACTAAACACCTCCATCTGCAACTGGATCCTGGACTTTCTGGCGGCCCTCCCCAGATGATAAGGGTCGGTAACAACACATCCGCCACACTGATCCTCAACACGGAGGCCCCTCTAGGGGTGCGTGCTCAGTCCCCTCCTGTGTTCCCTGTTCACTCATGACTGCACGGCCAGGCACGACTCCAATACCATCATTAAATTTGCCGATGACACAACAGTGGGTGGCCTGATCACCGACAACGATGAGACAGCCTATAGGGAGGAGGTCAGAGACCTGGCCGTGTGGTGCCAGGACAACAACCTCTCCCTCAACGTGATCAAGACAAAGGAGATGATTGTGGACTACAGGAAAAAGAGGACCGAGCATGCCCCCATTCTCATCGACGGGGCTGCAGTGGAGCAGGTTGAGAGCTTCAAGTTCCTTGGTGTCCATATCACCAACAAACTAACATGGTCCAAGCACACCAAGACAGTTGTGAAGATGGCACGACAAAACCTTTTCCCCCTCAGGAGACTAAAAAGTTTTGGCATGGGTTCTCAAATCCTCAAAAGATTTTACAGCTGGACCATCGAGAGCATCCTGACTGGTTGCATCACTGCCTGGTATGGCAGCTGCTCGGCCTCCGACCGCAAGGCAGTACAGAGGGTAGTGCGAACTGCCCAGTACATCGCTGGGGCCAAGCTTCCCGCCATCCAGGACCCCTATACTTGGCGGTGTCAGAGGAAGACCCAAAAAATTGTCAAAGACTCCAGCCACACGAGTCATAGACTGTTCTCTTTGCTTCTGCACGGCAAGCGGTACTGGAGCACCAAGTCTAGTTCCAAGAGGCTTCTAAAACAGCTTCTACCCCCAAGCCACAAGACTCCTGAACATCTAGTGAAATGGCTACCCAGGCTATTTGCAGTGCCCCCCCACCTCCTCTTTACAACACTGGTACTATCTGTTGTCATCTATGCATAGTCACTTCATAACTCTACCTACAGTTGAAGTCGGAAGTTTATGTACAACTTAGCCAAATATACAAAGAATAAAAAGAAACGTCCTCTTACTGTCAACTGCGTTTATTTTCAGCAAACTTAATATGTGTAAATATTTGTATGAATACAACAAGATTCAACCACTGAGACATAAACTGAACAAGTTCCACAGACATGTGACTAACAGAAATGGAATGCCGTGTCCCTGAACAAAAGGGGGTTCAAAATCAAAAGTAACAGTCAGTCTCTGGTGTGGCCACCAGCTTCATTTAGTACTGCAGTGCATCTCCTCCTCATGGACTGCACCAGATTTGCCAGTTGTTGCTGTGAGCTGTTTTCCCACTCTTCCACCAAGGCACCTGCAAGTTCCCAGACATTTCTGGGGTGAATGGCCATAGCCCTCACCCTCCGATCCAACAGGTCCCAGATGTGCTCAATGGGATTGAGAACCGGGCTCTTCGCTGGCCATGGCAGAACACTGACATTCCTGTCTTGCAAGAAATCACGCACAGAACGAGCAGTATGGCTGGTGGCATTGTCATGCTGGAGGGTCATGTCAGGATGAGCCTGCAGGAAGGGTACCACATGAGGGAGGAGGATGTCTTCCCTGTAACGCACAGCGTTGAGATTGCCTGCAATGACAACAAGCTCAGTCCGATGATGCTGTGACACACTGCCCCAGACCATGATGGACTCTCCACCTCCAAATCGATCCCGCTCCAGATACAGGCCTCAGTGTAACGCTCATTCCTTTAACGATAAACGCGAATCCGACCATCACTCCTGGTGAGACAAAACTGCGACTCGTCACTTTTTGCCTGTCCTGTCTGATCCATCGATGGTGAGTTTCTGCCCAGAAGCGAAGTTGTTGCCGGTGATGTCTGGTAAAGACAGGCCTACAAGCCCTCAGTCCAGCCTCTCTCAGAATATTGCGGACAGTCAGCACTGATAGAGGGATTGTGCATACCTGGTGTAACTCGGGCAATTGTTGTTGCCATCCTGTACCTGTTCTTCAGGTGTGATGTTCGGATGTACCAATCCTGTGCAGGTGTTTTTACACGTGGTCTGCCACTTATGAGGACGATCAGCTGTCCATCCTGTCTCGCTGTCTTAGGTGCTGTCTTAGGCGTCTCACTGTACGGACATTGCAATTTATTGCCCTGGCCACATCTGCAGTCCTCATGCCTCCTTGCAGCATGCTTAAGGTACGTTCACGCAGATGAGCAGGGACCCTGGGCATCTTTCTTTTGTGTTTTTCAGAGTCAGTAGAAATGCCTCTTTAGTGTCCTAAGTTTTCATAATTGTGACCTTAGTTGCCTACCGTCTGTAAACTGTTGGTGTCTTAACGACAACTCATTAATTGTTTATGGTTCATTGAACAAGCATGGGAAACAGTGTTTAAACCCTTTACAATGAAATAATGAAGTTATTTGGATTTTTACAAATTATCTTTGAAAGACAGGATCCTGAAAAAGGGAAGTTTCTTTTTTTGCTCATTTAAACTCAGTTTTTCACAATTCCTGACATTTAATCCTAGTAAAAATTCCCTGTCTTAGGTCAGGAAGGATCCCCACCTCATTTTAAGAATGTGAAATGACAGAATAATAGTAGAGAGAATGATTTATTTCAGCTTTTATTTCTTTCATCACATTCTCAGTGGGTCAGAAGTTTACATACACTCAATTAGTATTTGGTAGCATTGCCTTTACATTGTTTAACTTTAACATTTCGGGTAGCCTTCCACAAGCTTCCCACAATAAGTTGGGTGAATTTTGGCCCCTTTCTCCTGACAGAGCTGGTGTAACTGAGTCAGGTTTGTAGGCCTCCTTGCTCACACACGCTTCTCAGTTCTGCCCACACATTTTCTATGGGATTGAGGTCAGGGCTTTGTGATGGCCACTCCAATACCTTGACTTTGTTTTAATCCATTTTGCCACAACTTTGGAAGTATGCTTGGGGTCATTGTTCATTTGGAAGAACCATTTGCGACCAAGATTTAACTTCCTGACTGATGTCTTGAGATGTTGCTTCAATATATCCACATTATTTTCCTCCCTCATGATACCATCTATTTTGTGAAGTCCACCAGTCTCTCCTGCAGCAAATCAACCCCACAATATGATGCTGCCACCCGTGCTTCACGGTTGGGATGGTGTTCTTTGGCTTGGAAACCTCCCCCTTTTTCCTCCAAACATAACGATGGTCATTATGGCCAAACAGTTCTATTTTTGTTTCATCAGACCAGAGGACATTTCTCCAAAAAGTACGATCTTTGTCCCCATGTGCAGTTGCAAACCGTAGTCTGGCTTTTTTATGGCGGCTTTGGAGCAGTGGCTTCTTCCTTGCTGAGTGGCCTTTCAGGTATTGTGAATATAGGACTCGTTTTACTGTGGATATAGATATTTTTGAACTTGTTTCCTCCAGCATCTTCACAAGGTCCTTTGCTGTTGTTCTGGGATTGATTTACACATTTCTTACCAAAGTACATTCATCTCTAGGAGACAGAACGCAGCTCCTTCCTGAGCGGTATGACGGCTGCGTGGTACCATGGTGTTTATATTTGCGTACTATTGTTTGTACTGATGAACGTGGTACCTTCAGTCGTTTTGAAATTGCTCCCAAGGATGGACCAGACTTGTGGAGGTCTACAATTTTTTTTCTGAGGTCTTGGCTGATTTATTTAGAATTTCCCATGATGTAAAGCAAAGAGGCACTGAGTTTGAAGGTAATCTGTCTGTAAACAATTGTTGGAAAAATGACTTGTGTCATGCACAAAGTAGATGTCCTACCCGACTTGCCAAAACTATAGTTTCTTAACAAGTAATTTGTGGAGTGGTTGAAAAACTCGTTTTAATGACTCCAACCTAAGTGTATGTAAACTTCAGACTTCAACTGTACATACAACCTCAAATAACCGGTGCCCCCGCACATTGACTCTGTTTCGGTTGGCCCCGGTATTTTGTCTCGCTATTATTATTTCACTGCTGCTCTTTATTTTTTGTTTAAAAAAAATAAACTGAATTGTTGGTTAGGGGCTGGTACGTAAGCATTTCACTTTACGGTCTACACCTGTTGTATTAGGTGCATGTGACTAAAAACATTTGATAATGAAAAAGCTAATGAAATAGGCCTACACATATTCTCTGCCTCACAGTGGATATATTTGTGATTCCACATCTTCTAAACAATGTCAGTAGCATACCCCGCTATTTAATATTGTACAGGTGACGATTATGTTGCTATGAGCAGAAGACAAGATTACTTTTTTTTCAGGGAGCCCCTTGAGAAGTTTCTCCTGTGCATCCCAAATGACACCCTATCCCCGATAAAGTGCACTACTTTTGACTAGAGCCCTATGGGCCCTGGACAAAAGTAGTGCACTAATTAAGGGAATAGGTTGCCATTTGGTACGTAGCCTCTGTCAGCAATCAAATGTGCGATCCCCCCAGAGATGATTGACAGGGAATGAGGATACGGAGACCAGCCTGATGATGATGGACTCTCAGCCATTATCATCTCTGTGTCCCACTGTCTCTTTCTCTCTCTCTCTCTCTCTCTCTCTCTCTCTCTCTCTCTCTCTCTCTCTCTCTCTCTCCCTCTCTCTCTCTCTCCCTCTCTCTCCCTCCCTCTCTCCCTCTCTCTCTCTCTCTCTCTCTCTCTCTCTCTCTCTCTCTCTCTCTCTCTCTCTCTCTCTCTCTCTCTCTCTCTCTCTCTCTCTCTCTCTCTCTCTCTCTCTCTCTCTCTCTCTCTCTCTCTCTCTCTCTCTCTCTCTCTCTCTCTTTCTCTCTGTCTTGCTCGCTCTTGTGTTCTCTTTTCTCTCCGTTTGTCTCTCTTTCTCTTCTCTCTCTCTCTCTCTCTCTTTTCTCTCTCTGTGATGTGTCCATGACATTGTCTTCTGAATCTTGATTTGGTTACACAACAGGAGAACTGAATAGTGTGGAATATTATTGTGTTCTGCTCCACATTAAATATATATATATATATATATTCTAATAGTGTATTGTCAGTATACAAGGTTGTACAATTAATATCACAACACCATGAATGAGGAATGGTTCATTGTGTCCGTGGTGCACAATTATATAAATATCAATCTGACAGTTTTTTTACTCTGATGATAAACTGACACAGTGTTCAGATACACAAAAGAATGTTCAATCGTGGCTTTGCTCAGTTGCGGATGCTGAATATAAAGAAGCTTGCTTGGCGGTTACCTCACGGGGATGTGCAGGTAGAGTAAAGCAAGAGGTCTCTATCAGGGAGCGGTACAGGGGCTGGTAACCTTGGACAACCTTGTCCATGGACGTTCCCTTGAATGTAAACAAGAGCTGGGAGCATCCCAAATGGAACCCTATTTCCTATTTAGTGCTCTACATTTGACCAGAGCCTAGAGAATAGGGTGCAGTTTGTGACAAAGCCCTGTCCATGTGCTAGCAGAATCAAAATACACTCGTGTTTAATCTTGTAAAGATAATGACGGTTAACATCATTAATCCAGTTGCACAATATTCTATAGGCTCTGCAGGTAGTGAACACTCCGATAGCATCCAAAATGTCACCCTATTCTCTATTAGTTAAGTGCACCCATAGGGCTCTGGTCGAAAGCAATTTACTAAATAGGGAATAGGGCGCCATTTGGGGTACATCCTCTCTTCTCTTCTTAGTGAGAGGGAAGGCTATAGTCAGATAGGTATTGCTATATTAGTGGGGAGTAACAATTACTACATACTGCTGCTTCGTGTCTCCCTCTGGCTAGAAGACATTTCTACAATCCAATCTCCATTTGGTGTTGGTTTGTGCTGTTTCGCCCATCATTAATCTTCATTTTGGCAGTTGGGATTTCTTGTCACGTTCCTTTCTGTTTTTTTTCTTACCCTTTTTTATTTTTCTTTCTAAACGCAACAGCAGCAGCAACACGGAGCCTGTAAACAAAAGAGTACATCAAAAATACCCCGAGCCAAGAGCTAGTCATATTAAAGGGACGGAACATCAGAGTCTAGGAACTCCAAAGGGTTTGACGTTCTAAATTAGAGAATGGATGAGGCAAATATTCACCACACTTAGCGAGTTTGCTGCATTATGCAGAAACTAGCCTACGTTCGCCCATGGATTCACGGGTAATTACATGCCCAGTGGAGACTGAACCCCCAGCAGCACTGACATGATAGTGTGGTTTAATGAAAAAGGACAAAAAAGGAAGAAGTCTTCAAACAGAATACTTAAAATCATACCTACAGGAAGGGAAATATAGAAGATTTGGTCTCGCTGCACAAACCCTACGGTTCTCTTTTACTGTTAAAAATGTTTCATGTTCGTCCTGCCTTTCAGTATGTTAGCCACTACAACATGTGCATGTGTACAGCACGTGTGTGTTTGTGTACATGCATGCTTATGTGTATCGGTATGTTGTGTGTACGTATGTGCACCTATGTATGCGCATGAATGCATGTGATGACGTCCTAGTGTCAAGGCTGTCTCCTGTATTGATGTATTGAGCTGTGTACCATGACCTGGGTTGGGCCGCCAAATTGAGGCATCATCACTTTAAACTATCCGTGAGGCCTTTCAAATGAGGCTGATCCTCAGAGGCATCAATAATTCAAGTGTCTGGCACAATGATGCAGGAACAAGTAGTGCATTGATAAACATGTCTTGCGGGGTTCATGCCCAATGCCAAATGAATTGTCTTTGTAATACGAGCTGCCTGAAGAGACTCTCTTTCTCTTTGGTGGATTTTCAACCTGATTGTTACTATATTCATAATAATATATGCATTTAGCAGACAATTTTATCGAAATTGACTCTCAGTCATCGGTGCATACATTTTAAGTATAGGTGGCCCCAGTAGTCAAACCCGCAATCCTGGCGTTGTAACCGGCATGCCCTACCAACTGAGCCATACAGGACCACCTACAGATATGATAGTCATTACTACCTGCATATTGTTACCGCTATATATGCTGAACAAAAATACAAACGCAACATGTAAAGTGTGAAGTGTAAAGTGAGCTGAAATAAAAGATCCCAGAAAGCTTATTTCGCTCAAATTTAGTGCACAAATTTGTTTACATCCCTGTAAGTGAGCATTTCTCCTTTGCCAATATAATCCATCCACCTGACAGGTGTGGCATATCAAGAAGCTGATTAAACAGCATGCTCATTACACAGGTGCACCTTGTGTAAGCAGGCATCAGCTACGGACGACGAAGGCCCATTGTTGTGCCATTCATCTGCCGCCATCCCCTCATGTTTCAGCATGATAATGCACAGGTGCACCTTGTGCTGGGGACAATATAAGGCCACTCTGGAAATGTGCAGTTTTGTCATAAAACACAATGCCATAAATGTCTCAAGTTTTGAGGGAGCGTGCAATTGGCAGGCTGACTGCAGGAATGTCCACCAGAGCTGTTGCCAGATAATTATATGTTAATTTCTCTACCATAAGCCGCCTCCAACGTCGTTTTAGAGAATTTGGCACTACGTCCAACCGGCCTCACAACCGCAGACCACGTGTCTGGCGTCGTGTGGGCCAGCAGTTTGCTGATGTCAACGTTGTGAAGAGAGTGCGCCATGGTGGCGGTAGGGTTATGGTATGAGCAGGCATCAGCTACGGACAACGAAGGCCCTTGTTGTGCCATTCATCTGCCGCCATCCCCTCATGTTTCAGCATGATAATGCACAGCCCCATGTCGCAAGGATCTGTATAGAATCCTGGAAGCTGAACATTTCCCAGTTCTGCATACTCACCAGACATGTCACCCATTGAGCATGTTTGGAATTCTCTGGACTGACGTGTCCGACAGCGTGTTCCAGTTCCCGCCAATATCCAGCAACTTCGCACAGCGATTGAAGAGGAGTGGGACAGTATTCCACAAGCCACAATCAACAGCCTGATCAACTCTATGTGAATGAGATGTGTTATGCTGCATGAGGCAAATGGTGGTGGCACTAGATACTGACTGGTTTTCTGTTTCACGCCCCTACCTTTTTTTTAAGGTATCTGTGACCAACAGATTATATCTATATTCCCAGTCATGTGAAATCCATAGATTATGGGCTAATGAATTTATTTAAATTGACTGATTTCCTTATATGAACTGTAACTCAGTAAAAATGTATATTTTTGTTCAGTATAATTAAAAACTGTAACAACATTTATAATGTCACTATCTTACAAGGAGTTATTTAAATATGGCATATAGCACAGGAAGGACAAATCTCTTTAACTCTCTGTTCTCTCCCATTTCTCCCGTCTCTGTCTCTCTCTGACTGCCACACACAAGTTCACAACAGAGGTGTTTCTCCCTTCCCCCTGCTCTACATGCAAAATCCCAGAGAGCCCAGTGCAAACTGTAGCGTGGCAGAGTCTATATATGTTCACAGCGGCATTTCATTTGTCCCCCCTTCAATATCGTATTTGCTCAGGAGGGGCCCAAGAGGGCCCGGACCAAAAAGAGCTCCCAGTGATATCGAACCAGCCCAGGATCACATAAAGGGCCTTATATTGATGTTACAGGGCGAATGGGGAGAAGAAGGTCCGACTGGAGGGAGGAGGATGGAGGAGGTTAAGGGATGTAAGGGATTTGCGATACAGAATGTAGAGGGAGGTAGAACAAGAGAGCAACAGATATAGAGGGACAACACAGCAAAGGTGGGGCATACAGAGATAGGAAAGCAAAGGGCAAAGACAGCGTAGGAAAACAAAGGGCAAAGACAGCTTTATCAGCGATATAATTAACCAATTATACACGAGGGGGTGTGGTCTATGGCCAATATACCACAGCTAAAGGCTATTTTTATGCACAATGCAATGTGGAGTGCCTGGATACAGTCTTTAGCCGTGGTATATTGGCCATATACCACAAACCCCTGAGGTGCCTTATTGCTATTATAGAAAAACAAAAATAATGTCATACCCATGGTATACGGTCTGATATACCAGGCCTTTCAGCCAATCAGCATTCAGGGCTCAAACCACCCAGTTTATAATGTAAAATAATTATCTAGGTAAGTACACATGATTATGAGGGAAGGTGTCAAAGGGACTTAATCAATCAAAATAGCTGGACAGAGATGGACTACCTCTACTATTTTGTCTGATGTGTGTTCAATCTATTGCAATTATAATAGTCTTCTCTTTTCTGATGAGTAGTTTGATATGTTAATCCACCTGTTATTAAATCTGTAATAATCCAGTATACATACTCATCACTGGCTATGTTAAAAATTGCACTTTATGCCCTACATAGTGCATAACTGTAGTGCACTATGTAGGGAATAGGGTACCGTTTGGGACATAGACACTGTTTTGTTTGCTATGGATTACCTGCTCAAGTTACTAGGCTACATATAGGAGTGAATCTCCTGCCTGCATGACTCTTGGCCTTGAGAATGTCACAAGTGCATTAAAATTCATTAAAAAGTCTGAGAGATGATTGAGGAGGAGAGCTCGATGCTAACATGTAAATGGGTTCTTGACCGTCCTTCCAGCACTGAATGGTATAGAATACTTAATTACCTGCAGATAAAGAATTGTGAGCCTCAACAACATGACGTATCAGCTAGTAGATCCCAGCTAGCACGTAACATTCTGAGAGCAATATGTTTCTTAGAGGTTGGGGAGAGCATGGTGGTCCTATGGTTGTTTTGCATACAACCTTCTCACAACTTTCTGGGAGTGGTGCAGGATAGCTGCTTGGCTTTGGAACATTCTCAGCACAATTTTTTGGTTTGTTTTCTTTGTATGTCATTACTTTAACAGAACGTTTCCTAAATGCTCAAACATGGTTGCATTTAAGCACAGTGTTGGTGATGTTCTAGGAATGTTCTACAACTGGGAATGTTCTCAAATTGTTCAAATAAAAGACTTTCCATAACAACCACAAGAAAACTTTAGTAATGTTCAGAGAACATTCTAAGACTGTTATTTAAAAACATATACAGTGCATTCAGTGTTTTCAGACCCCTTGACTTTTTACGCATTTTTAACATTACAGCCTAATTCTGAAATTGATTAAATAGTTGTTGTTTTTTCATCAATATACACATAATATCCCATAATGACAGAAAAACGGAAATATCACATTTACATAAGTATTCAGACCCTTTACTCAGTACTTTGTTGAAGCTGCAGACGGCGACCACCACCTCCAGTGACGATGAGCTTCCAGATCCTCTCATGACCGCGGCTGCCCATCTGCTGGAGGCTTCAAGAAGCACTCAAACAGACTTGATCTAGCTCAGGGACGGGAAACTCCACTCTTCGGGGGCCTGATTGGTGTCCCACTTTTGCTCCAGTACCAGCTAACACACCCGACTCCAATAATCAACTAATCATGATCTTCAGTTTAGAATGCAATTAGTTGAATCAGCTTTGTTTTATGGGGAAGAAGTGTGACACCAATCCGGGCTCCCGAGGACTGGAGTTGCCCAACCCTGGTCTATCTGATCTAGCTATTGTTGTAACCTATATTTTTTTTCAAATGACTTCTTGTTGGTTATCTTGCTTAACAAGCGCTTTGAGATTCTGTCTGTAATGGAAAATGCTATAAAAGTTGAATACATGTATTATTCGTTTTAAAACACCAAAAAGTGTAATGACATTCGGCGACTGCTGACAAAATAACCTTTTTTTGTTGAAAGAAATTTAAGGACACCAAAAATGGGGTTGAAATACGGGACAGTCCCGGGATGACAAATAAAGCCACATGGGGGAAGATTTTATTTAAAATCATGAGACAGAGGTGGGGGTGTATGTTTAATTTGGAATAATATGTTATGCTCATATTTACCACTGTAGCAGCACAAATTGCATTCGCACTATGGTTGATCTCTTTGATCGCCATCAGTCACAGTCTCAGCCTAGAGGACCCAAATGATTGAGGAACTGTTTGGCCTTATTGTTAACTGAGCTATAACACAAAAACTTCACCTCAGGGACTCATCCCTTAGCAATCCACCACAGCTGAAAACCATTAGGAACGTAAAATCGCTGACTCAAGGCCTGCCTAAATCACCATATGCAAAGCCTTGGCCTGTCTGTTTCACTTAATGGCACATACATCAGCGTAGCAGGGAGGAAGGAGTGTTAGTACAGATCCCTGACAAAGGAACCTGAGGTGAGTCACTTGGTAATAGAGATGCCAGGAGACAAAATGTATAGCCGTCTGGCATTTTGACATAAGTGTTTCGGTGTAAACTGCTAGATTAAATGTGTAATATTGTTGCCAAGTCTGACTGTGTGATCCGTTGTAAAAAAAAAAATAAGCAATTGATTTCACAATAATAATGTATAATAGGGGATTTAGCTTCGGCAGTATCTTTTGATGTTCTCCCTTGTAGGAAATGGAGCCTTAGGATCGGTCTACTTTTGCAATATTTAATAATGCTCAGTTGTTTACTTCAGATAATTCACTGCAACACAATCTCAAGACAACCAAGCTGAACAAGCAAATCATTTCTTTATTCTATGTGCATAATATAATAGTGATAATATATACAACACAGCTATTATCATGGTGCATGTACACACTATAATTAACTTGATCTGATTTCAATTTAATCGGCCCTTCAGGGGTGTATAGATACTTTATTTCCCATGCCATTACTATACTTTATGAAACATTATGTTGCTACACAGCATGTTAATTCTATATCATGGCAAGTAATTCATGTATCTGCTTGTTTGTGTGAACATACGTATTGGTTACTCTTTGAGTCGGAACGAGTTAATTACCACCTGTTTTATGTGCAATCATCCATTACGCCCCTGAGATACATGTTATTATGATCCTATGAAGAAGTGATGCACAAACAACAATACAAATATTCATATTTATACTCAGAGCTTTCAGAGTCTTTCATGTTCCCCCTTTTAACAATTCCAACATTGAACTGGCGAGATAGCCTGCGTCCCAAACGGCACCCTATTCCCTATATAGTGCAATACTGTTGGCGAGAGCCCTGATCAAAAGTAGTCCACTATCTAGTAAAATAGGGTGCCATTTGGGACGCAGCTCTGGACAGAGAGCATTATTTGGATCGTACTCCAAAGCAAATGCTTAGTCTGTTGATACTTCTAACTTCTAACCCTTGTTCTTCACTTTAGTGTAAACATGCATATAGCCACAGTATCAGTCTGTCTCTCTTCCTCTCTCTGTCCTTCTCTGAAGCAAACGCCTTGACTGAATGAGAGAGGGCTTTTTACCTTTATTTAACTAGGCACGTCTCTCTTATAACAAAATGACCTCGAGGTTTTCTACTCTATCTGAAATCTTTGTCCATTATATGTCACAAGGGTCCTCATTGAAACGTAAAGCATTGGCTCTTCTGAGAGCGACCCTCATTTCTCTCTTCACTTCAGTTATTCCACCAGAACACTGGCATGTTCTCTCTGTATACCTTTTGAATTAGCTGTGTCATTATTCATAAATATGGAAAGATTTCAAATGAAACATTTTCAAACATGAAATTCACATGCCTATTCTCAAATTGGATGGTGTATCAATTCCATAATATAATCATCTTTAAAACAATGAAGTTACAGTGGCTTTTCTCATCAGAAGCTATTGAAATGTGTTGGTTCTCCCGTGTCAATAGTTACAAATTGCTCTTTCTCTTCCTCACTGCTCTGAGAGACATCAAAGTAATTATTCATCAGCAGAGTTATCGGCCTACTCTTTTCTTCGTCCTCTCCTCTCCACTCCTATACGATGATATTACGTTTGGCTGTTAACAAGATGACTTCAGACTTGTCTTCATTCTCTCTTTCAGAGGAGGAGAGGGGGACACTAGTTCAGAATACTCATCGACAGTCAAATCAATATGTAATTACCAGACCGAACGTTACGGTGCTTCAGCATCATGCCTGGCCGGTGGGGGAGAGGAGAGGCCCCTCTCTCTCTCTCTCTCTCTCTCTCTCTCTCTCTCTCTCTCTCTCTCTCTCTCTCTCTCTCTCTAACTCTCTCTCCCTCTCTCTCTTTCTTTATCTTTCTCTCTCTCTCCCATTCCTTTCTCTCTCTAAACCCAGGGCTCACTAACACCTTGTAGATTACTTATTCACCGGTCGTTTGCATGCTGGCCCTGTAATGGCTGGCCCTCTGCTTTGAGAATCTATTACCATTTTTCACCTTAAAGTCAGCACTTTTTGGAGGGATGGAGATCCGTATTGCTCTGCTCCATCACTCTGCTTTAAGCTTTGTTCGATTTTCACAGAGAAAAGGATAACAACATCTATGCTGCAAGGTGTGTTTGTCTTGCAGAATTTAAAAGTGTACCGTATTCTGTTTTCCAGGCTCACAGTGTTTTGAAAAGGGAAAGGATTTTAACCCATAAGAGTCTAAGAGCCGTCTAAGCTGGGGGAAGGGGGGTGGGGGGGGGTACCACTAAGCTAAGTGCATGTGCATCCGACAAAAAAGGAGTCATGAAGCTCGACTTTTAAAGGGATGCTTTGGGATTTTGGCAATGAGGCCATTTACAGTGGGGAGAACAAGTATTTGATACACTGACGATTTTGCAAGTTTTCCTACTTACAAAGCATGTAGAGGTCTGTCATTTTTATCATAGGTACACTTCAACTGTGAGAGACGGAATCTAAAACAAAAATCCAGAAAATCACATTGTATGATTTTTAAGTAATTCATTTGCATTTTATTGCATGACATAAGTATTCGATACATCAGAAAAGCAGAACTTAATATTTGGTACAGAAACCTTTGTTTGCCATTACAGAGATCATATGTTTCCTGTAGTTCTTAAACCAGGTTTGCACACACTGCAGCAGGGATTTTGGCCCACTCCTCCATACAGACCTTCTCCAGATCCTTCAGGTTTCGGGGCTGTCGCTGGGCAATACAGACTTTCAGCTCCCTCCAAAGATTTTCTATTGGGTTCAGGTCTGGAGACTGGCTAGGCCACTCCAGGACCTTGTGATGCTTCTTACGGAGCCACTCCTTAGTTGCCCTGGCTGTGTGTTTCGGGTCGTTGTCATGCTGGAAGACCCAGCCACGACCCATCTTCAATGCTCTTACTGAGGGAAGGAGGTTGTTGGCCAAGATCTCACGATACATGGCCCCATCCATCCTCCCCTCAATACGGTGCAGTCGTCCTGTCCCCTTTGCAGAAAAGCATCCCCAAAGAATGATGTTTCCACCTCCATGCTTCACGGTTGGGATGGTGTTCTTGGGGTTGTACTCATCCTTCTTCTTCCTCCAAACACGGCGAGTGGAGTTTAGAGCAAAAAGCTCTATTTTTGTCTCATCAGACCACATGACCTTCTCCCATTCCTCCTCTGGATCATCCAGATGGTCATTGGCAAACTTCAGACGGGCCTGGACATGCGCTGGCTTGAGCAGGGGGACCTTGCGTGCGCTGCAGGATTTTAATCCATGACGGTGTAGTGTGTTACTAATGGTTTTCTTTGAGACTGTGGTCCCAGCTCTCTTCAGGTCATTGACCAGGTCCTGCCGTGTAGTTCTGGGCTGATCCCTCACCTTCCTCATGATCATTGATACCCCACGAGGTGAGATCTTGCATGGAGCCCCAGACCGAGGGTGATTGACCGTCATTTTGAACTTCTTCCATTTTCTAATAATTGCGCCAACAGTTGTTGCCTTCTCACCAAGCTGCTTGCCTATTGTCCTGTAGCCCATCCCAGCCTTGTGCAGGTCTACAATTGTATCCCTGATGTCCTTACACAGCTCTCTGCTCTTGGCCATTGTGGAGAGGTTGGAGTCTGTTTGATTGAGTGTGTGGACAGGTGTCTTTTATACAGGTAACGAGTTCAAACAGGTGCAGTTAATTCAGGTAATGAGTGGAGAACAGGAGGGCTTCTTAAAGAAAAACTAACAGGTCTGTGAGAGCCGGAATTCTTACTGGTTGGTAGGTGATCAAATACTTATGTCATGCAATAAAATGCAAATTAATTACTTAAAAATCATACAATGTGATTTTCTGGATTTTTGTTTTAGATTCTGTCTCTCACAGTTGAAGTGTACCTATGATAAAAATGACAGACCTCTACATGCTTTGTAAGTAGGAAAACCTGTAAAATCGGCAGTGTATCAAATACTTTTTCTCCCCACTGTATCTACTTCCCCAGAGTCAGATGAGCTTGTGGATACTATTTTTATGTCTCTGCATGCAGTTTGAAGGACATGGCTAACTAGCGCAACTGCTAACTAGCGTTAGCGCCGTGACTGGAAATCTATTGGTATCTACTAGCATGAGATACCCATAGACTTCCAGTCATTGCGCTAAGGCTAGTTGGCATTGGTGCACAAAACTACCTCTAACTTCCTTCATACTATACACAGAGACATAACAATGGTATCCACAAGTTAATCGGACTCTATGGATGTAGATAAATGGCCTCATTGCCAAAATCCCCCAAAATATGGATTTCCTCGAGATTCTCATAGAAGAAAATGAACATGTGAAAAATCATGCTCGTCTGACCTGGTGAATCCACCTGGTGAATGGTGCCGTCTCATTGGGTGATAGCTGATGTCAATTAACAGGCGATCTGCACATCTGTCATTGAGCAATCCACACGGGAATGCCCACATCTGTCCTCTCATTGGGCGATAGCTGGTGTCAATCCACAGGAGATTGTTCTTTCACATTTGGTGCCTTAATTAAAGAGTCTGGACAGGAACAGGAAGTGAACAAGATCCTGCAGTGTTCACTAAACGATCCTTAGCGGTGCACTCAGACCAGTTGTTCACCTTGCAATGGGCTGCTGGGACTGTTCTTAAGGTAAAGAGCGCATTCCTTTTTTTAAAGGATTTTCCCATCAGTTACGGTCCTGGCTGTGTCCCAAATGGGCCCTATGGGCAAAAGCTACAGTATAAAAGGGGAAATGCTGGTTGACTACAGTACAACTGATCTAGCCTGATGAATACCTGGGCGGGTGGAATAAACAGTACACTTCTACCCTCCGCTAAAGAGGAAGTATTGTTTAATTAAGTTTAATTAAATCATGTCTCATTTCAACATCAATTATCATAATGAAAACGATAATGATGAGTAATTATCATTAATAATCCAGATTGTAACTTCATTCCAATGACACCTATGTTTTCAAGTGTGTGTGTGTGTGTGTGTGTGTATGTGTATGTGTATGTGTATGTGTATGTGTGTGTGTGTGTGTGTGTGTGTGTGTGTGTGTGTGTGTGTGTGTGTGTGTGTGTGTGTGTGTGTGTGTGTGTGTGTGTGTGTGTGTGTGTGTGTGTGTGTGTGTGTGTGTGTGTGTGTGTGTGTGTGTGTGAATGCCAGAATAAATGCCTCCACATCGAAGTAAAGTCATGGCCACAAAAAAAAACATTTCAAATCCTTTTTAAGACAACAGTTAAGCAATAGCCTGTCATTAGAGCCGTGTTTACACCTTGCATTAACATGTGGTTGTCATCTTCCGATCAAGATGATCTGATCACTATCGTATCGAGTTTTGTTGCGCCTACACGTGGTAATAAAATGTGTCTCTTATCTGCCCACTGTGTCCGTATTGTGACCAGATTCCCTGGTCCCTCCCTGTATGTAAATGAATCCAATCTGCCTTGGACCTCCCGTTATGACACAAGCTGTATTAATCGACAGAAAACATCACACTTCAAGAGTCTATAGCCGCCACCGCGGACAGATGCCCACCCAGACTCTCCCCTATTGGATCAGGTTTTGCGGCCAGAGTCCCCGGGGGGGGGGGGGGGGGGGGGTACTGTCACGCCCTGACCATAGTTTGCTTTGTATGTTTATATGTTTTGTTTGGTCAGGGTGTGATCTGAGTGGGCATTCTATGTTGTATGTCTAGTTTGTCTGTTTCTGTGTTTGGCCTGATATGGTTCTCAATCAGAGGCAGGTGTCTCTGATTGGGAACCATATTTAGGTAGCCTGTTTTGTCATTGTGGGTTGTGGGTGATTGTCTAAGTGTAGTGTTTTTGTGTCAACACTTACCACGCTGCATATTGGTCCTCCGATCCTTCAAACCTCTCCTCCTCAGATGAGGAGGACGACGAGCGTGACAGTGTTAAACAAATCAAAATTTATTTTATATTTGAGATTCTTCAAAGTAGCCACCCTTTGCCTTGCCTTGATGACAGATTTGCACACTCTTAGCATTCTCTCAACCAGCTTCATGAGGTAATCACCTAGAATGCATTTCAATTAACAGGTGTGCCTTGTTGAAAGTACATTTGTGAATTTCTTTCCTCCTTAATATGTTTTAGCCAATCAGTTGTGATGTGACAAGGTAGGGGTGGTATACAGAAGATAGCTCTATTTGGTAAAAGACCAGGTCCATATTACGGCAAGAACAGCTCAAATAATGACAGTCCATCATTACTTTAAGACATGAAGGTCAGTCAATCCAGAAAATGTCAGTGCAGTCGCAAAAATCATCAAGCACTATGATGAAACTAGCTCTCAAGAGGACCACCACAGAAAAGGATGACCCAGAGTTACCTCTGCTGCAGATGATAAGTTCATTAGAGTTACCAGCCTCAGAAATTGGCAATTAACTGCACCTCAGATTGCACCTCACAGAGTTCAAGTAACAGACACAACTTAACATCAACTGTTCACAGGAGACTGAGTGAATCAGGCCTTCATGGCCGAATTGCTGCAAAGAAACCACTACAAAAGAACACCAATAAGAAGAAGAGACTTGCTTAGGCCAAGAAACATGAGCAAATGACATTAGACGGGTGGAAATCTGTCCTTTGATCTGATGAGTCCAAATTTGAGATTTTTGGTCCCAACCGCTGCGTATTTGTGAGACGCAGAGTAGGTGAATGGATGATCTCCGCATGTGTGGTTCCCACCGTGAAGCATGGAGGAGGATGTGTGATGGTGTGGGGGTGCTTTGCTGTCTGTGATTTATTTAGAATTCAAGACACACTTAACCAGCATGGCTACCACAGCATTCTGCAGTGATACGCCATCCCATCTGGTTTGTGCTTAGTGAGATTGTAATTTGTTTTTCAACAAGACAATGACCCAAACACACCTCCAGGCTGTGTAAGGGCTATTTGACCAAGACGGAGAGTGATGGAGTGCTGTAACAGATGACCTGGCCTACACAATCACCCGACCTCAACCCAATTGAGATAGTTTGGGATAAGTTGGACCGCAGAGTGAAGAAGAAGCAGCCAACAAGTGCTCAGCATATATGGGAACTCCTTCAAGACTGTTGGAAAAGCATTCCAGGTGACTACTACCTCATGAAGCTGGTTGAGAGAATGCAAGCTGTCATTAAGGCAAAGGGTGGCTACTTTGAAGAATCTAAAATCTAAAATATATTTTGATTTGTTTAACACTTTTTTGGTTACTACATGATTCCATGTGTTATTTCAGGTCTTCAATATATATATTAAAAATATTAAAAATAAAAGAAAACGCTTGAATGAGTAGGTGTGTCCAAACTTTTGACTGATACTGTATATGAAATCAATATCGAAAAAATACACACTCTCTCTCTCTCACACACCTACCCCTAGAGGATGTACATTACACCTCTTTGCTTTTCTGAGAGTTAATAGCACATCAAAGTCTGTAATTTCAAAATTGACTCATGTGGGTGTATCCATTTTGAGATATACATTTGTTTTTCCATTTGCAGTTGCTCTCTTGTGATATGCCATTTTAACAGCCATGCATATGTCCTCGTTTGAGCCTAATCATCAGATATCAATTTCACCGTAGGCTCAATGCGCTGGCTAGATGAAAGCTTTGCAAAATGATCTAATAATAGCCACTTCAAATGTAAACTCTAAAGCACATTTGTGAGCAATAGACCGATAAAGAAAAGCTTTCAGATCAAACTTCACAAACAAATAACCAGTAATAGAAATCAAACCATCACAGTCAGGCAATTATAGAAACATCACCCTTGATAAGGTTCTAACCATATTGTGAGGCCCTCTTAAGAACATAAACTCTCCATGGTACTTTATTACTCTCTTTAGAATAAAAATCCATAAGATCTTGCCATGTTTAAAAGTTGTGCATTTAATTGCCGCAGATGACAAAATTCGTGCCCTGGGCTTTTCTTTAATGAATTTCTCCAGTGAAGATTGTCAGAAATCTTTGTTGATTCGTTTCTTTTTCAATTTTTTTCACTGCTTATCCAGCTCACATTTTATTTCCACTCCGCTTGAGTCCTTGAGCTGTGCTGCGAAGCTCAACAAACATACTGTTACTTCAAAGTTAAAGGAAAGCGAGAGAGAGATAGAGAGAATGAACAGAAAAAAAAAAACTAATTAATGACAGAAAATAAATAAATAAATAAGTAATACCAATAACTCTTTTCACATTCATCTTGTGTGTGCTGATTATTGGTGGTGACTTGTGGCCTCTTTAGGGAGATGTGGATGTATTACAGTGGGTAGAAAGTGCTGACCAGGAGAAGGAGCTCGGTCTCACTGCGTCGCGCTGCTCAGAGGCAGATCCTGACAAGGTCAATGATGCCAGGGGCCAATCCACTAACTGTAAAGTCAAGTCGCTGGATGCTGGATTCATTCTGTGAATGCGTCCCAAATGGCACCCTATTTCCTGTATAGTGCACTACTTTTGACCAGAGACCTATTTGGAATGGACCATGTGTCTGAGGCACTCAATAGAGCTAAACATACTGTACTGTATCAATGAAAGGACAAGCGTTTTGGTGGAGGTTGCGCTGATGCATGTCTTTCCTTTCCATTGAGGTCAGCATTTGCTGAACAGTATGGTACATTTGAGTCTGAAGTGAAAGTCCTCCACACTCTTGTTACACAAACTTGTGTATGTAAGTGCGTATTAAGTGTTTCTACAACGAGTGGATATAATCCTGAATGCTGATTGGTTAAAACTGCATTCCAGCCGGTGTCTATTCCACAAGTTACCACCGGCTAAATCTATGACGTTAAAATGTCTATTTACTCTGTTCCATCTGACTGAGCAATCCACTGTCTCATCAGCTGAGCCAAGCAATTTATAAACTTGATATCCACTATAAAAAGCATCGAGACATTATCTCAAAAAAAATTTCAACTAACGTTTTGTTTTCAACAGCAGAGATTTGTATACACCTTGCTGTCTGTCTCTCCGACAGTTGCAACATTATTTCAATATTCAACTCCAGCTGTCCCATGGTAATGAACATGTCGGGAGTCGGGTCAGCACGAGACAGACAGTCAGACAGCGTTTCTCAGCCAGTCGAAATCATGAATCAGCTGGCATAATTTATGGATATATGCAAAGAAATGTTAATTGAAAAAAGGTCAAACAAAATGAACTGCTGCTAGTTTGCAGTCTTTCCAGCTTCAGTTTGAAGTGATTGTGTTTGCTGTGTTGTTGGCTAGCTCCTCTGAACAATAGTGTCCTGACGAGAGAGCACATGTTCTATGCCAGGCGAAATCGCACCTCATTAGCTCATTGTTATGGATGTCTCCAAATAAATGTCTCTAGAAAACAGCTTAAACACATGCAATTGCAGCTACCTTGCTGTTATTCTGGCTGCATTTTTTTGACGGCACTGTTAGTTAGCCATAGTTGGCTAGCTAACAAGCAAGGGATAAGAACATTGCCAGCCAGTATGGCAATGGAACATTTAGAGCGAACGACTCCATAGATACAGAACAAAAATACTGAACACTGAACACTCTGGCAACCGACCAGCCGGCTTGGGTAGTGTAAGGCGTGCGTAACTGGTGGCAGGGAAGTCAGACGCAGGAGAGCAGAACTAGGTAATAGCCAGAGCAGTTTAATTCCAAAACCAACGGCATCGAGAAAATATCAACATGGGTACAAAACCCGACGTGCACCAGTCAACATGTGCACAAGCACTTACGACAAACAATACCACACAAAGACATGGGGGGAACAGAGGGTTAAATACACAACACGTAATGATGGAATGAAAACCAGGTGTGTGGGAAAACAAGACAAAAAAAATGGAAAATGAAAAATGGATTGGCGATGGCGATGGCTAGAAGCCCGGTGACGTCGACCGCCGAACACCGCCCGAACTAGGAGAGGAACCGACTTCGGCAGAAGTCGTGACAGGTAGCAAGCCTAGAATGTGTCGGGAATACATCTTGTGAAAGGATGAAATAGTATAAATAAATTCATCAAAATAACGTTTTTAATGAAAATATGTCAATCATTCTTTGAATATGTTGGTAACCAGCTGTATAAAAGTGATAATGCTCTTGAAGCCGGTGTTTGAAGGATATATTGGCACGGTCTGTCGGGCCTCGACTTCATCTTGGGCCTAACAACACCCATGCCAACATATCCTCCTAACACCGGCTTCTCTGGCATTATCACTGAAATAAACTCTTGTGATAGGTGTATTATACAAACACACTTGCACATAATTATTTCAAGGAGTAACATATGCTTTTACAAATGGCTGCCTCTGTTGCAGCACCTGTTCATATCCTGCCTGTGATGGTTGTGTATGTGTGTAATTCAAACTTGTGCAAAATGGCGATGTGTTTTGTTCCAAATGAGGACATTGACAGGTAAGGAACCATAAGCGTATCTGTATTTACAGTGTCCTTCACATTACCAGCCTAGCCATATTACAATATGTGCCTCTTGCAGTTACAGAGGAGCTTAAAGGTGAAATGAAATCCATGACTGGTGAGGAGAAACTAATCTGAATATGTCAGGACAAGCACAACTCACCTTCATCATTACAACATAATGATCCAGTCTGCCCGCTCAACGTGCTGCTAAGTATATCCCTTTGTGATGTGTTCATCTCCACCATCACATTTCAATGGCATGCACATGTATTTACATAGTATGGATGCATCTATCTGCCAGATTGACATAGTATGGATGCATCTGCCAGCTGCATGCCATACACAACACAATATGCAAAATACAGTACGTGGTACAGTAGCTAGGTATATAATCAAATGATAACGTATATGATTATTGATTTATAAACACAGGGGGGAAAAGTAGGATGCAGTTACCACAGAATTATAGCAAGGTGTCAAGCTAATCCCCAGTGGCAAACAGGGGTGAAGATGTATGTACAAGCTTCACTATTCTTATAGTGTGACAAGTAGAGGGATGACCCAATGCATATCTGGTTCACTTTTACCCGTTGATAGATGGACCCTTCCTGAAATGACTTGTACCCTGCTTTATCCTTGGCAAAGAGTGTATATGAGCTTTATGTGCCTTTCAATTGACAGTGGTGACTTATTGAAAATGTCTAAACGTCTTTGTATCCTCTCGGCTGCCTGCATCTTGTGCTAAACAGAATGTATCTGCTGTGGCCAAAACAGGGATGTTTTCAGATTTATGGTTGTGAGGCTTGAAATGCAGCTGAAATGCCTGTGTGGTTACGATTGAGTATATCTTGATGATCTTTGTGCTTATCATGGTTATGAGTCACTATCAGTATGTTACTTAAAAAGAGTACTATCTCCCTACATTCCACCGATGAGGAGTAATACAACCAGTTATAAAGGGAAAGGAAAGGGGGATACCTAGACAGTTGTACAACTGAATGCATTCAACTGAAACGTGTCAGAGAGGTGCGGGGGGCTGCCTTAATCGACAGCCACGTCTTCTAAAAGCTTATGTAGATTGTTTTATACTGTCAAAACAAGTTATGCCACAGTAGAAAATGCACAACATTTTTGTAAATTGTAAATGAAGTGTCCACTAATTTGGCAATGAACCAATGCAAATCTGTCAAATCAACTGACGGGCCACTAACGCTTATTGGAAATAGCTTCACTACTCTCCATGTGTCTCCAGAGCCAGAGGATGTGTTCCCTTAGCCCCGTTTATACCTGGTTCTAAGATGCGTCCGTTGTTCTGATCTTGTCCGCATTCTGATTGTGCCCACATTTGTACACGATCAAAAGATGCACTGTGATCTGATTGTGATTAGATCTTTCTGACCACCTCCGGAGATAGTCGAAGACGCATCTTGTACAGATATTCCTGAAGTGTAAACTAATCCAGACGGGCCAGTTGAATTAAGATCATGGTCTTCACTAGAAACCACGTGCCTACTGGCACTGTGGTCAGACGCCACAGTCCAATACTCCGTCCAGCTCTGAATAAAATGGGCATATAGATATGAAGACGTGTATACACATACCATATACATCAATGCGCCTGTCTGTGGTACAGTATGTGTGTGTACACGTGTGCTTGTGAGAGAGTGAGAGAAAGAGGGAGAATGCTGTAGCGTGCCTCACTCTCCATTGACTTGCATTGGATTTGCTTATACTGTATGATCTACTATATGAGAGCATGTGAGTGTGTGTGGAATTCTTTATATGTTGTTTTTGTATATATTGGTCCAGACAATAATTCACATTTTAACATGTTTAAGATCTGAGAAAGAGAAAAAAACGCTGATAAAATAACTCCATTGAATTTGCTTTTAATGCGTGTACTCTAGGGGTTTGTGTGTGTGTGTGTGTGTGTGTGTGTGTGAGAGAGAGAGAGAGAGAGAGAGCGAGCGAGAGTATGTAGGTTCAATATTGGTCAAGACAATCTATTTACAAAACATTGTTAAGATCTGAACATGTTTAAGATCTGAGAAAGAGGGAAAACGACTTCCATTGGATATGCAAATACTGCATGTACAGTTGGAGTCGAAGGTTTACATACACTTAGGTTGGAGTCATTAAAACTCATTTTTCAACCACTCCACACATTTCTTGTAAACTAACTATAGTTTTGGCAAGTTGGTTAGGGCATCTACTTTGTGCATGACACAAGTAATTTTTCCAACAAGTGTTTACAGACAGATTATTTCACTTATAATTCACTGTTTCACAATTCCAGTGCGTCAGAAGTTAACATACACTAAATTGACTGTGCCTTTCAACAGTTTGGAAAATTCCAGAAAATTATGTCATGGGTTTAGAAGCTTCTGATAGGCTAATTGACATCATTTGAGTCAATTGGAGGTATCCCTGTGGATGTATTTCAAGGCCTACCTTCAAACTCGGTGCAGCTTTAATTGACATCATGGGAAAATCAAAAGAAATCAGCCAAGACCTCAGAAAAAATGCCTGAAGGTACCACGTTCATCTGTATAAACAATAGTACACAAATATAAACACCATGGGACAACGCAGCCGTCATACCGCTCAGGAAGGAGACGCGTTCTGTCTCGTAGAGATGAACGTACTTTGGTGTGAAAAATGCAAATCAATCCCAGAACAACAGCAAAGGACCTTGTGAAGATGCTGCAGGAAACAGGTACAAAAGTATATATATCCACAGTAAAACAAGTCCTATATCGACATAACCTGAAAGGCAGCTCAGCAAGGAAAAAGCCACTGCTCCAAAACCACCATAAAAAAGCCAGACTACAGTTTGCAACAGCACATGGGGACAAAGATTGTATTTTTTGGAGAAATGTCCTCTGGTCTGATGAAACAAAAATAGAACTGTTTGGCCATAATGACCATCGTTATGTTTGGAGGATAAAGGGGGAGGATTGCAAGCCAAAGAACACCATCCCAACTGTGAAGCACGGGGGTGACAGCATCATATTGTGGGGGTGCTTTGCTGCAGGAGGGACTGGTGCACTTCACAAAATACATGGCATCATGAGGAAAGAAAATTATGTGAATATATTGAAGCAACATCTCAAGACATCAGTCAGGAATTTAAAGCTTTGTAGCAAATGGGTTTTCCAAATGAAAAATGACCCCAAGCATACTTCCAAAGTTGTGGCAAAATGGCTTAAGGACAACAAAGGCAAGGTATTGAAGTGGCCATCACAAAGCCCTGACCTCAATCCTATAGAAAATATGTGGGCAGAACTGAGAAGTGTGTGTGAGCAAGGAGGCCTACAAACCTGACTCAGTTACACCAGCTCTGTCAGGAGGAATGGAACAAAATTCACCCAACTTATTGTGGAAAGCTTGTGGATGGCTACCCGAAACGTTTTACCCAAATAAAACAATTTAAAGGCAATGCTACCAAATACTAATGGAGTGTATGTAAACCTCTGACCCACTGGGAATGCGATGAAAGAAATAAAAGCTGAAATAAATAATTCTCTCTGCTCTTTTTCTGACATTTCACATTCTTAAAATAAAGTGGTGATCCTAACTGACCTAAGACAGGGAAGTTTTACTAGGATTAAATGTCAGGATTTGTGAAAACTGAGTTTAAATGTATTTGGCTAAGGTGTATGTAAACTTCCGACTTCAACTGTACTTTAGGGGTAGGTGTGTGAGAGAGAGAGTGTGTGTAATTTTCCGATATTGATTTCATATACAGTACCAGTTTAAAGTTTGGACACACCTACTCATTCAATGGTTTTCTTTTATTTGTAATATTTTTTAACATATATATACCGAAGACCTGAAATAACACATGGAATCATGTAGTAACCAAATAAGTGTTAAACAAATCAAAATATATTTTATATATATTTTAGATTTTAGATTCTTCAAAGTAGCCACCCTTTGCCTTGATGACAGCTTTGCATTCTGTCAACCAGCGTCATGATGTAGTAGTCACCTGGAATGCTTTTCCAACAGTCTTGAAGGAGTTCCCACATATGCTGAGCACTTGTTGGCTGCTTTTCCTTCACTCTGAGATCAAACTTATCCCAAACCATCTCAATTGGGTTGAGGTCAGGTGATTGTGTAGGCCAGGTCCTCTGATGCAGGGCTCCATCACTCTCCTTCTTGGTCAAATAGCCCTTACACAGCCTGGAGGTGTGTTTGGGTCACTGTCCTGTTGAAAAACAAATTACAATCTCACTAAGCACAAACCAGATGGGATGGCGTATCACTGCAGAATGCTGTGGTAGCCATGCTGGTTAAGTGTGTCTTGAATTCTAAATAAATCACAGACAGCAAAGCACCCCCACACCATCACACATCCTCCTCCATGCTTCACGGTGGGAACCACACATGCGGAGATCATCCATTCACCTACTCTGCGTCTCACAAATACGCAGCGGTTGGAACCAAAAATCTCAAATTTGGACTCATCAGACCAAAGGACCGATTTCCATCGGTCTAATGTCATTTGCTCATGTTTCTTGGCCTAAACAAGTCTCTTCTTCTTATTGGTGTTCTTTAGTAGTGGTTTCTTTGCAGCACTTCGACCATGAAGGCCTGATTCACTCAGTCTCCTGTGAAGAGTTGATGTTAAGTTGTGTCTGTTACTTGAACTCTGTGAGGTGCAATCTGAGGTGCAGTTAATTGCCGATTTCTGAGGCTGGTAACTCTAATGAACTTATCATCTGCAGCAGAGGTAACTCTGGGTCTTCTTTTCCTGTAGCGGTCCTCTTGAGAGCTAGTTTCATCATAGTGCTTGATTGTTTTTGCGACTGCACTGACATTTTCTGGATTGACTGACCTTCATGTCTTAAAGTAATGATGGACTGTCATTATTTGAGCTGTTCTTGCCGTAATATGGACCTGGTCTTTTACCAAATAGAGCTATCTTCTGTATACCACCCCTACCTTGTCACATCACAACTGATTGGCTCAAACATATTAAGGAGGAAAGACATTCACAAATGTACTTTCAACAAGGAACACCTGTTAATTGAAATGCATTCCAGGTGATTACCTCATGAAGCTGGTTGAGAGAACAGTTTGTCATTGTTTCCCAAACTCTACAATACACAGCTGATTCAAATAATAAACTAATCATCAAGCTTTCATAGTTTGAATCAGCTCTGTAGTGTTAAAGGACCGAGTTTGGGAAACACTGATGTAAGTATAATGTATGCAAAAATAATTCATATTTTATAAAAAAACGATCTGTGTTTTTGTGTGTGTGTCTTAGCCTACTGTATTATTTAGAAGTCTATTTCATATTTCAAAAGTTGCTTTCATCAAGTATCTCTTCCTATGATCTCAACCTAAAGAGCTCAGCTAGTCAGAATGCATACAACAAGGCCTTTGGCTTCATGGGCAAAATCAATTCACTACATAGGCCTAGGTGTTATTTCTTTCCAGTTATCCAGTTATCACCCCATCCAACTAAATCAAATCAAGTTCATTGTTCACCTAAACAGATTTGCTGATATCATTGCAAGTGCTGCGAAATGCTTGTGTTGCTACACTGCTCCAACAGTGCAGTAATAATATCTAGAAAACAATACGCAAAACAATACGCAAATCATCAAAAAGGTAAAAGAAAGAAATTGAGAAATATCAGAACAAGCAATGTCAGAGTCCGGATATATTACGGATATATATATATATATATACAGTGGGGAGAACAAGTACACTGCTCAAAAAAATAAAGGGAACACTTAAACAACACAATGTAACTCCAAGTCAATCACACTTCTGTGAAATCAAACTGTCCACTTAGGAAGCAACACTGATTGACAATAAATTTCACATGCTGTTGTGCAAATGGAATAGACAAAAGGTGGAAATGATAGGCAATTAGCCAGACACCCCCAATAAATGAGTGGTTCTGCAGGTGGTGACCACAGACCACTTCTCAGTTCCTATGCTTCCTGGCTGATGTTTTGGTCACTTTTGAATGCTGGCGGTGCTTTCACTCTAGTGGTAGCATGAGACGGAGTCTACAACCCACACAAGTGGCTCAGGTTGTGCAGCTCATCCAGGATGGCACATCAATGCGAGCTGTGGCAAGAATGTTTGCTGTGTCTGTCAGCGTAGTGTCCAGAGCATGGAGGCACTACCAGGAGACAGGCCAGTACATCAGGAGACGTGGAGGAGGCCGTAGGAGGGCAACAACCAAGCAGCAGGACCGCTACCTCCGCCTTTGTGCAAGGAGGAGCAGGTGGAGCACTGCCAGAGCCCTGCAAAATGACCTCCAGCAGGCCACAAATGTGCATGTGTCTGCTCAAACGGTCAGAAACAGACTCCATGAGGGTGGTATGAGGGCCCGACGTCCACAAGTGGGGGTTGTGCTTACAGCCCAACACCGCGATTTTCTGATTCTTATCATAGGTACACTTCAACTGTGAGAGACGGAATCTAAAACAAAAATCCAGAAAATCGCATTGTATTTAAGTAATTAATTTGCATTTTAGGTCATTTTAGATTCCATCTCTCACAGTTGAAGTGTACCTATGATAAAAAATTACAGACCTCTACATGCTTTGTAAGTAGGAAAACCTGCAAAATCGGCAGTGTTTCTAATACTTGTTCTCCCTACTGTATCTATACAGAGCCTTCTGAAAGTATTCACACCCCTTGACTTTTTCCACATTTTGTTGTGTTACAGCCTGATTTAATTGATTATATTCAGATTTGTTTCACACACAGCACCCCATAATGTAAAAGTGGAATGATGTTTTTTTTTTCTTTCAAAATAATAATAAAAAAATGTCTTGAGTCAATAAGTATTCAATCCCTTTGTTATGGCAAACCTAAATAAGTGCAGGATTAAAAATATGTTTAACAAGTCGCTGTCACACCCCGATCTGTTTCACCTGTCTTTGTGCTTGTCTCCACCCCCCTCCAGGTGTCGCCCATCTTCCCATTATCCCCTGTGCATTTATACCTGTGTGCTCTGTTTGTCTGTTGCCAGTTCGTCTTGTCTTGTCAGGTCTCACCAGCATTACTTCCCACCTTCCTGTTTCTCTAGTTCTGTTTCCTAGTTTTTCCCGGTTCTGACCATTCTGCCCTGACCCCGAGCCTGCCTACCGCCCTGTACCTGCCTGACTCTGACCTGATCACAAACCTTTGCCTACCCTCGACTTTGCCTGCCCCGTGTTTCTAATAAATCATCTGAGAACTGTACAATCCGCCTCACGTGTCTGCATCTGAGTCATGATAGTCGCATGATAAGTTGCATGTACTCACTCTGTGTGTGCAATAATAGTGTTTAATAATATGATTGTTTTATATGTGGGGTACACATACAATTATCTGTAAGATCCCTCATTCGAGCAGTGAATTTCAAACACAGATTAAACCACAAATACCAGGGAGGTTTTCCAATGACTCAAAGAAGGGCACCTGTTGGTAGATGGGTAAAAAAAACGGACATTGACTATCCCTTTGAACATGGTGAAGTTATTAATTACACTTTGGATGGTGTATCAATACACCCAGTCACTACAAAGATACAAAGATTAACTCAGTTGCCTGAGAGGAAGGAAACCACTCAGTGATTTCGCCATGAGGCCCATAGTGACTTTAAAACAATTACAGAGTTTAATGGCTGTGACAAGAGAAAACTGAGGATGGATCAACAACTCACATTGGTCAAAGAGAACGAGAGCACACAGTCCCCGTGAGCACGTTGGCGGCTCGATGTTGTTGTCCTCGAAGCAGGCAAAAAGTTGTTTAGCTTATCCGGGAGCAAGGTGTCAGTGGCTGGCTTTCCCTTCATAATCCGTGATTGTCTGGATACCCTTCCACATACGTCTCATGTCTGAGCCATTGATTTCCGACTCCACTTTGTCCCTGTACTGTCATTTTGCTTATTTGATTGCGTTATGGAGATTTACATTTAACATTTACATTTAAGTCATTTAGCAGACGCTCTTATCCAGAGCGACTTACAAATTGGTGCATTCACCTTATGATATCCAGTGGAACAACCACTTTACAATAGTGCATCTAACTCTTTTAAGGGGGAGGGGGGGGTTAGAAGGATTACTTTATCCTATCCTAGGTATTCCTTAAAGAGGTGGGGTTTCAGGTGTCTCCGGAAGGTGGTGATTGACTCCGCTGACCTGGCGTCGTGAGGGAGTTTGTTCCACCATTGGGGTGCCAGAGCAGCAAACAGTTTTGACTGGGCTGAGCGGGAACTGTACTTCCTCAGAGGTAGGGAGGCGAGCAGGCCAGAGGTGGATGAACGCAGTGCCCTTGTTTGGGTGTAGGGCCTGATCAGAGCCTGAAGGTACGGAGGTGCCGTTCCCCTCACAGCTCCGTAGGCAAGCACCATGGTCTTGTAGCGGATGCGAGCTTCAACTGGAAGCCAGTGGAGAGAGCGGAGGAGCGGGGTGACGTGAGAGAACTTGGGAAGGTTGAACACCAGACGGGCTGCGGCGTTCTGGATGAGTTGTAGGGGTTTAATAGCACAGGCAGGGAGCCCAGCCAACAGCGAGTTGCAGTAATCCAGACGGGAGATGACAAGTGCCTGGATTAGGACCTGCGCCGCTTCCTGTGTGAGGCAGGGTCGTACTCTGCGAATGTTGTAGAGCATGAACCTACAGGAACGGGTCACCGCCTTGATGTGAGTTGAGAACGACAGGGTGTTGTCCAGGATCACGCCAAGGTTCTTAGCACTCTGGGAGGAGGACACAATGGAGTTGTCAACCGTGATGGCGAGATCATGGAACGGGCAGTCCTTCCCCGGGAGGAAGAGCAGCTCCGTCTTGCCGAGGTTCAGCTTGAGGTGGTGATCCGTCATCCACACTGATATGTCTGCCAGACATGCAGAGATGCGATTCGCCACCTGGTTATCAGAGGGGGGAAAGGAGAAGATTAATTGTGTGTCGTCTGCATAGCAATGATAGGAGAGACCATGTGAGGATATGACAGAGCCAAGTGACTTGGTGTATAGCGAGAATAGGAGAGGGCCTAGAACAGAGCCCTGGGGGACACCAGTGGTGAGAGCACGTGGTGCGGAGACAGATTCGCGCCACGCCACCTGGTAGGAGCGACCTGTCAGGTAGGACGCAATCCAAGCGTGGGCCGCGCCGGAGATGCCCAGCTCGGAGAGGGTGGAGAGGAGGATCTGATGGTTCACAGTATCAAAGGCAGCCGATAGGTCTAGAAGGATGAGAGCAGAGGAGAGAGAGTTAGCTTTAGCAGTGCGGAGCGCCTCCGTGACACAGAGAAGAGCAGTCTCAGTTGAATGACTAGTCTTGAAACCTGACTGATTTGGATCAAGAAGGTCATTCTGAGAGAGATAGCAGGAGAGCTGGCCAAGGACGGCACGTTCAAGAGTTTTGGAGAGAAAAGAAAGAAGGGATACTGGTCTGTAGTTGTTGACATCGGAGGGATCGAGTGTAGGTTTTTTCAGAAGGGGTGCAACTCTCGCTCTCTTGAAGACGGAAGGGACGTAGCCAGCGGTCAAGGATGAGTTGATGAGCGAGGTGAGGTAAGGGAGAAGGTCTCCGGAAATGGTCTGGAGAAGAGAGGAGGGGATAGGGTCAAGCGGGCAGGTTGTTGGGCGGCCGGCCGTCACAAGACGCGAGATTTCATCTGGAGAGAGAGGGGAGAAAGAGGTCAAAGCACAGGGTAGGGCAGTGTGAGCAGAACCAGCGGTGTCGTTTGACTTAGCAAACGAGGATCGGATGTCGTCGACCTTCTTTTCAAAATGGTTGACGAAGTCATCTGCAGAGAGGGAGGAGGGGGGAGGAGGGGGAGGAGGATTCAGGAGGGAGGAGAAGGTGGCAAAGAGCTTCCTAGGGTTAGAGGCAGATGCTTGGAATTTAGAGTGGTAGAAAGTGGCTTTAGCAGCAGAGACAGAAGAGGAGAATGTAGAGAGGAGGGAGTGAAAGGATGCCAGGTCCGCAGGGAGGCGAGTTTTCCTCCATTTCCGCTCGGCTGCCCGGAGCCCTGTTCTGTGAGCTCGCAGTGAGTCGTCGAGCCACGGAGCAGGAGGGGAGGACCGAGCCGGCCTGGAGGATAGGGGACATAGAGAGTCAAAGGATGCAGAAAGGGAGGAGAGGAGGGTTGAGGAGGCAGAATCAGGAGATAGGTTGGAGAAGGTTTGAGCAGAGGGAAGAGATGATAGGATGGAAGAGGAGAGAGTAGCGGGGGAGAGAGAGCGAAGGTTGGGACGGCGCGATACCATCCGAGTAGGGGCAGTGTGGGAAGTGTTGGATGAGAGCGAGAGGGAAAAGGATACAAGGTAGTGGTCGGAGACTTGGAGGGGAGTTGCAATGAGATTAGTGGAAGAACAGCATCTAGTAAAGATGAGGTCAAGCGTATTGCCTGCCTTGTGAGTAGGGGGGGCAGGTGAGAGGGTGAGGTCAAAAGAGGAGAGGAGTGGAAAGAAGGAGGCAGAGAGGAATGAGTCAAAGGTAGACGTGGGGAGGTTAAAGTCACCCAGAACTGTGAGAGGTGAGCCATCCTCAGGAAAGGAACTTATCAGGGCGTCAAGCTCATTGATGAACTCTCCGAGGGAACCTGGAGGGCGATAAATGATAAGGATGTTAAGCTTGAAAGGGCTGGTAACTGTGACAGCATGGAATTCAAAGGAGGCGATAGACAGATGGGTCAGGGGAGAAAGAGAGAATGTCCACTTGGGAGAGATGAGGATCCCAGTGCCACCACCCCGCTGACCAGAAGCTCTCGGGGTGTGTGAGAACACGTGGGCAGACGAGGAGAGAGCAGTAGGAGTAGCAGTGTTATCAGTGGTAATCCATGTTTCCGTCAGTGCCAAGAAGTCGAGGGACTGGAGGGACGCATAGGCTGAGATGAACTCTGCCTTGTTGGCCGCAGATCGGCAGTTCCAGAGGCTGCCGATCCTACCTGGTCTGTTTGTACATGTACATGTTCCCAGTCACCTTGCAATGGTTAAATGCGGTGGTTCTCTCTTTCAGTTTTGCACGAATGCTGCCATCTATCCAGAGTTTTTGGTTTGGATAAGTTATAATTGTCACAGGAGGAACAACATCCTCTATGCACTTCCTGATGAACCCAGTCACAGAGTCAGTGTATACATCAATACTATTCTCAGAGGCGACCCGTAACATTTCCCAGTCCTCATGATCAAGACAATCTTGAAGCATGGATTTTGATTGGCCAGACCAACATTGAACAGTCCTTACCACGGGTACTTCCTGTTTAAGTTTCTGCCTATAGTTGGGAAGGGAGAGTAACAATGAACCAGGGTATGTGATGTGTGTGTAGCTCAGGAGATGTGTTTATAGAATTCCAGTAGCGTTTTATTAAGATTTATTTTATTAAAGTCCCAAGCTACAATAAATGCGGCTTCAGGATATGCAGTTTCCAGTTTGCACATAGTCCAGTGTAGTTCCCTGAGAGCCGTCGCAGTGTCGGCTTGGTGGGGAATACACACGGCAGTGACGATGACCGAAGAAAATTCTGTCGGGCCATAATGTGTTCGGCATTTGATGGTGAGGTATTCCAGATCGGGAGAACTAAGGGACTTAATTGTTAGGGCTGCAAGACCGATATCGGTACACCTCTGACAACATCCAGCTCAAGTGCAGGGCGCGAAATTCAAAATCTATTTTTTTTAAATATTTAACTTTCACACATTAACAAGTCCAATACAGCATTTGAAAGATAAACATCTTGTCAATCCAGCCAACATGTCCGATTTTTTTAATGTTTTACAGAGAAAACACCACATATATTTATGTTAGCTCACCACCAAATAAAAAAGAGACAGACATTTTTCACAGCACAAGTAGGATCCAAGTAGCATGCACAAGCCAACCTAACTAACCTAGAACCAACCTAAATAACCTAGAAAAAACTACCTCAGATGACAGTCCTATAACATGTTACACAATAAATCTATGTTTTGTTCAAAAAATGTGCATATTTTAGCTATAAATCAGTTTTACATTACTGCTACCATCATAGCTACAGTCAGAAATCGCACGGGAGTAGCCAGAGAAAATACAGACACCAACGTCAACTACTAATTACACATCAGAAAACATTTCAGAAAAATATATGGTGGATAGCTAATGAAAGAGAAAGATCTTGTGAATACAGACAATATTTCCGATTTCTGAAGTGTTTTACAGCGAAAACACAATATATCGTTATATTAGCTTACTACAATAGCTAACACACAGCAGCATTGATTCTAGTCAAACGCTAGCGATAGCACAGTTCGACAGATATATGAAAAAGCATCCCAAACTGGGTCCTTATCTTTGTTGATTTTCCATCAGAATGTTCTCCAAAGGGTCCTTTGTTCAGAACCGTCTTCATTTGGACCCAGAACGAACGATGTCCCTCTTGAATTAGCAAGCACACTGGCCATGCCGTGCTAACCTCTCCGTCTTGACAAAATTCTTGCGTCGCATCACGTCTAAAGTCCAGAATAAATTTCAATAATATAATTAAAGTATATTGAAAAAACATACTTTAGGATGATATTGTGACATGTATCAAATAAAATCGAAGCCGGAGGTCATATTCACCTATAACGAGGGTTTTCCAGGAGCGCAGTCCAGTTCCTACTTCGCGCCCAGAAAAAAAAATAAAGTGCGCACTTCTCACTCCAAGATGTTGTTTTCAGTCCCTGACAGAGATAATCAAGTCATTTCTTCTCTCACTTCCGCATGACACCCAGGGGAAGGCGTGTGACATGTTTCTACAGTCCTAAGTGCCAAGGCCTTTTATAGAGAGTATCTTGAAGAGAGACATAGCTTCTTGGAAATTTCACTTCCGGATAGAAAATGGGCTGTAAAAAGAGTTATGTTTCACTTAGAGAAATAATTAAACCTGTTTTAGAAACTAGACAGTGTTTTCTATCCAATAGTAATAATAATATGCATATTGTACGAGCAAGAATTGAGTACGAGGCCGTTTGAAATGGCCACCTCTTTCCAGGTTACTCACTGCTGATACTCACTGCTGATATTTGAGCCATAACAGGTTAAGTTCATGTACATTACCACAATCACACCATGAGTTGTTAATCATGAAAAAACCCTTTCGCCTATCTTTTTCCCTTAGAGTCCTTTCTTCCTGTCCGCACGATAGAGAACCCCGCTGGCTGAATGGATGGGGACTTTATATCCGGAGAAGGCCATTATTCCGTAAAACAAGGTATGTTACAGACCCTGATGTCTCTCTGGAAGGAGAGCCTTGCTCTGAGCAAATCTACTTTATTGTCCAGTGACTGAACATTAGCAGGTCATATACTCGGAAGCGGTGGATAGTGTGCAGTCTGGCCCCACTCCTACTACCTCTTCTACGGCGTCTGCGTTTTGGTGCAGCCCGTGGGATAACTACTTATCCAGAGCTGCCTCTGGATCCAGGTCAGGAAGTCGAATATCTGCTCGAATTTCTGGTCATTGACTGCAGATCTAATATCCTAAAGTTATTTTCAGATGTAGGTAATAATACAAGAAACGTTCTGATTAAATAATGTAAGAAATAACAAAACATTAATAATAAAAATACTGTAAAGTTGTCTAGAAGCTAGAAATAGGGTGCACCTTGTCTGTCGGCACCATCTTGTCTTTGGAAGCATCTTTACTCCATATGCAGAGGGGTCAGGTGCAATCCTGGATTTTAAAAAGTACCGTTCAATCTAAATTACATTGGCAGATATCAAACAGAGCACTTCGCTCCTGCTGAATGATAGATGTAGCGGGCTGCCAGGCCCAATACACCAGTGGTCATCTGTGGCTGGCAAAGAGTGAAAAAGACCTGACTGATGCTGCAGTGCAGGAATTACTCTCTCTCTTTGCACACACTCTCTGCTTCCCTCCTTCTCTCTCTCGCTCTTTCTCTTCGTTCTCTTTTCTTGTTTTGTGGTCTACAGTGAAGGAGGTAGCTAGCACAGAGACCAGAGAGTCACATGTATCAGAATGCTGTGTTGATGCTGTGCTTTTGTCACGGCCATTTAAAGGAGTGGACCAAGGTGCAGCGCGATTGGAATACATTGTTTAATTCAAAGAAGAACACTGAACGAACGAACGAGATGCCAACATAGTGCTCACAGGCAACTAAACATGGACAACTACCCACCAAACCAACATGGAAAATGGCAACCTAAATAGGCTCCCCAATCAGAGACAACGATAAACAGCTGTCTCTGATTGGGAACTCACGCAGGCAACCATAAACCTACAACCCCTAGACAATACAAAATCCCCATAGATAACAAAAAACCCTAAACAAGACAAAAACCTAGACAATACAAAAACTAAACAAACCACCCCTTGTCACACCCTGACCTAACCAAATAATAAAGAAAGCAAATATAACTAAAGTCAGGGCGTGACAGCTTTGAAGAAAACATTTAGGTTGTAATTCTAACAATCGAGGACGTAATTTAAGTGTATCATGTTCAACATAAAATTAAGCCACTGAATTTAACACTTCAAGTGATTTGGCAGTCATATAAAGAACAAAACTGTTTGAAAGTGTAATTTTTGTAAGATTTTACATTTTAGTCACTTAGCAGACACTCTTATCCAGAGCAACTTACAGTACTGAGGGTATACATTTTTCATACTATTTCGTACTTGTGATATTCAGAAAAAGACTATTCCAACAGAAACTATGACATTACCTCAGCCCATACTCACCTTCCTTGTAATCTGTCTTTATTTGTATTCTACCTTCGAGCAATCAGTTTTTAGATTTCACTTTCGCCCATATTTAGCTAACTTTAAACCAACTTGACAGAATGAAAAGGCACTCTCATTTCAACAATATAATAGGAAGAGACCCTGGCTAAATGGCAAAATGAATCTGCGATCGACCGGCACCACATTAGCGCTCACAAATTCACTCCCGTAACCAAGCCTGAAACCAAACGTCCATAGCTGTTACAGATCCAATTTATACACATCAGTTGTTTGCTCGAGTAGGTCAATAGAAAGCATTGGATCACCTTGTGACATGCAAATGACCCTCTCTTTCTCTCTTTGTTCCAAAAGGCAGGCAGCGGGCCTGGATGAGGTACATCAATATATTGTATTCTCCACCACCACCTCATCCTCCCATAGAAACAAGTAATACGTCTGGCCCCTTTGAGAACTCATTTCGGATGTTCTAACCCTCGATTAAGGCTTTGCTGGCTAGGTAGCTATTGGGAATTAATGCCTGCCTGCCTGTCTGTCTGTCTGTCTGTCTGTCTGTCTGTCTGTCTGTCTGCCTGCCTGCCTGCCTGCCTGCCTGCCTGCCTGCCTGCCTGCCTGCCTGCCTGCCTGTCTGTCTGCCTGCCGGTCTGTCTGTCTGCCGGTCTGTCTGTCTGTCTGTCTGTCTGTCTGTCTGTCTGTCTGTCTGTCTGTCTGTCTGTCTGTCTGTCTGTCTGTCTGTCTGTCTGTCTGTGTCAACCCAGCATGCCCCATGATTGATCTATAAACAAGCAATTGCAGAGAATGATCACTGTGCTATTTTGTTCACCTTGCGTTCTGTGCAGGCTGTATCATTTCCCAATATGATTAGCAATTCTGAAATGTACCATGGCGTATCTATTTGTTTGCTCCTACAGTACCAGCATGGGGTTACTTTGCAATGTGTAGTAAATCATGGAAACTCAATGCAATGTTTTTTAATACATATGGAAGCAGATACTAATGCTTTGTGAGATGTCAACCTGTGGTCCCCATGGAAAATGAAATGGTAAAATGCAATGGGAAAACAAGAAAATATAGATAATATTTTTGGCTGCCATACAGTATGGGAGCCATGTTACATGTTGGAATTAAATGTCTACTGAATACACTAGTTTGTGTAATACTGTTTCCTCTAAGGAAATATCATTGGATTGTTTGTTGTATTCTTCTTGAACACCACAGATTTTGGAGCACCCCATATTTCTCCATTTGAATGTGAAGAATTACAAACAGAGTGAAACGGTCACTTTCGGCGGTTTAGAAGCTGACAGACAGCACTAACTCAGGCAGTGAAATGCTATCATGAGAATTACAGAGAGAGAGAGAGAGAGAGAGAGAGAGAGAGAGAGAGAGAGAGAGAGAGAGAGAGAGAGAGAGAGAGAGAGAGAGAGAGAGAGAGAGAGAGAGAGAGAGAGAGAGAGAGCTCTCATTCCTCTGATGCTATGATTTTGTGTTTAATGCAGCAGGTAGGTTAGAAAGCCTGAATAAAAACACTTGAGAGATGATTTTGTAGCACTCTGAAGTTCTGAAATGGCTAATACATCAAGTCAATGCAGATATATAGTGCAATAACATACCCTTCCACAACTGATGTACATTGCATTTGTCACAACGGTTGTGATACAACGGAGAGTTTATCTGCGCAAAATGTATTACAAAACCACTGTGCAACGTCTCAACATCCATGTGTTTTTACATTTTTTACAAACTCTGTTGTATTATAACAGTTATGTCAAATGCATTGTCTATCATTTGGTCAATTTGAGTCTGTACAGGGCCTGAGAGGATGCACTCTGTCTCTGGAACTGAACAAGAGTTAGATTATTTTCAAACAGATGCCAGGTTTACTCATTAGCTATGATACAGATTATTGTCTTTCGGTCTGTATTTTTTGTCTACTCCATCTCCAACATTTGCACATGTCAGATGTTGTAAAGCACATTCTAAAAAAGGCCTACTGGAGGTTATATCCATTATGTCCACTGGACTAAGTGACGGGGTGGATGGATAACCCAATGGAACCGGCCTATGAAGAACTAGGATTTAAGCGAGGCAAACACAGATACTGACGAGGTGACATCACCACTTCGCTTACGTCCCAAATGGCACTGTGATCTATATTTAATCTACTCTGACCAAAGGTAGTGCACTGCAGGGGGAATAGGGTGCCATTTGGGATGCTGGCACTGTACTCACTAGGCTCTTGGCTGGTCTGGATGAAGAGGTTGGTACGCTAAGCAGGAGGAAAAGAATGCCTTATTAATTGTACCTTATGCTCCTTGATCAATACATTGAACAGGGGCTCTATGTCAGCAAGGTGCTGCGATTAAATCCGTTCCAGCAGCAAAGTGCTAGGCCTTTATCCTCAAAGCAATTATCCAAATAATAAACACAGTGAACAAGCCCCGAGCCATCCCCCACGCACACCGATCCTTGAGAGATTGTTACAAAGTAATACATTCATGCAAAAGATAGCTTGATCAGGGATCCTGGAGAGAAAGGGGGGAAATACATAACAAATAATGATCCAACCAGACAATGTCCATTCAAATAAAAGAACCAAGGAACCACAACTGTTTGTTACTCCAATATATATTACTGTTGAAGTTTCAAAGCAAAGATTTGCGGGTCTGCAAGATGGCACATCTCTAACTAATTCCTGTTCATAAGTAGGTGACACAGGAATAATCTGTATTTCTTCAGCGGGGGATGCATCTTGGAACACTCTATTGTCTCTGAAATGTAATGTAATAGGCTGTGTGAAAATAATGGACCATTTGGCATAGTTGATTCTCCACTCAATTTGTTCATAGAATCTCTGTGTCTGTCCATGAAAACAGGATACAACAGATACTCAAACATCTAGTATATGGCATCATCTGTAGATGCACTGTAAAATCCCCGGCTTCGTTCAAAATGGCACTCTATTCCCTATTTCGTGCACTACCTTTGACCAGAGCCCTAGTCAAAAGTAGTTCACTACATAGAGAATAGAGTGTCATTTGGGACGCATACTTCCTTTAGGTTTGTACTCTCTCAGCACAGCCGAGGCTCCCAGCGGAGGCCCCCAGCAGGAAGAAACAAGGATGCTGCCATCAATTATTTAGGACAGGTCAATATTTCACATACATGTATAGGAGGAATAAGGGTCAGGCCTTGTGGACGTCTATGACATAAATATTTAAAGATCAATATTTCACGTGCATGCAGGTGGTAAAACGGGGGGTATCTTATCCTTCCTGGTTGTTCCTCATTCCTACTGACCTGCTACATAGAGTGGCTGGAGAAAAAAAACATCAACACCTTCTTCGATAAGTCATTAAAAGTTATTGATTTTCAATATATTTTCCTGGAGCACCTCGCTGAAAAGATTTACCAATTATTTGGTGGAAAATAGCCCTACCTGCCCTTCAAATCAGAGTATTTTTCGTTCATCCATATTTTCACAGTATTTCCCCAGGGGTCTCTCTTTCCCCCTGTTTTATCCACCTGCATGCACGTGAAATCAATCAATCTTTAAATATTTATCTCGTAGACGCCCACAAGGCCTGACCCTTATTCCCCCTATACATGTATGTGAAATATTGACCTGTCCTAAATAGTTGATGCGGCATCCTTGTTTCTTCCTGTGGGGAGCCTCCGCTGGGAGCCTCGGCTGTGCTGAGAGAGAGAGAGAGAGAGAGAGAGAGAGAGAGAGAGAGAGAGAGGCAACCAGTGAAGAACAAACACCATTGTAAATACAACCCATATTTATGTTTATTTATTTTCCCTTTTGTACTTTAACCATTTGCACATCGTTACAACACTGTATATATACATAATGTGACATTTAAAAGGTCTTCATTCTTTTGGAACTTCTGTGAGTGTAATGTTCACTGTTCATTTTTATTGTTTATTTCACTTTTGTATATTATCTGCTTCACTTGCTTTGGCAATGTTAACATATGTCTCCCTTGCCAATAAAGCACCTTGAATTGAACTGAATTATAGAGAGAGAGAGAGAGAGAGAGAGAGAGAGAGAGAGAGAGAGAGAGAGAGAGAGAGAGAGAGAGAGAGAGAGAGAGAGAGAGAGAGAGAGAGAGAGAGAGAGAGAGAGAGAGAGAGAGAGAGAGAGAGAGAGAGAGAGAGAGAGAATATGTATGGATATTATATACACCTCACATGCAACCCATTATAAACCTATGCAATTAGCCTATTCAAATGATTATCTGACTCCATAAAGATAGTACAGCAATATCCAAGAGACCATAGTTGAGTTACAGAAATTGGAACGTCAAAAACGGTCTGAGAATGGAATTCTAAATGCAAATAGATGTAATGTCATTGTAAAATGAACAGATTCACATGCAAGGCATAAAGTTTACGTGACAAATCATTAACACCCACTACAAGGCATTATTCTAGCCCTGATCAGAGAGGGAGAGAGAAGTCATAGCCTGAAAGGCCATGCCCCAAAAGTCCATGGGGAGGAATAATGCCCCCAGTGCAGTTCAGGAACAAAAAAGAGAGCGAGACAATGAAGCTAGGACCCTTGAGCATCTGACTTGTTTGGATTCAAAATCTGAGTTGTTCACCAATAGCATGACTGTAAAGAGGATGTAAAGACCACAGAAACTCTGCTACCCAGAGGTGTGACAGAATAGGTGTCGGAGAGATAATGCAGACGTCCTAAGACAACACAGAGGGATCCTTGCATACCGTTGATAAGAGTCACTTTGGGGGCTGGGCTGCATTACAAGCCTTCTGAGCGTCGGCTGTGACAAAGCGGCGTTTTGTTTTAATTGGGCGCTGGGCTGAGGGGCTGGAACGCAAGCTAGGGAGAAGCGCATAAACAAGAGCGAGCTCGTGTCAGGGATACTAGGTGATTTCAGACACTCACACAGAGGGGCACTGCTGTGAACATCAGAGGTTACGGTTCTGACCTCTGTGGTGCTGATGGGTTTTCGGTTTGTAGAGTGGGTCGGTAATGAACAACAGAGGGAGGATGGAGGAGAAGAGAGAGGTGGGCCATGATGCAATGCCTTCTGACCCGCGTGTTTCAAGCCTCCCTGGTGAAGGGATGTTGATCTGGTAGCTGCTCCGTAACCTGTGGTATCCAAGACATGGTAATCCTACAGGCTGTACAGACAGAGGATTCAGCAAAGGTTATTGTTGTGACGAATCCTTACTGAGCCCTTAGACATTTTGGGAAGTGTACATACACCTTAGCCAAATACATTTAAACTCAGTTTTTCACAATTCCTGACATTTAATCAGAGTAAAAAAAATCCTGTTTTAGGTCAGTTAGGATCACCACTTTATTTTAAGAATGTGAAATGTCAGAATAATAGTTGAGAGAATGATTTATTTCAGCTTGTATTTCTTTCATCACATTCCCATTGGGTCAGAAGTTTACATACACTCAATTAGTATTTCGTAGCATTGCCTTTAAATTGTTTAACTTGGGTCAAACGTTTCGGGTAGCCTTCCACAAGCTTCCCACAATATGTTGGGTGAATTTTGGCCGGTTCCTCCTGACAGAGCTGGTGTAACTGGTGTAACTGGTGTAGGCCTCTTTGATCGCACACGCTTTTTCAGTTCTGCCCACAAATGTTCTATGGGATTGAGGTCAGGGCTTTGTGATGGCCACTTCAATACCTTGACTTTGTTGTCCTTAAGCCATTTTGCCATAACTTTGGAAGTATGCTTGGGGTCATTGTCCATTTGGAAGACCCATTTGTGACCAAGCTTTAACTTCCTGACTGATGTCTTGAGATGTTGCTTCAATATATCCACGTAATTTTCCTTCCCTCATGATGCCATCTATTTTGTGAAGTGCACCAGACCCTCATGCTGCAAAACAACATGATGCTGCCACCCCTGTGCTTCACGTTTGGGATGGTGTTCTTTGGCTTGCAAGCCTCCCTCTTTTCCTCCAAACATAATGATGGTCATTATGGCCAAACAGTTCTATTTTTGTTTCATCAGACCAGAGGACTTTTCTACAAGAAGTACAATCTTTGTCCCCATGTGCAGTTGCAAACCGTAGTCTGGCTTTTTTATGGCGGTTTTGGAGCAGTGGATTCTTTCTTGCTGAGTTGCCTTTCAGGTTATGTCGATATAGGACTCGTTTTACTGTGGATATAGATACTTTTGAACCTGTTTCCCCCAGCATCTTCACAAGGTCCTTTGCTGTTGTTCTGGGATTGATTTGCACTTTTCGCACCAAAGTACGTTCATCTCTAGGAGACAGCGTTTCATTCATGAGCGGTATGAGGGCTGCGTGGTATCATGGTGTTTATACTTGCGTACAATTGTTTGTACAGATGAACGTGGTATCTTCAGGCGTTTGGAAATTGCTCCCAAGGATGAACCAGAATTGTGGAGGTCTACAATTTTGGCTGATTTCTTTAAATTTTCACATGATGTCAAGCAAAGAGGCACTGAGTTTGAAGGTAGGCCTTGAAATACATCCACGGGTACACCTTCAAATGACTCAAATTATGTCAATTAGCCTATCAGAAGCTTCTGAAGCCATGACATCATTTTCTGGAATTTTCCAAGCTGTTTAAAGGCACAGTCAATTTAGTGTATGTAAACTTCTGACCCACTGGAATTGATACTGTGAATTATAAGTGAAATAATCTGTCTGTAAACAATTGTTGGGAAAATTACTTGTGTCATGCACAAAGTAGATGTCCTAACCGACTTGCCAAAACTATAGTTTGCTAACACAAAATGTGTGGAGTGGTTGAAAAACTAGTTTTAATGACTCCAACCTAACTGTATGTAAACTTCCGACTTCAACTGCAGCTTATAGTTTTAAACCTACAGCTTTATAGTTTGAATAACGTACAGTATGTAAGTAACACTGTTCAGCCTCGGACATGATGGCGGACTGAACACAGCAGTGTAGATCACCTCAAGATAATAACATCATTTTCAATATCGGTAAGACAGACTACATATTATCATTTTACAAACTGGTGGGTAATAACCGTCAACCTGGATAACAACACAAAACAAATCATAAGGCTAGAGAAATGTATGGAGAAATATTACGAAAACAAGCAACATTCAAACATGACGAAGAGTAAAAAAGGAGAACCGATTCCCGAAAGAAAATGTGACTCTTCGACGGACACAGATGAGTTCAGCTTTTCACCACAGGGAATGGTATGGGTTGAAACCGATCTGTGACAAACTTGGCGTACTTGAATTAGTCAGCAAAGATATAAAGGCGTTGAAGGCAAGCCTCAAGACTGGTATCCAAGAGAAAGAAGGAGAAGTTCCTGAATCTGTAGTTAGGGAGTTCCTCCTTACAGCGCTTCAGGTCCCACGCGAAGCTGTCGACAAAACCACACTCGGGCGTGTACACTGTTTCAGACAGAGAGGACAGAGATATGAGGCCCCAATCGTTGCCAAATTTGCTTTCTTTAAAGATAAAATAATGGTTAAAAGCCTGGGTAAAAGACTTGCTGGCACGAAAATAGGCATGAATGATCAATTCCCGATGGAAATTGCAGAGCGGCGCAAAGTTCTGTACCCAATCATCAAGGAAAATAGATTAAAAGGGAAACGTGAAGCTCTCGTGGTCGGTAAACTGTATATTGATAACCAAATGTTCTGAGACACAAAGACTACTCCATGGCTATTCTAAAAATGACAAAGTTCTCATAGAGGAGTCGAATAATGGAACACCCGATACTAGCCATGGTAAGGATTGTAATAAAAAATATATAGAAAAGCAATAAAATACAACGATTGTTAAAGAAATGAACTACAACTACACTATAACATTCTAGATAGGAATGTTGGAAAATAATTAGATTTAGACTTTCCATTTATAGTATTTTATAAATTGATGAGACAGCATTCGATGAAAGGATAATTAGCGAAATAATACAGCTTCAAATACAAGGAACTGGAACCTCAAAAGTACTGAATCAACATGGTAGAGATATAAAAAAAAAACTGAGGACATAGAAGGCACAGTATGTAGGTATGTGCGGATATATTGTGATGGAAGGTGGTGTGTGTGTTTTTGTGTTTGTAAAAGTGTGGAGTTAATTGAGTGAAAAGGGATATGGGATGCAAATCCCAGAGCCCATGTGTGTTTGTGAGCAGGGGTTGTGAGAGAGAGCTTTCAATTGTGTGCAGATATGGGATATACATTTTAAAATAAATTATTGATATTGTTTATTTATTTACTGTCCTATCATGATAGAATTGTCCCCAACCCTATACCCTAGACACATTCACCTGAGCGACACATACACTAAGGAGAAGTCCTTATCTGTTTTATGGGCCTACTGTAAGTAGCCTATACACAACCAAATCAGAAAGATGAATGTGGTCAGAGACCTACTAAAGCAGCACCGCCTCCTCAAGAATCTGAGCCTGCCTGGCAGGGTTGGTCCTACAAAGCTAAACAACCTAAAGGGAGAGCATAATATACCAGGAAATTCTCAAAGCTGCTAATGAGAACCTTGACGACCTTGTACCTAGCTGGTAGGGACTCCAGTGGGGTGCCCCCACCCAGGCAGTGGCAGTTCTGTCAACACTAGCTGCAGTAACCCATGGGGAGGGGGTCACACTCTGACATTCAGAGAGGGGGCATATTATTGTGGCCCTGTTGGCACAAAATAGTCAAAGGTCTGACTGCACCGAGATGCTTAGGAATATGGTCACAACGGGGGACCAGCGTGTGTGCGTTTCAGGGGAAGAGGGTGTATCTGATCTCCATCACCTAGGACTTGACCCTGGTTAATCAAATCTCCCCATTCTTGCCCTTTTTTGCTCAATCTTGCATGCTTTCTCATGCAGCTGCTACTGTATATGCATTCGTAAATCAAGTACTTTCTTGAGTTGAGCTCTGGGATGGAAAAACTGTTGAGCATCTGAGTGTATGGTAGTTTATGGTTGTTTGAGGGGGAAAGGGAATGAGTGTTTGTGGGGGAAGGCGGTTGAGTGTGTGTGTGTGTGTGTGTGTGTGTGTGTGTGTGTGTGTGTGTGTGTGTGTGTGTGTGTGTGTGTGTGTGTGTGTGTGTGTGTGTGTGTGTGTGTGTGTGTGTGTGTGTGTGTGTGTGTGTGTGTGTGTGTGTGTGTGTGTGTGTGTGTGTGTGTGTGTGTGTGTGTGTATCCCATAACTGTTGCTAGGGACTAAAGATGTTTGCGACAATATAGGATGAATCACAATAATTGTTTGCTAAAATAATAATTGATTGCCAAAAATGTAATCTCTTGTAATGGCAATCCTGGTAAGAGGTAGCAAACCTTTGCATGAGCTGCCTAGATTATTACAAATATTATTTGTTAATTATGGACATTAAGATAAGCAGGATTTTTTATATATTGTTTTTTTAATAGCTATATATAATGCAAATTGAGGTGTGGGCGATGGAAATGCTTTTGGCGGCTGATCTGTTTCTGTTCTGTGGGTGGCACTGTGAGCTCTTTTTGAAGGATGGGTCCCGGTCTCTCGGGGGGCCGGGGGATCCGGGGGACGAGAGTGGTCTGCCGTCACTGGGATGACAACCCAACTTGGGATGGGGAGTGGTTTTAGCGGGTGGAATAGTGGGGAACATTGGAGGTTTACTTAATAGCAATGCAAATATCATGGTATAGCTGCTCTTGGGCTCACCTGTTCCGCTCCGCGTGACAGTACGATCTGGCCCAGATATGAACCCAGCAGACTCAGATCCTCTCCACCAAATCTTTGCCAGCCAAGGCGCCCAGCTCGAGAAACCAAGCCCTGAAAACCATTCTGGAGCATGTCAAGGAGTTTTCACGAAGCCTTTCGGACCTGCAGGGCCGAACCTTCGCCCAGAGCTCGCAACCAGCCCCAGGTCCCTCTCCTCTGCCCCATGAGCCGTTTATTCTGACCCACGTGCGTTACGATGGCAACATCAGACCTTGCAAAGCCTTCCTCGTACAATGTTCACTAGTATACAAGCAACAGCTCTATGCTTATGCTAGCGAACGGGCCAAGATTTCCTTTCTGATCGGCGGTATCCGTGGAGCAGCACTTTCCTGGGCCACGGCGGTATGGGAGAGACAGTCCCCCATCTGCTCCTCTTACTCCAGCTTCACAGAGGAGATGAGGAAAGTCTTCGACCACCCTGTCTGCCGCAGGGAAGCCGCTAAATGACTCCTGTCCCTCCGTCAAGGCTCCCATAGTGTCGCTGAGATGGCGATCGAGTTTTGCACCTTCGTCACTGACAGAGGCTGGAATGAGGAGGCCCTTCAGGGAGCATTCCAGCAAGCTCTCACTGAGACCATCAAGGATAAGTTGGTGTCCAGGGAAGAGCCGGATGGACTCGAGGACCTCATCTCCCTTGCCATCCGCATCGACAACCGTCTCCGTGAACGTCGGAGGGAGAGGGCAGGTAGGGTTCAACGCCCCATCACTACATCTGCTTCTTTGCTTGGTCCTCCTCCTCCGACTGCCTGCCCTCATCGACTCGGACGCCGACGAGAGTTTCCTGGACAGAGGTGTCGTTACCCAGTTGGGCCTGGACACTGTTCCACTCGATTCACCCCTCGATGCCAATGCTCTCAACGGACAGCTCCTTGCCTGTATCTGTGAGAAAACTGTCCCAATCATCCTGCGTCTCTCTGGGTATCACCAGGAAAGAGTCGGTCTCCACATAATCAACTGCCCTCGCTCTCCCCTGGTCCTGGGCCATCCTTGGTTAAAGCTGCACAATCCACAGATCGACTGGACCACTAGAAAGGTTGGAGTACATTCTGTCACTCAAATTGTCTTCGTCCTGCCCATGCCCCTGCCTTGTCTGTGCCCCAGTCCAATCCAGAACTTCCGGACCTGTCATCAGTTCCTCCCGAGTATCACGCTCTAGCTCCCGTGTTCAACAAGCACCCCACCCTGTTGGTGCCGCCTCATCGGCTGTATGACTGCGCCATCGACCTCCAGCCTGGAGCTCCTCTCCCCTGTAGCCGGTTGTATAACCTCTCTTGCCCGGAGCAGGAAGCTATGTCAGGCCTTCTTCCTCTCCAGTGGGAGATGTTTTTTTCTTTGTTAAGAAAAAGGATGGTTTGCTGAGGCCGTGCAAAGACTTCCGTGGGTTGAATAACATCACTGTGAAGAACAAGAACCCCTTGCCACTCATCAGTTCTGCTTTTGCCCCCCTCCATGGTGCCACGGTGGTCACCAAACTCGACCTCCAGAATGCCTACCAACTGGTCTGCATCAAAGAAGGGGACGAGTGGAAAACGGCATTCAACACATCACTTGGACACTGAGTATTTGGTCATGCCTTTTGGTCTCACTAACGTTCCTGCTATTTTCCAGAGCCTAGTCAATGATGTACTGAGGGACGTGATCGGACGCTTCGTTTTTGTCTATGTGGATGAAATTCAGATTTTTTCGAAGGACTCTGAGGCTCACCAGCAACACGTTCGCAAATTCTCCAATGGCTGTTGGAGAATAAGCTTTTTGTTAAAGTTGAAAATTGTGAGTTCAATGCTTCCTCTTTGTCTTTCCTGGGTTACATTATTACACAGGGACGGTTACACATGGATCCCACCAAGGTCAGGGCAGTCACAGTGGTCTGCGCCCTCAAACCTGAAACAGCTACAGCGTTTCCTGGGGTTTGCACATTTTTACTGACGATTCATCCACCACTACAGCTGTCTGGCAGCACCCCTCCCTCACCACTCTCACCTCCACCACTCCATTCCACTGGACAACTGAAGCAGAGGCAGCGTTCCTGGAACTCAAGCGCTGCTTTACTTCCGTTCCAGTCCTCACTCAGCCAGACCCAGAACTCCAGTTCATCGTGGAGGTGGATGCCTCCTACACCGGGGTAGGTGCTGTTCTTTCCTAGCGTTCCCCCTCTGATCAGAAGCTCCACCCTTGTGCATTCTTTTCTCGTAAGCTCTCACCTGCCAAGAAATGTTTTGACATTGGTAACCAAGAACTCCTGGCAGTGAAGCTAGCTCTTGAGGAATGGCGTTACTGGCTGGAGGGCTCTATTCTCCCCTTCATTGTGTGGACGGACCACAAAAACCTGTCCTACATCCAGACCGCCAGGCGTCTGAATTCCCGGCAAGCCAGGTGGGCATTGTTCTTCATGAGATTCAACTTCAACTTCATACTCACCCCGGTTCTAGGAATACCAAGCCCGACACCCTCTCCCGCCTGTTCACCACCGACAACACTGGTTCCGAGCCAGAAGCCATTGTGCCATCCACCTGCATCGTTGCCGATGTCTCCTGAGAGATCGAGTCCCGCATTCGCCAGGCTCAGCAGAACCAGCTTGACCCCGGAAACGGTCCTAGAAATGCTCTGTTTGTTCCAGATTCAGTTTGCCCTGATGTTCTTCAGTGGGCCCATTCTACTCACCTCACTTGTCACCCGGGTATGAACCGGACCCTCACCTTTCTGCGTCAGCGCTTTTGCTGGTCCCCCATGGAGAGAGATGTCCGATGTCTGGGTCTGTGCCCAGAATAAGACCTCCACTAAACCCACGTCCAGCCTGCTTTGCCCTCTTCCCATACCCCGTCGCCCCTGGTCACACATACCTCTGGACTTCGTCACTGGCCTTCCCCCATCCAATGGTAACTCAGTCATCCTCACCATAATTGACAGATTTTTCAAAGCGGCTGACTTCATTCCCCTCTCCAAGCTTCTGTCCTCCAGAGAAACTGCGGACCTGCTGGTGTCCCATGTGTTTCGTCTGCATGGTATTCCTACTGACATCGCTTCCGACAGGGGACCCCAGTTCACATCTCAGGTATGAAGATCCTTCTGTTCAACACTGGGTATCAATGTCAGTTTTTCATCTGGATATCACCCCCAGACCAACGGCCAGACCGAACGGGCCAACCAGGAGATGGAGACGGCCCTACGCTGTGTGACTTCGGCTAACCCTTCCTCCTGGAGTGCTCAGCTACCCTGGATGGAATATGCCCACAACACCCTCACCAACGCCTCATCAGGTATGTCACCCTTTGAGTGTGCTCTGGGTTATCAAACCCCTTATTCCCCGCCCAAGACGATTCCTCTCCGGACATGCTTGCCCAGTCCCAACTCCGCTCGCTCCAGCCTCAGCCTCCGCTCCGGGCTTCCTGCAACCCACCCGAGCTTCCCCTTGTTTTCAATAAATACCTTGATTACCTCATCCCAGTCTCCTCGTCTGAGTCTGCTCTTGAGTTCACCTGTTCCGCTCCGCATGCCAATTGGATCGCTAAAAAATGTAACTTTTACATTACCATGTAGTTTACCAATAAAATGGTCTGACGGGGATGTAGACATACTTGGTATACATATCCCGAAAGAAATGATCTCACTCCAATACATTTTTATAGAACGATGGCAAAAATAGATCTTGCTACCATGGAAAGGAAAATACCTTTCTATTTGTGGTAAAATCACCCTGATAAACTGGGATATGACTAAAGAGTTCAACTATTTGTCTAAACCTAGGGACCTGTTTTTTTAATTATATGAGCAAAGAATATTCAATTTTATTTGGAATGGCAAGCCAGACAAAATTAAAAGGGCCTATTTATATCATGAAAATGAATTCGGAGGGCAGAAATGATTACATATCAAAGCCTTAGACCTCTCACTAAAGGGGTCAGTCATACAAAAGTTAACCTTGAATCTGAACTGGTTCTCTAGCAAATTAGTAAGAATGTCTCACGCCATGTTCAAGAATGGCCTTTTTCCCTTTGTTCAGATAACAACCGCAATTTCAGTTATTCGTCAACGAAATCGTCTCCAAAATATCGTACTTCTTTTAAACAAGCCATAGAAAGTTGGTTGCAATTTCTGTTTGATATTTTTTTTTTTTAAAGGTACAATCTTTGTAAATGAAATCATAAATAGGACTGGTGGAGTTATGTCACACATGCAGCAGAAATGTCTGCTCTACCCAAAGTTACAACCAACTAATTGCAGCATTACTGCAAAAATGGAAGAGGCAAGTGGAAGGGGGAAAAAGTAGGGAACTTGTCTGTCGGCCCTGCATTAAAAACCAAAATTGATTAAAGAAAATTGTGATGAACAAAAATAAATACCAAATAAAATTAAATAAAATGTTATTTTTCACCTTACAGAGAAATGCTTATTTACAAGCACTTAACCAACAATGCAGTGTTAAGAAAAATAGGTGAAAAGTAAAAAATTATTAAAGAGCAGCAGTAAAATAACAATAGTGAGGCTATATACAGGGGGTACCGGTACAGAGTCAATGTGCAGGGGGCACCGGTTAGTCAAGGTAAATTAACTAATATGTACATGTAGGTAGAATTAAAGTGACTATGCATAGATAATAAACAGAGTGGCAGCAGCATAAAAGAGGGGGGGCAATGCAAATAGTCTGGGTAGCCATTTGATTAGCTGTTCAGGAGTACTGCTTGCCATGCAGTAGCAGAGAGAACAGTCTATGACTAGGGTGGCTGGAGTCTTTGACAATTTTTAGGGCCTTCCTCTGACACCGCCTGGTATAGAGGTCCTGGATGGCAGGAAGCTTGGCCCCGGTGATATACTGGGCCATACGCACTACCCTCTGTAGCGCTTTGCGGTCAGAGGCCGGCCAGTTGCCATACCAGGCAGTGATGCAACCAGTCAGAATGCTCTCAACGGTGCAGCTGTAGAACTTTTTGAGAATCTGAGGACCCATGCCAAATCTTTTCAGTCTCCTGAGGGGGAATAGGCTTTGTTGTGCTCTATTCACGAATGTCTTGGTGTGTTTGGACCATGATAGTTTGTTGGTGATGTGGACACCAAAGAACTTGAAACTCTCAACCTGCTCCACTACAGCCTCATCGATGAGAATGGGGGCGTGCTCGGTCCTCCTTTTCCTGTAGTCCACAATCATCTCCTTTGTCTTGATCACGTTGAGAGAGAGGTTGTCCTGGCAACACACGGCCAGGTCTCTGACCTCATCCCTATAGGCTGTCTCATCGTCGGTGATCACTGTTGTGTCATCTGCAAACTTAATGATGGTGTTGGAGTCGAACAGGGAGTACAGGAGTGGACTGAGCACGCACCCCTGAGGGGCCCCCGTGTTGAGGGTCAGGGTGGCGGATGTGTTGTTACCTACCCTTACCACCTGGGGGCGGGAAGTGTTAAGTTGCAGAGGGAGAGGTTTAGTCCCAGGGTCCTTAGCTTAATGATGATCTTTGAGGGCACTATGGTGTTGAACGCTGAGCTGTATTCAATGAATAGCATTCTCACATAGGTGTTCCTTTTGTCCAGGTAGGAAAGGGCAGTGTGGAGTGCAAAAGAGATTTTATCATCTGTGGATCTGTTGGGGCTGTATGCAAATTGGAGTGGGTCTAGGGTTTCTGGCATAATGTTGTTGATGTGAGCCATGACCAGCCTTTCAAAGCACTTCATGGTTATAGATGTGAGTGCTACGGGTTGGTAGTCATTTAGGCAGGTTACCTTAGTGTTCTTGGGAACAGGGACTATGGTTGTCTGCTTGAAACATGTTAGTATTCCAGACTCATCAGTCAGGGACAGGTTGAAAACGTCAGTGAAGATACCTGTTTAAATATTTGCATGGCTTACACGTGTTTTGGAAAAACGTGTGGACACAATCATTCATCCATGTGGAATAGATTTTTAATTGACTATGCATTAATGTCGTTTGCTACAGAAAACTGCCAAAGATAGCACATTTGGATACTAGGATCCATTACATTTTGATGTGACTAGTCTAGAAAAAGAGGTGCTGTGGTGGAGGGACTGAAGACTGATGCACACAGGCCTTAAAACACAAATCCACTTTACCCTGATGTCCCTCTAATATAAACAAATGAGCTGCCAGCGTCGGGAGAGACACTCCGGGTGAACGTTGCCGACAGATTAATGAATCATAATCAATCAACCCGCTGATCAATCATCGATTCCAACCAACGCCGCTCCACTCCTGGCTGACGCTTTGCTGTTTAGGTTGGGTGGGTCGGGTGGTGTATAATCTGAGGGAGTCGTGTCTGTAAACGTCACAGTGGTAAATTAGCCACCAGAGCACGCCATGCATTTACCCAGCAGGCATAACAAGGCTACAGTCAGACACCTAATTCAGCTGTCCTTCAGCATGCCAATGGAGGGAGAGATGGAGCGAGGGAGCACTAGTTATGTGTTCTGAAGCACAGAAACAGAAGGGGAAGAGTGCATCTCTTTCCTCTCTCCAACCATTAATCTTGCCGTCATCCTGCGTGACAGACTTCTGTCTAACGGGGACTGTGGATAGCATTTTAGTATTCTTGTTTGGAAATCACTGTATGATGATGGTTATGAGGGAACTGGCAATGAATAAAACCAAGGCCTTAAAAGTATTGGGAGTATTTCTGCATGTATCATGTCAAACACGTTTTGTTCTATGGTTAAATCAAATAACCACAAAGCTTTTGGTTCCGCAAAATATTCAAGTTTTTATGATGATGAGCACAGCATGTTACAGTATGATGCTGTAAAGAACCACACGTTACCACACAATTGCCCACAAAAATGAGCAAAACACTCTTAGCCCTCTGTGACGTTATAGAACAAATCAAAGAGGACTTTAAAAAGGTTGCTCAAAAAACAGAAGTAGATTGCATGATTCATCTTTTGAAATAATTTGTGTGTTTCTAATTTCTCCAGCTGGGGCCAGACTGCAGTCTGACATGTGTACCTGACAGGGGCTTTCATGAGAACCAATTTCACTGTCTGTGCCTGTCAAAATGCCAGACACCAACAGGTGTCTAATATAATCTACTCATGAACGAACATGCAACATATTTGTGTGTGTGTGTGTGTTCATACATGCGTATATGTTGCAATCCTTCTTGTTTTGTACAACAAATATTAAGGCCATTAAAACGGAAGTACGCTGACTACCTTCAAAATGGAGTAGGGCAAGAATCCAGGGTTTCACGAAAGCTGCATTTTGACACTTCTCCCTATGTCCATAGCCTTAAAAAAGAATAACAATAACCTTGTCTTTCTCTACAGTTTAGTTTGAAATCAGGCTCGTTCTCTTAGCCTTCATTTATTAGTTTCCTACCTTCAATACTCGATTCCCTGGGCGAAAACAACAGGTGCAGAGAAATTTCTTCAATCTGGCCCCTGTAACACGTATCTTTCTTCTATGGATGCTTATCCCTCTTGTGTGCAAATTCTTCTTGTGTTGCCTTGACAACAGTGAGGTGTTTCAGGCTGTGCTCCCACTGCCAGATCATGAATGTAGATGTGACATTCTCTCTCTCTCTATCCCTTTAAAGGTGTTGCTAAACTCAGAGGACACATCCCTTTAAGTGTGTTTTTCTCACAGGACGTACAGCTAATGCAAAAGAGGGGAAAACAAATGAAGAGAAACAGGAACAGATATTTAATTAGCCTGGTAGATCATTCTGTTGGCTACTAATGGTAACAGCAACAGTAGCCTAAGCCAATGAGAGAAGTATTGAGGATACTTTGGTTTACTTCATTTTGGTTATATTTGTTTATATTTTATTTTGGTCACAGTAGTACTAAATACATTTTTAGGCTCAGATATAAATGGAACAAACGTGCCTATATGACATGTAGACCAAGGAATCATGTTGGCTCTAATTATTGCGTTTCTCTCTTCAACATTTGACAACTGAACGTGGCCCTACATTCTGCCCTGGACTGAAATTGACTTATAACAGCAGGCAGCACTGGATCAGACAACCCTAACATAGTATCTCTATCCTCTCTCAATTCAATTTAATTCAAGACACTGAATTGGCATGGGAAACATGTGTTAACATTGCCAAAGCAATTGAAGTTGATCATATGCAAAAGTGAAAAAAACGATAAAAAATGAACAGTTAACATTACACTCATAGAAGTTCCAAAAGAATAAAGACATTTCAAATGTCATATTATGTATATATACAGTGTTGTAAGGATGTGCAAATGGTCTCTCTCTCTCACTCTCTCTCCTCTCTCTACTGCAGGGTGAGTGAGTGTAATGGTGGTTGGTATGGGCTAGTGTGATTGACAGGTATTGGTGAAGGCCCAGTCAGCATATCTGATAATTGCCCGTTGATGAAAGGGAGCGAAAGGGAGATTCTTGTCGGTGACAGGAGAGAATCCTCTTGATTCCATAGCCTTTAGCATTACCTTTTTTTGGGACATGTAGCTTCCCCAGCACAAACACACTGTCATGTGTGTGGTGTGGGGTGTGTGTGCCGGAGCACATGTGTGTGTGTGTATGTACCTGTGTGTGTCCTGGACGCGCACGTGTGTGTGTGTGTATGGCGTGAGCGACTCACACCCTCATTAGTTTGAATGAAGTCGGCTGGGTAACAGGGTGACTGGGTGTCCTGCCCTTGACTTCACCACTGCCATAACCTCTCAACAACAGTACTGCCAAAGTCTACCATACTTCAGCAATTAACACAACATAAAACCCTTTTTTCCCCAGTAACATAAACAAAAGGATTATTGGGTTATATTGATATCATTACTACAAGAACAAATGGGGGATTGCCCTGGCTAACAGTCGGCTGCCTAGCGTGTTCGTGTTTAACTGTGTCTGTCTGTCTGTCTGTCTGTCTGTCTGTCTGTCTGTCTGTCTGTCTGTCTGTCTGTCTGTCTGTCTGTCTGTCTGTCTGTCTGTCTGTCTGTCTGTCTGTCTGTCTGTCTGTCTGTCTGTCTGTCATTGAAAAAGCGAAATAGGAACGAATCCATCTCCATCTCTCTCTGTCTGTCTACCAACTAATTACATTGGCATTAGTATTGTGGACCGCGCCCTCTCTTGAGGTGGGTGTCGCCGCCCACGCCTGTGTCCCGCTGCCGACCCCTCTCTCTCTCTCTCTCTCTCTCTCTCTCTCTCTCTCTCTCTCTCTCTCTCTCTCTCTCTCTACCGCTCTCTACCTCTCTCTACCTCTCTCTACCTCTCCTCTCTGTCTGAGTGGGTGAGATGACATGCACTAATGACAGGATCCTTGTTTCCTACTCAAATTACCATGCAAAGGAGGCTGCTGCATCAGCCCGCAGCCCTTGGCTCCCCTCTCTCCACTCTCCTCTCGACGAGGATGGGATGCCATTTCTGTCTCAGAGATGCAGCCCCGAAGATGGCTCTTCAGTGAAACTCAAACACCAGGGTCGAGTGACACGGTGAAGAGGCACCCTCTCGCTCCCTCTCTCTCTCTTCCTCTTTTACCCTCTTTCTCTCCCTGTCTCTCTCCCTTGTCTCTATTTCTTTCTCTCTCTCCCTTTCTCCCTCTCTCCCACTTTCCTTCTCTCCTATCTCTTTCCCCCTCTCCTTCTCTCTCCCCCTTCCCCCCTCTCCTTCTCTATCTCTCCCTCTATTTCTCTCTCTCCCCCTCTCTCCCACTCTGTCGAGAGGCTCGTTTCAAGGAAATTATTCATGAACCAACCGATGTACAGTAATCACTTGCTCAGTCCCTCAAAATATCAATTTGTTGTAAGTGTCTGTAAATGAATTTCTTAGATGGATGCTATGAAGTGGCAATATTTGCAAGGAAATTCATATGCATTGTAATCTGGCTACGATGTCTCTTTGCGCACAGTGTAGCCGTGGTCTGAGGGGGAGCACGATCCTCGTCTTGTTCCATTGAAGCATTTGATTTGGTTCTATTTCTGGCATTGAAATTATCCCTAGTGCACTGTTTGATTATAAAATATGGGGCTTAGGAACCCATTTGTGTCTTGACATTTTAATTCCAGTGATGGGCACTTTGCATCAAAGGGAACTGAAGAGTCTATATTCATAAGAACCAAAGGACAGTTCCGATTTATTTGAACATTTCATATTAGCATGGGGCACTTGCTTGTAGTGCAGAAGAGTAGTGTGATCTGTGATGCTTGTTGTTTCAAAGGGTTGTGAACGCAAACACGAAGCACACACATGCACGCATACACACACACACACACACACAACAAAAAGTAATTCAAAGGTTGATTCAAAATGATTTAATAGATTAGAACAACTGTTGACTCAAGCAGCTGACTCACTGGGCTTCTTATCCTACTCGCAATGGCAGGTGCCTCATATTCATCTCTTCATCAGACTCTGATCATAGAATGTGGGATGCTGCTGCTTCTTCTTTGGAAAAACTCATGAAGCCGTCTTTGAAAAAAGGAGAGAGAGAGCGAGAGGGAGAGAGAGGGAGAGAGAACGCCAGAGAGCGAGAGAGAGAGAGAGAGAGAGAGAGAGAGAGAGAGAGAGAGAGAGAGAGAGAGAGAGAGAATAATTTATCACAAGGAGGAGAGGGAATCTGTAGGTGAGAACTAATGAACTTTAAATGAACAAGAGCAGAAATAGAAGCAAGGGATTTTGAAAATAAGAGACGTCTCTGATGGAGAACGAGGTAAAACGGAGATGAACGTTGAGTCTATTCCCAAAATGGAAACGCAAAAGGAAGACCTTGCTCAGGTCCCCATGGTAGTATGTGTTCCAGACATATCAGCAAAACTATATTGACAGAAAAGCACTTTGAGTTCAAAGCCTTTTAAAATGTTACCTACATACAGACATTGCATTTTTGAAGATGGGACTGATGGGTGCACTTGAGGTTGACACACAGCCAGATATGAACTCAGCTAGCCAACATGTTCATCTAAACTGACTAGCCGGTACACCTAAAACGAGCGATTGTAATAAGGACACATAAAATTGCACTTTTGTGTGGTGGATAAACCATCATTATTTGCAAAGCATTGTGTCATTTTAATGATTCACATCTCATTGAGGTTTATGTCTTAGGAGAGAGAATCGCTACACTAGTCTCCCCGTAAGATCATCAGAATATGATATCTAGGGTCTTCAGGAGAAATATAGTGTATGACCCGTGTACACTTGACTGACTCTGAATGGAACTATAAATAACCAGACTATGCATGGAGTGTTAGAGGGTCGTGTACTGTAGAGATGTAGAGGGTATAACATTTTAGTCCTAGGCTCTGTGACCTTTGCAGTGGCTCATTAAAGTCAAAGGAACTGAGTAGCTGGCGCAGTCCAGGAAATCTGTATTTTTGTGGTATTTTTACTTCACTCCCTCTTACCCTATTTGATCTATAGATATTTATTAGGAAAATATAGTTCAATATTAGCCACTGCACTTCCAGCGGTTTTCAGATGTATTGTTTTTTAATTGTTACCCTCTCCCTCCACCCCTTTCCTCTTCCCCCTCTTCCCCCTCTCCTGGGATTCACTGAGTAAGAGATGTTAGACCAAAATGACACCAAAGGGAGAGAAGAAAGATAAACGGCCATAATGAAGGTAGGTGTTTGACGAGTTGCATTGCGTTCATGTCCCTCCTCCTATCAACAGTACTGATTAAACTGGGATATTGAGCTGCTATTTATGCCCATATTCAATGCATCACAACAGAGAAAACAAGACCGAGGAGGAACACTATCCAAGTAAAAAAAAGCACGTTATCAGAAGCGTCTGCATGTCTCCGAGCCAACTACGTAAACAGACAACACACACAAATCACAATTTTCATGATAGGAATGCTTACAATTTTTTGAGTTATGTCCTTTTCAGTGTGAATAGTATATATATATATATTTTTTTTAGGGGGTAGATCAGCGTGGATATTGCTGATAGATTGTAGCTTCCATTAATGTAATTGTCTGCATCATTTCCAATCCCCCATATATTTTTGGGGTAAATATATTTATAAATACACATATACAGATACCCATATACAGTGGGGCAAAAAAGTATTTAGTCAGCCACCAATTGTGCAAGTTCTCCCACTTAAAAAGATGAGAGAGGCCTGTAATTTTCATCATAGGTACACTTCAACTATGACAGACAAAATGAGCGAAAAAAAATCCAGAAAATCACATTGTAGGATTTTTAATTAATTTATTTGCAAATTATGGTGGAAAATAAGTGTTAGGTCAATAACAAAAGTTTATCTCAATACTTTGTTATATACCCTTTGTTGGCAATGACAGAGGTGAAATGTTTTCTGTAAGTCTTCACAAGGTTTTCACACACTGTTGCTGGTATTTTGGCCCATTCCTCCATCCAGATCTCCTCTAGAGCAGTGATGTTTTGGGGCTGTTGCTGGGCAACACGGACTTTCAACTCCCTCCAAAGATTTTCTATGGGGTTGAGATCTGGAGACTGACTAGGCCACTCCAGGACCTTGAAATGCTTCTTACGAAGCCACTCCTTCGTTGCCCGGGCGGTGTGTTTGGGATCAGTGTCATGCTGAAAGACCCAGCCACGTTTCATCTTCAATGCCCTTGCTGATGGAAGGAGGTTTTCACTCAAAATCTCACGATACATGGCCCCATTCATTCTTTCCTTTACACGGATCAGTCGTCCTGGTCCCTATGCAGAAAAACAGCCCCAAAGCATGATGTTTCCACCCCCATGCTTCACAGTAGGTATGGTGTTCATTGTCCATTTGGAAGACCCATTTGCGACCAAGTTTTAACTTCCTGACTGATGTCTTGAGATGTTGCTTCAATATATCCACATAATTTACCTGCCTGCCATCTATGCCATCTATTTTGTGAAATGCACCAGCCCCTCCTGCAGCAAAGCACCCCCACAACATGATGCTGCCACCCCCCGTGTTTCACGGTTGGGATGGTGTTCTTCGGCTTGCAAGCATCCCCCTTTTACCTCCAAACATAACGATGGTCATTATGGCAATTCTATTTTTGTTTCATCAGACCAGAGGACATTTCTACAAAAAGTACAATCTTTGTCCCCATGTGCAGTTGCAAACCGTAGTCTGTCTTTTTTATGGCGGTTTTGGAGCAGTGGCTTCTTCCTTGCTGAGCGGCCTTTCAGGTTATGTCGATATAGGACTCGTTTTACTGTGGTTATAGATACTTTTGTACCTGTTTCCTCCAGCATCTTCACAAGGTCCTTTGCTGTTGTTCTGGGATTGATTTGGACATTTCGTACCAAAGTACGTTCATCTCTAGGAGACAGAACACGTCTCATTCCTGAGTGGTATGATGGCTGCGTAGCCCCATGGTGTTTATACTTGCATACTATTGTTTGTACAGATGAACATGGTACCTTCAGGCATTTTGAAATTTCTCCCAAGGATGAACCAGACTTGTGGAGGTCTACAAGGTCTTGGCTGATTTATTTTGATTTTCCCATGATGTCAAGCAACGAGGCCCTGAGGATGAAGGTAGGCCTTGAAATACATCCAAAGGTACACTTCCTATTTACTCAAATGATGTCAATTTTACCTATCAGAAGCTTCTAAAGCCATGACATCATTTTCTGGAATTTTCCAAGCTGTTTAAAGGCACAGTCAACTTAGTGTATGTAAAGTTCTGACCCACTGGAATTGTGATACAGTGAATTATAAGTGAAATAATCTGTGTGTAAACAATTGTTGGAAAAATTACTTGTGTCATGCACAAAGTAGATGTCCTCACCGACTTGCCAAAACTATAGTTTGTTAACAAGAAATTTGTGGAGTGGTTGTAAAACGAGTTTTAATGACTCCAACCCAAGTGTATGTAAACTTCCGACTTCAACTGTATATGGCACAGCTGTACATTTTTTGGTCCTTAAATGTAGATGCTGTTATGTTGATGAAAGCCATCACCAGACAACAATCAAATTTTAAGACAAAAGTTTCAGCTGCCTGGTCTCGTGAAACCAAAATAGGCTCCTGTTTATCTGACTGTCCAGCAGTAGTATTGAACATTAAAGGTGGATATGATCAGTCAGAGTGTTGATCATGTCAGTCAGATCTGTCGGTTAGAGGAGCTCGATGCCTCCCTAGCATCTCTTTTCTCTGGTGGTGATGTACATTGATATTTTTTTATCTTATTCTTCAGACGGCACCGGTAACCCGAGAGCTTTTTACAGTTTATTTTTTCAGTAACTAAAAAACTGTCTGAGAATGTAACGTGTCAGTCGTAGTAAAGTTGATAGAGTTGTTTGTAGTATCTCGGCAGTAATACACCTCTTCAAGGGCAAACCCCTGACTTGAGATTTCCACACACACACACACACACACACACACACACACACACACACACACACACACACACACACACACACACACACACACACACACACACACACACACACACACACACACACACACACACACACACACACACTCCTGCACTTGCCAAACACATGCTTATTGACACACACACACACACACACATACACACACACACACACACATGATCCTGTGCTGTTTCACCTGGAGGGACAGACTGTATATATACATATACATACTGTCTGCTGACGGTTGAAATCCCATTTTTGTTTTTCTGTTTTCCATATGTAAAGCCTGCAGACATTTCTAATTTAAAAAATGAATCTCTCCAGAAATAAGTCTCTCACTGTTGCCGCCTGTTATAGACCCCCCCTCAGCTCCCAGCTGAGCCCTGGACACCATATGTGAATTGATTGCCTCCCATCTATCTTCAGAGTTCGTTCTGTTAGGTGACCTAAACTGGGATATGCTTAACACCCCGGCAGTACTACAATCTGAACTAGATGCCCTCAATCTCACACAAATTATCAAGGAACCCACCAGGTATAACCCTAAATCCGTAAACATGGGCACCCTCATAGATATTATCCTGACCAACTTGCCCTCCAAATACACCTCTGCTGTTTTCAAACAGGATCTCAGCGATCACTACCTCATTGCCTGCATCCGCTATGCGTCCACGGTCAAACAACCACCCCTCATCACTGTCAAACGCTCCCTAAAACACTTCTGCGAGCAGGCCTTTCTAATCAACCTGGCCAGGGTATCCTTGAAGTATAGTGACCTCATCCCGTCAGTAGAGGATGCCTGGCCGATCTTTAAAAGTAATTTCCTCAACATCTTAAATAAGCATGCCTCTTTCAAAAAATGTAAAACTAAGAACAGATATAGCCCTAGGTTCACTCCAGAACTGACTGCCCTCGACCAGCACAAAAACATCCCGTGGAGGACTGCACTAGCATTGAATAGTCCCCGTGATAAGCAACTTTTCAGGGAAGTCAGGAACCAATACACGCAGTCCGTCAGGAAAGCAAAGGCTAGCTATTTCAAACAGAAATTTGCATCCTGTAGCTTTACTTCAAAAAGTTTTGGAAACTGTAAAGTCCATGGAGAATAAGAGCACTTCCTCCCAGCTGCCGACTGTACTAAGGCTAGGAAACACTGTCACCACCGATAAATCCATGATAATCGAGAATTTCAATAAGCATTTCTCTACGGCTGGCCATGCTTTTCTCCTGGCTACCCCAACCCCGGGCAACAGCTACGCACCCCCTGCAGCAACTTGCCCAATCATCCCCAGCTTCTCCTTCACCCAAATCCAGATAGCAGATGTTCTGAAAGAGCTGCAAAACCTGGACCCATACAAATCAGCTGGGCTAGACAATCTGGACACTCTCTTTCTAAAATTACCCGCCGCCATTGTTGCAACCCCTATTACCAGTCTGTTCAACCTCTCTTTTGTATCGTCCGAGATCCCTAAAGATTGGAAAGCTGCTGCGGTCATCCCCCTCTTCAAAGGGGGTGACACTCTAGACCCAAACTGTTACAGACCTATATCCATCCTGCCCTGCTTTTCTAAAGTCTTTGAAAGCCAAGTTAATAAACAGATCACTGACCATTTCGAATCCCACCGTACCTTCTCCGCTCGGCAATCCGGTTTCCGAGCTGGTCACGGGTGCACCTCAGCCACACTCAAGGTACTAAACAATATCATAACCACCATCGATAAAAGACAGTACTGTGCAGCCGTCTTCATCGTCCTGGCCAAGGCTTTCGACTCTGTCAATCACCGTATTCTTATTGGCAGACTCAACAGCCTTGGTTTCTCAAATGACTGCCTTGCCTGGTTCATCAACTACTTCTCAGATAGAGTTCAGTGTGTAAAATCAGAGGGCCTGTTGTCCGGACATCTGGCAGTCTCTATGGGGGTACCACAGGGTTAAATTCTCTGCACTTTTCTCTGTATATATCAACGATGTTGCTCTTGCTGCGGGTGATTCCCTGATCCACCTCTACGCAGAAGACACCATTCTGTATACATCTGGCCCTTCAATGCCATACAACACTCCTTCCGTGGCCTCCAACTGCTCTTAAACGCTAGTAAGTCTAAATGCATCCTTTTCAACCGATCGCTTCCCGCACCCGCCCGCCCGACTAGCATCACTACTCTGGACGGTTCTGACATAGAATATGTGGACAACTACAAATACATAGGCGTAATTGTAATTACTTCGCTACTATGGCCTATTTATTGGCTTACCTCCTCACGCCATTTGCACACACTGTATATAGACTCTTTTCTTCTTCTATTGTGTTATTGACTGTACAGTACGTTTGTTTATTCCATGTGTAACACTGTGTTGTTGTTTGTGTTGCACTGCTTTGCTTTATCTTGGCCAGGTCGCAGTTGTAAATGAGAACTTGTTCTCAACTGGCCTATCTAGTTAAATATAGGTGAAATAAAATACAAAATAAAATAAAAAATGTGTTTTGTTAACACGGTAAGTTGCAGTTTAGATTTATTTTATCGCATCTTGTCTCGGGTCTCGTGATTCCCCTGTTTGCATTTTTTCCCACCCCCTCTGGACATTATGTATGCGCCAAGCATGTCAGCCAGTAAATGGAGCATCAAGGTCATCGTTACATGCAGGAAGCCTACAGTAATGAACCTTACAATCTAGGATCTAGAACCAGAATCCCTCAGAAGGCACTGCATTCTTCTCACTACAGCATGTTAACCTTATAAACAGTCAAAATACAAAATAAGGTAAGACTTTATTTGGGGCTCCCGAGTGGCACAGCGGTCTAAGGCGCTGCATCTCAGTGCTAGAGGCATTATTACAGACCCTGGTTTGATCCTGGGCTGTATCACATCCAGCCGTGATCGGGAGTCCCATAGGGCGGCGCGCAATTGGAACAGCGTCGTCCGGGTTATGGGAGGGTTTGGCCAGGGAAGGCCGTCAGTGTAAAATAAGAATTTGTTCTTAACTGACTTGCCTAGTTAAATAAATAAATAACACATGTGGATAGTCCATCTGTAGATGCTCTACAGACTATCAGTAACACTTCAACTAACTATCTACTAACCCTTATTCTTTACCTAACCCTAACTGTAACCTTAGATACCAGTTGCTTATCAAAAGATAGTTTGTTGATAGTATGACCATCTGTAGAGCATCTCCAGATGGTCTATCTGGACTATCCAAATAAAAAGTGTGACCAAATAGCAATTTTACAATGAATATGATTATTTGTATTAGCTAGTGTACAACTTTTGACAACATTTGCTACAATGATCTTTCTATTTTGGAAAAAGACAGCTTTCACACCTGAAATATTTGTGATGTTTGTTAAAACCTCACTGACTATAGTTAATTGTGTTGTCTTCTTTGGGCACGTCTCCCTTGTAGAACACTGTAGTTGTGTAACGATCACTGGAGGTTTACAGGTAACTGCCAAAATAATGGAAACACTTGAGGAAATGAGGGATACAAAGTATATTGAAAGCAGGTACTTCCACACAGGTGTGGTTCATGAGTTAATTAAGCAATTATGTAAAAACGCTGGGCAGACCATTATTTTAGCTACCATAGCTATGCCACCGTAGGATGACAATAGCCTCAGCCACAGGGCACGAGTGGTCACTGAATGGTTTGATGAGCATGAAAACTATGTAAACCATATGCCATGGCTGTCTCCGCCACCAGATCTCAACCTAATTGAACACTTATGGGAGATTCTGGAGAGGCGCCTCAGACATCATTTTCCACCACCATCAACAAAACACCAAATTATGGAATTTCTTGTGTAAGAATCGTATCGCATTCCATTTGTAGAATCTATGCCAAGGTGCATTGTAACTGTTCTGGCTCATGGTGGCCCAACGCCCTATTACAGTTTTTTACAATTGCTAACAAGCGTTTACTTAAGATACTTTTCCTAAACTCTTAACACAGCAACACACCTACATCACACAATTAGCCAAATAGTTGTCTGCTCAAAACCACATTTTGTTCATTAAATACCAAACTCTACATTTCAAAATGCAAAAAAACTTTCTCTACACACACTAACTCTATCAAAACACGGCAAACACGACTCAATTTCTAATCGTTCTGTCTAAGCACTAGCTCATGTTTTCTATCCAAGAGGAACGTATAGTCAATCATAGCACAACGACTTTCAAAATACTAACAGTTGATGGCATTACAAAAACTGCACTACTTTTCATGTTTTAGTTCTGCCTGCAGACAATAGACAATATGTAATCCATAGTTTTTAATAATTCAGTTTCCTTTTACTGTAAACCACTCTACATTTTTTGGGTTGATGTCACGTGTGCTCCCTCTCCGGCCTCTAGGTCACCAGGCTGCTCGTTATGGTGCACACCTGTCACCATCGTTATGTGCATCAGCGCATAATGACACTCACCTGGACTCCATCACCTCCTTTATTACCTGCCCTATATATATGTCTCTCCCTTAGGTTCCTTCCCCATGTGTCAGTTTTTCTGTTCCTGTGTCTTGTCTGTGCGTTGTTCGTGTTTTGGCTTATGTTACGTTTATTTATTAAAACACCCACTCCTTGAACTTGCTTCCCCACTCTTAGTGCACACGCTACAGTTGAGTGTCGAATGTGTGCAATTTTGGCAACATACTATCTAAAAGTGAATGAGTCATCTTTACTTTATAGAATTCACAGTAGCAAAAAATTGTAAGTGACAGAATTGCTGCAGTAAAGTCTTTATTAGCAACATGAAATTGCTACCAGTGATCAACAAAAAATCCAACATACATTGCCCTTGGTTCCAAATGTGTAAAAATTAAACACAATTCAAGTAAAAAAGGCACAGAAGGGAAAAAGCACAAAAATGCATAGTCCTGTTCTAATCTATACGATTTTCAGCATTTGGCCACATGTTCTCGTCCACATCACATCTTATGTTGTCTCTCGCTATGCACCTTGGATAGAAACGCTTGGCCTGCCTTATCCACCCCTGGCAGTCTTCAGCTGAGATGTCTCTGCAGCCGGCATCCATTGCATCCAGGAGGGACATTTGGTCATGTGGCCGATGATCATACACTTTCCACCTCCAGGCAGAAAAAAATTCCTCAATGGAGTTGAGGAAAGGCAGGTGGGGGGGAGGAAAAGGCAAACCATTCTTGGATGGGATGCAAACCAGTTTGTGATTGCATGTGAATGGTGGAATGCTACATCGTCCCATGACATCACAAATGTCCTCCTGTTTCCTCCCACCTGTTCCCTTTCTGCTTCTGGCACCAGTTGTTGGTGGAGGTCATCTCAAAACAAAAGAAGGCGCTCAGTGTTGTAGGGACCAATCTGATATTTCTGCAGGACCAAACCAGCACTGGAGATTGCAGCACACATTGTGATATTTTCTCCTCTCTGACCCGGCACATCAACGGTGACCCTTTTCCTGATGACGTTTCTTCCCCGCAACGTGTTTTTACCAGTTTAAACCCTGCCGCGTCTACATACATTATTTCATGTGGGGTCTGATTAGCCTCCAACTCTGTTACTCTCTGAATGAAATCAAACACAGTATGTGTAAATGCTTTTCAGTATGTCCTACTGTATATTCTGTAACCCATGTTTACATGTAGAGTAGCATAGTGTAAATCTCACTATAGAACAAGACATATTGGATAGACACCATACCTGGACGTATTGGTGCCGGAGTTCCTTGACCCGCTCACTGTCCCTTTCAAAAGGAACTGTGTAAAACTGTTTCATTCGAACTCTGTGTTTGGACAGAATCCGAGCAATGGTGGTCAGACTGATGCTTTCCACATTGTGAAATACGAGGTTGTCCTCTACAATTCTGGTCTGAATATCTCTCAGTTGTATTGCTTTGTCAGCGATGACCAATCCTACAATGGTCTTGATCTTCACTGAGCTTTCCTCTTCAACAATACAACATATGTATTTGCATAGGGACTGGTGGCCTACAGTTACTGTGAGACATAGCAACAGTAATGATAGAAGAAGCCCTTGTGAAATGCATTACTTACCTGTTGGTTTGTTGAACATTCTGGATAATGGAAGCCACGTTTAACCATCTGAGATTAGGCTGGACTCTTTCTCAGCGATATACCATGGTTTATCACATGGTTTATCACATGGTTTATCACATGGTTTATCACATGGTCTATGATGGTGGCTCTTATTTCATCAGTGACAACACCTCTTACTCTCCTTTGAACACCACCACGCATTCTTACTCCTCTCCCCCTACCTCTCCTTCTCCCTTGTCCTGGTCCAACTGCTCCTCTGCCTGGTCCAGCTACTCCTCTGCCTGGTCCAACTACTCCTCCCCCTTTGTCCAGCTACTCCTCTGCCTGGTCCAACTACTGTACTCCTCAGCCTGGTCCAGCTACTCCTCCCCCTTTGTCCTGCTACTCCTCTGCCTGGTCCAACTACTCTACTCCTCAGCCTGGTCCAGCTACTCCTCTCCCTGGTCCAACTACTCCTCTCCCTGGTCCAGCTACTCCTCTGCCTGGTCCAGCTACTCCTCTCCCTGGTCCAGCTACTCCTCTGCCTGGTCCAGCTACTCCTCTGCCTGGTCCAACTACTCCTCGCTCTGGTCCAGCTATTCCTCTGCCTAGTCCAACTACTCCTCTGCCAGGTCCAGCTACTCCTCTCCCTGGTCCAGCTACTCCTCTGCCTGGTCCAACTGCTCCTCGCTCTGGTCCAGCTATTCCTCTGCCTAGTCCAACTACTCCTCTGCCTGGTCCAATTACTCCTCTCCCTGGTCCAACTACTCCTCGCTCTGGTCCAACTACTCCTCTGCCTGGTCTAGCTACTCCTCTCCCTGGTTCAACTATTCCTCTCCCTGGTCCAATTACTCCTCTCCCTGGTCCAGCTGCTCCTCTGCCTGGTCCAACTACTCCTCTGCCTGGTCCAGCTACTCCTCTGCCTGGTCCAGCTACTCCTCTGCCTGGTCCAACTACTCCTCCCCCTTTGTCCAGCTACTCCTCTGCCTGGTCCAACTACTGTACTCCTCAGCCTGGTCCAGCTACTCCTCTGCCTGGTCCAACTACTCCTCCCCCTTTGTCCAGCTACTCCTCTGCCTGGTCCAACTACTCTACTCCTCAGCCTGGTCCAGCTACTCCTCTCCCTGGTCCAACTACTCCTCTCCCTGGTCCAGCTACTCCTCTGCCTGGTCCAGCTACTCCTCTGCCTGGTCCAACTACTCCTCGCTCTGGTCCAGCTATTCCTCTGCCTAGTCCAACTACTCCTCTGCCTGGTCCAGCTACTCCTCTCCCTGGTCCAGCTTCTCCTCTCCCTGGTTCAGCTACTCCTCTGCCTGGTCCAACTACTCCTTGCTCTGGTCCAGCTATTCCTCTGCCTAGTCCAACTACTCCTCTGCCTGGTCCAGCTACTCCTCTCCCTGGTCCAACTATTCCTCTCCCTGGTCCAATTACTCCTCGCTGTGGTCCAGCTATTCCTCTGCCTAGTCCAACTACTCCTCTGCCTGGTCCAGCTATTCCTCTCCCTGGTCCAATTACTCCTCTCCCTGGTCCAGCTACTCCTCTCCCTGGTCCAGCTACTCCTCTGCCTGGTCCAACTACTCCTCTGCCAGGTCCAGCTACTCCTCTCCCTGGTCCAGCTTCTCCTCTCCCTGGTCCAGCTACTCCTCTGCCTGGTCCAACTACTCCTTGCTCTGGTCCAGCTATTCCTCTGCCTAGTCCAACTACTCCTCTGCCTGGTCCAGCTACTCCTCTCCCTGGTCCAGCTTCTCCTCTCCCTGGTCCAGCTACTCCTCTGCCTGGTCCAACTACTCCTTGCTCTGGTCCAGCTAGTCCTCTGCCTAGTCCAACTACTCCTCTGCCTGGTCCAGCTATTCCTCTCCCTGGTCCAATTACTCCTCTCCCTGGTCCAACTACTCCTCTCCCTGGTCCAGCTACTCCTCTGCCTGGTCCAACTACTCCTCTGCCTGGTCCAGCTACTCCTCTCCCTGGTCCAGCTACTCGCATTCCTACTCCTCTCCTGGTCCAACTACTCCTCTCCCTGGTCCAACTATTCCTCTCCCTTGTCCAGACATTATTTTTCCTCTGTCTGCTCCTCTGTGTTGTTCTGTATCCACATTGAACAAAATAAATCCAAAGAGTCCCTTTTTACTGTGTATGTCCATGTAATTGAAAGAACTTCAACACCTGGCTATGTCTCTGATTGAGATTGAAATCAGCTGTGGTTAGCCTATTTTACACAATTTACAGTAAATCAACTATTTGTCAATGTTTCAATGATCTGTTCATTCATCAGCTGTTTCAATATAGCTTTTGAGCTGCTGTTGTTGCAGAAGTAGAGGTTTTATACTATATTCAAGGTTTTGAACATTAGGTCTTCATTTCTGGCATGCTGTGTGCAAGCATTTGTAAATAAGACAATATATCCATAATTTTGGTATTGGGTAAGCTTGTATGTAAATACAATTTAAGCATTTTAGAAACGTGTTAATTAACTGCATATTCTGTGAAAACAACATGAACTGTGTTAATGGTCTGGTCCACAACAGACGAATGTTGTGCTAATTGTGTTTAGAGTTTTGAAAATGTGACTACAGATTGGACAAAAGGATGTTAGCGATTGTAAAAAAAACTCTAAGACACTTTATGTTGGTGTTTCCCTTATTTTGGTAACCCAGCAAACCAAAATTGTTTCTGGGAAAGTTCCCAGAACATTCATTAGGTTGCGGCAAATGTTCTCATAACAAAAAACCTGTCCAGTTGTGCTGATGATTATACAATGTTTGTATAAAACATCTGCCTGATGTTGCAAGAACATTACCAGGATACCTTGAGAATGTTTGGAGAATGGTGGTTGTTCTGTGGTGGTAGTTACAGATGTTGTGCACAACATTTTAGTGAATGTTAGGAGAATGTTCCAAGGATATTTAACTGAAAACATTTCCAGATGCATTTATTTTTTCATCAAAAACATTATTTGAATATTTTTAGGGTGATATCATCCTAATGTTTGATAAAACCCTAACTTGAACTTAATGGGAACTTAGCTAATTTTCCAGGAATGTTCACAGTTTGCTGGAAATACAGTATTCCCAAATGTCTCCTCTGATCTGATTTCTTTCAAGTGTGCCACAGTTACGACAACTACCACTGAGCCTTGAGCGGGTTTACTTTGTTGTTGAGTTGTGTTGCCGCACCAACGGATCAGTCAGGGAGAATTTACATTTCACGGGAAGATCCCAGACAAGATTGACTCCATGACCAGCCATTCTGGCTCCGCAGCTCCCCAGGCAAAGCCAACATGGCCGTCAGTTTCCACACCAGGAAGCGTCAGAAGATGCCAGAGGGCAGCGACAGGTTGCCTGTCTGTCTGTTCCTTCTGCACCATTAGAGAGCAATGCTGCTCCCAGGGGCCATTTAACTCACTGTAAGTCTCACTGGCATGTGTGATACTGTGACCAAGGTGAGATATCACCAGCAGCGCTGCCACTGACTGAAAGAAGTACCATGTCATAGATGTGAGAAGGATTGTGTTGAGAAATCTTGAGAGATCAATCGTCCATGTCCAGATTAAATCACATAGCATGATAACCTGCACTGGGACTGAACACATTGCAGCTGCTCTGTAAACCAAATGACAAACATAAATCAAATCAAATGTTAATGGTCACATACACATCGTTAGCAGATGTTAATGTGAGTGTAGCGAAATGCTTGTGCTTCTAGTTCCGACCGTGCAGTAATTCTAACAATTAATCTAACAATTTCACAACAACTACCTTGTACACACAAGTGTAAAGGAATGAATAAGAATATGTACATGTAAATATATGGACGAGCGATGGCCGAACGGCATAGTCAAGATGCAGTAGATGGTATAGAGTACAGTGTATATACATATGAGATGAGTAGTGTAGGGTATGTAAACATTATATAAAGTGGCATAGTTTAAAGTGACTAGTGATACATTTATTACATCCAATTTTTAATTATTAAAACTTATTTGGGATAGGGGGCAGCATTTTCACTTTTGGATGAATAGCGTGCCCAGAGTGAACTGCCTCCTACTCAGTCCCAGATGCTAATATATGCATATTATTATTAGTATTGGATAGAAAACACAGGGTTAATGACGAGTTTGGAGGGTACTATGGTGTTAAATGCTGAGCTGTAATCGATGAACAGCATTCTTACATAGGTATTCCTCTTGTCCAGATGGGTTAGGTGTAACGGGTGTCGTCGTCGGATGAAGAGGAATCGGACCAAAGCGCAGCGTGGTAAGTGTTCATGACTTTTTATTTAAACTGAACACTAAACAAAAATAACAAAGTGAATAACCGAAACCGAAACAGTCCTGTCAGGTGCAAAACACTAAACAGAAAACAACTACCCACAAAACACAGGTGGGAAAAAGCTGCCTAAGTATGATTCTCAATCAGATACAACGATAGACAGCTGCCTCTGATTGAGAACCACACCCGACCAAACACAAAGAAATACAAAACATAGAAAATGAACATAGAATGCCCACCCAAATCACACCCTGACCAAACCAAAATAAAGACATAAAAAGCTCTCTACAGTCAGGGCGTGACATTAGGGCAGTGTGCAGTGTGGTTGCGATTGCGTCGTCTGTGGACCTATTGGGGCGGTAAGCAAATTGGAGTGGGTCTAGGGTGTCTGGTAGGGTGGAGGTGATATGATCCTTGACTAGTCTCTCAAAGCACTTCATGATGACGGAAGTGAGTGCTATGGGGCGATAGCCGTTTAGCTCAGTTACCTTAGCTTTCTTGGGACATAACATAACATAACGTTAACATATCAATTCTCATAACATCATGCATATCCATGCCAATACATGATTTTAGTGTTTTTTAAATTTTGTATATATAATTTGCATCACACCACTCACAGGTATTTGACATAGTGACATGAAAGATTGAATCAAATAACCTCTAGATCTCTAACGTAGAAGGCAATCGTGTGTGACAGATTATTAATTAGATATGGCTTGCGTCCCAAATGGCAGCCTACTCCCTGACCTTAACCCTATCGGCCCTGGTTAAAAGTAGTGCACTATCAAGGGAATAGGGTGCCTTTTGGGATGCATCTACAGCCAGAAGAATCACACGAATTAAGAACATGAGAGCAAAGAAGCTGCTCATTATCATTCAAGAGGAGCTGTAGGACAATGACCTTTCCTCTGTCTGCAAGCTAAAACCATGTCGTATTGCTAAATCACAAGTGGACAATCATTATTCACAGGTCCTTGAATGAAGAAAAACCCCTAGACTTTTACCATTCAGGATTACATTCAAGAAATCGTGGACCTTGTGATGAAGGCTTGTTTGAAGTGTATATTTAACCTAATATAGCGGCTTTTCTTTCTTTTTTTTCCTGATGAGAGGTTCTCTTCAGCACTGTTCAACCAATTCAGTAAATATCGATGAAGAGTTAAGATGGAGTGTTGCCTTGTTATTGTCCAATAGTGGATGTCATATCACAGGCTCTCTTTATTTTTCCCCTGAAAACCGGATGCATCCGGTCTCTGCCGAGCTGCTGAGGGTGGTGCATATGCTACCTGAGATGTTTTTAATTGAATTGGATGTGGAGACGTCAGGGCTGACATATCATTCTCTCCTTCAGAGAACCGAGGTTACTCAAGAGTAACCAATACGCTTTGGTCACCCTTCAGTCTGTTCTGTTGTTCTCAACCGTCTGAAACAAGTAACACAAAGCGCCAGCGGACAAACTGGACCAGATCCCAGAGGAATTGAGTACAGTTTCAGTTTGGTCATCTCTAAGGCTGCCTGTCTAACCATACATACAGTGCATTCTGAAACCTTTCAGACACCTTCGCTTTTTGCAATTTTTTATACTTTACAACCATATTCTAAAATGGATTTAAAAAATAGTAATAATCCTCATCCATCAACATGCAATAGCAATAGCAATAGGGACCAGTCTCTGTATGTCCTTGAGTAGCCCAGCCAGAGCCCGGACTTGAACCTGATCGAACATCTCCGGAGAGACCTGAAAATAGCTGTCCAGCACCGCTCTCCATCCAACCTGACAGAGCTTGCAAGGATTTGCAGAGAATAATCTAAGAAACTCCCCAAATAAAGCTGTGCCAAACTTGTAGCATCATACCTAAGAAGACTCGAGGCTGTAAATGCTGCCAAAGGTGCTTCAACAAAGTACTGAGTAAAGGGTCTGAATACATATGTAAATGTTATATTTCCTTTTTTTTTTTTTTTTTACATTTGCAAAAACGTTTTTGCTTTGTCATTATGTGTGTAGATCGATGAGGAAAATAAATAAATAATACTTTTAGAATAAGGCTGTAACATAACAAAATGTGGAAAAAGTCAAGGGGTCTGAATACTTTCCAAATGCACTGTACACACAGTAGGCCTACCTTCCCATTCCCAGACTAATAACTCAGCTGTCAAGCTAGAGTTGACCTTCTGGGTGACCTCAATTCAACCTATCATAGATTATGTGTACCCCCTGCTAGCCTCCCCTCAGCCAGTGGACACCAGGGTCTGACGCTCACCCAATTATCCTCATTCTGGAGCTGGCTGGATGATTGCCAGGCAGTAAAAGCACATATTTCTGGTCTTTATGCATATTAAGTACAAGCAACAAAAACGTCTGCAAAATGTTACAACAACAGAGTAATATCTTTCTAGCAGCCCTGTGTCACGTATTATTGTCCCCCTCAACATCCACATCTATGATAATATTGGCGGATTGTCAACAAACTCTCCCACACAGTGTTGTTGTCATTGATTTGGTGTGTGTGTGTGTGTGTGTGTACATGCTTGCTTGCGTATGTGTATGTGTATGTGTATGTGTGTGTGTGTGTGTGTGTGTGTTTAGAACCCAGCCTCAATAATAAGCCTTAATTTAACAAAAGCTACCCCCTGTGGTGAGGGTGGGGTACAGTGTAGACACAGATGAAAGATGCTCTGTCCTACTTTGTTTGTGTTTTTTGTGTACATGTGTGTATTTGTGCCTGCCTGTATTTGTGTGCGTTGTGTGTGTGAGTGTGTGCGTGTACATGCGTGAATGTTTGCCTGCAAGTGAGTGTGTGTATTTGCCTGTACGGGTTTTCGCTTGAGTAGCTCAGCCAAGTAAAGTGTTGATTAGGACTCACATTGTGTGTCTCTGTAGCAATTAACCCGTACTCAAAATGGCTAATTAGTCTGTTTTACTCTCTCTCTCTCTCTCTCCTCTCTCACACACACACTCACTCGCTCTTGCTCTCATTCAGACTGGCAAGGACATCCAAGAGCTCAAGGCAAAAGAAATTGGCCACAAAAAAAACAGATACAGTTCCTGAAATCTTTGGTTGAATTTTATTTGTCATGTCATGACTCAAAGGAAGTACATTTTTAAGAAAGGAACATTCTCGGGTACTGAAGACTAGTTCAGGATTCCCATACTGTGAGTTACCTCTCTACCCTGTATGTTTTCTGCCACTGTTGCTATGGTTTTTGATGAATATCCCTAATGATAACGAAATGGCGGTCATCTAAGTCAGAAAATGAAACATTCTCCTCTGCTTTGAAATATCGAGAAAGCACAGAGCATTTTACCTACAATAAATATAATTAACTTCTTTGGCATTACATGACATACAGCTCTCTTTTAATCAAAGGTCAAATAGGGGGTGCTTATATTTGTCCTGTTTCATACATGTAACACGACTCATGATAAGACCAAGATGCAGACCCAGGAGGCAGACAGAATCTCAGATGTTTATTACAAAACAGGGGGCAGGCAAATGGCAGGTCAAGGGCAGGCAGGGGTCAGTAATCCAAGGCAGCGTCAAACACGGGCAGAACGGTAGGCAGACGCAGACAGAGTAGGCACAATAGTCAAAACTGGGAAGACTAGGTAACAGAACTAGAGATACTGAAAACACGTTGGTAAGAGTAGACAAGGCAAGATGAACTGGCAACAGACCGACAGCAAATGCAGGTATAAGTACACAGGGGATAATGGGGTAAAATTGGAGACACCTGGTGGGGGGTGGAAACAAGCACAAGACAGGTGAAACCTACCCAGGCACATACCTGGTTGACAGAGGTGCCGGCAGCGGGACTCATCGATGAGGGTTGGGTCCAGGATGTTCCTAGTGGGGACCCAGCACCTTTCTTCATAACCCTCCCAGTCAACCAGGTACTTGAATCCCCTGCCTCGATGTCGAACACTCAGGAGGCGCCTCACCGTGTCCACCGGTTGGCCACCGATGAGACGCGGGAGAGTGGTGGGCCTGTAAACAGGAGACAAAGGGCTGTGAGACATAGGTTTAATCCTAGACACATGAAAGTGGAATGTATACGGAGGGTGTGTGGCAACAGAAGACGATCAGCAAAGGGGCTAAGAATCTCTTTGGCTAAGGGCAACTAAGGAAGGGGAATGAAATGGGCGGCTTTGGAAAACCTATCCACCACCATAAGGATAGTGGTCTTGCCAACTGATGGGGGGGAGAAAAACATTTGTTGTACAAGGGCCAGGGTCTGACGGAAGCCAGGATGATAGGCAAGTCAAGAGGAATGAGTCCATTCCAGGACAGGGGAACCAAGAAGAGTCTGGGACAAACATCCGGTTAAGGCCACAGTAGTGGATACAGTAATCCAAGGCAGCGTTAATCAATGGCAGGAAGGCTCAGGGCAGGCAGAATGATCAGAACCGGGAAGACTGGAAAACATAAACTAGAGATACTGGAAAACGTGAAAACAAGCTGGTAAGACTTGAAAAGACAGGTACACAGGGGATAATGGGGGAAAATCGGAGACACCTGGTGGGGGGTGGAGACAAGCACAAGACAGGTGAAACAGATTAGGGTGTGACAACATGTACAAGTATGTAACCTGTACAAGTGTGTGGTGTGAAATGGAAATATGTGTCTAGCATATCCCACTCCCCCTGAGACACCCTCAGACAGGGGTAATGCCTCTTTATCAGTGAGTGGTATTTATGCTGAACTGTAAAAGGCCCTGAAAGAATTGTGGGAAAGGATATTAGTGATTATAGTTATTACGTACAGGCATGTAGGCTTTGTATGGTTATGATTATAGAACATTTAAGATTTTTTTTAAATTGCTGGGGGAAATATGGTCATAGATTTTTCAATGAATACTGTGAATTCAGAGGAGGCTGGTGGGAGGAGCTATAGGAGGACTGGCTCATTGTAATTGCTGGAATGTAGTGACTCCGTTCCATTGATTCCATTCCAGCCATTACAATGAGCCTGTCCGCCTATAGCTCCTCCCACCAGCCTCCTCCATGTGAATTGTAGGCCATTTCTGTCATACTGCAGTGTGACAAAGTCAACAAAGCTCCCAAGCTGCATGTCCTTACCTTGTGTGCTGAACTCCCAGACATTTTCAGTGGGTACATGTAAGCCTTGGTGCGGGTACTCACACACCTATCTCTCAATCAATCGTAGGCCTAAGAGTAACATTCATTAACTACATTTTACATTTACATCATTTAGCAGACGCTCTTCTCCAGAGCGCATACAGTTTCATAATGGTTCCCCATGGGAATGGAACCCACAACCCTGGCATTGCAAGTGCCATGCTCTACCAAGACTACTAACTTAAAATTGGCTCAACAAAATATCTGAAATTGAACAGCAAATCATATTCACCGATATGGCCTGACATCATAGCATGTCATTTTCCCTTCTTACTTTCCCAATCAACAGAATCTCAGTGGAAGTTTGAAGGGCATTCCATTCTGTAGTGCTATACAGCTGGAACAGGAGCTGGGAATGCGACGTCTTGATTTTAGTTGACAGGTTTCCTTCGCACAGCGGCTTGCTTTGCTTGTGAGCTGCAGTGGATCCCATGTTTATAGACCAGAGGTCTCTCTCCGAGCAGCTCAAGGACATTAGGTGGAGTTACAGCCGTTTATTCTGCTACACTGCTCCTCGATGGGTTCGCTGGAGAGAAAAGCAGTCGCTGTGCTAAAGAGAAATCCTTTCTGGGAATTGTGTGTTATACTATGATTGGTTAAACGTTATACTACTACGGTGTCAGAGACATTAAAGTTTGTCAACCAAATCAGGAGAGTTGTAAATCATATATATTAATATAGTACAGTAAAATATTGTATAATTAGACAGGATATAGCATATACAACCCATAATGATCCTTCCCTGTGCCATAAATAGAGCGTTTGACAAATACATTTAGAAATAATGGAGATAATAAATCAAAAATAGATAATGAAATAAAAGGGATCATATCAATGGAGCATCTCCGATTTGTTTAACTGGGTCGGCTACATCCAAACCAGGTCATTCATATTTACACGTTACCCGTGGAGGGAAACCACACGATTGTAAACGTCCTGGTGTTATCATTTCCTTTCAGCAGATACACAGGAGGTGTATCTCACACGGGGTGTGAAAATTAAACTTAGTTACATTTGATGGTGATGGTGAAGATGGTGCTGGGGGTTGATTCGTGACATACATTCATACATCTACCACTTTCAATTCGTGTTGGGTTAGCACTTTTCATTTATTGGGTATACCCGTGAGACAGTGTTGTTTATTGTCTCCGCGCGTCTCTTCGCTGCCATTTGTTTCCTACTGCATAATACAGGAGCTTTGTGTACGTTAAACACGTAGAGGGATGTGGTGAACTGAAAATCAATACAATCTCCTCCGGCTGTCACTACCTCCCTGTCTTCCTCCCGCTTTGACAGGTCTTTACCTGGCCCTGATTAGATCCCTTGGCATCCTAAGGGCAATGCTCGCTTGCATGATAATGTTGTCCACTTAGAATAGAGAACAGGGGCCTCAGGTGAAGAGAGAGTGAGAAAGAAAAAGGGAAAGAGAGAGACAACAACTTTGTCCTCTGTTAAGAACCTTTCAAATTATATTGTTGGATTGCTGCTTGCTTCCATCTTCTCTCTTTATCTGGAGTCACAGGAAGGGGCACGGCGTTATATTAATGGCATGATAATTACGGGTGACCCCATTAACCACAGGATAGTTCTATGGGAGAGAAGAGGAGCTCTACATGATTATGTCCTTGCTAAGGGTTTTCAATGCGCTCATTAACCAATCCTAAAACTCCTAAACTTTAATTCGTAATGAAAAGGAGGAAATTAACATGACATTTTAGGGGGATTTAATAAAGCATGTATTCCTCCACCTTTGACATAGCAATGCAAAATGTTTCCCCCAATCCTAATTTTTGTTCAGTATCAATATTAAAACCAACTTAGTGTTCAATAAATATATCGGTCTGCATGTACTCCTGCAATTGGAACGCTTAAATATCAGTTGGGTATACAAAATATACATTTTTATGAGATTCAGTGGAATATACAGTATGTCTGCCAAATATACATTTTTTTTTAAATGTCCTTAAAAATAAATGAGAATGCATAAGACCTTTTGGTCATGTGTGAATCCTTTCTTCTTAGAAAGTTGGTCTCATTATCACTTGTAACGTGTGACCATACCGTGAGTTTATTGACAGGGTCAGAGGCCTTACTCAGCACTCTGCGACCAGAATACCAATTGTATTAGACTATCCATAAACCAAGCAACAGCTGTAACCATGTGAACATGTAGCTTTCAATTACTGTGATAGAATGTAGAACTTAGAACATTAAACTGTTGAATGGAAGTCCTAGAACACAGGTATCAAACTCATTCCACGGAAGGCCAAGTGTCTGTGGGTTTCCACTCCTCCCTTGTACTTGATTGATGAATTAAGGTGACTAATTAGTAAGGAACACCCCACACCTGGTTGTTTAGGGCTTATTAACCGAAAGGAAAAAACTCAAACCTGCAGTAACTAGGCCCTCCATGGAATGAGTTTGACACCCCGGCCCTAGAAAATAATCGAATCCCCTAAATATAACAGAGTAGAATGGAACAACTGTAGCGAATGTAACGTGCGTGATACATTCTCTTATTTACAAAAGCCTATTTTACAGCAATAGAATTGGCCCTTTGAAATGAAAGAAAAGTATTCTCATCTCACAAACAGAGAGAGAAAGAGATGGAGAGAGAGAGATAGAGAGAGACAGAGAGACAGAGAGACAGAGCGAAAGAGAGAGCGAAAGAGAGAGCGAAAGAGAGAGAGCGAAAGAGAGAGAGAGAGACAGAGCGAAAGAGAGAGAGAGAGCGAAAGAGAGAGAGAGAGGCTGCTGTGTGTAGTATAGGCTGTGTGCAGCATAATCTTTAAGATCCCTAAGAGGATCGAAGCCAGGTAATTACAGATTTCTGATCCTGCAAATTGAAGTCAGTCACTGAGAGCACGGTCTATCAGATTTGATAAAAATATAGCAAATACGGTGTGAAAATAAGTGCCATATCATTCATTCACACCCAAGCCTCACACACAGAAAGGAGAGATTTGTTAGCCTGTAAGACCATGACAAATACTATTGTAATACCTGCAATTTTTGGCATTAGCCCTTCATCGGAACAATGAGGTATTCCAGTGTTCATACAGAATTATGAAGCTAATCCACTACAGGCATTTGACTACCACAGTAACCTACCAGAGTTGATGCTGAGTTTCTGTAAAGGAGCTGTCCCTTGCTGCGGAAGCCTACATTAAGCAAATGTTGAAGTGGCCAGAATTCTAAATGACACAAGAGGAATTTAAACACCTCTCGAGGCCAAAGATACATGGTTAACGTTAGCTAGGCTAGGGGTTAGGTTTAAGGTTAGGGTTCATTTTAGGAGTCAGGTTAAAGGGTTAAAAGACCAGTAACATAGGGCTGCTTGGAATCCGTGTAGCTGTTCAATAATGTTTGATCTGTGAGATAAGCCCTTAGACAGATGATCACTGACTGCCTTGCATTTGCTCAATGTCATGTCCATTTTACATTTGCGCAAAATGAACAGATATTGACATTTGAATGGAGAAAATAGTACAATAAATACCCATAACTTAATATTTGTATGGAGAGGATACTACAGTGAAGGTTTGAATTAATACGCTCTTCATTGTCTGTAATATGATTTTCAATATGTGAAAGAAACGCCTCAATTTAACACCAATACCCAGCAACAAGCATTGTCCACAGATTACACACCAGCAAGGGCAAAAAAAAATCATGTTTTTGAATTCCCGAAAGAGGCAGAGGAAAGATGACATTTTGTGTGGCCAGAGAGCTCCCTGTCATCCTGCATTATTAAAATGACCTCGCTGGAAGGAGTGACTGATTGAATTTGTTAGCCTGAGACAGAACCCTTTGCATTTTGTGAGTAACCCAATTTTCTGTTACATCTGCTAGGCCACTGAAAAGTTGTTCGCTGTGGTCTTGTCATCCTGAGATACAACATAAATCATAGCCGCCATTTTATCTCACTGTGGAAAGCGATAGGGCAAAAATAATCCCTGGCGACCCTTTTGTCATTCAGTATGTGCATTTTATGTGCACTTATACAGGTACTTGATTTTGATCACATCAGTATTGATTTGAATGTTTCCATCTCAATTAAACCTATATTAAGACACATTTGACTGATGTGTTAAATTCAATGGTTATTGTTTAAAGGGCTAAGCATAATCTGTTTTTTAAAAAACTGCTGTGTCTAAGAATCAAATGGGACACACAAAACAACAACAAGAGCTCATCTGATGAGTGACATTCTTGGTCTCAGACAAACCTAGTCTCAGAGCATTTCGTATTATTCAGTAAGGAAATCCGAAAACCCCAATTTAGAATGATATGTTACGTTTCTTATGGCATGTGTTAATTTGTGGATCCATTTCATATGATATGTTATGAATTGCAATTCCTATGATATGTTATGAATTGTAAATCATAAAATATGTTGTGAATTTGCAAAACATACAATATGTTATGAATTGGCAAGCGTATGATATGGTACTAATTCCAATTTGTTGTGGCTAACGTTAGCTAGGTGGCAAACGCTAACTTTAGCTGGCTGGCTAACGTTAGCTAGGCTAGGGGTTAGGGTTAGGGGTTAGGCTTAAGGTTAGAAGTTAGCTAAAAGGGTTAGGATTAGGGCTAGGGGCAGGGTTCGCTAACATGCCAAGTAGTTGCAAAGTAGCTAAAAAGTAGTAAGTCATTGAAAAGTTGCTAATCAGCTCAAATGCTAAAGTTGTCCATGATGAGATTCAAACAACATTTTCATTATACTGCCACCCATTCACCCAACCACCCTACTTTCAATTTTGCCATAAGTAACCTTCTATCTTATGTAACTTACCAAACGTAACATATCATACACTGAATAAAAATATAAACGCAACATGCAACAATTTCAAAGATTTTCCTGAGTTACAGTTCATTTAAGGAAATCAGTCAATTGAAATTAATTCATTAGGCCCTAATGTGATTACCATTTGCGTCATGCAGCGCGACACATCTCCTTCACATAGAGTTGATCAGGCTGTTGATCGTGGCCTGTGGAATGTTGTCGCACGCCTCTTCAATGGCTGTGCCAAGTTGCTAGATATTGGCAGGAACTGGAATACGCTGTCGTACACGTCGATCCAGAGCATCCCGAACATGCTTAATGGGTGACATGTCTGGTGAGTATGCAGGCCGTGGAAGAACTTTGACATTTTTAGCTTGTTTTGTACAGATTCTTGTGACAGGGGCCATGCATTATCATGCTGAAACCATGAGGTGATGGCAGCGGATGAATGACAGTGGCCCTCAAGATCACGGTATCTCTGTGCATACAAATTATCATCGTTAAAATGCAATTGTGTTCGTTTTCCGTAGCTTATGCCTGCCCATTCCATAACCTCACTGCCACCATGGGGCACTCTGGTCACAACATTGACATCAGAAAACCGCTCGTCCACACAACGCCATCTGCACGGTACAGTTGAAACCGGGAGTCATCTGTGAAGAGCACACTTCTCCAATGTCCCAGTGACCATCGAAGGTGAGCATTTGCCCACTGTAGTCGGTTACAACGCCAAACTGCAGTCAGGTCAAGACCCAGGTGACCCTGGTGAGGACGACAATCACGCAGATGAGCTTCCCTGAGACGGTTTCTGACAGATTGTGCAGAAACTCTTTGGTTGTGCACATTTTCATCAGCTGTCCGGGTGCCTGGTCTCAGACAATCCCGCAGGTGAAGAAGCACGGATGTGGAGGTCCTGGGCTGGCGTTGTTACACGTGGTATGCGGTTATAAGGCCGGCTGGACGTACTGCCAAATTCTCTAAAACAACGTTGGAGGCAGCTTATAGTAGAGAAATTAACATACAATTCTCTGGCAACAGCTCTGATGGACATTCCTACAGTCAGCATGCCAATTGCACGCTCCCTCAAAACTTGAGACATCTGTGACACTGTGTTGTGGGACAAAACTGCACATTTTAGGGTGGCCTTTGATTTTCCCCTGCACAAGGTGCACCTGTGTAATTATCTTGCTGTTTATTCAGCTTCTTGATATGTCACACATGTCAGGTGGATGGATTATTTTAGCAAAGGAGAACTGCTCACTAACAGGGATGTAAACAAATTTGTGCACCAAAAAATTTATAAATATGCTTTTTGTGTGTATGGAAAATTTGTGGGATCTTTTATTTCAGCTCATGAAAACATGCGTTTATAGTTTTATTCAGTACAATTAAGCGTCTCGGATTTGGTTTACTATGTTTAGTCTATGAGACCAGGCTGCTCAGACAGATATCCTCAAGAGCAGATGCAATTCTCCCGACAACTATAGAAATGCAAGAGCAAACCATAATAATACAGTCTATCTCTCTTTAACGGCTCACACATGTCTGCCATCCGCTAAGGCGAAAAGTTGGATCAGATCCATGACAGAGCTGCTTAGCACATAAGATGGCACTGCATCTGTGCTGTGAAGTCACTCACTTCCAATTATGTAATTATATTTCACCCCCCTGAAAAGACGTTTCTCATTCATTTTCTCCCTCTCTGTATCCGTCTGTCTTTCTCTCTCTCTCTCTCTTTCTCTCTCTCTCTCTCCGCATTTGCTATGTACACTATACATTATTTAATTGACTGGTATTAGTCGAATGTTGCTGTGATGTGACGGTAGGAAAGCGTTCTCTCAAGTAAAACATTGAGAGAAACGAGCTACATTAAGGAGGCACTGCTGTCTGTCCAGATGCCCAAAGTCCCAAATGGCACCATATTCCCACTCCTTTTGAACAAGACCCACAAGGCTCTCATCAAAAGTAGTGCACTGTATAGAGAATAGGATGCCACTTGGGATGCATCCTCAATCTCTCAATCTTTCAGCAAAATGTCCTGCAAAAAGTATTTGCTCAGCCTCACTACTTAATAACAAGCACATCAATGCAACAGGAAATCAGAAGCTACTGTGTAGCCATGATAGTATCCTTTCAGTAACAGTGCTGTGAATAACAAGCGAAACCCCTGAGCCAAGGCTCAAATATATTGTTTATACAGGAAATACAGTACTAGACACAAACAGGACATGTTTTATTCACTTGTGAGTGTACAGTCACACTACTGTATAGAAACGTACAGTGCTTTCGGAAAGTATTCAGACCCCTTGACTTTTTCCACATTACAGCCTTATTCTAAAATGGATTACATCGTATTTTTCCCCTCATCAATCTACACACAATGCCTCATAATGACAAATCCCCCAAAAAATATATTATTCAATTTTTGCAAATGTATGAACAAAAAAAAACGGAAATATGTAATTTACATAAGTATTCAGACCCTTGACTCAGTACTTTGTTGAAGCACCTTTGGCAGCGATTACAGCCTCGAATCTTCTTGGGTATGACATTACATGCTTGGCACACCTGTATTTGGGGAGTTTCTACCATTCTTCTCTGCAGATCCTCTCAAGCTCTGTCAGGTCGGATGGGGAGCGTCGCTGCACAGCTATTTTCAGGTCTCTCCAGAGATGTTAGATCGGGTTCAAGTCCGGGGTCTGGCTAGTTCACTCAAGGACATTCAGATACGTGTCTTGACTGTGTTCTTAGGGTTGTTGTCCTGTTGGAAGGTGAACCTTCACCCCCAGTCTAAGCGCTCTGGAGCAGGTTTTCATCTCTCTGTACTTTGCTCCGTTCATCTTTCCCTCGATCCTGACTAGTCTCCCAGTCCCTGCCGCTGAAAAGAATCCCCACAGCATGATGCTGCCACCACCATGCTTCGCCGTAGGGAGGGTGTCAGGTTTCCTCCAGACGTGACGCTTGGCATTCAGGCCAAAGAGTTCAATGTTGGTTTCAATCTTGGCCAGCTCTAGGAAGAGTCTAGGTGGTTCCATACTTCTTCCATTTAAGAATGATGGAGGCCACTGTGTTCTTGGGGACCTTCAAGGCTGCAGACATTTTTTGCTACCCTTCCCCAGATCTGTGCTTTGACACAATCCTGTCTCGGAGCTCTACGGACAATTCCTTCTACCTCATGGCTTGGTTTTTGCTGCTCTGACATGCACTGTCAACTGTGGGACTTTATATAGACAGGTGTGTGCTTTCCAAATCATGTCCAATCAATTTAATTTAATTTAACTCCAATCAAGTTGTAGAAACATCTCAAGGATGATCAATGGAAACAGGAAGCACCTGAACTCAAATTTGAGTCTCATCAAATGTTCTGAATGCTTATGTAAATAAGGTGTTTCTGTTTTTTATTTATAATACATTTTTGAAAATGTCTAATAACCTGTTTTTGCTTTGTCATTATGGGCTAGTGTGTGTAGATTGATGAGCAAAACAATTAATGTAATACATTTTAGAATAAGGCTGTCATGTAACAAAATGTGGAAAAAGTCAAGGGGTCTGAATACTTTCAGAATGCACTGTATAATGGTGAATGACGGCAAACCAACGAGAGAACGTAAAAGCCTATAGGTATTTTGATATCACTTGGATTGACAGCACATCCAGTCACATCAACGTCTACATCAGTGTAGTGCATTCTGTGTTACTCAGAGGCCTGTCATCTAGGAAGACAACAACAGACAAGCTGGAAGGCCTCAATGAGACAGACAAAGCTATCAGGGTGCGTCATTAGTTTGCAGTGCTGCAGATTTTAAAATTAAGACAACATACCAGTCAGAAACACATGCGATTGCCAATGAAAAATCTTGCACACCCACGCACCATGCACATGCCTGCGCACGCACGTCCACACATACACACACATACACACACTTGCACATGCACACGCACACACACGCACACACACACACACACACACACACACACACACACACACACACACACACACACACACACACACACACACACACGCACACCCACACACACACACATACACACATATACACAGACACCTGATGTACTACTATCTGAGTCATCAAACAGCAGGCAGTCCGCTGATGGTTATTTTGTGGGGGTGTGAGTGTGTTTGTTATGACATAAGCTGCACTGATAGAATACAGAAAATCATTTACATAAGGAAAGACATTGGTAACACTTTACTTGACACCCAGCGTCATAACACGTTATGACACAGTCTTAACCATGTCATAACAGCTGACATAACTTGTGATAACCAATTATAATATGGTCATGACACTGTCATGACACATATACTTAGACCTGTTGTTACAGATATTGTGTTATTTTATGACTGGTTATGACACCTACAAAAGAGTGTCAAAACCCATATAACCTACCACACAAGGCAAAACATTCCATTACACCATAGCCTACGTGTCAATAGTATGTAAATTGACCATATTAAATTATCTTTGTAATTGTGCACATATTGATGTTAGACATGGACCTACCCCAATGCTCTGTTGCTGATGACTGGGATGAATGCACGAGCAGATTTCAGCAGCAGGACAAGACATCCTCTTTTTGACTGATGACTGATATGAGGGCATGTACGTGAAAGGCCTATCTGGCATTAAGATGGTCATAATGCTTCTTGACAGCTTCATAAAGTGTATTTTCTTAGTCCAAGTAAAGTGACACAGGATGGTCAAAATACTTCATGACAGTGTCAGAACAAAGAAAAGGAACTTGGCAGGAAAAAAACTAAATTGAATAAATGTGGGTTTTGAAACTCTTATGTAGGTGTCATAACCAGCCATAAAACAGTGCAATATGTCACAACAGGTGTAAATATATGTCATGACAATGTTATGACCATATTATGAAAGGTTATGACAAGTTATGTCGGTTCCATTGACATATTATGACATGGTCATGACAGTGTCATAATGTGTCATGACACTAAGTGTCAAGTAAAGTTATACCGAGAAATTAATTCTCTCTCTCTCTCTCTCTCTCTCTCTCTCAATTCAATTCAATTCAATTCAAGGGGCTTTATTGGCATGGGAAACATGTGTTAACATTGCCAAAGCAAGTGAGGTAGGTAATATACAAAAGTCAAAAAACAATAAAAATGAACAGTAAACATTACACATACAGAAGTTTCAAAACAATAAAGACATTACAAATGTCATATTATATATATGCAGTGTTGTAACAATGTACAAATGGTTAAAGCACACAAGTTAAAATAAATAAACATAAATATGGGTTGTATTTACAGTGGTGTTTGTTCTTCACTGGTTGCCCTTTTCTTGTGGCAACAGGTCACAAATCTTGCTGCTGTGATGGCACACTGTGGAATTTCACCCAGTAGATATGGGAGTTTATCAAAATTGGATTTGTTTTCGAATTCTTTGTGGATCTGTGTAATCTGAGGGAAATATGTCTCTCTAATATGGTCATACATTGGGCAGGAGGTTAGGAAGTGCAGCTCAGTTTCCACCTCATTTTGTGGGCAGTGTGCACATAGCCTGTCTTCTCTTGAGAGCCATGTCTGCCTACGGCGGCCTTTCTCAATAGCAAGGCTATGCTCACTGAGTCTGTACATAGTCAAAGCTTTCCTTAAGTTTGGGTCAGTCACAGTGGTCAGGTATTCTGCCACTGTGTACTCTCTGTTTAGGGCCAAATAGCATTCTAGTTTGCTCTGTTTTTTTGTTAATTCTTTCCAATGTGTCAAGTAATTATCTTTTTGTTTTCTCATGATTTGGTTGGGTCTAATTGTGCTGTTGTCCTGGGGCTCTGTGGGGTGTGTTTGTGTTTGTGAACAGAGCCCTAGGACCAGCTTGCTTAGGGGACTCTTCTCCAGGTTCATCTCTCTGTAGGTGATGGCTTTGTTATGGAAGGTTTGGGAATCGCTTCCTTTTAGGTGGTTGTAGAATTTAACGGCTCTTTTCTGGATTTTGATAATTAGTGGGTATCGGCCTAATTCTGCTCTGCATGCATTATTTGGTGTTCTACGTTGTACACGGAGGATATTTTTGCAGAATTCTGCATGCAGAGTCTCAATTTGGTGTTTGTCCCATTTTGTGAAATCTTGGTTGGTGAGCGGACCCCAGACCTCACAACCATAAAGGGCAATGGGCTCTATGACTGATTCAAGTATTTTTAGCCAGATCCTAATTGGTATGTTGAAATTTATGTTCCTTTTGATGGCATAGAAGGCCCTTCTTGCCTTGTCTCTCAGATCGTTCACAGCTTTGTGGAAGTTACCTGTGGTGCTGATGTTTAGGCCGAGGTATGTATAGTTTTTTGTGTGCTCTAGGGCAACGGTGTCTAGATGGAATTTGTGGTCCTGGTGACTGGACCTTTTTTGGAACACCATTATTTTGGTCTTACTGAGATTTACTGTCAGGGCCCAGGTCTGACAGAATCTCTCTCTCTCTCTCTCTCTCTCTCTCTCTCTCTCTCTCTCTCTCTCTCTCTCTCTCTCTCTCTCTCTCTCTCTCTCTCTCTCTCTCTCTCTCTCTCTCTCTCTCTCTCTCTCTCTCTCTCTCTCTCTCTCTCTCTCTCTCTCTCTCTCTCTCTCTCTCTCTCTCTCTCTCTCTCTCTCTCTCTCTCTCTCTCTCTCTCTCTCTCTCTCTCTCTCTCTCTCTCTCTCTCTCTCTCTCTCTCTCTCTCTCTCTCTCTCTCTCTCTCTCTCTCTCTCTCTCTCTCTCTCTCTCTCTCTCTCTCTCTCTCTCTCTCTCTCTCTCTCTCTCTCTCTCTCTCTCTCTCTCTCTCTCTCTCTCTCTCTCTCTCATCATAAATTGAACTTGCATTTAATTATTTGAAACTGAACTGAATTAATATTGCATTAAGTTTTCAAATAAAATGTACATTTAATTGAATATTTAAATGTAATATTTATATATTTAGTGTGTATTTAAAGTGTATCAACCTTTTATATTTTCAACCTCTCAGTTGCATTCAGATTCAGTTTTCAAATTCACTTCTCCGAATTCAGATTCAAAACCAGAGACAACATCCTGGTAAAATTAAGCTTCTGGTGGTGTCTGAAGCTAATGTAGCATGTTAATTTTTTTTCTTCCTATTAATTTGGCTCTAGTGTTTGCACCATTATGGCTATAAGATTTGATGTGTTTACCCCATTCCTGAAAGCTAAGACTCTGGAACACAGACATGCCTTCTGTTCCCCGCTAAGATGATCACAGGCCACGCAGGACAGGTTGGAAGGGAGTGTCACAAAAAAAACGTACATAGCCTTTCCACTCCCTATTTAATATAGGGAACCAGGTCTCCGAACCAGGTCTCCTGTATGTCACACGATTGTGTTAGCCCACTTAGCTAAAGCCTAGAAGGATAAGTTCAGGAAGTTCATGTAAAGGACGACATGCTGCTTGATTATCGAGTAACGCTTCCCCCTGATTCAGCTCATATCGGGCCTCGAACTCAGGACATCTGCCTCGCGAACACACGGCTGACCGCCCTCCTGAAGAGATCCAACCCACCGCGCTGTTGAGGGGCGACACTTCAGGCTGATGAGTGAGTTTCACAGATCCCATCTTCTACATTCACCCCCCAGACTCCCTCCACAGTAGCTCCAGTGGTTGATCTGAGCGCAATTGTAGATCTGAGTCCAGCAGCAACATTGTAAAGGACATCACACTGCCTGCTTATAAAGTACCGCTCCCCCTGCTTCAGCTCAAACAGAGACTCAAACTCAGGACTTCTGCCTTGAAAACACATGTGACTGCCCTCCTGAAGTATTCCAACGCATCGTGCTATTTAAAATGACCTTGTGCAATTGCGTAAGGGGGGACACTTCAGTATAAGGAGTGAGTTTCACAGATCCCCATCTGCTACATTAATAAAAGTCCTCAAGATCCAGCAAAGTTACTCATCAAAAGAGCGCTGTTTGGTGATACATGCTTATGTGATGAGCAACCGGAAGACATAAATTCAAGTCTCCGGCAAGGGTAGTCATTATAAGGGTAACATGTTGTAAGGGACATTTTTATGTTTGTGCTATTCTTAGAACTAATAATATTCTTACAACTCATTTCTGTGTTATATTCATGTGCCAGACTTATTATGGACCGAGTGTTTAAATAATAATGTTTAAATAATGTTTAAATAATAAACATTTCATAAATATTGAAGAATATCCAACAGAGATTGGTAATAAAAATATTGAGTAACTTTTTGAAGGTATACTAAAATGAAAACAATGCCTTACAATATGGAGACAGCTATCGTTTTTGCTTTGTGTTGTTTTAAACCTTGCAGTAGGGACAAATGTGGTTTGAGAGTGATCTGTGTGTATTAGGAGTATTGATTGAGAATGTTTTTTTTCCTACTGGAAAGAGTAGAAGGGCTTTAGCTGAAGGAAACAGATTATGGAGACTAGTGAATGTAACAAAGTGAATGATAATTGGCTTTCAGATAACAATCTAATAATACAATATCTTAGACATTTGAAGGAGTACGACAGAGGGATTGAGCATTGGGACTGATATTAAATTAGAGGCTGCTCACTCTTCAAGGCCTGGTCCACTGCTCTCTTGTTTATGTCATCTGTTGTTTGGATTAGAGATAACCTTCCTGTGGAACAATAGATAGCCGCCAGTACACACTGAACTCAAACAGGCTGTGAGAGACACAGTGGGGAAATGTGGGACAGTTTGTACAGAATTGTATGTCAATGCAAAATGTCAAAAAGTTTAAGATTACAAGTGTTTACTTTAGAAGGTGCCCAATTCAGCTATACGGGTGTAACGTCCTGACCAGAGTTATTATGTGTTTTGCTTGTTTAGTGTTGGTCAGGACGTGAGCTGGGTGGAAATTCTATGTTGTGTGTCTAGTTTGTCTGTTTCTATGTCCAGCCTAATATGGTTCTCAATCAGAGGCAGATGGTAATCGTTGTCCCTGATTGAGAATCATATATAGGAGGCTTGTTTTGTGTTGGGATTTTGTGGGTGTTTGTTTCCTGTCTCTGTGATTGTCTGCACCAGATAGGTCTGTCTCGGTTTTTGCACATTTGTTATTTTGTATTGTTGTTTGTAGTGTTTCACTTGTTCTTTATTAAACATGTTTAACACTAGCTGCGCTGCACTTTGGTACTCTCCTTCACCCCTGGAAGAAAACCGTTACAACGGGACACAGTATCATCTGATATGTCTGAAGTATAAATGTGTCTGAAGTATAATTCTGTATATGCATGGGTTTATTGAGACTTCCTGCCCCAGATGCAGCAAACTCGATAAATGATCTAGATTTTTTAGGACTGATTAAAGTGTAGCATAGTGAAAACTAAGTACATGTTTATTTTCTTTCTTCCAGGACTGATGGAATGTCCGCTATCAATTTTTTTTCATGTTTATCAATGATTATGTATCTCTCCCTTTGAAAGTCTTCCTGAGGCCAGGCCTTGGGAGAGCAGCACCACTTCTACCGTGAGACCTGAGTCCGAGCCAGCAACCTGTGAGCATGAAGAGAGATCCAGTCCAAACTTCTATCATGCTGCTGGTGTACTGGTAGGAAAATGGGCAAAGAACATTGGTGGCTCAGGTGAGAGACATTATCAAGGGCCATCCACTTTGAACGTTTGCAATTAAAAGGATGAACTGATACACTATCTGAAGAAGAACATAAAGAAACGAGAGGAAGGATGAGTGCCGGGAACCGAGGGGGGTGGTCAACCATGCCCGTAATTGATTTAGGCTTGTTCAAAATGGTTTATTTGGGGTATCTTGTTTATTTGGGGTAACAGGTTGATTGTGGAGGTCTGCACACTACAAGATCTAGTAATTTAGACTAAGAATGCATTGAAATACCAATCTGTAATTACCACAGGTGATAAGAAAAGTGAAGGTCTTAAATTAAAGTGATAGAACCAACATGAAGCATTAAGGACTCTGATTCTAAATTTGGGTTGGATCCTTTATCAATAGATATAATTATGATTTGGAAAGGCGAGGCTTCTAGAGACAGAGCTGTGACCTAAAAACGTGAGGAGACACTAGATTGGAGCTTAGGTCCGAGTGCAGTGTCACCATTGTAAAGGACATCACACTGCCTGCTTAGAGAGTATCGCTCCCCCTGCTTTAGCTCAAACGGAGACTCAAACTCATGACTTCGGCCTTGAAAACACACGTGACTGCCCTCCTGAAGTATTCCAACGCATCGTGCTTAACATCTTAGGGATAGCCTCTTTTTTTCAATTTTCGCCTAAAATGATATACCAATCAAACTGCCTGTAGCTCAGGCCCTGAAGCAAGGATATGCATATTCTTGGTACCATTTCAAAGGAACCACTTTGAAGTTTGTGGAAATGTGAATTTAATGTAGGAGAATTTAACACAATAGATCTGGTAGAAGAAAATACAAAGAAGAAAACAACCCGTTTTTTTTCTACCACCATCTTTGAAATGCAACGGAAAGATCCCAGTTCTGTTCATCACTCTGCTTGTAACTCCGATGGTGTCCACACGATGACAGCAGTATATGTGCAAAGTGTCAGATGGATAACTTGAAGTATGAGTGAACTACATGACATTTAGTGTGAAGTCACCCAGGTACATTTGGGCAAATCGTGAAGGAGACATTTGCATTCATATTACATTTGTCTACAAGAATATCGTCAAATCTGTATACTTGGACTTTGATTTAGCTTTTACAGTATTAGTAGCCATATTATAAGTTCAACATTTGCAAAACAACCAGTTTTCATAACTTCATAACTCTGAATATTCGTTTAATTTTTGTCCAAAAGGAAAGGCATGCTGTCGCACAAGGTTAGTAGATGAATTTTATGACAGATACAGGGTTTCCAGGAGCTCGCGTAAAGCCCAGCTCATTGGCTATTTAGCTAGCTTTGTTTGACCCTGATTGGTGCTTATTTGACAAAGTTAGAGTTGTTCAAGTGAAGACCGCCCGTGTCATCGGCGTGCCATGAAGGCGTTGCTCTCTGACAAAATGTTGTGTCCTATAGGATATACTGCACGCCTAATGATATAGTGAAGTCTGGTTACGTTCTAGGATCTCTGAGGAATAAATATGAACGTGATTTGACTGGTTGAAACAACGTTTAGGGTTAGATTTTCACAGATTCCTTTCTTTGCAAATTGAACGAGTGGAAATAGAAAATCAATCGCGCATGCTATATGGACCTTTTTAGGATATGAAAAAGGATTTTATCTAATAAAATGAAACTTTATGTTATCTCTGGGACCCTTTGGATGAGAAATCAGAGCAAGATTTCAGAATGCACGTACACATTTCACCTTCAGAGGTGAATTTATCAAATGTATCGCGGTGAAAAAAGTGTTTTGTTGTTAGGAGCTCTCCTCAAACAATGGCATGGCATTTTTTCGCAGCAATAGCTACTGTAAATTGTACAGTGCAGTTATATTAACAAGAATTTAAGCTTTCAGAAGATATAAGACACTTATATTGTCACGACTTCCGCCTGAAGTCGGCCCTTCTCCTTGTTCGGGTGGTGTTCGGCGGTCGACGTCACCGGCTTTCTAGTCACCACCGATCCATTTTTCAGTTTCATTTTGTTTTGTCTGTATTACACACACCTGGTTTCAATTCCCCTATCATGTTCCCTATTTAACCCTCTGGCATTCATTTCTGTTCTGTCCGTGATTGTTTGTGTCATTAGTGGTTGTTGTTAGTGCTTGTGTGTTTGTTATATTCCCATTTGAGGAATTTTTGCCTATATTTTGAGTAAACGCCGTTATTTGGCTCAACACCTGTGTCCTGCGCTTGACTCCGCTACATCTCTGCACACAACCCTGACAGAATCACGGACCTGTTCAAATGGAGTCAGCAGGTGCAGCCAGCCCTTCTCTCCCAGTAGAGGAGAAAGTCCAACAGCACACGACCATATTACACAGTCTAGGGACAGCCATGGATCGCGTGCTGCAAACAATGGACAGATGGGAGAGAGGAGGACTCCCGGTCCATCATACCCCAACCTACACCGATGTCCACCCCTCCATCGTCAGGACCCAGTGGGATTCGGCTCTCGCTCCCATGAGCGTATGACGGAACAGCAGCCGGGTGCCAGGGGTTCCTACTACAGCTGGAGCTCTACCTGGCGGCTGTTCATCCGTCCCCTTCGGGACGCGAGAGGGTGGGCGCCCTCATCTCCTGCCTGACTGGTAAAGCCCTGGAGTGGGCCAACGCCATCTGGGGAAGGGAGGGCCTAACTCTGGATGACTATGAGGACTTCTCTCGCCGCTTCCGGGCAGTCTTTGATCATCCACCTGAAGGGAGAGCGGCAGGAGAGCGATTGTTCCATCTGAGACAGGGGATGAGGAGAGACAAGAATTCACACTGGACTTCCGAACTCTGGCAGCTGGTGCGGGATGGAATGAGCGGGCCCTGATCGATCACTACAGGTGTAGTTTATGAGAGGACGTTCGTAGGGAGCTAGCCTGCAGGGACACCACTCTCAACCTGGACCAGCTGGTGGATTTATCTATCCGGCTGGATAACCTGTTGGCCTCCCGCGGACGTCTAGATCGGGGTCCGCCCGTTCCATTACCCAGCACCTTGGATCCAACACCTATGGAGTTAGGAGGGGCTGCTAGGAGGGAGACCGGAGGGGGGACCATTCCCTGCACCAACTGTGGCCGCAGAGGGCACACTGCTGGTCGGTGCTGGGGTGTTTCTCCTGGAAGTCGAGGTAGCAGGCGGAGCACTGGTGGGTCATCCCAGGTGAGTAGACACACAACTCACCCAGAGCCCTCTGTTGCACACATGTGGTTACCCATAGAATTTCCTGAGTTTTCCCCGCATCCCCAGCATAAGGCGCTAGTAGATTCAGGCGCAGCTGGGAACTTTATTGACCGCTCTTTGGCACATAGATTAGGGATCCCTATTGTTCCTGTTGATGTTCCCTTCCCTGTACATGCCTTAGATAGTCGTCCTTTGGGGTCGGTGCTGATTGGGGAGGTCACAGCGCCCATTGCTATGAGAACGCGGGGGGATCACGAGGAGAGAATTAGTCTCTTCTTGATCGACTCTCCTGCGTTTCCTGTTGTGTTGGGTCTTCCCTGGTTGGCCTCTCATGATCCGATTATTTCGTGGCAACAGAGGGCTCTCAAGGGATGGTCCTGTCAATGTTCAGGGAGGTGTGTAGGTGTTTCCTTAGGTGCCACTACGGTGGAAAGTCCAAACCAGGTTTCCACCATGCACATTCCCCCAGAATATGCCGATTTGGCACTCGCCTTCTGTAAAAAGAAGGCGACTCAATTACCACCCCATCGACCGGGGGATTGTGCGATAGATCTCTTGGTAGACGCTGCACTTCCCAGGAGTCACGTGTATCCTCTGTCACAGGAGGAGACGGTGGCTATGGAGACATATGTCACCGAATCTCTGGGACAGGGATACATTCGGCCTTCCATCTCACCTGTCTCCTCAAGTTTATTTTTTGTGAAGAAGAAGGATGGAGGGTTGCGCCCGTGTATTGATTATCGAGGTTTAAATAAGATCACGGTAAAATACAGTTACCCGCTACCACTCATAGCCAGTATGACCGAGTCATTACACGGGGCACGCTTCTTCACGAAATTGGACCTCAGGAGCGCTTACAACCTGGTGCGTATCAAGGGGGGAGATGAGTGGAAGACAGCATTTAGCACCACTTCTGGGCATTATGAGTACCTCGTCATGCCGTACAGGTTAATGAATGCTCCATCAGTCTTCCAATCCTTTGTAGATGAGATTTTCAGGGACCTGCACAGGCAGGGTGTAGTGGTGTATATAGATGACATTCTAATATACTCCGCTACATGCGCCGAGCATGTGTCCCTGGTACGCAGGGTGCTTGGTCAACTGTTGGAGCATGACCTGTACGTCAAGGCTGAGAAATGTCTGTTCTTCCAACAGTCCATCTCCTTCCTAGGTTACCGCTTTTCAGCGTCAGGGGTAGAGATGGAGAATGACCGCATTTCAGCCGTGCGTAATTGGCCAACTCCAACCACGGTAAAGGAGGTGCAGCGGTTTTTAGGGTTTGCCAACTACTACCGGAGATTTATCTGAGGTTTTGGTCAGGTAGCGGCTCCCATTACCTCACTGCTGAAGGGGGGACCGGTGCGACTGCAGTGGACAGCTGGGGCGGACAGGGCTTTTGGTCACCTGAAGGCTCTGTTTACCTCGGCTCCCGTGCTGGCTCATCCTGATCCTTCCTTAGCATTCATAGTTGAGGTGGACGCGTCCGAGGCAGGGATAGGGGCTGTGCTGTCTCAGCGCTCGGGTACGCCACTAAAGCCCCTGTGCATTCTTTTCGAAGAAGCTCAGCCCGGCGGAGCGAAACTATGATGTGGGGGACCGGGAGTTTCTGGCTGTTGTCATGGCTCTGAAAGCGTGGAGACATTGGCTTGAGGGGGCTAGACACCCTTTTCTCATTTGGACTGACCACCGCAATCTGGAGTACATCTGGGCGGCGAGGAGAATGAACCCTCGCCAGGCAAGGTGGGCCATGTTTTTCACCCGTTTTGATTTCACCCTTTCCTACAAACCAGGTTCCCAGACCGTTAAGGCAGACGCACTGTCCCGGCTGTATGATACAGAGGAGCGGTCCACAGATCCTACTCCCATAATTCCAGCCTCTCGCCTGGTGGCACCGGTGGTGTGGGAGGTGGACGCGGACATCGAACGGGCGTCACGTGCAGAGCCCACTCCACCTGACTGTCCAGCTGGGCGTCTGTACGTTCCGTTTGATGTCCGCGATCATTTGATCTGTTGGGCTCACACGTCACCCTCCTCTGGTCATCCTGGTATCGGTCGGACGGTGCGCTGCCTTGCTGGGAAGTACTGGTGGCCCACTTTAGCTAAGGACGTGAGGGTTTATGTTTCCTCCTGTTCGGTATGCGCACAGTGCAAGGCACCTAGACATCTGACGGATCTTCCCCCATCGACGGGGGTAACACCACGATCCTGGTCGTTGTGGATCGGTTTTCTAAGTCCTGCCGTGTCCTTCCTTTACCCGGTCTCCCTACGGCTCTACAAACTGCGGAGGCCCTGTTCACCCATGTATTCCGGCACTACGGGGTGCCTGAGGATATAGTTTCTGATCGGAGTCCCCAATTTACGTCTAGAGTCTGGAGGGCGTTTATGGAACGCCTGGGGATCTCGGTCAGCCTTACCTCAGGTTTCCACCCCGAGAGCAACGGGCAGGTGGAAAGAGTCAACCAGGATGTGGGTAGGTTTCTGAGGTCTTATTGCCAGGACCGGCCGGGGGAGTGGGCGGTTTACATCCCCTGGGCGGAGATGGCCCAAAACTCCCTCCGCCACTCCTCTACCAACCTATCACCGTTTCAGTGTGTGCTGGGTTATCAGCCGGTCCTGGCACCATGGCATCAGAGCCAGATTGAGGCTCCTGCGGTGGATGAACGGTTTTGGCACTCAGAGGAGACATGGGACGCTGCCCATGTGCGGCTACAACGGGCCATCAGGAGGCAAAAGGCGAGTGCCGACCGCCACCGCAGTGAGGCCCCGGTGTATGCACCGGGGGATCGGGTCTGGGTCTCGACCCGAAACCTGCCCCTTCACCTGCCCTGCCGGAAGCTGGGTCCGCGGTTTGTGGGGCCATTCAAAGTCCTGAGGAGACTGAACGAGGTTTGTTATAGGTTACAACTTCCCCCTGATTATCACATTAACCCCTCGTTCCATGTGTCTCCTCAGGCCGGTGGTGGCTGGTCCGCTCCAGCAGTCTGAGGTGCGGGAGGTTCCTCCGCCCCCTCTTGACATCGAGGGGGTCCCGGCGTATATCGTAAGAGCCATCATGAACTCAAGGCGTCGGGCGAGGGGCCTTCAGTACCTCGTGGAGTGGGAGGGGTACGGCCCGGAGGAGAGATGCTGGGTACCGGTGGAGGACATTCTAGATCCGTCAATGTTACAAGAGTTTCACCGTCTCCACCCGGATCGCCCTGCACCTCGCCCTCCGGGTCGTCCCTGAGGCAAGTCAAGGGGGGGGTACTGTCACGACTTCCGCCGAAGTCGGCCCTTCTCCTTGTTCGGGTGGTGTTCGGCGGTCGACGTCACCGGCTTTCTAGTCACCACCGATCCATTTTTCAGTTTCATTTTGTTTTGTCTGTATTACACACACCTGGTTTCAATTCCCCTATCATGTTCCCTATTTAACCCTCTGGCATTCATTTCTGTTCTGTCCATGATTGTTTGTGTCGTTAGTGCTTGTTGTTAGTGCTTGTGTGTTTGTTATATTCCCATTTGAGGAATTTTTGCCTATATTTTGAGTAAACGCCGTTATTTGGCTCAACACCTCTGTCCTGCGCTTGACTCCGCTACATGTCTGCACACAACCCTGACATATATGTACCGACATTTGTTGTTTCTCTAAAATCTGCGATCGTGACACAAGGTGCTGCATGATTTACAACTGTCCTGTTGACGGGACGTCTATTGCGTAAGGGGGGACGCTTCAGTATAAGGAGTGAGTTTCACAGATCCCCATCTGCTACATTAATAAAAGTCCTCAAGATCCAGCAAGGTTACTCATCAAAAGAGCGCTGTTTGGTGATACATGCTTATGTGATGAGCAACCGGAAGACATAGTTTCAAGTCTCCGGCAAGGGTAGTCATTAGGGTAACATGTTGTAAGGGACATTTTTATGTTTGTGCTATTCTTAGAACTAATAATATTCTTACAACTGATTTCTGTGTTATATTCATGTGCCAGACTTATTATGGACCGAGTGCAACATCTACTGTGGATGAGACAGTGCCAACTCAGTTAATACATATTGATCCCTCCAAAGCATTACATATGAATCTTCAAATAATAAACATTTCATAAATATTGAAGAATATCCAACAGAGATTGGTGATAAAAATAGAGTAACTTTTTGAAGGTATACTAAAATGAAAACAATGCCTTACAATACGGAGACAGCTATCATTTTTGCTTTGTTTTGTTTTAAACCTTGCAGTAGGTAAAAAAGACACATGTGGTTTGAGAGTGATCTGTGTGTATTAGGAGTATTGATTGAGAATGTTTTTTTTCCTACTGGAAAGAGTAGAAGGGTTTTAGTTGAAGGAAACAGATTATGGAGACTAGTGAATGTAACAAAGTGAATGATAATTGGCTTTCAGATAACAATCTGATAATACAATATCTTAGACATTTGAAGGAGTACGACAGAGGGATTGAGCATTGGGACTGATATTAAATTAGAGGCTGCTCACTCTTCAAGGCCTGGTCCACTGCTCTCTTGTTTATGTCATCTGTTTGGATTAGAGATAACCTTCCTGTGGAACAATAGATAGCCGCCAGTACACACTGAATTCAAACAGGCTGTGAGAGACACAGTGGGGAAATGTGGGACAGTTTGTACAGAATTGTATGTCAGTGCAACAGGTCCAAAATATTAAGATTACAAGTGTTTACTTTAGAAGGTGCCCAATTCAGTTTACGGTGCACCGTATAGCTAGAGGAGAGACACAAGATTGTAACTTGCGCTAACCTTGCAACAATCTCATTCTTAGCAAGTTTGGTGTGAAACTGTTATAACGTGCTCTCTTTCTCTTCCCTGTGAAATGTTATTAACATGCTGTAAGGCGATGTGCCTCTCTGGCTGTGCCTCTCTGGCTGATAGACTTCAGCAGCTATCTTGTTTTCTACTCCTCCAGAGGATGGTGAAAGTTAGATTGAAGGTTGTTCTCTTTTAACAAATTGAGGGTAAGATCGTCTAAACCCTTAACCTGTTTACATTATGTGGAACACTGAGCTGATGAGCAAGCACCAACCTTTTGAAGGTCTTAGCAGAATTGTTAAACATCTGGGTTTTCTATTTTGACTAGGTGGATGTCCCAGGGACAGTTAGTGAAAACATAGGTCAATGCATCCCGAGAAATATGGAAACAACGGTTAACATCGAGAGATTTATTCACCTCTGAATCTACAGATCCGTTGCGTATTTTTGATACTCACTCCCATTAATAAAGTATAACCTTTACAATGATTAAAGTATTACCATACTAAGTGGATTGTAAAACCCAGAATGAAGGGTTATAAATGATGAAGTGTCTGGTTTTTTCTGTGTTGATTTACTTTACTTGAATGGAGTATAGAATATTTTGATATAGAAGCTAAAATCTAAATGCTTACATTAAAATTGAATGACTATTATCAAACAGAGTGATAAGAGCAGGGAATGTAAGGGAAATATTAATGTTTGTTCTATTCTTATAACTAATAATATTCTATAAACCAATTTCTGTGTTCATGCAAGTGGCTGACTGTACAAATCACACTTATCAGTAGCTGCAATTTTGCAGTACGCCCAGACCGTGTTTTGAGAACGAATGACCGTGTTTTGAGAACAAACTAAAGATATATCAGTTTCAAGGTCTCAGCTAAGAGAGGAGAAGCCTCGTGAGGTGTTGATCTGTCACATGTTATGAAACAGTATTGGTCGGTCAAATGAATGAAACAAAAAGGTAATGCTGAATTAATTATGCTAAATCATACAAATATAACCTGTCTGTGTATAGCCATATTTTATTTATTGATTTATTTTTATTTCACCTTTATTTAACCAGGTAGGCTAGTTGAGAACAAGTTCTCATTTACAACTGCGACCTGGCCAAGATAAAGCAAAGCAGTTCGACACATACAACAACACAGAGTTACACATGGAATAAACAAACATACAGTCAATAATACAGTGGAAAAAGTCTATATACAGTGTATGCAAATTAGGTAGGATAAGGGAGGTAAGACAATAAATAGGCCATGGTGGTGAAATAATTACAATATAGCAATTAAACACTGGAATGGTAGATGTATAAGACAACTGTTGGGACTGCACCGGCAGAGTTTTCTGACAGACATGTGTACTATGGCGCATTGAGTTGGTTGGAACCTCTCTAGTGTGCTGACAAATAAACAATGATTCATTTAAGATTGACTCTCAGTGTCCCTGTGTAAGAATTTCCACAACAATGTGATTGACTGGGTTAAGACTGTGTTAGCCTGCTGATCTAAAGCCTAGGCATTGGTCCTGTGACTTGGATGGGTCTCTTCAAGGAGGAGGTCAAAGGGGAGTGAAATGTAAAACAGGTGGTTCGGTGACCTCACTCGCGTGATGAGTTACTTGTCTGAGACCTGAAAAGTTGCATTGTCTGGCGAACAGGAGACCTGGGTTAGAACCCCATCACTCAAACTAACACTTGTCTTCAGGTCTCAGGTATAGTTGCCCATGATATGGGCTGCACAGATCCTTCTGCTTCTGTTTGCCACAGAAAGTCATGTTGTAGGCCTGATTTCGAATCCAGTCAGTTATATATGGTGCAGTGGTCTCAGAGTATGAGGTCAAAAAGTGGTGAAATGTGGCCCGAGGTGGTTCGATGAACCACAATCTTTTATTAGTAACTTTGCTGGACACTTGAAGACTTGTGTTAATTCCCTGAGCTCCTCCCCATGGGCTTTAGCTAAGTGTGCTAACAGTCTTGTGGCATGCAGGAGACCTGGTTCAAACCCAGTCAGTCACAAGAGCAATATGAAGTAGGGAGTGGAAAGGCTATCCTTAGAATGGCTATGACAGGGCTATTCAATTAAATTCTTATTGAGGCCAAATTACATTTTTGGGGGGGACACTTCCTTTTAACATGTCTTGCGCGGCCTGTGATCATCATGGACGTGCCTTCTGTTTCCCTCTATGTTCCAGAGAAGCTTAGCTTTCATGAATTGGGCCATATTAGCTTATACCCAAAACGGTTCAAACGCTAAAACCAAATTCATAGGAAGAAAATCAATTCTACATGCCACATTGGCTTCAAAAGCTGCCAGAAGCTTCTGTTTACAACAGAGAGCGTTTCATTCTATCTGTTCTCTTCCTTTCCTGGTTGGAAAAGTACCAGGATTTTGTCTCTGGTTTTGAATCTGAATTTAGAGAGCTACATTTGTGATCTGAAACTGAACGCATCTGAGAAGTTGAATATATGGATTTTTGTTTTCTTTATATTACCAGGTAAGTTGACTGATGACCTTGAAATGATTGTTTATAAATCTGATACACAGGTAATGAATGCAATATATACCATTTTGAAACGGACTATATAAATACTGAATTTGAATATTCAATTAAATGTGACCGACCGCATCGATTCGGTCTTATGTAGCAAAATTTGAAATTGTGTTTTTTACATTGGATAAAAGTAGAGACTCAGAGCTACAAAATGGTATATACTGCGGTTGAGGAACAATGGGAAAGTAATTCTGCTTTGAAAGTTGACCTTTAGCCCTACTTTTGAGAAAATACCCCTTGAATTATTTTGGTACACCTACTGGAGAGCTCTTCTTTATCTACACCTATTCCACATCATTTACACCCTCTTAAGCCTTAGCTCCACCCATCTCTTTAAGGATTTATATGTGAGGCCAAGTGCTTAACAGAGTGAGTAAGGTAGTGTAGTAAACAAACAACGTTGTGAAAGTAGTAGCCCACAATAAGGAAAAACACCAGGTAAAAATACACTTTATCTAGTCCTTGACTATTATTCCAATCTGACTTTGAAATTGTCCAGATACAAATAGATGGCCGTAATCACCCCCAGACACACCTGGCTAACTTGATGAGTCATGTAATCACATTGCAAAGTAGACTATTTTGTTTATACTTGTAGCTAACTAGCTAGCTAAACAATGAACCATAATCCCAACCCATAGCTACAGTACAAACGGATTGTCATAGCTAGCCACCATGCATGAAATGCTGAAGTTTGAATCTGCAGGTAGCTAAAGCTAACCAACCAGGTTCAATGTTAGCTAACTGCCTAACATTAGTCTATAACTAGCAATGCAAATGGTTTTCTGAGATACAAATAATATTACTACACAGATCATACATGTAACATTATCTAGCGAGCCAGCAAGCAAACATTCGCTAGCTAGCTAACAGTACTCTTTAACTTTCAATGAAAATGACTTTTTGACAAAATTAGAAACATATAATATCTGAAAATGTAGTCAGACTTACCCGTTCGTATACATGGATGAACACGTCAAGGCAGCATGTCTTTTACGTTTGGTTTGTAGCTAGCTATAGCTTGCTTGGCCAGTTGTTGGGTCAAGGCACACCGGTTCACACTGATCGTGTGCAGAAAGTAGTAAAACTCAACTTTTTCCCACTGATCTTTGTCAATAGAGCCTGCTAAATTCTGGGCAGCAATGTTGTTGAGAGCAGTAGCAACACTTTTGCGGTTCCCCCATGGCAAACGTTATATCTTTCAAAAAAGATGCGGTAGGAAAGATTATCTACACATACTGAGAAGCTCACGTTATAGACAGAAGCGTTGCTGCATGGCAGTCCAACCTGAACTCATCTCTTGACATTATCTCAGCCAATCATGGCTAGCTTGGAAGAGTCTTGTCTTTTTTCATGGCTAAACCAACTAGGCTCGTAATTTTACAATTTCATTCGTATTTACAGATGGCATACAGGTTTGTTATTAAGGCACATGAAAGTTCACATGTTCCAGAAGGCATTTCTGTCTAAAAAAAAATAATACGTGCGACATACGCCTAGCTTCTTGAAATGGGACATACATTTTTAATACATTTTTAAAACGAATTGCATGATTCATTCAAGCTTAATTTATGAATTCAACTATTACATTTGTGCATTACAAATGACAAAGTCTTACATTCAAATGCAATATCCTAATACAAATGTAAAATTATGGAATTCTAATTCAATATCCTAACACAAATACTAAACTGTGGAATTCTAACGTAATATCCAAATATGAGATCGACATTATGGAATTCAAATACAATTTTTGTTGGCACTGAAATAGCTCCATATCTCTCTCTCGATCTCTCTGCACAACTGATTTGAAAACTATTGACAAGTACTGAGAAGGTGAAAAGAGGACAATATTTTTCTCAAAGTAAAAATCATGAAAAGTAAAAGGGGAATTGTCTCTAAGCCATTATCATTACCTTGGCAGCCAGTCAGGTCTCCACCACACACAGATGAGAGTTCCTCTCCACTTAACTGTTCAGCATATATATTGGCTTAGAAGATTTCATATTCATCTATTAGGGTCCTGCCACCTAGGGAGGGAATGCAATCAACTGACTTCCATGCAAGAGGTATTTACCTGCATCTTAATTCATGGTTGGAAGAAAAACACCACACACAGCAGTAATGTGAAGGGAGGGTGTAGTAGCAGCAATGGCTGTGTACTAGTGAGCTATAAGCTGGTTAAAGTGGACTTTATGCCTTTATGGGCCCTTCCCCAATGGTAGTGAGTCAGACTCCTCCCTCATTCCTGCCCACTCTTTATTTGGTTTGCTACCTTGTCACCATGGCGATCGATACCACTCGGTAATGGCTGCTTGGAGAGCCGAGGGACTTGAATGACAGACGGTGGTGGGACCGAGCTGAGCATGTCCCAGGCTGAGCTGCCTGACTCTGAGCTGAGTGATGGAACGCTGTAGCCGGCTTAATTAACTTCCAGTCGAGTCTGGAGTATTCGTGCTCAGTGAACCCCACCACATTACCCCTAGCATAAACAACATGCCAATTAAGAAGAAGAGCTGTTGCACGTCCAAAATGACACCCTATTCACTTTATAGGGCCATGGGGCTCTTGTCAAAAGTAGTGCACTGTAAAGCGAATAGGGTTCAATTTGGGACGGAGCCCTGGTCTACTCTATAGACACACTCCATGCATGGTCCTGTGTTTTCACTGGTTGTCTTAAGATATACATTTTAACATGCAGTTTGAGACATAACCAGACTAGACAGATCATGTAGCTAATGAAGACAACATATTAAATGATCTTGGCACTTTGGCAAAGTTTTTTCTCTGCCTCATAATGACAACAATTTTCTTCGCCCCCAACCTTTTGCATCAGGGCCATATACACTGTAGGTCAACAAATGTCAAAGAGATTGTATAGAGACATCTACTTCGCCCCAGGAACTGCAAAAAAAATATTACAAATGTAGATTTTCCTTCTGTCAAGTTAGTTTGAAGAGAGATCAATATATTGACCCGTGGGAAGGAAGGAGGGACAGCATTGCAAAGCAATTTTACGCCATACAAACCCTTGTATGCAAATACCACTAGAGACCCTGCAAACCCAATGCAGCTACACACTTGGCTATTCAGCTCATACGCGTGTCAGTATTTTCTTTCCCCTTACTGAGCAGAGTGGCAATTCATCAAGTCTGCAAGTCAATGGATTTGGCTCTGCTAAACTATTTACAAATTCCAATATAACATTTTAAAAGTTTTGGTTGTTAAATTGCCAGCGTTGATAAACTCTAAATTGATAACTTCATGAGGTTCATGAAGAGTGCATCTGCACAAAGTGAATAGGAGAAGAGGACGGACTTGCAGCAAGACACAGTATATCCATTAATATGGAAACGCATGTCTTCATTGTGTTAGACAGCAAATCAAGAAGGAGTCTTATTCAACAGCACGTGTTCCAAATCCTGCGTATCATCCAACATTTCTTACACAGACCGGCACACTCACATAAAAAAATAAAAAAAATGTCCATGAAGATTTTCTTTAGAAAATACTGTGATATTTTATTAAAAATGCTGCAGAAAATCTTTATACAGGTGTCCAGACAGAAATATCATCTATCACTTAATTAAGGCAAAACTGCAAACAATATCAGACAAACTAAAACATTTCAAATCCTACATCAAAACCCTTGGTATCTTGGCAGTTGATGGACCAATGGTAAGGATATATCTTTCATTGAATTTACAAATGAGGCATTATTATAAACATTTTTATATGTACTTGCTTTCGTTTTTTTTCTGTAATAGGATGCGGAACGGAAATCATTTGGGTTAATGTTGACTTTATATTGTACTTATAATTGTTATTATTAATAATATCATTTATCATTATTTACACTCATTCACTTGTGTTGTAGTCACCCAACATATCAAAAGCCTGGCACAATACTTTACATATTGCTAGCATATGACAATTTGAAATATCTAACATATACTACTTTACAAACATATCCAACTAATATTGATACCAAAATCCACTGCCTTTTTTCTAAGAAATACATTTCTGGTCACATTTGAAGCTCAGGCAGTGGTGAGATTGCTGCTAGACATAAAAAGCCTACAAAGAAAACGATTAAAAGCAGAACAAGATGAGTCAGGTGACAAACCTCATATTGAGACAGAATCAGAACGCTGTCTGAAAATGGAGATTATAAAGCAGTTCTCAGACATGCATTGTGTCAGAAACGGATACAAAGGATACACAGGACAATATAATGGTTGTCTAGACGATGCACAGTATTCTCCCAAAATGGATAGTGTTTTTTATCTGCTGCTGTGAAAACAATGAAACACAGATTTTAATACAAAAAAATTCATAATGACTGATACTGTTTATTTACACGCACCTCAACAGAAAGAACACTCGTGGAAAAGCCATAGTTAAACTTAAACAACAATAGAAGTTCTTTAAATGTCTCTTTTTTGTTTATTTTTACTCACAACTATATACTGTTTTTAGTTTTTTACAAAGTTTTCATAAATACATTTCAGGCTGGGGGGAGTTTTAAATTCAGTGCCCATGACTACTCTGTCATACTTTACCAATGCAGTAGAGTGGTATTTCACTGTACAATTGTGTGTTATTGTCCTATGATGTACTTAATGGCACAAAAAGCTTTTTGAGTAAACCTTGTCATCACTGTAACCCTTCATGTTTTGTATTGTTTATTCAAGCATTCTAAAGCCGATTATTCCACTTGTCTTCAGGTGTTGCTCTTTTGGTAAAACTCTCTTCGATTCATTTGAGAAGCTTCACTCCGAAAACAGTATTACTATAGTAACATTCACTTTTCAAACACGTCATTAGAAGTTCATATTTGACTTTGATATACTGTTCAAGAAGGCATGGTAGCAAAATAACATCTCATCCTCTGAGATGAGTTCTGTGTGAAACACAGTCAGTCACTCTTCTCTCTTTTCTTAGTGTTTGTCCAACATAGGTCAGGCCACATGGACGTTTGACTTCTCCACATTGAGCTATACCCTGGTGGTGGAGTGTCCATGGGGCAGGTTGGTACTGTTCTGACTGCCGCCAAACGTGTTGAAGTTGTGAAGCGGCTGCATGGTGGCCAGCGAGTTGGGGATCATGGTTATGGTGCTGGGCGTCATGAGGGGGATGTCGTCTGGCGACCTACGCAGCGTGAGGGTGTAGTCGGGCGGGCAGGTGAGGCGCAGCGTGTCGTGGGCCTGGAGCGACTCACACTCGTGGTGGTGCTCGTGATCCATCTGCTGCTGTTGCTTCATCTGCAGGGACATCAGCTCCTCGCTCTGCAGGTGGGCGATGTCATTGGCGTTGGCCGCCGCATTGGCCGGCCCGGCGGAGATACGCTGTGGGCTTGGCCCGCGCCGGTTTGACTCATGCCGCCGCTTGTCCTTCTTGTAGTAGAGCGCGGCGAACGCCAGGATGTTGAGGAAGAGCAGCGAGGCTCCCACGGCGATGGTGACGCTCAGCTCCGTGGAATAGTCCCGTTTAGTCTCGATAACCACGGCTGATTCGTCGGTGAGGTCCTCACCTTTCCGCTGGTCGGTGGTCTGCTTGGTGTTGGCGGAGGGAACCCCAGGGTGGCGGGTGGTAGAAGGCCGATTCCCCGGGAAACGCTTGGTGTAAGGAAACGGGGTGGTGTCCTGCGGCGGTATCTTGGTCGTGGTGGATACATACTGGAACAACTCGTTTATGTTGTGGAGGTGTGGAACTAGTTCCAGCCAGAAGGCTACCTTAGTGGCCCGGTAGTGGTCCCTGACCCTGGGTTTCAGGCCGATGTGCAGGTAGAGCTGGTCCTTGGGGTTGTACTTCGACCAGGCAACCTCTTCAAATCGATTGGGTTTTGTATGGATGAACTTTGTGTCCTGAGGAACGGGCTGGTTTGGATCTCTGAAATAGAGAAGATTAAAAAAACATTTGTAATTATGAAATCATTATACAACTTTCCTTTTCAGGACAGTATTCTACAAAATGTTTTAAAAAAGAGAGAAAAAAGAGAGATATAAAAGGGAAGCATTCTGAAATGGCCACCTAAGCATTATTTTATCTCCAGGCTTGTGAGTCAATGCTCATGAAATTGAAAATGATTGACCCAAAATATTAAAATATACTAGAAAGAAATGTTATGTTATATTCCTCCCAAGTGAGTCAATGCGGTCATTATTACCTCTGTAATATTTTTTTGAGTTTTTCTTTAAGCCCACTGAAGGAAATCTTCAGATAAAGTCACAAATGGCCACTAAAACTACCCAGTAGGTTCACTTTAGTGCTGAGTCATCCTCCTGTACGGTTACAAGACTCAAATAATTGATTAATACAAAGCATATCCTGTGCCCCCATTTTTAACGTTCATAACAAACACCTCTGTTATTCATCGAAAAAATAGTATGAAATGCCCCAATGTCCTAGATCATGTTAACATTTTACTGTAGTGTAGCCATTCTCCCATTGACATTTTGAAGTAGATATTATAGTGGACTGCCTCAGAGTTGGAATCGAGCAATTCTCCTGTGACATTGTGACTGTGATTTCATTAACTTTCAAAGGGAGACAGAGGCAAGGAGTACAGTCAAGACGACAACCTTGGAGCCTGACACTGTTGAGTGAGTGGAAGGGTAAGAGGAATGGAATGGGAAGTGGGAATGTCCAGCTGAATGCTGAACAGAAATGAAGGCCTCATCTTGAGTCATACACTGCACTCAGGCAGCAGGGGACACTCAGGACCCATCAGACCATTCAAGATGACCTCTTATGCAGACATGGGTTCAAATACTATTTGAAATCATTTAAAATACTTTAGCTGCGTTTGATTTAGCTTGCTTGACCCAAGGAAACCGATTGAACAGGCGGAAAACAGCTAACCCCGCCCACCTGGCACTCCAGGCAGACTAGAGCCAATGCTGAAATATATTTGATAGACGTCAAAATAGCTATGTACCCAGAGGTTTGCTCTGCTTCCGAAACGAGCTCTTAGAGTACAGAGAGACTGTGAGACTGGGAGAAGGCCGCTTTTATCACAGCTCCATCCATCCATCAGCCGGCCGGCCTACTAGATAACAGTGGTCTCAGGGGATCAGGATACATTTTACTGGCTAATCCAGCATGACAGTATCTCCGGCTGATGGAGCACTGTTTAATCCTGTCATTACCGATCACAGCAGGATCTAAGTATGTCGTTCATTTGTAAATGGAAGCATGGACAGAGAGAGAAAGACATTGAAAATATGTCTGTGCATCCCCGGAGAGTAGGATTCAATTAGATCTGATGCAATATGCTATTATTCAATACAAAGCTAATCTTGTGTCATTTTGCTATGTCATTCTATTTGAGAGAACTTGTATATTTGGTTGTATCACTCTTTGAACGCCATGGGCCACATTCACTATTATACAATTGCAAAGATGTTACCAAAATGGGCATATTGCTCACAGTACTTTGTGTCAAACCCTAGTGCCTTGCTGACAATTTTTTTTAAACACTACAGTCTTTGTTAGTAACATCTTCTCATTTGACATGTTTTACACTGTCAAAATGTCACCTCTGGGTAAATTAAGATAATCTCCCTGAAATGGATTCCGTGACTGTCTAGTAATAGTTACATGCATATTACATGGGCATATGTTCCAGCTAGCATGTGGATCCCAGTACAATATCACTTAAGGCCCGTAGCCCTGATAAAATCATATGGAAGCGCCTGCTGTAACAACATTCCATTTTCTCCGACAGCAAAGACTTGGACTAAAGACAACACTCCAGCCATCCTGTGCCCATCGGGCTGATGAATACTTAGCGAGCTATTCACATGTATCTCAGAAGGTCCATAAAACATATGCTTCCACCATGCTGTCAATCTGTTTCGTGTGATAACAGAAGTACATTCAGATGGAAGGCTAGTCCACACCTCCTAAGAGACTTGTCATCGCAGGTTTATGGAAATAGCAGTCACAGATATAAATAAACCGCATGTCGGTCTACCCAGATTCAGCTTTTTCACCAGAGGGAGGTGGCTTGCACATAATACTTTCATGTATCTACTCAGATACTCACAAATGTATTCAATTCTATCTCCCTCTGCTTGACACAAAGCCTCTCTTTGCAGGTGAAAAAAAAAATCTGCTTTTCCAGTCTGCCATGTGTTCCCAGCTGTCTTCATTTTTAGTTTTGGCTATAGCCTGTATGTGCAGTGTATACTAAGAAACAACACGCACGCACGCAACCATGCACGCATGGATACACACAGGCCTCACTCATTGTTCAGGCCTCTATCCACTACGAATAAGAAGAAGGCTTACCTGTGTATTGTACTTTTCTATTTTGTATTTCACTCCATTTCAAAGCACTGAGATGCGTACTTAATGATATGCCTCTCATCCCTCCGAATCCCCTGTCTATTGTTGGGAGCCTTTTTTTCTGAGAAACCCTCAATCTAGCGAGGAAATTGAGGATCGCAACGGGAGTGTTTGCCTGCAGTTGGAGAGACTCTTGTGAAAAACGGGCACTCTCGAAGCGATGAATTTGCTTTTGGTTCCTGCTTTGTTTGAAGCAGCACTACGGGAAAGCAAAAAGCACTCAGAGTAAAAGAGCCTCCCCATGTCAATAACGTTGCCAATCTATCCCCTGCTGAACTGGGATCAGTTGGACGCTAGCCAAGCCGGAGAGCTGGGGGAGGGAATTCTACAGCCTATGAAGCTTTTCAAGAATTTATTTATTCACCTAAAAATTAATTTTCAGTGTGACTGGGTTGCAAACATCCTGCTACCTGGCTAATCCCAGGGTTCAGGAAACAAAGTCGTGACCCAAATATCAAGTGATATTTGCAAACTGCAAAGCCTTAATCAAAACCAACACCTCTATAAGACTAGAAACACTGATTTGTTCAGTTTAGATAAAGCTATGCTCCCATAACTTCTCATCCATGAAGGATATTTATCCACTTCAAATAAACAATCTGACAGACAGTAGTAAAAACAGAATTGGACAACCTACCCTGTCTTGGCGAAGTTAGTCCAGTAGGTCATAACAACCGCGCTGAGCATGACGTCGTTCTTGGAAAAGTTGCAGTTGAACAGGTCCGTGGGTCCGATCATGGGGATCCCGAACACATAGGGGACCTCGTCCCCATGTGCCGAGTCAGCCCAGCTAGGCTTCATGTCGCTCTGGCAGTGGTGGTAGAAGGCGTAAAAATACGTTGGCGAACCATACTGGGCATGGAGGTCCGCTGTGGCTACGGCCGGCGCCACCCACTGGTGGTCGGTGAAGAGTGCAACTAACGTCTTCCTCCTTGTCTCGGGGTTCTCCTTGTCGGCCCAGTCAGTGTACATGAACTTAATGGTCTCTCTTAGCGTGTCCTTGCCCTCTGGGTAGCCGTAGAGGTGATCCACAAAGTCCGACACGGCAAAGTCGAAGTCGTTGGCCGAGACGCCATCCTCACTGTCAACGCTGCCCTCCACAAACTTGAACCCTTCGCCTTGGTTGACCCCCAGCATGATGTCGTAGTTGAGGAACTCGCCCTGCTCCATGAGGATCTGGGGGTCGTCCGGGATGACGTCGCCGTCGATAACGGGGCCGAAGGCGATGTGGTACTTTGCGGGTAAGATGTTCTGTTCGATCAGCTCCTTGTAGTTCTTGCTCTGGAGGCACTCCACCAGGTCGATGGTGTCCAGCATGTTGCAGCCCACCTTCTCAGCCAGCATCCGTGTGTACTTGGCAGGCTGGTAGTTAACCGCCCAGCTGGACAGAGCTGTACCACTCTGGATGATGGCTTTCTGGAAGAGATCTGAAAGGGGGAAAACTGATGTTAGACACTAAGTCTAAGTGTTTGGTGTTTTTCACAAATGTAAAACATTTTTTGCAATAAAACTACTAAAAGAATACACACACCTGGAACAGCCACATTGGTATTAACTCAGTATAGACACAATTGGTATTTTCTGGTATTATTTAAGTAATTTTGATGTAACATCTTCGGTGAGTGCTATAGTCAGTGAAAAATGTTTTGCAAGATTATGCCTGTAACATCCACACAGATCCATCAGACAGAGATACATCTATACTGCATATTCTCCTATACTGACACAACATGCAGCATTAGGATGATTAAGGACATGGACAGGGACACCACCTCTCGTCAACGCTGGTCATAATAAATTAATCAGACTGAAAATAAAAGACACATTTGGTTATTCTGCAATGAGGCTTCGGGCCACTTATTCATCCTGAATTATGTTTATGATCTGTCTGCAAATAGGCCACAGCGCACTAGGAATACTTCTTGCATGTTACATTTCTTCCAGTATTCTCTAAGTTCTATTTACATCCTTGTGATGGTGACTCAAAAAGGACGACTTGAAAAGTATGTTTCCGAGCCACAGAAGACATCTCCCGCAAGGCCTAGTTAGCAACAGAGGTTTATTTCGCTCCCCCCCCCCCCCATTTCCTCTGGATGAAGAATATCAGTTAAAGCCTGACTCACCAGAAGTGAATTTAAATATGTTGCATATGCCTCCTGTGTATACCTCAGTCTGCTTGCTGAGGCGTGCCTGTGGAGCCGCGAAAGAGAAACATATCATGTCCTACAAAGGGAGCAGCGATGAGGGGCTACGGATTCCATGCCACCTGGGTCTGGCTAAAGGGAGTGATGCAAGCACGTAGCCGGCCTGACTAACAACAGCCCTAGCGAATCCGAATCCATCACAACACCAATCCAGATGATAGGATACTGGGCTAACCTCGGTAACCCAGAACCAAATCTCGTGAGAGGGTTTTTATTCCGGGGGGTATTGGTAAAATGTTTGGCCTAGTGTGAGTGATGGAACCAGGGTGGCAGATGTTAAAGCAATGATCCACTCAAAAACTATCTGTCATATTTGCTTCATTAGTCCACTGATGATACAGTCCCAAAATGTTCTGCATGTCAGCGATCAAGCCTTCAAGATATAGAACTTTCACAACGCTAAGTGTCACTTACTACATCACAATGATGATGCAAAATGCGTCACACGATGCAAAACGAACTGAAGGTACCACATTCATCTGTACAAACAATAGTACACAAGTATAAACACCATGGGACCACGCAGCCGTCATACCGCTCAGGAAGGAAATGTGTTCTGTTTCCTGGAGATGAACGTGCTTTGGTGCGAAAAGTGCAAATCAATCCCAGAACAACAGCAAAGGACCTTGTGAAGACGCTGGAGGAAACAGGTACAAAAGTATCTATATCCACAGTAAAATGAGTCTTACATCGACATAACTTGAAAGGCCGCTCAGCAAGGAAGAAGCCACTGCTCCAAAACCTCCATAAAAAAGCCAGACTAGGGTTTGCAACTGCACATGGGGACAAATATCGTACTTTTTGGAGAAATGTTCTATGGTCTGATGAAACAAAAATAGAACTGTTTGGCCATAATGACCATCATTATGTTTGGAGGAGAAAGGGGGAGGCTTGCAAGCCGAAGAACACCATCCCAGCCATGAAGCACGGGGGTGGCAGCATCATGTTGTGAGGGTGCTTTGCTGCAGGAGGGACTGGTGCACTTCCCAAAATAGAGGGCATCATGAGAAAGGAACATTATGTGGATATATTGAAGTAACATCTCAAGACATGAGTCAGGAAGTTAAAGCTTGGTCGCAAATGGGCCTTTCAAATTGACCACAAGCATACTTCCAAAGTTGTGGCAAAATGATTTAAGGACAACAAAGTCAAGGTATCGGAGTGGCCATCACAAAGCCCTGACCTCAATCCTATAGAAAATTTGTGGCCAGAACTGAAAAAGTGTCTGCGAGCAAGGAGGCCTACAAACCTGACTCAGTTACACCAGCTCTATCAGGAGGAATGGGTCAAAATTCACCCAATTTATTGTGGGAAAGCTTGTGGAAGGCTACCTGAAATGTTTGACCCAAGTTAAACAATTTAAAGGCAATACTACCAAATACTAATTGAGTGTATGTAAACTTCTGTCCCACTGGGAATGTGATGAAAGAAAAAAAGCTGAAATAAATAATTCTCTCTATTATTATGCAGATTTTTCACATTCTTAAAATAAAGTGGTGATCCTAACTGACCTAACACAGGGAATTTTTACTACGATTAATTGTCAGGAATTGTGAAAAACTGAGTTTAAATGTATTTGGCTAAGGTGTATGTAAACTTCCGACTTCAACTGTACATACAGTACCAGTCAAGGGTTGTTCTCTTTTTTACTTTTTTCTACATTGTAGACATCACAACTATGAAATAACACATATGGAATCATGTAGTAACCTAAAAAGTGTTAAACAAATCAAAATGTAGTTTATATTTGAGATTCTTCAAAGTAGCCACCCTTTGCCTTGATGACAGCTTTGGACTTCTGAGAGAATGATGAAGAAAGAAAAATTCATCGTGGTATGTTTTTATTGGACATATTTCAGAACTAGATGTTTTCCCCTGAGGCTACTCTCGCTGTTGTCACTCAGTAGCAACAGCGGACATGGAGAGAAATTAAAGTCCACTGACGAGTGCAAGACATGTCCATTTCCTGCCATAACTGATATTGATTCATATTGACGGAAATAAAGTCTGAAGTTGCGAGATGTGCCGGTTAAGATCTATCTGGGATTTTGCCCTATGGAGACTGATTAGGTAACAGCTCCTGGTGAGATTTTCTGCAGAGAAAGAGAGCGAGAAAGAGCGAGAGAGAGAGAAAGTACAGCTAGCTATTCAATTGTCTATCTCTGTTTGCATTCCAAATGACATCCTCTTCCCTATATATTGCACTACTTATGACCAGAAAAAGGAAGTGCACTATAAGGAGTATGATACCATTTGGGACGCAGGCTTTGTTTGCCTCTCTACAATGAGAGGTGCACTGGGCTGTCGGAGAACAACAATGACACTTAATGACACTCACATTTCTAGGATACTACTTTCAAATGATAATAAAAAAACAACGAGATATAAATGTACTATAATGTTACGGCGGTGAGCCATTCTAATATTCTTGATACCCACCTACCACTTTTCTCTGGCTGGTCACACACATATCTAGTGACTGAGGTAGGCAATATTTGCCACTTGAGTGAACCTGTGAACACACTCTAGTTGTTATCCCTGCCATGTGGCGATGAAATGTCCCATGTTCTCTGAAAAGTCATGATGGTGTATTCAGACTGTTGAAATAAATCATAGGTTGCGTCCCAAATTGAACCGAATTCCCTATGTAATGCGGTATGTTTGATCAGGCGCCATAGGACTCTGGTCAAACGTAGTGCACTATGTAGGGAATAGGGTGCCATTTGGGACACAGCCGTACCCTCCCAGCGAGAGAGATATTCCTGTTTGAAACAAAATCCCTTTGAAGATATATATCAAATAAAGCAATACATATAAAAAAACATTTCCCCACAGGTATTTATTTCATTACTACAATATAAAATGATAGCTGAAGTTCATATGACCATATGAATTGAATTAATAATAATTCATTGCAGAGTATAAATCTCACAGTGGACACCGAAAATGATTCATTTTATGATTCATTAAACATTAAAAAGGAATTGTATTCACTGACTTTAAGGACTTAAAAAATATAGCATAATCTCAATGATTTCCAAGGAGGTAAGGGAACATTTTTGGGGACTAAAAATACCCTATACATACCTTCGGAGTAGTGAGAGAGCGTGAGCAAGCTAACACACGATGCCCCTGCACCAGAGCCAAAGATTGTCACTCTCTTTGGATCTCCTTTGAAGGCCTGAATGTTCTCTTTGATCCACCTCAGGGCTTGGATCTGGTCCAGCAGTCCATAGTTCCCCTTGGCTGCCTGGTCCCCTGTGCTTAGGAAGCCTGTGTGAACAACAAGAGACGGAACAAACTCATTGATCACCTCCTTCTTGATCTCCCTCTAAAAACAGCTTGTCATTGAAACAGAGGGGAGACAGACGGAAAAATCATATTGGACAATATTCTGTACCTGGTGGTGATTTAGAAATGTATCATAAAGCAAATTACATAAATAAATAAATAAATAAAGCATAACGTGTAAATACAACACATTTAATTTAAATGAATACATTATTGCACCTGCTAACACTTTTCATTGTCGATATTGTTGTCTTTGGGACCATGGGACAAGGAAACACTGTACAGTTACCGTCACACACACACACACCCAAAGAACAGTACTTATATCCTTAGGAGGTGTCTCAAAACATAAAGCAATAGCCCGTCTTACACTATATTTATCACCACAACGGATGGAGGTAAATGTGACGTGAATACATTGACGTAAGTTCCAACGACCAGTGAAATAATGGATGACCCCATCCAGGTATAAATGGCCTGTACAACACAACGCAGAGGGACAGGAACCCTCCTTATGGACCCCATTGTTACTGTTCTATTCATAAGAACTGAACCACTCAGCGAGTCAGCAACACCTGCGTGCTTCCAGTCTTATTATCCAGTCAAATAGCAAAACTCTGCAGTAAGTCACAGTAGTTCCTAATGACCTGGGAATCATCCCTTGCTGTTAAGATCGAGAGAATAATGTAGGATAATGTAGGGTTGTACTCCCTCAGTCATTCAACCTGAGATGGCTGGAGGGCTCCTAACCGAACCACCATTATACTGAGAAGACAGAGCGGAAGAGACAGAGAGAGGTGAAGCTCCTTTTCATGGTCAACATTTACTTGGTTTGGCTTCAACTATACAGTCGAATGTGCCGATAGAGACAGACAGAGAGAGAAGGCAAGTTTCTTTTTCATAGTCTGAATTCAACCACATGGCTTTGACTTGGATTCGACTCTATACAGCCGAGTGTCAGGCCAGACAGACAAGCTTGTTGATATGCTTGTCAAAATCAGAAACTTGTTGACAAATTAGCTGATTTGTCTAAACCCATTAGGTGGTGGGCCTTTAGAGCCTGCGAGAGACGGCCACCGGGGTGTCTGGTCCTCGCAAGCGCCAGGCCTTGGATCTCTAAGTCGAGCCCCTGGCACAGACAGCCCCCGGCGGTGTCGCAAATGGTGCCCTATTCCCTACATAGTGCACTACTTTTGACCAGAGCCCTACATAGTGCACTACTTTTGACCAGAGCCCTGGTCAAAAGTAGTGCACTATGTAGTGAATATGGTGTCCTTTGGGACACAAGCTCAGCTCTCGGCTTCCATCCCAGGGGGGAGAGACCAGACAGAGCAGTCTACAGGCTACAGGACAAATCGGATGAAAGGATGGAGAGAAGGAGGAAAAGGAGGAGGAGGGAGAAAAGGAAAGATGTCCTGTGGCCCTGTGATAGAGAGCAGATCCAGTTAGTCATGGTCTGGCTGTGAGGTGGAGGGGATAGAGGAATGGAGGGATGAGGAGGGGTGGAAGGGTTGGAGGAGAGGTGGAGGGAATAGAGGGATGGAGGAGGGGTAGAGGGGATGGAGGGATGAGGAGGGGTGGAAGGGATGGAGGAGGGGTGGAGGGGATAGAGGAATGGAGGGATGAGGAGGGGTGAAAGGGTTGGAGGAGAGGTGGAGGGATGGAGGAGGGGTAGAGGGGATGGAGGGATGAGGAGGGGTGGAAGGGATGGAGGAGGGGTGGAGGGGATAGAGGGATGGAGGAAGGGTAGAAGGGATGGAGGAGGGGTAGAAGGGATATAGGGATAGAGGAGGGGTGGAGGGGATAGAGAGATGGAGAGGTGGAGGAGGGGTGGAGGGGATAGGTGGATGGATAGATGGATGGATGGAGGAGGGTGGAGGGAATAGGGAGATGGAGGGATGGAGGAGGGTGGAGGGGATAGGGAGATGGAGGGATGGAGGAGGGTGGAGGGGATAGGGGGATGGAGGGAGAGGACAGACAGGTGGTGGAGGGGATAGCAGCAGAGGGTGTTGTGGGATTACAAGGCCCCTGGCAGGACTCACACTCCTGGGTGTATGACTTCCAGGCCTCAGCTTGCTCCTCACTCTCTCTCTCTCTCTCTCTCTCTCTCTCTCTCTCTCTCTCTCTCTCTCTCTCTCTCTCTCTCTCTCTCTCTCTCTCTCTCTCTCTCTCTCTCTCTCTCTCTCTCTCTCTCTCTCTCTCTCTCTCTCTCTCTCTCTCTCTCTCTCTCCCCCTTTCTCTCCATCTACCTCTCTCTCTCCTCAGTCTCCACTCACCATGTCTGTCTGAGAAGAGGAGCTGGGGCGAAGGGGAGCGAAGCAGAGAGGATAGCCCACCAGTAACTCCTCAGGGTGTGTGAAAAGATTAGTGAAAGCTTCCATTTCAAGAAGCTGCTGCGGATATTACTGAGGAGAACATTGCATTAAGATGTATTATGGACATGAGCTTTGAAGATATTTCTACTATTTGAACAGATATTGATAACTGCTATAACTGCTATTGCAAAGCTTGTAAAAACACACTATGCTAGTATATTTAACATCAATATCAATGTTTTGCATGTAAGAGCCTATCTTCATCTGTATCAAAAGAAGAGCAGCACAATGCCTGATTAAATGTAGCTAATCTTCAGAAATAAAATATCCCTTCAGCAATATATTTCACAAAGTATTTTAGTATTGATCTTACTCTGCCTGGGAATGCATCTGAGTAAAATGTTATTTGCTGAATGTTCGAATCCCCGAGCCAACTAGTTGAAAAATCTGTCTATGTGCCCTTGAGCAAGGCACTTAACCCTCATCTATTGGATATGTTTGGACACCAGTGGAGGCTGCTGAGGGGAGAACGGCTTTTAATAATGGCAGGAACGGAGAGCGTGGAATGGCATCAAACCATGTGTTTTATGTATTTGATACCATTCCACTTATTCTGCTCCAGCCATTACCACGAGCCAGTCCTCCCCAATTAGGGTGCCACCAACCTCCTGTGGTGGACACTTTACCTAAATGGTATTGATCCTGTGGAACCATGCTGTGCATTGGCAGGACGACTCCACCGATTACACACCATGGGTCTGCAAGAGATTTTCCACATACTGTGCTAGCCTATTGGCCAGATGCAAGGTAGGCTAAGAGCACAACATACACTGAGTGGACAAAACATTAAGAACACCTGCTCTTTCCATGGCTTAGACTGACCAGGTGAATCCAGGTGAAAGCTATGATTCCTTATTGATGTCACTTGTTAAATCCACTTCATTCAGTGTAGATGAACGGGAGGAGAAGGGTTAAGGAAGGATTTGTAAGCCTTGAAACACTTGACACATGGATTGTGTACAGTATGTGTGCCATTCAGAGGGTGAATGGGCAAGACAAAATATTTAACTGTAACGCTCAACAGTTCCCTGTGTGTATCAAGAATGGTCCACCACCCAAAGGACATCCAGCCAACTTGACACAACTGTAGGAAGCATTGGCGTCAACATGGGCCAGCATCCATGTGGAATGGTTACAACACCTTGCAGAGTCCATGCTCGGACGAATTGAAGCTGTTCTGAGGCCAAAGGGAGGTAAAACGCAGTATTAGGAAGGTGTTCTTAATGTTTTGTACACTCAATGTATAGTACATTGCTGTATCACGTCTGTAAACGCATGGAAGTCAATGCACAGATACTATGAAGTTGCTATATTTCTGGAGCAATATATTTTGATTTGACACCAAACATTACAGTGTTTTTTCAAGCTTCTTGCCACCAGCTGGTGCTTGCCTCATAGCCTGTATCTACACCTTGATCTGACCAATTAATAGCACCGGCTTTTCCTATTGTACGCCTCTCTTAATAGAGAGAGACAAGTCTTTTCATTTTCCCACGCCTTGTCTTTCACCAAGACAAAACAATCCATAGTTGGTATTGAATTGACAAGCCTGACTTTCTTTGTATCAACAGAACACATGGGAGCAAGGAAGAAAAAGCTCTGACCGGCGTCTATCCATCTATCCAGACATTCATTGTGGCGGTAATAGTGTCTAACTGTGCTCTCTGTCCAGAGAATAATCCGCCCCGTGGCTCTCAGATGAAATGATAATTATCAAAGGGAGAGATGTGAGGGGTAATGTTTGGAATTAGCTGCTCAAGGAGGTCAGGTCACAGCTACAGCTAGCTCAGTGAAAGCCAGTGATTGGCTAGCATCCCAAATGTCACCCTATTCCTTTTATCTCACAGGGCTCTGGTGAAAAGTAGTGCACTATATAGGGAATAGGGTGCCATTAGGGATGCTGACATTGAATCTCAACCTCTGTCTGTATGTCTGTCAAAAATGATTCTCTCTGGCGAGTCCCGGGGAGCTGGGAACTCTCACAACTTTGTCGTCACTGGCCAGTCTGTCATATCAACCCTCATTACGCAAATGTATGTATAGTGGTTTAGAATCCTTTATAGATGTACGTCTGCAAGCCACCAAATATCCCCATCACAATGAAAGACATTGCATCCACTATAGACAAATGTAGCCTATCTTGTCAAGTGGGTATGTTGAAGTAGAGCCTTTATCTGTTCGTTTGATATAGCAACGGAATAATGTGTGTGAAAATGTGCAAAATGGGGACATAATAGATAATCCATACAAAGGAAACAGGCGTTGTCCTGCTATCTATCTCATTCAGTTCGAGTCTATAATCATGGTACAGAATTAGAGTACATCAGAGGCAGGTGGGCTGGTTACCCATAATCCCCAGTGATTGACAGACAGCGACCCGGGGAAGCAAAACATAGCAGCTGTCAAAGTGCATTCACTGATGCTGGTAAATTTGGCCATATTAGTGGTGGCGGATTTAAAATGACAGCAGAGCGATTACTTACACTCCAAATGGCATTATAATTATGAGTGAAAAAGACACATTTCCTCCCAGTTCTTTTTTTCTCTTCTCCTCCCCGGCCGTCATCGTTTACACATTCAGCAGGCTGTGCCCTAATGTGGTTGCTGCTGCGTGTGTGTGTGTGTGTGTGTGTGTGTGTGTGTGTGTGTGTGTGTGTGTGTGTGTGTGTGTGTGTGTGTGTGTGTGTGTGTGTGTGTGTGTGTGTGTGTGTGTGTGTGTGTGTGTGTGTGTGTGTGTGTGTTCTGTTTGCGCAGGCAGGCCAGGGGCTATACATAATAATTTGGTTTAAAGCTGACATATTAGAGGCTTGTGATGAGGGGAAAAAAGTACAGGTCACTCTGGGTTGTCAAATCAGTAGCTAAGTAAACAAGTCATACTAGTAACAATAAATAACAAAAAAAACACCCTGTCATTGTGTTCTGCTTTGATGGAAAGTTGGGATTGATGATTGATTCATTAACCTGGAAAACTCTCTTCCTAAGAGTTACATTATTATTGTGACATGTAGATGTGGTTATTTCCTGGAAGCAATTTGATGTTGCTGAACAATGCATACCTGACATGGGTTTTTGAAGAAACATCTTTTGATGAGAGCTGACTTCTCTCTCAGTATGAAGCCACACGTCTCAGTGTTCAAAACAGCAGTGTTTCTGTTACCTTCATGAAAATATGTGGATTTGGCAACATCAAAGAATGCAGCAGCATTAGGTTCACAGGGTTCAAATGGGAAATTAACATTTTGATTAGCTTTCTGACTGAATTAATAATATTCATTCATTTGTACTTTTTAATGAATAACATTCATTCAAATAATGTGACAATAACTCTTGCAGTACTCTCTCTCTCTCTCTCTCTCTCTCTCTCTCTCTCTCTCTCTCTCTCTCTCTCTCTCTCTCTCTCTCTCTCTCTCTCTCTCTCTCTCTCTCTCTCTCTCTCTCTCTCTCTCTCTCTCTCTCTCTCTCTCTCTCTCTCTCTCTCTCTCTCTTTCTCTTTCTGCCTTATTAGAAAGTTACAGATGTAGGATCTTGTTTGTTGCTGAGAATTTCCCTGCACGGCAGGAAATGAAAACTTGTAGTGTATTCAAGGTTTAAAACGGCTGCTAAAGTTTCTAACTTACATTTTAAAATGTCAGACTTGATTAGCCCTAATGAAAAATGTGTCAACCCCTACAAAAATTGTCCATGAATTATAATCCACATAATAATTCACAGTTCCTGTTGCTGCAGGATTATTTTCCTGCTGTAGCAAACTGGCTCAAATTAAGATCCTACATCTGTACCCTTAGAACAGCTCATTTGAAGTAACTCAGAATGCCAATGAGATTTGAGCACCTTTCCTCCCGCTAACAATCAATTAAGTTCCATAATACAGAGAGAGAGAGAGAAAGCGAGAGAGAGAGAGAGAGAGAGAGCGAGCGAGCGAGCGAGAGAGAGAGAGAGAGAGAGAGTGACAGAGGAGTATGCTTCTCCCAACCGCGAAGAGTGCAATTCGTTACATCCACGGAGTTAGGGTACAACCCCTGTGATCCACCAGCGTATGTTCATTAAATCGTGCGGAGGTAATTAGAATCTATCGGACACCAGACCAGAGACATTTGCACCGCTTGCAGAGTTCATAACTGCACAAACATTCCCCAGGCCCCACAGCTCTGAACTGCATTACAGAAGCAACTGTTTTACAGGAAATGCTGCAGTATGAGGTAAGACACCATAATAGTGTGTTCCACAGCTTAAGCACTTCTTTCTGTACGCCTACTGTGAATTTATAAGAAAATGACAATGTACTAAATGCCACCCCTGACGATTTGACACGTCTGTCTGTTTCCAAGTTATATGACTTTTCAAGTGCTACCACTCTTAAACAGCCGTGTAAATCAAGTATTGACCACCCTGCTGCTAATTGCCTGAGTCAATGCCACTTCCTACTTATTGCTTGTCATTCTGCGGCTGCATGGCATATATGACACATCCATTACCCCTCAGCCTGAGGCAGGGCTGTTGCTCTCCTCCAACTCTGACTCACGTCATATCATTAAGTCTTGTGGGATCATCAGTCTCAGAAATGCATTCCATGTGACAACATTCTGGAATCATCCGAGTCGCAGCGTTCCACGTGACTGATGATGTTCAGCCGGGAGACCCGAGAGCATGAGGCATGTAGTATCTCTGACAAACCTCCATACATCCAAACACGATCACTGAAGAGGAAGGAATGGCCTCCATCACCCACCCACTTGTCTGACTGACTCTACCCTGCTACGGAAGTCCTGGCCCTGGAGCCCTGGACCTCTCTTTATCATGTCACAAGGACAAGCACAATAAACTAAACTAAACAGATGCAAATGGAGATTTATTTTGTAAACCCTTTCCATTTTTTCCCTTGCATGTCATTAACTATTCATTATCCACCATCATCTATGTACACTAGATGAAAAATGACACTAAGTATTGAGATCTGTTTGGGATTGTTTTTACTGAGGGATTAATAACAGCTAAAGAGGGATTATTATTTGATTAGACTTTGGGGCCATTACCCATGCAAAACTCATAGCACAGATATGCATGGTACCATCCAAATCATCACAATCACCTCTGTGTCCTTGTGGAAGGTCCAAAAGTTCCTTCTGTCATCATACAAACTGAGGCAGCAGACTTTGTGAAAATTAATATTTGTGTCATTCTCAAAACTTTTGGCCAAGACTGTACATAGAGAGAGAGAGAGAGAGAGAGAGAGAGAGAGAGAGAGAGAGAGAGAGAGAGAGAGAGAGAGAGAGAGAGAGAGAGAGAGAGAGAGAGAGAGAGAGAGAGAGAGAGAGAGAGAGAGAGAGAGAGAGAGAGAGAGAGAGAGAGAGAGAGAGAGAGGATGACAGACTCTGTGGAGTGACATGTCGTCCAGGTAGGGGACAGCTGTGTGACAGTGATGGAGGAGGAGGGATACAGAGCAGCTCAAGCACACACACACTCTGCCACACTTCCCAGATGTCACACACCCACATGCACAAACACACACACAAACACACTCACAGCTGTCCCAGTCACTCCTCCCTTCAGCTTCACCATTTCATGCACACACACACAATGTCAATGTCACTCTTCCTTCACTTTAATTTGAGCCTCACCACACACACACACACACATGCTGGGGAAACATCGCTGCTCAGTGCGGATCTGGGTCATGAAGCATTAAATCTCCTTGTTTATCAAGTACCGCCCTTCCACCACACACACACCACAGCCACAGCCTATCACCTCAATGCACACCATCTGTCCTCCAAAGCTGGGCTACCAAATCCATTAGGGCATCATGCCACGTTCACGTCATTTCGGAAACTTGGAAGTCTCCGAATTGCTTACTCGTTGTAGAAAGAAAGATGATACCATGTTTCCCACTTAAGAAGTATCAGAATCAACCAATAGGAAGCTCTACGCAAATGACTTACTTTCATTTTAACTCAGAAGTCCCGGGTTTCCAACATGACATGAATGCTGCATCACAGACATGTCTCTCTCCCTCTGCAGGAACGGACCACATGAACCAGCCATCTGACAGACCCCCTGGGTTCTCTGGTAGCCATGCTACGGCTAAAACTACTCTGAACTGTCTGTTAGCCGCAGTGGTGCCTGGAAAAATGGGTATACTCTAATTTGGAAAGAATTATCCAAACGGATCGCCTGGTGAAGGAAAGGTGCCCTGTGTGAAACATTCTATGACAAACAGTGACATACACTGAATGAACTTAAATGATAAATCCCATATATTGGTCTTTCACAGACAGGCCAACCCAAGCTGTACTTTGCAAGTAGGCTAATAGTAGGCCTACTATCGAAAAAGATAAATGAGTCTGTCAAGGTCACACTTTTTAATAGAAAAACAACACAATTGGATGTTCTAAGTTACACAACAATGCTTAAACCACATCAGGGGACCACTTTCGAGGTCTCGGAAATATCCAAGAAATGTTGTTATTTCTTCGCAGTTACCCTTTAATTCAAATGCCCAGACATCTAGCACTGTTGTTTGGTTAGTGGTGTTTTTGTAGCGTGCATAAAATGGAGTTTGCAAAACAAATGGCCACTGGATTGGTGCAAATAATCATGATATCATTCTGCCATGACTTACCTTGATTCAAAGTAGCCTTTAGAAAAATTGGTGTTCAAGCAGCCAAAGGCATTATCCTAGTCACATTAGCAACCCATGATAGTTGTTGCATCTTTAGATCTCCCCTATTTCTACATTTCTAACGGATATTTCCATCTCTGTCCATGAAACCACTCGCATGTGCAGTGTACATTTTAGAATGGTGTTTTCCCACAAATTGCATTTTGGAACATTTGTGCGTAGCCTACTGCCGTGTGCACATTGCGGCGCTTAAAATATGAAGAAATAATAGTTCATCAACATTTTAAGCTAAACATTCTGATCTGCTCCGTCAGCCTTTATTAATTGATATGGCGTACACCTCTGCTACACTACTTTGATACGCATCGGGGTGATTAAGAAGTGAATATACGCAATGCCCACAAAAAAATATGTGTATACGTCATATACCTGCGTATACCCTCCACTACACCACTGGCTAGCCATGCTACTGCTAAAACTACCCTGACCCATCTGTTAGCCATGCTACCGCTAAAACTACCCTGACCCCTCTGTTAACCGTGCTACAGCTAAAACTACCCTGACCCCTCTGTTAGCCATGCTACAGCTAAAACTACCCTGAACCCGCTGTTAGCCATGCTACAGCTAAAACTACCCTGACCCCTCTGTTAGCCATGCTACAGCTAAAACTACCCTGAACCCTCTGTTAGCCATGCTACAGCTAAAACTACCCTGAACCCTCTGTTAGCCATGCTACAGCTAAAACTACCCTGACCCCTCTGTTAGCCATGCTACAGCTAAAACTACCCTGATCCTCTGTTAGCCATGCTACCGCTAAAACTACCCTGACCCATCTGTTAGCCATTTTACAGCTAAAACTACACTGACCCCTCTGTTAACAGTGCTACAGCTAAAACTACCCTGACCCCTCTGTTAGCCATGCTACAGCTAAAACTACCCTGAACCCTCTGTTAGCTATGCTACAGCTAAAACTCCCTGACCCCTCTGTTAGTCATACTACAGCTAAAACTACCCTGACCCATCTGTTAGCCACACTACCGCTAAAACTACCCTCAACCCTCTGTTAGCCATGCTACAGCTAAAACTACCCTGAACCCTCTGTTAGCCATGCTACAGCTAAAACTACCCTGACCTCTCTGTTAGCCATGCTACAGCTAAAACTACCCTGACCTCTCTGTTAGCCATGCTACAGCTAAAACTACCCTGACCCCTCTGTTAGCCATGCTACAGCTAAAACTACCCTGACCCCTCTGTTAGCCATGCTACAATATACAATGCCAAAATAGTCAAATTTCCCAGTTAGAGGTACAATTTGCAATATTTATAGTGGTAGAATAGTCAGTTCAATTATATATATGATATACACCCACTGAGTGTTGAAGAAAACTAATTAAAGAGCATCATAAGGAGAATCCACAGCTCTGTTAGCCATGCTATTGCTTCCATTTAAAGATCAATAACTACATAGTGGAAACCATCACACTCTCCCAGGCTTGTACATAGGAAGTCTCTTAGTTGGTATAAATTAAACTATTTAATCCAGAAAAACAAAAACAGAGTAAGTCCACACTCAAAAAACATTGCAAACAGCTAACTTAAATTTACAATTTGTGTAATGTTTTCTTTCTGCATCATATGGAGAACCAGCACAGCCTCATTAACTTGCAGCTCAAGCTCAACAGTATGGGGGAGTTCAGTGTCTCTGTCACCCTTCAAAGCTAACAGGTTTGCAAGCAAGCCAGCCAGCAGAGTAAGATGGTTAATGATTTAGCGGCACATAAACACGTCGGAGGAACTCCTATGGATTGTCACCCCGCCACAGCTCAAAGAGAGATAAGGGATTTCAAATGTCCTTCCTTTGGAATTGAAAATGGAGTATATGGGGTACTGCAGTTAAACATCTATTTGTTTCAGTCAGGATGAGGCGAGTGAGTTTTAGAAAACATAAAACAACAGTGATCACTATCTTTTCTATACAGACAAGACTATAAGACGACACAGTATTGTCTACAACCAAATTATACATTTGCTGTACATAAAATGCTGTTTGACAATGGTGTACTGCCAGTTAGCTGTGACTGGTCCATCCATCCAAACCCTTAACACAGAAATACATCTGCTTTTCCTCAACCAGGCATTGGCCCAAGTACTGTAGATGCGTAGCCCCAAGCAGCATGCTGCCAAATAATGTGTTATAGCACCATTATAGCACCTTCTGAGTGGTTCTCCAAGACCCACACTGAGCATGATTTACCCCAAATAGTGTAACCAATAGAAAACATCAAGACACCCCTGTATTAACTAACTGTCTGCAAAACATAAAGAAATACGACCAAACTGTTTATCTAAAATGGGGATCGTTAAGGATAATACAGTCAAAGGACCCCAAAGTGGCACTGATCGAAGAGTGCAGTATTGGTTGTTGCAGTATTTTTTATTGGCTTGCCTGGCAACACACAGGGTGCTACTCCACACGTCCTCTCCACCAATGTTTAGTCAACAGAAGTAGGTGCCTGGGATCGAGGCAGAGAACACATTACACAGGGAATCGATACTAAGCAAATACATAACCATGTCAAGAAGTGGATAATCCTTTTTGTCTACAAGAGGCACAGCTCTTACAGTAACTCAATCCAACAACAACACTGTCTGATGGCTGCCTGCGTCCCAAATGGCACCATATTCCCTACAAAGTGCAATACTTTTGACCATAGCCCTATTGAACCTGGTAAAAAGTAGTGCACTAGGGACTAGGGTGCCATTTGGAACGGAACGAGCGCTGTGTGTACATGAGGTGAAGAGGAGGCTTCCAAAAACCCTCTCTAGAAAATCAATGTGCCACAGTGCTCTAATTGGGTGATAAAAAAGCCTGTCATACAGTAATTGCATAGATGGTTATTTGTTTATTTTGTTGTTTGTCCTTGGTTTCCCCTTACGACATGTTTAAAAAAAATATAATTGCCCTTCAATAATCAAACCGTAATTTGTCAGAAAAAACACCCTGTCTTTTCTTGCTGTCAGTTAGATGTTGCCATGGTGACGTTCCAATTTTCTTTGAACACCTCATTCTCTCCTCCATACAACCGTTGTACTGTTTTGACTGTTGCTTTTGACAGCCGTCGCCTTGTAGATGACAACTGATGAATTCTAGGCTCACCTGTTGCTATGACTAACTCGCCGTCTGTGAATAAGAACACGTTATTACGTCGAGTAATGATAATAATTTATTAAACTTTTATAGCACTTTTCATTTCGGACAGAATCTCAAAGCGCTTGTTAAGCAAAAATAAACAACGAGTAGCAATTAAAAAATAAATATAGGCTACAACAGTAGCTAGATCAGCTAGATCAAATCTGTTTGGCTGAGCATAGATGCCTTTCCTGCACATTTACATTACATTTACATTTAAGTCATTTAGCAGACGCTCTTATCCAGAGCGACTTACAAATTGGTGCATTCACCTAATGACATCCAGTGGAACAGCCACTTTACAATAGTGCATCTAAATCTTTTAAGGGGGGGGGGGGGGCAGAAGGATTGCTTTATCCTAGGTATTCCTTGAAGAGGTGGGGTTTCAGGTGTCTCCGGAAGGTGGTGATTGACTCCGCAGTCACATGACCAAATTTCCTAGTGGCCTCATGGGTGGAATGTTATTCATATTTTTCTTAATTTTATAATTAATAAACATTCTCTTTTTTTAAACGTTGAAAATCTGGTGTTTCTTTATCAAACAGTTTTGTTATATTTCAGTCTTCTGTGATGTATACAAGTGTAATATTGGGATGCAAATTCAAAATAATAAATTTCAACTCTATATCTGACATGGTACAGTTGTCTTCTTTGTTTAAGCCCATAATCATGTGTGTGCGGTATATACTTCTGTTTCAAAGTATATTTGTTTAAGACTACCAAGAAACACTCTGTGTGACCCTGATTCAGCCCGCTGCAGTGAAAAGATAAATACAATTTTAGAAATATGCGTTGTTTGTAAAAGAGCAGATTTACATGAGTTCCTAACCAAATTACTATCTATCAGAGAGGAAAACCAATCTGATGAGAATGTACTGTATGTATGTATGCGCATTCATTTGGATTCAGTCTGGTTAATTAGGGAAAGTACAAACAGTCTCTGAACATCAAAGACTCAACGTTTGGTGGTTGGTCTCTCTCTCTCTCTCTCTCTCTCTCTCTCTCTCTCTCTCTCTCTCTCTCTCTCTCTCTCTCTCTCTCTCTCTCTCTCTCTCTCTCTCTCTCTCTCTCTCTCTCCATCTCTCTCTCGCCCCCACACTCTCTCAACCTCCCTTTCTCTATTGCTCTCTGTATCTTCCCTCCAGTTGTTCTCTCTGTATCTTCCCTCCAGTTGCTGAACGACATTACATTTCAATAAGCTTTTCATCTGGGGAGAATTCTACCCTAAAGAAATCTGATGCAAATGAACCCAACCCAAAAACGCTCTCTGCTTCATTGATTTCTTAATCTGAGGAATCACTGTGGCAAAGACTGTAGTGGATTGGTACTCACAGTTTCATAGTTTCATGTTATATCTTGTTATAGCTAAATATACATACTGTATATACTATATCCAGCTGTGTGAGGACATAATATCATAGGTTGGTTGCACAGGTTAAGTTTGACCAATAAGAGAGTTCCTATGTTATTCCCCAGCCTTAGAGGAACAAAATTGTACCCCTTAACCCACCAATTCAGCTCTGGGCACAGTGTGATGGCCTGTTTGAGCTTCCAGCTGGATGGAGCGAAAGTGATCCGACGCTCGTCTCCAGAGAGGTGTCTGGCGGGTGGACACACACACACACACACACACACACACTCACATGCACACACTCACATGCACACACACGCACACAAACACAGTGTGGGTGGCCACCTGGGTCAGTGAGCACTCTCACATTGGCGTGTTGTGCCTCCCCCTTGTCTATTCTCAAGTCTTAGTGGTGTGTCTATGACCAATAATAGCCAGCCCCAGCAGAATGTACTGGCTAATGCTCCAGACAGAATAAAGTCATGACCTCCTAGACATTCCTATCCTTATAGGAAGAGCCTGAAGAAATACAATATCATATCCTTTCTGGAGACATTTATAAGACAAAATGGCCCTGAAATTTCAGAGCAGTACGAGGCAAAGAGAGTTGTGTATGTTTGTTTAACTGTAGGGGACAGAGTGGACCATTAGATGTTATCTTACAATGCATTCAAAGGTTTCTTTGGGGGACATATTAACATCTTTTTAAGACCTTTCTTTCAGATTATACACATCGTGTACTGTTTGTGCCCAGTTCATGATCACATTTTACTCATTGAATATAGTGGTAAAGCAAGGAACAGACTAGCAGAGATAACATTTAAAAGGAAAGACTGGAAAGCTATAAACACACAGTTGATTCATGTTGATTTATTGCAGTAAACTAGCATCTGTATTTAGCTGTCAGAAAAATACAGTTTGTTACATACTGGGGTTAAAATGTTGTTGCTTTGTATTTCCAAGAGAGATAACTGGTAAATGTTGTATTCAGTAGCAATATTTTTCCAAATTAAATGAAAACAGTAGGCATATCTAAAACGTCTGCAGTATATCATTGACTTAGTACCCAAATGCTATGATAAAATCTGTCACCTGAAGTAAACAACATAGCATTTGGAAGATTTTTTAAGCGTGCAAAGAGAATATCTCAAGTGTTCTTAATTAGCAATGTAACGTGGTCCTTTAACAAACAGACATAAATCCACGTTGTTAAACGTTGTCTTAAATCATCTTTCCATTCTCTTCTTCATAAAAAAAAATATATATATATATGTGTACCTAATCTAATGTTCTCCCTCCATCTCAACAAGTAGCTTCTTTGAACAATACTTAAAAGCCGGCGGGATCAATATTTTCCAGCATGCATCCAGGGAAAGTGCTAATCGGATTCAAGCTCATGAAATTAAAATGACTCAGCAGGCTGTAATTAGTGTCAAGCTATTAACTTTCTTATATATGTCTGTGAACTGAATACTTAAACACCGACTTTACTTTAATCACGAACATCCTACACAAACTGTATAGCACTATAGACTTCCTTTTAATCAGAGTGCCATACATGTCCTGCATCGATATGTGTTATGAGAACACATAAGGCACATCAACTATAATCCCCTGACATGGTAATACCATGCTCATCAACAAATCAAACACATCTTTAACCAAGCACGATCTAGAAAAATCCATTATCTGCAAAACAGTGGATTTTCGACACAAAGCTGAAGTGCATGTTGCATCTGCCTGGTATTTAAGTGTCATAACATTTCAGATATCAAGAATAATCAATTCTCTCCTCATTTCCAGAGTTATACAGCCAGGCCGTACTGCGTGTGTCTTTGCTGTCATTAAAGTGCTCATCTAGGTGGTATTGTACTGTCACAATTCAAAATGTCTTCACCCCTTACTTGTGTAGAACATCACCGCAACGTTGGCAACACTCTTAGAAAAAAAGGTGCTATCTAGAACCTTAAAGGGTTATTTGGCTGTCCCCATAGGTACATGTACAGTTGACATCATGATCAAATAATCCCTGTGGCTATATGGCTATGGCAGGAAACATCCCTTATTTCCTGTTTCTCTCTCGCTCACGCTACCTACCTCTCATTTCCATACCACTTTCGCCTGAGTGTAGGAATAAGCATGAACAGATAAGAGCATTTTTGTAATATCCTCTAAAAGAAGCTTAAGACGTCTACACTGGATGAAGTGCTGTGTCTCTGATGTTACCAGGGGCACAAGTGGGGGGGACATAATTTTAATTTTTCTTATCTAGTCGGATAAACACTCCAAACAGCCTACCCGACCGCTCGGAGGCGTCCGCATGGTCCTAAAGCACACTGTTGCCTCGTTTTATATCACAATCCAATTATAAAACTGGTGGGGGACAAAATGAAATTTCTGAATGTGGGGGGGGGGACATGTCCCCCCCGTCCCCAATGAAAGTTACGCCCCTGCATGTTACGGAAGAAGGAGACTAATTGAAGGAATTTGGTGTAAAATTACATTATCTAGTCTTGCTCAATTCCTTTCCTCAGTATTATACATTGCCAGTCTGTTACTGTTAAAGTGAGTCTTCATCACCACCTCAGGAACTGACGCATATTAACGCCTTGAGCTTTGCAAATAAACAAACTCTGAACATGAATATGCAAAACATTTGACTAAATCGTGACGCTTAGAGGCTCCCAAAACCTTTAAGAACGGAATACTGTGTAAGAGAAGGTCAAACACTTTTACAATAAGACTACAGCACCGCTGAGCAGAAACAAACAGCATCAGTACCGGCACTACACTGGGAGTTGACGTCATAATAATAATAATGATGATGATGATTATGATCATCATCATCATCATAATATAAAATAACAAAAATATGACAACTTTTCTTCGCTATTCATGTATATATACAAGTGTATGGCCATATTTCAGTAAACTGCAACAGAAAATCATATCTTGGTTGCAACTCATGTGGCTTAATATAGCTGTAATATCACAGATGTTTTGAATCTGTATGCGTATTTAATTCAGAGGCACTCCAATAAAGAAAGTCAAAAAGCCTGGCTCTACAGTAAAGTCCCATACCGTGGAACCATAACATTGAGCGATACAAGTTTATTGTTGCTTGGTTGGGTGGGTTCTGATTAAATCTGTCTCTTGATGTCTTCTAAACTCAACAGACTCACTGTAATCTCAGAATAATAGTGATCGTCAACGGATGTCAGATGACGTGTTTGCTATGTTAAATCCTTTAAGCTATTCTTGTTACTATCTGACAATTATGTTCACATATAAAACTGTAAGAGATAAACGATATATATATTTTTTGCAACTACAGCAAACAGTATCCACAAGAAACAGGCAGGCACACCCACCCACCACACTCAACTAGGCTTCTACTGTTTCACATTACAGCTGGTATAATAGCAATTGAACCTGAAAAGTGTGGGTCGTGAAATATGCGACCTCCAAACACGGAGGGAGTCACGGAGAGAAATAGACTGTGATGACCTGGTGTTGTTCAGCCGCACAGTCGGCCATAATGGTTAACCCAGAGGTGGAAACATTGCCACCATCCTTACCCGTTTACTAGCCCCCAGCAGAACTAAATCAACTCCCCCATTGTGTAGTGACTGTCAAACTTAAACAGCTATTACGGCCACCACGCCACTCCACTTAGCCATTTGCAAATCAGTCATTTTCGGCAGTCTGAGTCTCATTGATTAATGTTTACCGTGGCATTTTCCATCCTGCCTCATTATCCACCAGACTGGATAGCGGAGGCTGAGGCTTTCTTAAACCATGGAGGGAGATGAGCGAGCGATGCTCGGTCATCTCAACCGATTGTAATTGCCAAAATTCAATGCAGCGTGCAATTACATTCACTATACTCTGTGTACCAGACCACTTACTTAAAACAAACTCTACAGGATAAACAATGCATTAGGGAGAGGAAAGGAAGACAGAGAGGGTGAGAGAGGAGGGCATCATTTGCCGTTTGCAGTCATCCTCTGGCGTAAAAAAAGGATGCTTTCAGTAACATGGAGATTTACTGAGCCACTGACCAAATCCATTTAAAATTCCACCCAGCTTTCTTTCTTTTTATCATCCCTCGATCTTTCTACTCTTCTGAGATTCAGTATTTGCTGTTATCCGTACATCACAGACACACACACACAGAGACTCTTTTGTCTGTGTGTGTGTGTGTGTGTGTGTGTGTGTGTGTGTGTGTGTGTGTGTGTGTGTGTGTGTGTGTGTGTGTGTGTGTGTGTGTGTGTGTGTGTGTGTGTGTGTGTGTGTGTGTGTGTGTGTGTGTGTGTGTGTGTGTGTGTGTGTGTGTCGTTTGTTTGTGCGTGCGTGCGTGCGTGCGTGCGTGTGCACGTGTGTTGACCCACACACCGATGATGTCCATGTCCCCTCTCCTCTCCATCTGGGCCTGTGTGGCACTACCCAAATCTCTCCAGTGCATCTAGTGTACTGTAGCTTTGCTTGACACAACTGTGTCAGCTCTGTGTGTAGCTCAAGCAACTCAAAAGCTAATAAAACACAAAGGTCAATGAATGTGAATGTGATAAAATATCTCCATATGGTGGTCTTGGAGAGAGCCTACAGTAGATGCCTACTTCAAGAAAAACATAGCTGGCGTGTGTGTTTAGATACTGTCCATTCTCATATTTACAGTATGAGGACATGAAAATAATGGCCGCTATTTTTGGCCAAGTACTTTTTTTCCCGAAAGGAACATTTACAAACCACAAAGAAGAGAGAGAATATATCAATACCAATATCAATATATTTCAGTGTTTTGTTTACAATTACAATGGATGCTCTTCTACCGAACCATCATGACAACGATGACCTTTAAAAGTGAACCTGTCTGCGATCAGCCTTGTTTTGCTAAATATTGTTACAAAAAGCAGGACGTGAAAAGCTCAATCACATCCCTCCTCTAAAGGTCTTCCGAACAAAAACAAGCTATTCATATTCACGATAAAAGCCAACTTTAATCCATAATGATCTGACAATTACTCAACAGTAATTACTATTAATTCGTTTAATTTCTGATTTGCAAAGTCATTTTTAACAACGCCTTTGTTGCTATACTCATATGCTTTATTCATTCTCATCTAAAAGGCAACTGTTCCAAAAAAAAAATTATAATTAATTGTTATTCAAGGATCTGAATCAACCATGAAATAATAAACAAACAGTCAACATGACGTCAGTGCCATTTTTATTGACACTTATTTTACCAGGTAAGTTGACTGAGAATGTACTCTCTTTAACAATTATTTACCACTACTACAGTTTATGTCCAAATCAACCAGTGTGAAATAAAGAAAGAACTAGCCTAGTGGAACACTAAGTCAAACAGAAAATAGCTCAATGTGATCTATAACACACCATAAGAGAGGAAAAACTCTAACTCACTGAAATATTAAGTTTTAATGTCTTCAGAATGTTCTGACCTACGCTGCAAAAAAAAAAAGACATTGCAACGTAAAGAATATTTCACTGAATGTAGGTTTAGACTTTCTTCCAAGGATATTCCTTTTGAACCCGGCACACAAAGACCTGTCACGACAAACATTTGAGCTGAGCACGTCAACTCCTCTTTCTATCTATCACACACCGCCATCTTCCCTGAGACACATCAGAGCTCAATCTGATATTAAGGCTTCGTGTGGAATAAAGGGTAGCTAATAGTAGTTCATTTGTTCATTTGTCAAAGTAGGCATTAGACTGGCGCACATCGTCAAAAGGAGCACAGTGAGAGAGGACCATTTGTCATGCTAATGAATGCTTTGCCCTCGTTTTCCTGCCACGGCCCATTCCTCGCGCGTACAGGCCTAAAGGAAATGTATGTTTGTTTGTTAGTTATTCTACTTTTTTGAAAGAGAGCTGACCAGGCATCAACACTGGGGCAGTGGGCTGACTGTGTTCTCTTCTCATCTCTGTCACGTCAAAGCGGCCTCTCCTCTCTCCTTTCCGTGACTCAGAATCAGTGTGTTTATTGTACAGTATATGTCATGACCAGCCTCTCAGCCTTCCAGTCCCTCCAGTTAACACACATATTCTCTTCCCAAACAGGGGTGATACGGCCGACATGTCTCCACCCCTCGCTAGCTGGGGGAAATCAACAGGGGGTTCAGATCTGACCTCCTCCTGGCACTAGCTGTCCTTGTCCCAGTGTGAGTGGAGTCAAGCAGGGTCCCCAATAGGCTCCCCGGGGGCCCCTAGGGCCACCACCAAAGACCAACAATAGCCCTAATAAAACACAACAGCATAGAAAACACACAGCAGTATATCTGTAGACAGTAGAAACACAAATATTATGACATGTTGTTGTGAGACATCATTCACTGTCTCTCTCAACTGTTGATGTGGCCAGTGGTGCCTAGTGTGTGTACACAAATTCTTCTTTTACGTTCACAAACAAACTGATTGAATGACAGATTCTCAGGACATTGAAATTCTGCTTTGTAAATATTAAGAAACCAGGTACTGACCAGCATCTTTCTTATGTATCTCTGTCTCAATATCACTGATGCTATGGCTACACGAATTAATACAGCAGCCTATAGACTATTGAAATCTATAACATACAGTAAAACCTTCATTATTGCTTTAATCTTGTTTTGATTAATTGATGAATAGAAGCTGTCAATACTGGTGGTCTGTATCTAAATCATCATTTTACATACATTTAAAACATTAACATAGACATTATAGATTTACAGTGCATTCGGAAAGTATTCAGACACCCACGTTTTGTTACATTACAGACTTATTCTAAAATGGATTACATTTAAAAATAACTTCATCAATCAACACACAATACCCCTGTCATAACTCTACCGTGACAATCTGAAAGGTCAGGTTACAGTAGGTCCTCACTACAGCGAGGGGGGGGGGGGGGGGAGGGAAGTTGGCTGTCGGGCTGTTTTATGGCGGTCATAAAATACGCTGCCTCTATGCTCTGTAATGTTCGAGATTGGAATGTAAAGTGTGGGTCACAGAGAGACCATTGGACATCAAAAGTTTGAATAATTAAACAATATTTCTATTTTTGAGAATGTGCGAGTGGTCCGTGGACACTTAAGGGACAGTCATGACGAGCGTGTTTCATTTGGTGACCTCGTGAAGGACAGGAAACACTCATTACTGTGTCTTTGGTTGTGTAC